>NC_045766.1:100532624-101157624 GCF_008692025.1 Phocoena sinus | reverse complement strand
ATATGTGGCTTCACAAAATAAACACAGAGGAGATGTAACACTTATAAACTAACTCTCAGACACTTTTCACCATGAGCTTTCCTGTGTTAAACAAAAAAAAACCCTAAAACAACTGTTTAGGTATTGTATTGATATGCTGTTTCAGATATTCAGATCTCTGAAGTACTCACATATGCTTTTTGGTTTTCTTAAGCACAGCCTAGTCTGATTTACCACCTCAAACACTGTACAGAAAATAACAATTATCTTAAACTATTTATATAAGTAAGTTCAATATAAAAATTGGTGTAAGGTGTTTGTATGCTCCAGGAATTGTGGTATAAACTTAGTTTTCCAGAATGCTTCTGTGATAGTTTTTTTTTAAATGGAGCTATAACATGCATACAGTATAGTACAAGAAATGTTCAGTTTATGAGTATAGATAATTATATACACCCACATAAGCATCACCAAAAATTATATGTAGAAAAATATCTGGCACCTAGGAAATCCCCACAAGCTCCTCCTCACTCAGTTCCATCTCTCCCAGTGTTAGCTGCTTTCTGATTGTTATCATTATTGCTAGTTTTGCCTGCTAAGTGAATAAATTATCAGTATTTGTGTGTGTGTGTGTTTTTCCTTTCGTTCAAAATTCCTCTTAGTTATTACTACTTATGATATTGTAACACATTGGACACATTCATGTTAGTTATGAATCACTAACATCCACAAAGACTAAACAGAAATCATACAGCCATTACTTTTGCTAAATTACATCATTGATGGACTGTCAATAAAATATTAACATCTACTGAAGATCAGTTCCATTTGTGTAAAATTGCTTCTTGAATTGGTTTCTGTTTGAAATACAAAATGTGACTTATAGAAATGTATTAATGATTCCTAATCACAACTCATTACATTTCCCTTGCTAGTATAGAATTAGTATGTAACTCTGGAAACTGACAATCTGGGAATTCAGATTATAAGGTGGAGGGCAGAGGCAAATGGCACTTTCAACAGGTGATGGCTCAGGTTCAGCTTGTGACATATTTGCATTATGGAAATTGATTGTGGGGAATATGACTGCTATTCTCTTTTGCCTGGTATCTTACCAGCTACCTGATTTTTAAATTACTGGAACCCTGACTTTTTATGCTTTTCCAGTCACTAGGAGCATCATTTGGGGGGAACCACTTGAAATTAAAATTTATCATTTTGGACTTGTGGATATCAGTTATACAAATATGTCCGCAATATTTTATAGCAAGCTTGTGGCACAGGAAATATTTTCAGGAAATACTTTCTTTCCCCACTTTTTGTTCTCAACAGCAAGACTTTTCCTGCAGCCAAGGATGGAAGTTAGTAGTAAGCTCATTTCTGGTTCACAATGATTATTATATACCTTTTATTTTACCTGATTAATGGTGAGGTGTGTTTTGCTTAGCTGTCCACCTTGGGCATCAAGACTATTCATTATTGAAGTAAATAATTGAAAACCTTCACTCAGATGTCAAATTGAACTAATTTAATGCATAAATCTAATAAATAAAAGATGTTGGAGCACATGTTTTTTATTCAGAAGGGTATTAATTTTTGTGTTCAGGCAGTTTTCACACACCACACCTCCTTACATTTTGTCCTAAAATTCATCTTTTTTAATCACAATGTACTAAATGACTTGGTTAAGAAACAGATAATTTTAATAATGACTGAAGCTAATCGACATTCTCTATGCTCTCCAATTTTTTTTGGGGGGGGATATGAAAATTAGCCTACAGAACAGCTCTAAATCATAAAGATGTCCAAACACATAGCAATCTATCTTTAGGCTACAAAACAAATAACCTCATAAAAATTCCAGACAATATATTATTTCAGGCCAAAAAAGGAACAAAGTATCCCATGTAAAAGAATAAATAAAGAATAATCCCTGGAGATCCAGTTCAGATAATGGTGGAGTAGCTTATAGTGGACTAATACTCCAGCAGCAATTATAAGCCCCAAAATACATATATTCAAACAAAAATAATTTAAAGTTATGGTAGAGTGCCAAAACCAAGCAAAACTTGGAGGTTATTTAACCACTGAGAAAGAGAACCACACTGAGTGAAATTTACATTTATACTTTTTTCTTTTAATGCCATTAAACTCACATAGAAACTCACAGTTTTATTGACTAGAGATGTAGTTAAGGATCTCAGCATAGTTAGAAACTGAGGAGGGAAAACTCAGAAAGGAGAAAGTCATGTAGTAAGGGAAGCCCATGAAATACACCTAAAAACTCCCCTTAAATATTTTGCTGACACCAAAGACTCACTGTAACTCAACAGAAAACAACATCAGAAAAGAATAGTCAGTATAAGATTCCTTGTGATAAGTCATAGTTATAAATATATTACTAAATTTGTGGAATGGAAGAAAGGTAAAATTATCAAAGTATTTGGAATGATGTCTAGATTGCATATAAATCACTGTCTTCAGAGGCTTGTTAGGAGAAGAAAAGCAAGAGAATGCAACAGAGCTCTGCAGTCCTACTGTAAGCATCTTTCTCAAAGCATTAACATCCTAGTGTGGGGAGAAGGGACACCCACTGTTCAAACACACGCAAACTGCTTTAACACATGGTGCTGCAAACTGCTTTAACACATGGTGTTGTGTGATTGGACTTTTGGATTTGCTTTTCTTGAAAGTCATTTATATAATAGAATCCATGGGATGATTTTACTAATTGGAACATACTATAAAATCCCTAGTGGCCCAGATAATGTTCTAATGTTAGTATCAAAACCTAAGAGTTCCTCAGTGTTGATTTCCATCCCTGTTTTGCTAGGATTTAGATATGTAATCAGAAAATGCTTTCTAAGGCAAAGATATTTGGATTGCTGTATGGTTAAGAATTAGCATAATGAAATAATGTTTTCTTAAAATTATTAAGTTTAGAAAATGCAAAGCAAAATCCACATCAAAACAAATTAAATTGCATATTTTTCAAGAACTCCTAACTTTGACTATCTGCATTTTTAAAATTTAAGTAAGCCTCATATTGAATATTTGCTTAGACATCCCTTTACTACCACCTTGACTATAATAGGAAAATAGGTATAACTCAACTAATTAATAATATAAAATATTATATTTCTAGAGAAGTGATCATAACTTGATATTTCTTTATGATTAGAATTTTCAACAACCTTATATATAGATATATATAGTGTATATACAAATGTTGAGACTAAGAATATTTTTAAGGTTTCTTATGAATTTACATTTATAATTAATATTTTAGAAATTTTAGTTGATTCTTTTTACTAAAGTGCTCTACCTGTGTGGAGACAATTAAAATAGTTAAAATGATAATTAAAAAAAGCAAAAAGGACAAAATATATGAAACAACTTCCAAGAAACTCTTCAACAGATAAGGAAAGAGTGATTCCAGAGATATGAGAAACAAACGACTTGAGCCCAACAATTACATCTGTTGCCTTTGAGAGTGTTTTCAGGATGCAGCAATAAAAAGTGGAGCTCAGGAAGAGACTGAGAGACTCCCTGCTTTGAGGAAATAATTCTGAAGAGTACAGAGGCATTGACATACAGAGAGACCTCAGGAGATCGTCAGATGTTTCCCTTGAAGCATTCAACTGAGTACTGATCAGTGTATACCTTAGGGAAACTCACCTTGGGCTGCGGATACAACTACCCAAAAGAATTAATTGTAACTGTATTTATTACTAATGCAGAATTGGGAATAGTGCTTATTACCTTAAGACACTAGAAAACTTCAAGATTCATGGGGCATTGGCTCATCAGTGGGGAATAATAAGCCCTAGGCTGAGCACTGCTCTATCAGTATCTAGCAAATCTTAAAAGCAAGACCCAAAATGTCAAATTTGTTGTATACAACTTCACTGCATTACAGACAATAAGCTCAAGAACATACAGAAATAAAAACTATCTACCACTCAACAAGGCAAAGTTCATGATGTCTGCCATCCACCAAAATTGTGTAAAAAATGTAAAAGTACGATCCATAACATGAAGATAAACCAATTGATGGAAACTAATCTAGACTTGGCATAGCTATTAGAGTTACCAAAGTAACTAAAAAATATTATTAAAACTTATTTCCACAGGTCTAATAAGAAAAGACATGGAAAGTATATTATTACCCAAATCGAACTTCTGGGATGAAAATATAATGTAAAAGTGGAAAAATACACTAGATAGGATCAAGGATAGTTTAGATTTTGCAGAAAATAAGATTAAGAATTTTAAGATGTAGCAGTAGAAATTTTCCAAAAGCAACACAGAAGAGAGAATTTGAAAATATTAACACAGCATCAGTTAATTGTGGGACCACATCAACTTCCTTAATATATGTGTAATTAGTGAATTATACAACATGAAAATATTTGGAGAAATATGGACATTTTACAAGTTTGATGAAAATTATAACTCATTCTAAGAAGGTCAAAGACAAACAAAAATACATGAAGAAAATTACACTGAGATAAATCCTAATAAAACTTAGCAAAATAGTGGTAAATAGAATATTTTAATGCAACCAGAGGAAAAAAGGAGCATATATACAGAGGAATAGATATATAGATGACAGTAAATTTCTTACTGAAAGCAATGCAAGTGATAAGACAATGTTGCAAAACCTTTAAATGACTGAAAGAAACCAAAAGAAAACTGAAAGAAACAATCCTGTTGCCCATCTGTCCTATATCCAACAAAAATATCTTTCAAATACAAAGGCAAAATGAATAATTTTTTTCAGGACTAGTCACCAGTTGACCACACTACAAGAGAACTTACAGGATGTCTTTCAGACAAATGAAAAAAAAAAAAGAGAGAGATGAAAATATGGATCTTCACAAAGGAATAAAGACAACTAGAAATGGAAACCAGGTCAATAAATATATAAGGTATTTGCTACTTTTATATATATACAATATAATGTATCATTTAAACAAAAATAATAATGTAGTGTGTAGTTCATAAAATGTAAAATAGAGTGTATGATTAGCACAAAAGGTAGGGAGGGTAGAAAAGGAATTAATCTATTGTAAATTTAATCTGTATATGAAGTTATATAATATTACTTAAAGGTAGACTGTGATCAATTAAATATGCATGCTATAATTCATAAAATAACTACTTAAACTAGCAAAGAGTTATACCTAATATATGAAAAAAATAAATACAATTAAATCACAGAACATTCTCAATACAAATGATGGCAGAAAGACATTCTAAAATCAAATATATAATTCACCTAAATAATAGCTACAACAAAGTTATGAATATCTAGATGTATGCAGAAAAAATATTTGAAAAAATTAAAGATATATTCTGATTTTTTAAAGCTCTCAGCAGAGCAGGAATAGATGGGAACTGTGTCAAACAATAAAAGTCACCTATGGAAAAAATTAGCTCTACTATGCTTAATGATGAAATGTTGAATGATTATTTTATGAGATATGAAACAATACCAGGACATCTGATTTTGCCACTTCTATTTAACACTGTACTAAAGGTCCTAGCCAGTGCAATAAGAAGAAAATTTTCCAGTTTTGAAGAAAAATGAGTAAAATTATCATTATTCACAGATAACATAATTACCCATATAGAAAATCTGAGGAAATCTACAGAAGAGCTACTAAAACTAAAACATGAGTTTAGCAAGGTTGCAGATATGAAACAAATACAGGCAATTTATTTGTATTTTTATGTTCTAGCAACAAATAATCAGAAGTTAAAATTAAAAATAGTATCATTTTCAGTAGAATTGAAAATATTAAATATTTGTTTGCAAGACCTTTCCAAGACCCACCAGTTCTACGAAGGATCTCCTCTCTGTCCAGTGTTCAGCAAAACCAAGTGCTGTTGGTTGAGGTGACTACAACATTTTGATAGGACACATATAATTTATGCCAGTCTCCATAATCAATAGAGTCACATCCCATAACTGGAACTGATTAAGAAAATGCCTTTTGGGAGAGTGGCCAAGATGGCAGAGTAGAAAGACCCTGAGCTCAACTCCTTCGGTGGACACCAAAGTTATAACTGTTTAAGAGCAGCTATCAATGAGAATTACCTCAAGACTGGTAAGAAAGATCTCCTATAACTAAAGATATAAAGATGAAACCACACGAGATGGGGAGGAGTCAAGATATATATGCCTGGGTAGGCAACCCACAAATGGGAGGATAATTACAATTGCAGAGGTTCTCCCTAAACAGTGAGGAGCCCAAGCCTCATCTCAGGCTCCACAGCCTGGGGGTCCTGTGTCTGGAAGACGAACTTCCAGAACATTTGGTTTTAAAGGCCAGTGGGGCTTACTTTGAGGAGAGCCATGGGGCTGTGGGAAAGAGAGACTCCACTCTTAAGGGTGCACACAAAATCTTACATGCTCTGAGACCCAGGGCAAAAGCAATAGTTTAAAGGGAGCCTGGGTCAGAACAACTTGCTGATCTTGGATAATGTCCTGGAGAGGCAGGAGACAACTGGGACTCACCCTGGGGACCTAGTCACATGCAGTAGCAATTTTGGGGAATTTACTGTAGTACAAGGACAATGGTGCTGGCAAGAATCATTTTGGAATTCTCCCTCTAGCTTATTAGCATTGGGACCTAGCCCTACCAGCAGGAAGCTGGCATAAGACCCCTGGGATCCAGCTGCCCTGGAAAGAAGCCCCAAACACTAGAGGATCCATGACCCAGCACCACACATTTGTGGGCTGACACCAGCTCTGAGAGCCCTGAGCCTCACAGCCAGAGATCCTTGGACAAAGTTTTGCCCACCAGTGGGCCAGCACTAGCCTGAGACCTGGCCTTACCCATCAGTGCATGGGTACCAGCCCCAGGACTCCCTGGGCCTTGGCCATGCCAAGAGCTGGCCAGCGATCAACTCTGGGACAATCAAGGCCCTGCAGCCAGAGACCCTGGGGCCCAGCCCCAGCTATCAGTTGGCTGGCACTAGCCCTGGGATTCCCTGGGCTCTGGCTCTGCCCACCAGTAGGCTGACACCAACTTCAGGATCCCCAGGACCCTGCAGCCAGGGTATGATTTCACTTATACGTGTAATCTCAAAAATGAAACAAATGAACAAACATTATAAAAAAGGAATGGAGTCATAGATACAGAGAATAAACAGGTAGTTGCCAGAGGTAGGGGGTGGGGGGAGGGGAGAAATACATAAGGGAGATTAAAAGATATAAACTCCCAATTACAAAGTAAATGATTCAAAGGTATGAAATATACAGTGTGGGGTATATGGTCAATAATTCGGTAACCGTTGGTAACTAGATTTATCATGGTGATCATTTTGAAATGTACAGAAATATGGAATCCCTATTTTGTGTACCAGGAAATAACATAGTGTTGTAAGTCAATCTTTCTTCAAAAACAAACAAACTTATAGAAAAAGAGATCAGATTTGTAATTACCAGAGGTGAGGGGATGGGATTGAAGGGGGCATTGTTTGAGCATAGGCAAAAGGTACAAACTTCCAGCTATAATATAAATAAATATTAGAGGTGTAATATGCAACATGATCTATATAATTAACACTGCTTTGTGTTATGTATGAAATTGTTAAGAGACGATATCCTAAGTATATCACAATGAAAAAATATTTTTTCCATTTCTTTAATTTTGTGCCTATATGAGATGATGCATGTTCACAAAACTTATTGTAGTAGTCATTTCATGATGTATGTAAGTCAAATCAGTATGCTGTACACTTTATACAGTGCTGTATGTTAATTACATCTCAATAAAACTAGAAGAAAAAAGAAAAATATTTAATAATATCCAAAATTTGAAAGACGTATACAATCAAAAATTCCAGTAAGTTGTTGTTGTTGAAATAAAATAATTGATTCTAAAATTTATTTGGAAATAAAAAGAAACTAAAATAGCCAGAACAATTTTGAAAATAAAGAATACAGTTATAGGGCAAATGATACCTGTTTCCAAGATTCATTATTTAGCTATAGTAATCAAGACAATTTGGTTTTGTTGGAAATATAAACTTACAGATCAATGGAACAAAATAAGAAATCCTAAAATTTACATGCATGTATATCAACAAAATTAGTTGCAAGATGCAAAGGAAATTCAGTGGAGAAAGGATACTCTGTTTAACAAAATATTCCAGAAATATTAGATGCCAATAATTTTTACTAATATTTCAGATCATATATAAATATTAAATATTTAAAGATAAAGTTTAAACTCTACTATATCTAGAAAAAAGAGAAAATTGTGTTACTCTGGGTTAAGCAAAGATTTACTGGATACACATTGCACATATGCTCCATAAAATAACATTGAAAAACTGGACTTCATCCAATTAAACATTTTATTCTTCAAAAGACAATGTTAAGTATTTCCAAATTTTATAGCTGATAAAGAAATTTTTCCAGAATATATTAACAATTCTCAAGATTCAATTTTTAAAAAATGGACAAAAGATTTGTATAAGCACTTCATTAAAGAATAAAGGTGGCAAATAAGTATATTAAAATTTAAGTTACAGAATTATTTGTTAGTAAAATGAAAACTAAAATCATAAGATACAACTACAAAATTATTAGAGAACTAGAATTAAAAAGAATGACCTACATATTAAAGAAATAAATACTAAATGATTTATAACCTTCCAGAAGAAAAGGATTAGGCCAAAGGATTTTACTATTAAATTTGACCAAATGTTTAGAAAAGAAGTGATATTGATTCTCTACAATCTCTTCCAGAAGACAGAAGCAGAGGGAACACTTTCTAACCACAAGATAATTAGAATCAAGTTGCATACATTTCAAGAAAGCTCTCTAATGAGCAAGAACAAAGCTTAGATCTTGCTGCTCAACTTTGTAATCAAGCTGCAAGATCATTTTCATATTTCCTCTAAAAGATTTAGAGCAAAAAAGGATGAGGCCCATTTTCTGTAGCATGGACATATGTCTATCCAATGGATCCCTGATCTAATAATAGTTCTTTGCAGGGTGGTGAGACAAGGGATTTCCTGAAACGTCTGCCTCTGAGATCCAGTATGCATCAAGTGACACTTTGCATGTCTGCCCAAACTCTTGGCTTGAAACATTCTTTCTTTTGGAAAATAATGTTCCAATAGTCTTAGTGCGTATAGACTTTGTCTACTCAACACTCCATCCCAAGCACTAAGAACAATGCCTGACACTCATTAAGACTGCAATAAATAAAATTGTTTGGAATTCTACTTCTGGTTAGTACATAAAAGAAATTAACAATAAATAAACAATCTGGACATACTTAAAAAAAAAAAAGGAAAAAAAACCACAGAGATTTTCAAACCCATCAGAGAATTTGGGATGGAGAGAAACCTAAGAAAAATAAATCCTCAACAAAACAACTGTGGCTGCTTTCAAATCTTGCAGAATGAAAGGAAGAGAAGAGAAATTCATAATAGATTACAGAATAAAGCAGTTGAATTTTTAGTTAATATGGATTGGTGTTGTGAGGGTTTGCCTGCAGATTAGAATCCTGAAAAGCCACAGACACGAAATTAGTTTACACCAATCCACTAACTCTTTCCCAAGAATCCTCACTGAGGGCACAAAGGGAAAAAAAAACATAAATTTTGTGGCAGGGGGACGAATTGAAAGAAACTCGTCTGAGGAATTCTGGATGTAGGTGTAGTCATGTAGATGGGGAAGACAAGAGCTGAGAGGAAACACTGATGCACTTCAATTACTTGGACTTCAATTAATGTATTTCTAGGTCCTATAAAATGTGGCGAGGGGAAAAAGTGATGAGAAGCCTCCCTCCAAGACAATCCAGCTTTTACCACGTTCAAGGAACTTGAAATTATGGCTTGAAGTAAGGCAGGAAAACTGAGAAAACTTCTAAAATGTTACTAGAATCCTTCACCTAGTGATATAATACTCTAAAGGCTATGTACAGGATAGCAAAAGAGATCATTTGAGATGAAGAAAGTCAGGGACATGACGAAAGTACAAAGAGCCCAGTGACTCAGAATTGCTTAAAAGAAATTTACATTTGGAAAGTTTATGGGGCAAGTAGAAGTATAAAAGTATCTCTGGAATCTACTACTACTCAAATTTTAATCCTTGCTAAAGGAAATTTTGAATTTTTACACCAAAATATTAAAAGCCAGTGGTGAATTCTAGCAAAATAGCAGTAAAGATTAGGTCTAACTCAACCACATATTTAATTAACTAATTGAGCCACACTGTACACTTGGCATAAGAAAAGGTGTGCTTTTTCTTGAGAAAAAGATTATTTACTTTAATACCTTTTGTTTTTCTATACAAAATGACTGGCATATATCATCAGACACATGATAAAGCAAGGAAACCTAAACCATGGCTAAGAACAGAATCAGTTTATATAAGTAGACTAAACTACTAGAGATGAACTAAATGTAATTATAAGAATTTTTAAAAATAACTTTAATAAATATCTTAATGAATCTAGTTGGAAATGTGTCTAAAGAGATGGAAAACTTGAGCAGTGCAATGGAAACTGTAAGGAATGAACCAAATTGAAATATTAATGATATTAATAAAATACCCTTCAAAACATAGATAAAATAAAACTATTATCAGAAAGACAAAATTGGCAGGTATTTTCTACAAGAAATTAGAGAACTTTTCCAGGGTTTATGAAATTATACGATTCTAAATACCTTAAATTGTGAATTTGTATAATGTTATTTGAAGGTAGATTGTGATAAGTCAGATTGGTATTAGGATATGCAGAGCAACCAAAAAAACTCATAAAAAGATATAGCTAATAATTCAATAGGGGAGACAAAATACTAAAAAACTTAATTCACTCTCATGTCCCCCACAAGGATACAAAACTTTTTTTACTGAGGTAACATTGGTTTATAACATTATATAAATTTCATGTGTACAACATTATTTTTCTACTTTGGTAGACCCTACACCACGCTCACCACCAAAAGTTTAGATTCCATCCATTACCATACAGTTAACACTTTACCCATTTTTGCCCCCCTCCACCCTCCTTCCTCTCTAGTAACCACTACTCTGTTCTCTGGATTTCTGTGTTTTTGTTTTGTTTTGTCCATTTTTTTTCATATTCCACATGAGTGAAATCATGCAGCATGTGTCTTTCTGTGTTTGACATATTTCACTTAGCATAATACCCTCAAGTTCCATCTGCGTTGTTGCAAATGGCAAGATTTCATCTTTTTTTAATGACTGAGTAGTATTCTGTGTTTTATACATACACATACACACACACAAACATGCACCACATCTCCTTTATCCAGTCATCCTTCCATGGGTGCTTAGGTTGTTTACATATCTTGAATATTTTAAGTAATGTTGCAATGAACATAGCGCTGCATATATCTTTTCAAATTTATATTTTTGTCATCTTCAGCTATATACCCAGAAGTGGAAGAGCTGGATCATATGGTAGTTCTATTCTTGGTTACTTGAGGAATCTTCATACCATTCTTCTTAGTGGCTACACCAATTTACATTTCCACTAACAGTGGAAGAGGGGTCCCTTTCCTCCATATTCTCTCCAGCACTTGTTTCTTGCCTCTTTGCAAATAGCCATTCTAATGGGCATAAGCTGATATCTCATTGTGGTTTTGATTTTCAGTTCCCTATTAATTAGTGATATTGAACATCTTCTCAAGCATATTAAACTCTTAATCAAAATTCTTCCCACAAAGAAAAATTCTGGCCTAAATTGCTTTACTGATAAATACTATTTTATAATTGTAAGAATACTATTTGTATAAAACCTCTTTCAGAAAGTAGAGGAAGAATAGGATATAGTTTCCAACCCATTTTATAAGGCCATCATAACCCTGATAAAATAAGATTTTAGTGCTATTTATAAGAAACATTTTTCCTGGATCAACTGTCTAAAGATAAGATACCCACATTTATTTTGTATTTCGACTGTTCCAAATAGTGTTAAAACAATTTTCCTGAAGAACAAAGTGAAATATTCTCCTAAAGACAGAAAGAAATGTCATAATTGTGCTCTGTATCTCTTCTTAACAAAACAGATTTTAATTCATTGCTCATTTTTTTGTTAATTTATTTGGAATAATTTATCTCATAAATATTTCTGTTAATATTACTGAATTGTGAAGTGCCTATTTGATTATATTTTATATATTAGTGATAGACCATATTTTTCTCCCTTTCTATATTGTAGTTTTTAATGACTATATGGCATTATGTTTTAAGAAAACACATAGTGTAACCATTCCCCTATTGATGGACATTGAATAGTAAACAACTGTCTAATCAGCTATCCAAATGCCTTCTGTATGAATATAAATTTGGATTTATTTGAGGTTCTGTTCTTTCATATGAATCTGTGTCTATGAACATTAAAGTCTCATTTTGTTTTACTAATGGTAGGTTTATAGAACACTTACTATATGATAACTCAAGGAAGCAACAGCAGAATAACTGAGGCAGAAGAATGGATAAGTGGCCTGGAAGATAAAATAGTGGAATAACTAGCACAGAGCAGAAGAGAGAAGAAAGAATGAAGAGAATTGAGGACAGCCATAGAGACCTCTGAGACATTAAATGCACCAACATTCTAATTATAGGGGTCCCAGAAGAAGAAGAGAAAAAGAAAGGGACTGAGAAAATATCTGAAGAGATTATAGTTGAAAACTTCCATAATATGGGAAATGAAATGGTTAATCAAGTCCAGGAAGTGCAGAGAGTCCCATACAGGATAAATCCAAGGAAAACACGTCAAGACACATATTAATCAAACTATCAAAAAATAATACAAAGAAAAGATATTAAAAGTAGCAAGAGAAAAGGACCAAATAACATACAAGGGAATCCCCAAGGTTAACAGCTGATCTTTCAGCAGAAATTCTGCAAGCCAGAAGGGAGTGGCAGGACATATTAAAAGTGATGAAAGGGAAAAACCTACAACCAAGATTACTGTACCCAGCAAGGATCTCATTCAGATTCGATGGAGAAATTAAAACCTTTACAGACACACACAAGCTAAGAGAATTCAGCACCACCAAACCAGCTTTACAACAAATACTAAAGGAACTTCTCTAGGCAGGAAACACAAGGGAAGGAATACCATATCCAAAACAATCAAAAAAATGGTAATAGGAACATGCGTACCCACAACTACCTTAAATGTAAATGGATTAATAGACTGGCTGAATGGATACAATAACATGACCCATATATATGCTATCTACAAGAGACCCACTTCAGACCTAGGGACACATATGGACTAACAGTAAGGGGATGGAAAAAGATATTCAATGCAAATGGAAATCAAAAGAAAGCTGGAGTAGCAATTCCATATCAGACAAAAAAGACTTTAAAATAAAGTCTATTACAAGAGACAAAGAAGGACTCTAGATAATGATCAACGGATCAATCCAAGAAGAAGATAAAACAATTGTAAATATTTATGCACCCAACACAGGAGCACCTCAATACATAAGGCAAATGCTAACAGCCATAAAAGGGGAAATCGACAGTAACACAATCATAGTAGGGGACATTAACAACCCACTTTCACCAATGGACAGATCATCCAAAATGAAAATAAATAAGGAAACACAAACTTTAAATGACACATTCAACAAGATGGATTTAATTGATATTTATAGGACATTCCATCCAAAAACAACAGAATACAATTTCTTCTCAAGTGTTCATGGAACATTCTCCAGGATAGATCATATCTTGGGTCACAAATCTTGCCTTGGTAAATTTAAGAGAATTGAAATCATATCAAGTATCTTTTCCAACAACAACGCTATGAAACTAGATATCAATTACAGGGAAAAAATCTGTAGAAAATACAAAAACCTGGAGAGCAAACAATACAGTACTAAATAACCAAGAGATCAGTGAAGAAATCAAAGAGCAAATCAAAAAATACCTAGAAACAATGACAATGAAAACATGATGACACAAAACCAATGAGATGCAGCAAAAGCAGTTCTAAGAGAGAAGTTTAAAGTAATACAATCCTATTTCAAGGAACAAAAACATCTCAAATAACAACCTAACATTATACCTAAAGCAATTAGACAAAGAAGAACAAAAAAGCCCAAAGTTAGCAGAAGGAAATATGATAAAAATCAGATCAGAAATACATGAAAAAGAAATGAAGGAAACAATAGCAAAGATCAATAAAACTAAAAGCTGGTTCTTTGAGAAGATAAACTGATAAACCATTAGCCAGAAAAAAGGGAAAACAGTCAAATCAACAGAATTAGAAATGAAAAAGAATTAATAACTGACACTGAAGAAATACAAAGGATCATGAGAGATTACTACAAGCAACTATAGGCCAATAAAATGGACAACCTGGAAGAAATGGACAAATTCTTAGAAAAGCACAACCTTCGGAGACTGAACCAGGAAGAAATAGAAAATATAAACAGGCAAATCCCAAGCACTGAAATTGGGACTGTGATTAAAAATCTTCCAACAAGCAAAAACCTAGGACCCAATGGTTTCACAGGCAAATTCTATCAAACATTTAGAGAAGAGCTAGCACCTATCCTTCTCAAAATCTTCAAAAAAAAAAGCAGAGTGAGGTACACTCCCAAATTCATTCAAGGCCAACATCACCCTGATACCAAAGCCAGACAAAGATGTCACAAAGAAAGAAAACTACAGGCCAATATCACGGATGAACATAGATGCAAAAATACTCGACAAAATACTAGCAAACAGAATACAACAACACATTAAAAGGATCATACACCATGATCAAGTGGGGTTTATCCCAGGAACGCAAGGATTCTTCAATATACACAAATTTATCAATGTGATACACCATATTAACAAATTGAAGGAGAAAAACTATATGATAATCTCAACAGAGGCAGAAAAGCTTTTGACAAAATTCAACACCCATTTGTGATAAAAATTCTCCAGAAAGTAGGCATAGAGGGAACTTACCTCAACATAATAAAGGCCATATATGACAAACCCACAGCCAACGTCATTTTCAATGGTGAAAAACTGAAACCATTTCCACTAAGATCAGGAACAAGACAAGGTTGCCCACTCTCACCACTATTATTCAACATAGTTTTGGAAGTTTTAGCCACAGCAATCACAGAAGAAAAAGAAATAAAAGGAATCCAAATTAGAAAAGAAGAAGTTAAACTGTCACTGTTTGCAGATGACATGATTTCATGGGGTTTTGAGAAGAGCATTAAAGTGTTTAAGTGCCATTTTTATTACATCATATCAAAGGTACACATTTTGTTATCCTCTGACACAAGATTATGCAGGCTTATTTTGTATATTCCCTGCCCAATCTCTAGAATCAGCCATTTCTCCAAGGAGTTCTAGTAACTTTCATTGGAGAAAGGCATTGGAGAAAGGCATTAGAAACCAAAATATGGTTATAGTGTGTGCTCACTGCTACTGAGTTGTTAGTTCTGGGCCCTCTCAGGTCGTAAAACATTGAAATATGTGGATGTGATAACAATATATCTTTAAGTATTTCCTATCTTTCCCACCCTCCCTATCCCACTCCTTGAGGTGGCCAAAAAGCACTGAGCTGATCTCCCTGTGCGACGCAGCTGCCTCCCACTAGCTATCTATTTTTCATTTCGTAGTGTATATATGTCCATGCCACTTTCTCACTTCATCCCAGCTTACCCTTCCCCTTTCCTGTATAATCAAGTCCATTCTCTACATCTTCATCTTTATTCCTATCCTGCCCCTAGGTTTTTCAGAACTTTTTCTTTTGGTTTGGATTCATATATATGTGTTAGCATACAGTATTTGTTCTTCTCTTTCTGACTTACTTCACTCTGTATGACAGACTCTAGGTCCATCCACCTCACTGCAAATAACTCAATTTTGTTTCCTTTTATGGCTGAGTAATATCCCATTGTATATATGTGCCACATCTTCTTTATGCATTCATCTGTTGATGGACACTCAAGTTACTTCCATGTCCTGACTATTGTAAATAGAGCTGCAATGAACATTGTGGTACATGATTGGTTTTGAATTATGGTTTTCTCAGGGTATTTGCTCAGTAGTGGGATTGCTGGGTCATATGGTAGTTCAAATATTAGTTTTCTAAGGCACCTCCATCCTATTCTCCATAGTGACTGTATCAGTTTACATTCCCACCAACAGTGCAAGAGGGTTCCCTTTTCTCCAAACCCTCTCCAGCACTTACTGTTTGTAGATATTTTGATGATGGTCATTCTGACTGGTGTGAGATGATATCTCATTGTAGTTTTGATTTGCATTTCTCTACTGATTAGTGATGTTAAGCATTCTTTCATGTGTTTGTTGGCAATCTGTATATCTTCTTTGGAGAACTGTCTATTTAGGTCTTCTGCCCATTTTTGCATTGGGTTGTTTGTTTTTTTGATATTGAGCTGCATGAGTTGCTTGTAAATTGTGGAGATTAATCCTTTGTCAGTTGCTTCATTTGCAAATATCTTCTCCCATTCTGAGGTTGTCTTTTCGTCTTGTTTATGGTTTCCTTTGCTGTGCAAAAGCTTTGAAGTTTCATTAGGTCCCATTTGTTTATTTTTGTTTTTATTTCTATTTCTCTAGGAGGTGGGTCTAAAAGGATCTTGCTGTGATTTATCATAGAGTGTTCTACCTATGTTTTCCTCTAAGAGTTTGATAGTTTCTGGCCTTACATTTAGGTCTTTAATCCATTCTGATTTTTTTTGTGTGTATGGTGTTCGGGAGTGTTCTAATTTCATTCTTTTACATATAGCTGTCCAGTTTCCCCATAAGCACTTATTGAAGAGGCTGCCTTTTCTCCTTGTATATTCCTGCCTCCTTTATCAAATATAAGGTGACCATATGTGTGCAGGATTATCACTGGGCTTTCTATCCTGTTCCATTGATCTATATTTCTGTTTTTGGGCCAGTATCATACTGTCTTGATTACTGTAGCTTTGTATTATAGTGTGAAGTCAGGGAGCCTGATTCCTCTACTTCCATTTTTCTTTCCCAGGATTGCTTTGGCTATTTGGCATCTTTTGTATTTCCACACAAATTGTGAATTTTTTTTGTTCTAGTTCTGTGAAAAATGCCATTCGTAGTTTGATAGTAATTGCACTGAATCTGTAGATTGCTTTGGGTAGTATAGTCATTTTCACAATGTTGATTCTTCCAATCCAAGAACATGGTATATCTCTCCATCTGTTTGTATCATCTTTCATTTCTTTCATCAGTGTCATATACTTTTCTGCATACAGGTCTTTTGTCTCCTGAGGTAGGTTTATTCCTAGGTATTTTATTCTTTTTGTTGCAATGGTAAATGGGGGTGTTTCTTAATTTCTCTTTCAGATTTTTTATCCTTAGTGTATAGGAATGCAAGAGATTTCTGTGCATTAATTTTGGTCCTGCTACTCTACCAAATTCATTGATTAGTTCTAGTAGTTTTCTGGTAGCATCTTTAGGATTCTCTATGTATAGTATCATGTCATCTGCAAACAGTGACAGTTTTACTTCTTTTTTGATTTTCATTCCTTTTCTTTCTTTTTCTTCTCTGATTGCTGTGTTTAAAACTTCCAAAACTATGTTGAATAACAGTGGTGAGAGTGGGCAGCCTTGTCTTGTTCCTGATCTTAGTGGAAATGGTTTCAGTTTTTCACCATTGAGGAAGATGTTGGCTGTGGGTTTATCATATATGGAATTTATTGTGTTGAGGTAAGTTCCCTCTATGTCTACTTTCTGGAGGGTTTTTTAACATAAATGGGAGATGAATTTTTTCAAAAGCTTTTCATGCATCTATTGAGATGATCATATGATTTTTCTCCTTCAATTTGATATTATGGTTTATCACATTGACTAATTTGCGTATATTGAAGAATCCTTGCATTCATGGGATAAACCCCACTTGATCATGGTGTATGCTCCTTTTAATGTGCTGTTGGATTCTGCTTGCTAGTATTTTGTTGAGGACTTTTGCATCTATGTTCATCAGTGATACTGGCCTGTAGTTTTCTTATTTTACAGCATCTTTGTCTGGTTTTGGTATCAGGGTGATGGTGGCCTCACAGAATGAGTTTGGGAGTGTTCCTTCCTCTGCTATGTTTTGGAAGAGTTTGCGAAGGATAGGTGTTAGCTCTTCTTTAAATGTTTGATAGAATTTTCCTGTGAAACCATGTGGTCCTGGGCTTTTGTTTGTTGGAAGATATTTAATCACAGTCTCAATTTCAGTGCTTGTGATTGGTTTGTTTATACTGTCTCTTTCTTCCTGGATCAGTATCAGAAAGTTGTGTTTCTCTAAGAATGTGTCCATTTCTTCCAGGTTGTCCATTTTATTGGCATATAGTTGCTTGTAGTAATCCCTCATGATCATTTGTATTTTGGCAGTGTCAATTGTTACTTCTCCTTTTTCATTTCTAATTCTATTGATTTTAGTCTTTTCCCTTTTTTTCTTGATGAGTCTGACTAATGGTTTATCAATTTTGCTTATCTTCTAAAAGAACCCACTTTTAGTTTTTTTTTAATCTTTGCTATTGTTTCCATCATTTCTTTTTCATTTATTTCTGATCTGATCTTTATGATTTCTTTCCTTCTACTAACTTTGGGCTTTTTTTGTTCTTCTTTCTCTAATTGTTTTAGGTGTAAAGTTAGGTTGTTTATTTGAGATGTTTCTTGTTTCTTGAGGTAGGATTGTATTGCTATAAACTTCCCTCTTAGAACTGCTTTTGCTGCATCCCATAGGTTTTGGGTCATCGTGTTTTCATTGTCATTTGTTTTTAGGTAATTTTTTAATTTCCACTTTGATTTCTTCAGTGATCTCTTGGTTATTTAGTAGTGTATTGTTTAGCTCCCATGTGTTTGTATTTTTTACAGATTTTTTCCTGTAATTGATATCTAGTGTCATAGCAGTGTGGTTGGAAAAGATACTTAGTAAGATTTCAATTTTCCTAAATTTACCAAGGCTTGATTTGTGACCCAAGATATGATCTATCCTGGAGAATGTTCCATGAGCACTTGAGAAGAAAATGTATTCTGTTGTTTTTGGATGGAATGTCCTATAAATATCACTTAAGTCCATCTTGTTTAATATATCATTTAAAGCTTGTGTTTCATCTTGAATGATCTGTCCATTGTTGACAGTGGGGTATTAAAGTCCCCTAATATGATCGTGTTACTGTTGATTTTATGGCTGTTACCATTTGCCTTATGTATTCAGGTGCTCCTATGTTGGAGTGCATAAATATTACAATTGTTATATCTTCTTCTTAGAATGATACCTTGATCATTATGTAGTGTCCTTCCTTGTCTCTTGTAATAGTCTTAATATTAAAGACAATTTATTTTGATATGATAATTGCTACTCCATCTTTCTTTTTATTTCCATTTGAATGCAATATCTTTTTCCATCCTGTCACTTTCAGTCTGTATGTGTCCCCAGGTCTGAAGTCGTTCTCTTTTAGGCAGCATATATATGGGTATTGTTTTTATATTCATTCAGCCAGTTTATGTCTTTTGGTTGGAGCATTTATTCATTTCCATTTAAGGCCATTTTCTATATATATGTTCCTATTACCATTTTCTTAATTGTTTTGGGTTTGTTATTGTAGTGCTTTTCCTTCTCTTGTGTTTCCTGTGTAGACAAGTTCCTTTAGCATTTGTTGTAAAGCTAGTTTGGTGGTGCTGGAATCTCTTAGCTTTTCGTTTTCTGTAAAGGTTTTAATTTCTCCATTGAATTTGAATGAGATCCTTGCTGGGTAGAGTAATCTTGACTGTAGGTTTTTCTCTTTTGTCACTTTAAATATGTCCCGCCACTCCCTTCTGGCCTGCAGTGTTTCTGGTGAATGATTATCTGTTAACCTTATGGGGATTCCCTTGTATGTTATTTGTTGTTTTTCCATTGCTGCTTTTGATATTTTTTCTATTTAATTTTTGATAGTTTGATTAATATGTGTCTTTGTGTGTTTCTCCTTGGATTTGTCCTGTATGGGACTCTCTGTTTCCTGGACTTGACTATTTCCTCTCCCATGTTAGGGAGGCTTTCAACTATAATCTCTTCAAATATTTTCTCAGTCCCTTTCTTTTTCTTTCTGGGACCCCTATAATTCGAATGTTTGTGCATTTAATGTTGTCCCAGATATCTCTGAGACTGTCCTCAATTGTTTTCATTCTTTTTTCTTTCTTCCACTGTTAGTTACTTCCACTATTTTATCTTCCAGGTCACTTATCTGTTCTTCTGCCTCAGTTATTCTGCTATTGATTCCTTCTAGATAATTTTTAATTTCAATAATTGTGTTGTTCATCATTGTTTGTTTGCTCTTTGTTTCTTCCAGGTCCTTGTTAAACGTTTCTTGTATTTTCTCCATTCTATTTCCAAGATTTTGGATCATATTTACATTATTATTCTGAATTCTTTTTCAGGTAGACTACCTATTTTCTGTACATTTGTTTGGTCTGATGAGTTTTTACCTTTTTTCTTCATTTGCTGTGTTTCTCTGTCTTCTCATTGTTCTTAACTTACTGTGTTTAGGGTCTCGTTTCACAGGTTGCAGGTTCGTAGTGCCTGTTGTTTTTGGTGTCTGCCCCCAGTGGCTATGACTGGTTCAGTGGGTTGTGTAGGCTTCCTTGTGGAGTGGACTGATGCCTGTGTTCTGGTGGTTGAGGTTGGATCTTGTCTTTCTGGCGTGCAGGACCACGTCTGGTGGTGTGTTTGGGGGTGTCTGTGACCTTATTATGATTTTAGGCATCCTCTCTGCTAATGGGTGGTGTTGTGTTCCTGTCTTGCTACTTGTTTGGCATAGGGTGTCCAGCCCTATTGCTTGCTCATCATTGAGAGGAGCTGGGTCTTAACACAGATGGAGATCTCTTGGAGAGCCTTCACTGTTTGATATTATATGTAGCCAGGAGGTCTCTTGTGGATCAATGTCCTGAACTTGTCTCTCCCACCTCAGAGGCACAAGCCTGACACACATCTGGAGCACCAAGACCCTGTCAGCCACACGGCTTTGAACTATGGACCAAAACAGTTCACCAAGCTTTCACTCCTTCTTTTGTCAGTCTCTTCTGGAAGAAATTCAGAGTGCTCCCAGTCTCATACACAGAAACCTCTGGAAGGGCATTCTCGCAGGATCCATTGTCTGGCAGTGGCTGCTCCAGTCTCCAGGGACTCCCTGCCCGGGATGTTGTTAGCGCTTTAGCAGCAGCTGCCTCTCTGGCTCACTCCTCAAGGCTTCCTCCATCTGCTGCTCTCTCCTGCAGCACATGGAGTGGTGACTCCTTTCAGTGAGGTGAGGCTCAGAGACGGGCAATCACTCTGGCTGCAGTTCAGACATGGGGGCGCTTCCTCAGGCCCACAGGGAGGTAGAGGGCAGCTCAGCACTTTTCTCTTGTACATTTTTGTCATTATAATATAAATATGTTTTCTGGAATACAGTATTTGATGACTAAACATTACTTTTCTGAAGTAAGTGCTATTGCTAAGTTTTATTCCAACTCCTTAAAAATGATATTAAAGTCTTCATTAAATTATATAAAACCTCTATCTTTACTTTTATTATATCATACAGAGACTATTTTATGTTAAACTAACACATCTGTTTTTTCACTCTCAATGCACAGTTGGTTTTACTTTGTTACTGCAATATTTCCCTCAAATTATTATCTATTTATTTATGAAGTATAATAGATTTCTTTACATTTCTTTAACTATGTATCCATTTCAATCCTTTTTTCTCTTTCTTCTAGCCCAGTATTAAGCTAGTATCTCATACCTAGATAAAGAACTTTTCATAGGATAAGAAGCTCTTGTATCTTAGACATAAACAGTTCCCTCATTGTTCAACAGTATTGGTATTATTACCATTAATTTCTTCATATAAAAATCTACAATTAGAAAAATATCACTCATTCACTTATTTAACATTACTACTTGATGTTCAACATATGAAATCACTGTAATCTGTAAACAAATGGTTGTAGAACCATAACCCAGACTGACAAATACTTCAAAGAGTGGGCAAAGCAATAGAGATTCTATTTAATCAGAAAATACAAGCACATGCACATACATGTGTATGTACATCCAATATATAATTACTAACACAAAACAATTTACATTTAATTATATATTATACTTCATATATGTAATATATTACATAAGGTATCATATATATTTGATCACATATTAAAAGACTATAATGAAAATGTTTAAGTGCTAATACATAAACAGTGAAATTACAAATTGCATTTTATAATTTCCTGTACATTTCTACTTTTTCCATAATAAATATAAAATGCTTTGGTTATCTAAGAAGAAATATATTAGATTATTTAAAAATATCATTGTATTGTGAATTATTTCTCATGAAAAATATATAGATCTGCATTTCTTTTTGATTCCCACTTCTACTGTCCTGGCCTCTTTCATGTGGCAATTGTGAAGACTGTTATGAGTTACTGCCCTGACTCCACTCTCTTCTCTTTCTAACCTTTTATACATATTGCTGTAAGGTTACAGATAATATTCTTTTGGTCAGAAACCCTCAATAAGCATCTCATCTCTATTAGAGTACATCCACATTCTGCTTAGTAAAATTTAAACTTGAAATAAAGTTGCTATATGTTACCTTTTCAACTATATATCCTGTTATTATGTAAAACAAATATTTTCTGTCCAAAGGTAGGGCTTAGTTCATGTCAAGTCATACAGCCTTCAAGTAATACAGAAAAATTTATGACTAAACCAACCCAAATCAGCTGTTTTCCTTCTGATACCTTCCAATATTTCTTCTCCATAAAACAATAATCTTTAACTGTAGCTGCTATTATTTAACTGGTTGTGTATTTTCATTATCTTCTTAGTAAAATCTAAATCTCATGTTCACAATGGTTACCAGTGAGGAGATGTGAGCGCAGCTAATATATGGGTAGGGAAAATAAGGGTTATTGTGGAATTATATGAAATTATGTCTGTGAAATTTTGAAAATTGTAAACCACTATAGAATTTAAAGAATCTTTTATTCAATAAAAAGAATATGTTTTATGTATTATATTTGATTTGATCTATTGTAGAGAGCTTGACATTTAGCTGTCACTTTTTAGTGGATTTAGTTACTATTAGTTACTGGAATTTAGTATTCCATAATACTATTTTTGAAAATGTAGATTTAAAAACGTTTCCAAGGGGGATCTTGAAGATGGCGGAAGAGTAAGACGCGGAGATCGCCTTCCTCCCCACGGATACACCAGAAATACATGCACACGTGGAACAACTCCTACAGAACTCCTACTGAAGGCTGGCAGAAGACCTCAGACCTCCCAAAAGGCAAGAAACTCCCCACGTACCTGGGTAGGGCAAAAGAAAAAAATAAAAAACAGAGACAAAAGAATAAGGACGGCACCTGCACCAGTGGGAGGGAGCTGTGAAGGAGGAAAAGTTTCCACACACTAGGAAGCCCCTCCGCGGGCGGAGACTGCGGGAGGCGGAGGGGGGAGTTTTGGGACCGCGGAGTAGTGCACAGTGACGGTTGCGGAGGGCAAAGCGGGGAGATTCCTGCACAGACAATCGGTGCCGACCAGCACTCACCAACCCGAGAGGCTTGTCTGCTCACCCGCCGGGGCGGGCGGGGCTGCGAGCTGAGGCTCGGGTTTTGGTTTTGGACGGAGCTCAGGGAGAGGACTGGGGTTGGTGGCTTGAACATAGCCTGAAGGGGTTAGTGCACCACGACTAGCCGGGAGGGAGTTCGGGGAAAAGCCTGCACCTGCCGAAGAGGCAAGAGACTTTTTCTTCCCTCTTTGTTTCCTGGTGCGCGAGGAGAGGGGTTTAAGAGCGCTGCTTAAAGGATCTCCAGAGAAGGGCGCGAGCCGCGGCTAAAAGCGCGAACCCCAGAGACGGGCGCGAGCCGCGGCTGGAAGCGCAAACCCCAGAGACGGGCGCGAGCCGCGGCTAAAACCGCGGACCCCAGAGACGGGCGGGAGACGCTAAGGCTGCTGCTGCCGCCACCAAGGGGCCTGTGTGCAAGCACAGGTCACTCTCCACACCCCTCTTCCGCGGAGCCTGTGCAGCCCGCCACTGCCAGGTTCCCGGGATCCAGGGACAACTTCCCCGGGACAACGCACGGCGGGTCTCAGGCTGGTGCAACGTCACGCCGGCCTCTGCCGCAACGTCACGCTGCCTCTGCCGCCGCAGGCCTGCCCCGCACGCAGTGCCCCTCCTTCCCCCATCCCCCAACCCCCGGCCTGAGTGAGCCGGAGGCCCCGAATCAGCGGCTCCTTTAACCCCGTCCTGTCTGAGCGAAAAAACAAACGCCCTCCAGCGACCTACACGCAGAGGCAGGGCCAAATCCAAAGCTGAGCTCCTGTGAGCTGTGAGAACAAAGAAGAGAAAGGGAAATCTCTCCCAGCAGCCACAGAAGCAGCGGATTAAAGCTCCACAATCAACTTGATATACCCTGCATCTGTGGAATACCTGAATAGACAAGGACTGATCCCAAATTGAAGAGGTGGACTTTAGGAGCGAGATCTATGATTTTTTTCCCTTTTCCTCTTTTTGTGAATGTGTACGTGTATGCTTCTGTGTGAGATCTTGTCTGTATACTCTTGCTTCCACCATTTGTCCTAGGGCTCTATCCGTCCATGATTTTTTTTTAAAAATTCTTTTTCTTAATAATTAAGTTTAATTGTAATAACTTTATTATACTTTACCTTCGTTCTTTCTTTCCTTCCTTCCTTCCCTCCTTTAGACAACGAATCACCCCAAATTGAGGAGGTGGTCTCAGGGAGCAGGATCTATGATTTTTCCCCCTTTACCTCTTTTTGTGAAAGTGTATGTATATGCTTCTGTGTAAGATTTTCTCTGTATAGCTTTGCTTCCAACATTTGTCCTAAGGTTCTATCTGTCCCTTTTTTTTTTCTAAATATTTTTTAATTCAATAACTATATTATACTTTATTTTATTTTTACTGTATCATCTTTCTTTCTGTCTTTTCCTTCTTTCCCTCCTTCCTTCCTTCCTCCCTCCCTCCCTCCCTCCCTCCTTTCTTTCCTTCTCTGCTTCTTTCTTCCTTCCTTCCTTTCCTCCTTTCCTTCTTTCTTTACTCATATTTCTACTAATTCTCCCTACTTTTTCTCCCTTTTATTCTGAGCTGTGTGGATGAAAGGCTCTTGGTGCTCCAGCCAGGAGTCAGGGCTCTGCCTCTGAGGTAGGAGAGCCAACTTCAGGACACTGGTCAACAAGAGACCTCCCAGCTCCACATAATATTAAACGGTGGAAATATCCCAGAGACCTCCATCTTAACACCAGCACCCAGCTTCACTCAACGACCAGCAAGCCACAGTGCTGGACAACCTATGCCAAACAACTAGCAAAACAGGAACACAACCCCACCCATTAGCAGAGAGGCTGCCTAAAATCATAATAAGGCCACAGACACCCCAAAACACACCACCAGACGTGAACCTGCCCACTAGAGAGACAAGATCCAGCCTCATCCAGCACAACACAGGCACTAGTCCCCTCCACCAGGAAGCCTACACAACCCACTGAAACAACCTTAGCCACTGGAGACAGACATCAAAAACAACGGGAACTACGAACGTGCAGCCTGCAAAAAGGAGACCCCAAACACAGTAAGATAAGCAAAATGAGAAGACAGAAAAACACACAGCAGATGAAGGAGCAAGATAAAAACCCACCAGACCTAACAAATGAAGAGGAAATAGGCAATCTACCTGAAAAAGAATTCAGAATAATGATAGTAAGGATGATCCGAAATCTTGGAAGTAGAATGGACAAAATGCAAGAAACAGTTAACAAGGACCTACAAGAACTAAAGATGAAACAAGCAATGATGAACAATGCAATAAATGAAATTAAAACCACTCTAGATAGGATCAATAGCAGAATAACTGAGGCAGAAGAACGGATAAGTGACCTGGAAGATAAAGTAGTGGAAATAACTACTGCAGAGCAGAATAAAGAAAAAAGAATGAAAAGAACTGAGGACAGTCTCAGATACCTCTGGGACAACATGAAACGCACCAACATTCGAATTATAGGGCTTCCAGAAGAAGAAGAAAGAAAGAAAGGGACTGAGAAAATATTTGAAGAGATTATAGTTGAAAACTTCCCTAATATGGGAAAGGAAATAGTTAATCAAGTCCAGGAAGCACAGAGAGTCCCATACAGGATAAATAAAAGGAGAAACACGCCAAGACACATATTAATCAAACTGTCAAAAATTAAATACAAAGAAAGCATATTAAAAGCAGCAAGGGAAAAACAACAAATAACACACAAGGGAATCCCCATAAGGTTAACAGCTGATCTCTCAGCAGAAACCCTACAAGCCAGAAGGGAGTGGCAGGACATACAGAAAGTGATGAAGGAGAAAAACCTGCAACCAAGACTACTCTACCCAGCAAGGATCTCATTCACATTTGATGGAGAAATTAAAACCTTTACAGACAAGCAAAAGCTGAGAGAGTTCAGCACCACCAAACCAGTTTTAAAACAAATGCTAAAGAACTTCTCTAGACACGAAACACAAGAGAAGGAAACGACCTATAGTAGCGAACCCAAAACAATATATAAAATGGGAATAGGAACATACATATCAATAATTACCTTAAATGTAAATGGACTAAATGCTCCCACCAAAAGACACAGATTGGCTGAATGGATACAAAAACAAGACCCTTATATATGCTGTCTACAAGAGACCCACTTCAGACCTAGAGACACATACAGACTGAAAGTAAGGGAATGGAAAAAGATATTCCATGCAAATGGAAACCAAAAGAAAGCTGGAGTAGCAATTCTGATATCAGACAAAATAGACTTTAAAATAAGGACTATTAAAAGGGACAAAGAAGGACACTACATAATGATCAAGGGATCGATCCAAGAAGAAGATATAACAATTGTAAATATTTTTGCACCCAACATAGGAGCACCTCAGTACATAAGGCAAATGCTAACAACCATAAAAGGGGAGATCAACAGTAACACATTCATAGTAGGGGACTTTAACACCCCACTTTCACCCATGGACAGATCATCCAAAATGAAAATAAATAAGGAAACACAAGCTTTAAATGATACATTAAACAAGATGGACTTAATTGATATTTATAGGACACTCCATCCAAAAAGAACAGAATACACATTTTTCTCAAGTGCTCATGGAACATTCTCCAGGATAGATCATATCTTGGGTCACAAATCAAGCCTTGGTAAATTTAAGAAAACTGAAATTGTATCAAGTATCTTTTCCGACCACAACGCCATGAGACTAGATATCAATTACAGGAAAAGATCTGTAAAAAATACAAACACATGGAGGTTAAACAATACACTACTTAATAATGAAGTGATCACTGAAGAAATCAAAGAGGAAATCAAAAAATACCTAGAAACAAATGACAATGGAGACACAACGACCCAAAACCTATGGGATGCAGCAAAAGCAGTTCTAAGGGGGAAGTTTATAGCAATACAAGCCCACCTTAAGAAGCAGGAAACATCTCGAATAAACAACCTAACCTTGCACCTCAAGCAATTAGAGAAAGAAGAACAAAAAAACCCCAAAGCTAGCAGAAGGAAATAAATCATAAAAATCAGATCAGAAATAAATGAAAAAGAAATGAAGGAAACAATAGCAAAGATCAATAAAACTAAAAGCTGGTTCTTTGAGAAGATAAACAAAATAGATAAACCACTAGCCAGACTCATCAAGAAAAAAGGGAGAAGACTCAAATCAATAGAATTAGAAATGAAAAAGGAGAAGTAACAACTGACACTGCAGAAATAAAAAAAATCATGAGAGATTACTACAAGCAACTCTATGCCAATAAAATGGACAATCTGGAAGAAATGGACAAATTCTTAGAAATGCACAACCTGCCAAGACTGAATCAGGAAGAAATAGAAAATATGAACAGACCAATCACAAGCACTGAAATTGAAACTGTGATTAAAAACCTTCCAACAAACAAAAGCCCAGGACCAAATGGCTTCACAGGTGAATTCTATCAAAGTTTAGAGAAGAGCTAACACCTATCCTTCTCAAACTCTTCCAAAATATAGCAGAGGGAGGAACACTCCCAAATTCCTTCTACAAAGCCACCATCACCTTGATACCAAAACCAGACAAGGATGTCACAAAGAAAGAATACTACAGGCCAATATCACTGATGAACATAGATGCAAAAATCCTCAACAAAATACTAGCAAACAGAATCCAACAGCACATTAAAAGGATCATACACCATGATCAAGTGGGGTTTATTCCAGGAATGCAAGGATTCTTCAATATACGCAAATCTATCAATGTGATAAACCATATTAACAAACTGAAGGAGAAAAACCATATGATCATCTCAATAGATGCAGAGAAAGCTTTCGACAAAATTCAACACCCATTTATGATAAAAACCCTGCAGAAAGTAGGCATAGAGGGAACTTTCCTCAACATAATAAAGGCCAATAATGACAAGCCCACAGCAAACATCATCCTCAATGGTGAAAAACTGAAAGCATTTCCACTAAGATCAGGAACAAGACAAGGTTGCCCACTCTCACCACTCTTATTCAACATAGTATTGGAAGTTTTAGCCACAGCCATCAGAGAAGAAAAGGAAATAAAAGGAATCCAAATCGGAAAAGAAGAAGTAAAGCTGTCACTGTTTGCAGATGACATGATACTATACATAGAGAATCCTAAAGATGCTACCAGAAAACTACTAGAGCTAATCAATGAATTTGGTAAAGTAGCAGGATACAAAATTAATGCACAGAAATCTCTGGCATTCCTATATACTAATGATGAAAAATCTGAAAGTGAAATCAAGAAAACACTCCCATTTACCATTGCAACAAAAAGAATAAAATATCTAGGAATAAACCTACCTAAGGATACGAAAGACCTGTATGCAGAAAATTATAAGACACTGATGAAAGAAATTAAAGATGATACAAATAGATGGAGAGATATACCATGTTCTTGGATGGGAAGAATCAACATTGTGAAAATGACTCTACTACCCAAAGCAATCTACAGATTCAATGCAATCCCTATCAAACTACCACCGGCATTTTTCACAGAACTAGAACAAAAAATTTCGCAATTTGTATGGAAACACAAAAGACCCCAAATAGCCAAAGCAATCTTGAGAACGAAAAAAGGAACTGGAGGAATAAGGCTCCCTGACTTCAGACTATATTACAAAGCAACAGTAATCAAGACAGTATGGTACTGGCACCAAAACAGAAAGATAGATCAGTGGAACAGGATAGAAAGCCCAGAGATAAACCCACGCACATATGGACACCTTATCTTTGATAAAGGAGGCAGGAATGTACAGTGGAGAAAGGACAGCCTCTTCAATAAATGGTGCTGGGAAAACTGGACAGGTACATGTAAAAGTATGAGATTAGATCACTCCCTAACACCATACACAAAAATAAGCTCAAAATGGATTAAAGACCTAAATGTAAGGCCAGAAACTATCAAACTCTTAGAAGAAAACATAGGAAGAACACTCTATGACATAAATCACAGCAAGATCCTTTCTGACCCACCTCCTAGAGTAATGGAAATAAAAACAAAAATAAACAAATGGGACCTAATGAAACTTCAAAGCTTTTGCACAGCAAAGGAAACCATAACCAAGACCAAAAGACAACCCTCAGAATGGGAGAAACATTTGCAAATGAAGCAACTGACAAAGGATTAATCTCCAAAATTTACAAGCAGCTCATGCAGCTCAATAACAAAATAACAAACAACCCCATCCAAAAATGGGCAGAAGACCTACATAGACATTTCTCCAAAGAAGATATACAGAATGCCAACAAACACATGAAAGAATGCTCAACATCATTAATCATTAGAGAAATGCAAATCAAAACTACAATGAGATATCATCTCACACCAGTCAGAATGGCCATCATCAAAAAATCTAGAAACAATAAATGCTGGAGAGGGTGTGGAGAAAAGGGGACACTCTTGCACTGCTGGTGGGAATGTGAATTGGTTCAGCCACTGTGGAGAACAGTATGGAGGTTCCTTAAAAAACTACAAATAGAATTACCATATGACCCAGCAATCCCACTACTTGGCATATACCCTGAGAAAACCAAAATTCAAAAAGAGTCATGTACCAAAATGTTCATTGCAGCTCTATTTACAATAGCCAGGACATGGAAACAACCTAAGCGCCCATCATCGGATGAATGGATAAAGAAGATGTGGCACATATACACAATGGAATATTACTCAGCCTTAAAAAGAAATGAAATTGAGCTATTTGTAATGAGATGGATAGACCTAGAGTCTGTCATACAGAGTGAAGTAAGTCAGAAAGAAAAAGACAAATACCGTATGCTAACACATATATATGGAATTTAAGGGAAAAAAATGTCATGAAGAACGTAGGGGTAAGATAGGAATAAAGACGCAGACCTACTGGAGAACGGACTTGAGGATATGGGGAGGGGGAAGGGTGAGTTTTGACAGGGCGAGAGAGAGTCATGGACATATACACACTAACAAACGTAGTAAGGTAGATAGCTGGGGGGAAGCAGCCGCAAGGCACAGGGATATTAGCTCGGTGCTTTGTGACAGCCTGGAGGGGTGGGATGGGGAGAGTGGAAGGGAGGGAGACGCAAGAGGGAAGACATATGGGAACATATGTATATGTATGGCTGATTCACTTTGTTATAGAGCGGAAACCAACACACCATTGTAAAGCAATTATACCCCAATAAAGATGTTTAAAAAATAAATAAATAAATAAAAACGTTTCCAAGATTATACATATGTCCCTTCACTTAATATCTCAAATGTCAAACAGCCAAATAGCTGAATACGTGATCAGTGATCATGACAATTTATTCTCCAAAGCTAGGCTGATTTTCTCTTCATTGAACATGTAGCGGCAAACGTTTTTGTAAGACACTATGAAGAGATATGATGAAGATATTTGCTTAAAGTAAAACAGATTTTATGACATTCTAAGTTTCTGAAATATTCATTGCTTGAAATATTTTTAAAAGACATTGTTTCAGAGACTATTATCCACATCCTTTAAAGCAGTTTCATATGCACAAAATAACGTCTTAACCTTTATTAAGATATTCTTAAATATTCTTACCATAACTTGGCACCTTTGTTCCTCTTTTTAAAAATTATTTTTTCATTACTACTGTTACAATTCTTTCTCCAAAACATTCATTTTTTTTAAATTTTCTTTCTCAAATACTGTTCATAGAGTCTTATAGCAGCATTCCTCATTTATTGAAGAGAGTGATTTATAGAGGAAAACTGAAATATTGCTGGATTTTTATATCAAAATTTGCATAATTTAGTAGTGTCTGGTTTATTTCAATAGCCAATGATTACAAATATGAATTAATGAGAGAAAATGTGTTTTAACTTATTTACTGTTTTTAAAATATGGAGAAAAATATGCTAAAACTTGGTCCCTGCTTTAAAAATTTTACACTTACAAAAACAGGCATCATAGACAGCACTTTACTTTCTTTATGTTTGTTTTTCATATTGGCCACACTCTTGAAGGTATACATCACATTCCTATGACTCTTTAGGAAAAAACCCAATACATTTCATCATTACCTTACAAATTATTCTAAGAGAATACATGCTGTCACTGTCTACTTGCTGTTGCCTTTCCTCACTAGTTCCATTTCATACTCAAAATTAGAAACATCAACATCTTTATTTGCAAAAGATGAGACTGTTGTCCTTGAAAGCAATGAAACTAGAGAACATTTTAAGCTTAAAAAAATAATGCTTAAAGGAATTATTGAAAAGTACTTATTTAAAAAAATCATCCTTTAGAAGAATGTTTCCATTTGTTCTATGAAAATTATCTAAAACTGTTGTGAGTACTAATATGTATAGAATAAAAAATCATATATATATGTGAATTGGGTATAATTCCAAAGCACACGTATAAACAGTTCAAACTTATTAACTTATTTATCTAATTCCTTAAATTCTGGTACACTGATCTCAACTTTAGTTATCACTATTATAGCTTCACTAAAGTGTTTGTTGTTGTTCCTGTTATTAGTATAACTTATCAATATTAATACAACTATAATTTAGAACAGTTTAAAAATGATTGTTCCGTGTTCTAGACAATTCTAGCAATATATTGACATTGCCTCGGTTAAATTTGTAAAACTAAAATATTTTAATATCAATTTATTAAAACCAATGTCACTTTCTTATCATACTTTTCATGGCCAATGTCATCAGGTTACTCTAAGCATATTTGAAACATGAGTTTAGATTCCAAGAAGGCCAAGTGGCAGTTCACATGACAGAGCAATACACAGAGAGAAAATGTCTGTGATCTGGAAAAGGTCCCATTAAATTTCAGTTTATCAGTACATGTGTGTGAAAAAACTAACCAATGCTAGGGACACAACCACCAAAAATAATAATTAATAAAATGAGAATATGAGAGTATTTGTCTAAAGAAGAATACATAAAGTGTTTAATACCCCCCCAAAAACAAAGATTAAAACACTACAGAATTATCACCATATGGACACAGAGTGTAGGGTTGGAACCTTTAATGGCAGCTAACTAAAAACATTTGTTGTGATTTCAACATTTTTATTCTCTAACTAGGAAAATAGGTTTCTGGGCTAGGCCTTCCTCATAAATGGAGTACCCTTACTCAGCTAATTGAAATTCCCGTAACTTCACCTAATGTTATCCCATCAAGAAAATGAGTCATTATGACACTATAAAAAACTGGTTGTCATGTGCATTGATGTGACTATAAGTTTCTTTTTTCAACCCAAGTTGAATAGGTTCCATTTTGTCCCTCAGAGTAGTTTACTGCTTCCCTCAAGGCCACCAACTTCTCATCTAAGCAAATGAATTAGCTTCCTGAATTACAGATAATAAAAGAATACCATCTTGGAATATCATGGAATAACATCTTCTCATTCCATTGTTTCTAAATTCACCTATATAATACTCTGTATACTTGTCAACTCAGTTCTTTTCTCATTCAAGCTAATCCTGCAACCTTTATAATGGATTTCCTCCTTCTTGCCTCTCTTAAATTTGTTTTTCTAATTATCCCCACTCTTTCTTTTCTTTTTCTTTCTTTATTCTTTTGGCTTATTGACATAACTTTACACATGCTCTTCTCTTCTCCAACAAATAAGTGATGAGTTAAATAAAGTAATAAATAGAATCCCATTACTTTACCACTCAAGTAATTAAAATACTTTCTCCCTTTCACTGCTAAATTTTCTAAAACAATAATATTCTTCAATTCCCATTTACTCTTCAGTGTGACTAAACCTTATTTCTTACCTCAAAAGTCCTCCTTAGGTGTTTACAAGATCCATTGGACCAATTCATGCTACAATTCTCTACCATGATAAGACCATTTTCTATTTCTGCTTTGTTTTCTGTTAACTTCCCAGAGTCTTTTCTGTTTGTTTGTGTATCTGATCATTCCACGCCACCTTTAACTGGTCTTCAATATTGATGTATCCTCTTTCAAAACAAGGTCTGCTTCTAGTAATCCATCTACATTTGTGGTTAACATTTTTTGTAAAGGCTTAGATAATAAATATTTTTATCATCACAAATTGCAAATCAATGTTACTGTGTTCCAATAAAACTTTATTTTCAAAACAAGCAGCAGGCTAAATTTGGCTCATGTTTCACAGCCTGCTGACCCCTGCTCTAATGGATCACCAGATGGTGTCTTTATCCATTCCTGTGGTAGCTAGTGCCTGCTGTAAAATGATGATACATTTTCTCTCAGCTTCACACTAATATTTTCAGTAGGTGACTGAACATTTCCAGATGTCATATTCCCTAAATACCAAAGATTTATTTCACATTCCACAAAATAAAAAATTCCACATATGCATTTCATGCTGCCTTTGCTGTCCAGTAAATTCCTAATCACTATTCAAGACCCAGCTTAAATTGTGCTTCATGTATGAAACCACTCCTGACCCTCATTGTTAAAGATAATTATTTCTTTTGTGTTTTCCTTTAACATTATGTTAATAGTATGATTATAAAACTTTAGAAATGTATTGCAACTTAAGTTTCCCCAATGATGTGTTTACTCATTAAAGATAAATATAGGGGTTTATTTCCTTTCATAACATACTTATCACTTCACAGTTAACTCAAAAAATTATACAATTAATATATACATATGAAATAAATATGTACACACATATATATACATGAATATGGCTTTGGTTTCTAACTAGTATAATTCTGAGAATGTTGTCATTTTGGTATGCTTTACTCAGGGTGCAGTCTAGGTTGGAATAATTTGCTGTTGGAATAATTTGCTACTTTCTGAGATGCTAAGAGACTGATAGAATAGTACACAGTAAAGAATATTTAAACAAATTTAGCTGGACTTCAGGAATATTTTTAACCATAGCGTATATCTAGCTTCATATAATAAGCAAGACTCTGAAATACTCTATATTGACCCTCTTATATAGATTATCAATTCTGTGGATTGTTCATAGCAATGCTTTAAAATCAGTATTTGGCATTTTCAAAGATTATATGGAATGAGATATTTTTTACCACATACTACCGGACTCCATTGCTGGTTGTTTAGAAAATGTAAGGTTATTTTAATATTAGCTTAATGTACATGTTTCTGAAGATAAATATGCTGAAACAATAAAGTCAAAACAGATTCCTAGATACAAATCAGGGACTTCCCTGGTTGTCCAGTGGTAAAGAATCCGCCTTCCAATGCAGGGGATGTGGGTTCTATCCCTGGTGGGGGAACTAAGATCCCACATGCCGTGGGGCAGCTAAGCCCTTAAGCCACAATGAAGACCCAATGCAGCCAAAAATAAATAAATAGATAGATACAAATCAAAGTTATATTGCTTCACAATTCCCATTTCAATGGATGATTTGAAATGTCACTAGCAGACTTTCAATTTCACGATGGCAAAATCTACGTTTCTTTTATTCCTCAGGACGTTAACTAGTGTATGCCATTTAACAAACATTTTTTACTGAGTAAAACTTAAAGATATAGAGCTGAATCAGGTACTTTTAGTAAAAGGTAATCATTTAAAAATATATACTGGGGTATAAGGATGGCTTTAACATTGCCTTTTGATGTGATGTATGATTTAAAATGTAAGATTTATTTTACTGTCTAAATCAGTTAAATCAGAGACTTTGGACCAAGAGTAGGATCCCGAATTTCTCTCCTCCTGCAGATAGTCTCAAAAGGTACAACTACACATGGAGCAATTCCCTTGAGAGAAATCCAGAAACAAGCAGAGTGATCCCTACACATCAGGTGACTAAGAAAATACCTATATCAAAACAAGTAAGAAAGACTGAGACATGCTATCACATGGTGCTATAAAATCCAGAGAGCAGATCTGACTCCAAGCTTCTCCTAAGGAGTGAAGGGTTTGGATTGCACATTTAGCACCCCAACTTTTCAGGCTCTTATCTGAGAGGAAGGGCCTCCAAAATGTCTAGCTCTGAAAGTCAATAGGACTTGTGTTCATGAATCAAATAGGATTATAGGAAAGAAAGAGCTTGTAATATGTGTGTGAGCTATTGCCCCAGCTATTCCCTCAGGCCTTACTACAGAGGGAGCAAAGAGAAACTGCCATCTGTCAATCTTTCTCTGGAAGGGCTTTGACTGCATACTTTACAATCTGCTGCCTGAGGATCTGATTTCTAATTAGCATGCATCTAGGTTCTGTCTACAGTCCTCCCCAGATCCCAGAAGGCCTGGTGGACACTTTTCCTGCCTTCTCCTTCTGCTCACTTCAATAATAAAACCAGGAGGCCAGCACCTCTCTAAAAAGAGCTTATATACATATCTTGTGTCCCAGCTTTTGTGGCTGTCACCTGAGGGATGCAAATCTAGATCACCCAGCTCTGATAGTTAACATGGCTTGCACTCACAAGTCCCAAAGGACTACAGGAAACAAAGAGTTTTTAAAGGGGCACAAGAGCACAGCTGGTGGCTATACATCTGGCCTTAGTGCAGAAGGAGCAGGCAAAAACACCCATCTTCCAATTTCTCCCTGGAAGACCCTTGACTGCATTCCTTCTCAGCTCCTATTTGAGGGTCCAGCTTTTGATTATCCTACACTTAGGTGTTAACTGTGATCCTCCCCTTTGAGACACTGATGGGTTTTAGCATACCCTCAACTACTGGAAGCCTCTAAGAACAAAGAGGGTGGACTAGGCAATTAAAAATGTTTGGGAGCCAACCAGGAGGTTCATCTGCTACATGAGGTGAGTCTATTAAGACTGAGAGAGGTGGCTGTTTTATCTAACGCACAGAAACCAATATAGGGTGTCAATAAAAATGAAAAAATGTAGGAATATGTTCCAAATAAATAATAAAATAAATCTCCAGAACCTGATCTTAATGAAATTGAGATAAATTATTTACCTGATAGAGAGTTCAACATAATGGTCATAAAGATTCCCAAGGAGATCAGGAGAACAATGCATGAAAAATGAGAATTTCAACAAAGAGATAGAAAGCATTAAAAAGTATAAAACACAGATTACAGAGTTGAGTAATTGTACTAAAAAATTCAATAAAGGGGATCAACAACAGAATAAATCAAGCAAAAGAAAGGATCAGCAAACTCAAAGACAGGGAAGGCTCCTACCAGAGAAGCAAAAAGATAAAAGAATGAAAAAGAGTGATGATATCAAGGGACTTAAGGAACCCTATCAATCAGGTCAATATATGTATTATATGTGTCCCAGAAGGAGAAAAGAGAGACAGAGTCAGAGAGCTTATTCAAAGAAATAATGGCTGAAAATTTCCTTAGCCTGGGAAAGAAAACAGACAGCAAAATCCAGAAAACTCAAAAAGTACCAAATAAGATAAAACTAAAGAGACCCTCATCAAGACACACTGTAATTAAATTTTCAAAAACTAAAGACACATACCCTTAAAAGCAACAAGAGAAAATTAACTTGTCATATACAAGGGAACCTCAGTAAGACTTTCAGCAAGTTTTTTGGCAGAAATTTGCATGATGGAGGCAGTAGGATAATATACTCAAAGTACTATTATAAACAAAAGTAAAAAGGAAGGAAGGGAGGGAGGGGGGGGAGGGAGGAAGGGATGAAGGAAGGCAGAAAGGAAGGAGGGAAGGAAGGAAGGAAGGAAAGAACTGCCAAGCAAGAAAACTCTATCCAGCAAAGTTGTCCTTTAGAATTGAAGAAGTTTCAAACAAAAGCTGAAGGAATTCATAATCAGTACACCAGCCTTACACAAAATGTTAATGTAAATTCTTCAAACAGAAATAAAAGGCTGTTAATTAGTAATATGAAAACAGAAAAGCATAAAACTCACTGATAAAGGTAAATATATAGTTAAATTCAGAATACCCCAATGTTATAATGGTGCTGGGTAAATAACTTATAACTTTAGGTTCTATATATATATATATATATATATATATATATATATATATATATATATATATATATATAGTTAAAAGATGCAAGTGTGAAAAATAACTATAATAAATTGTTAGTGAAATATGTAAATTGAGACAAAAACATTAAATGTGGGGGAAGAGTGTCAAAACATAGAATATTTATATGCATTCAAAGTCAAGTTGTTACCAGCTTAAAATTGACTATACAGTAAGCCCCCTACATACCAATGACATCTGTTCCATGACTGCACTTGTAAGTCCAATTTGTTTTTAAGTCCAACAAAGTTAGCCTAGGTAGCCAACTAACACAATTGGCTACATAGTACTGTACTGTAATAGGTTTACAATACTTTTTACACAAATAATACATAAAAAGCAAACAAACACAAAAAATAAAACACTTTTAATCTTACAGTATAGTACCTTGAAAAGTACAGTAGTAAAGTACAACAGCTGGCATACAGGGGCTGGCATTGAGTGAACAGGCAAGAAGAGTTACCAACTGGAGGAGGGAGAGGAGGTGGGAGACAGTAGAGCTGAAGGATGATCAGCAATAGGAGATAGAGGGCAGGTTGCTATTTTGCTTATGCCTGATATTGATGGCACAGATTCTGGCTCCTCACTGGATTCAATTCCATCTACCTTCTCGAAAAAACGATCCAGTGATATCTGGGGAGCAGCTCTTTTCTTCTCATCATAGATGACTAGGTACCACTGGATTGCATTCTGAATGGCAGCTTCAACCTTCATGTATCATTCTATGTTTGGGTCCTATGCCTCTAAAACTAACAGTGCTTCCTCAAATAAAGAAAATCCCCTTGACGTTTCCTGTGTTGTGAATCTCTTTGGTTCTTCAGCAGTACAAGGTACATCACTGCTACTTTTATACTTACTTATTGACATCCTGGGCTTGAAATAAACATACTGTACTACTGTACTCTATACAGTGCTATACAGCAAAGTACACAAAAGCACAACCACTTGTAGAGGATGCACGCACGTGACAATATACGCCAGACACGTGAACTAAATTACGTGATTGGACATGTGAACACTTTTGCATCTTTGAAAGTTCACAGCTTGAATGTTTGTATGTATGGAATGTTCTGTATAACTATAAGATGTTTTAGTAAGGCTCAGGATACCACAAAGCAAAAACCTACAGTAGATACACAAAATATAAAGAAAAGGGAATCGAAGCATACCATTACAGAAAATCATCAAATTACAAAGGAAGAGATCAAAAAAAGAAGACAGAAACAAAAAAAATCACAAAAGAATCAGAGAACAATTAAGAAAATGGCAATAGTAAGTACATACTTATTAACAATTGTTTTAATTGCAAATGGGCCAAATTCTCCAATCAAAAGACATATAGTGGCTGAATGAATTAAAAAAAAAGAAAAGAAAAAGAACCAACTTTATGGTGCCTACAGGAAATTTGCTTCAGCTTCAAGGGCACACAGACTCAAAGTGAAGGGATGATAAATGATATTCCATGCAAATGGAAACCACTAGATGATTCCACTATAAAATTGTTACAACTAACAAATGAATTCAGTAAAGCTTCAGGATGTAAGTCAATATAAAATAGAAGTTGTGTTTCTATACACTAAAAACAAAGTAACAAAAAGGAAAATTAAGAAAACAATTTCATCAATAGTACCACAAAGTATAAATAATAATAAACTTAACCAAGGAGGTAAAAGATCTGCATCCTAAAAATTATAAAATGTTGATGAAAGAAACTGAAGAAGACACAAATAAATGGAAAGATATTCCATGCTCATGGATTGGAAGAATTAATATTTTTAAAATTTACATACTACCCAAAGCAATCTACAAATTTAATTCAATTCCTATAGAAAAAGCAATTCTAAAATTTATATGGTTCCACAAATGACCCCAAATAGCCAAAGCAGTCTTAAGAAAGTAGAACAAAGCTGGAGCATTACACTTCCTGATTTCAAACCATATTTCAAAGCTATAGTCATCAAAAGGATATGGTAATGTCATAAAAACCGACATAGATTAATGGAACAGAACACAGAACCAAGCATTAAACCCATGCATATATGGTCAACTAACTTCCAACAAAGGAGCCAAGAATATACAATGAAGAAGAATAGTCTCTTCATAAGTGGTACTGTGAACATTGGATATCCACAAAGAAAAGAATAAAACTGGACTCCTATTTACACCTCATACAAAAATCTACTCAAATGGATTAAATATTTAAACATAAGACCTGAAACTGTAAAACTCCTAGAAGAAAACAGAGGGAGTAATCTCCTTGACATTGGATTTGGCAATGATTTTTTTTTTTTGATTTGACACCAAAAGGAAAGGTAACAAAAGAAAAAATAAACAGTTGAGACTACATCAGACTAAAAAGTTCTGCACAGAAAAGGAAACAATTACAAAATGAAAAGGCACCTATGGAATAAGAGAAAATACTTGCAAACAGTATATCCAATAAGGAGTAAATATCCAAAATATGTAAAGAATGCATACAACTAAATAGCAGAAAAACAAATAACCCAATTAAAAATGGGCAAAGAACCTGAATAGACATTTTTCCATAGAAGGCATACAAATGGCAAACAGGCACATGAAAAGTGCTCAATATCACTAATCATCAGGGAAATGCAAATCAAAACCACAATGATATGTCACCTCACATCTGACAGAATGGCTATTATAAAAAAGACAAGAGATAACAAATGCTGGTGAGAGTGTGGAGAAAAGAGAAATCTTGTACACTGTTGACAAGAATGCAAACTTGAGCAGTCACTATGGAAAAAAGTATGGAGGTTCCTCAAGAAATTAAAAATAGAATTACCATATGATCCAGCAGTCTTGCTTCTGGGTATATATTCAAAGGTAATGAAATCACTATCTTGAAGATATATCTGTACTGCCATGTTCATTGTTGTGTTATTCACAACAGCCAAGGTATGGAAATAACCTAAGTGTTTGCCAAGGAATATTATTTACCCTTCAAGAAGAAGAATATCCTGTCATTTGTGACAACATGGATGAAACTTTAGGGCATTATTCTAAGTGAAATATATCAGACAGAGAAAGAAATACTGTTAACCCTTGAACAACACGGGTTTGGACTATGCTGATCCACTCATAAACAGAATTTTTCAATAAATGCTAAAGTAATACACAGTCTGTGGTTGGTTGAATCTGTAAATGTGGAACCACTGATATCTATGACCAATTATAGTCATTCTTGGATTTCTGACTGGGTAGGGGTCAGAGCCCCTAACCCATGAATTGTTTAAGTGTCAAATGTATGGTATTGTATCACTCAGATGTGGAATCTTAAAAATAAGTCAAAGTTATAGAAAAAGAGAGTAAATTGGTCATTGCCAGAGTAGGGGGTTGGGGGTATAAGAAATAAAGAGAGTTTGGTTAAAGTATATAAACTTTCAGTCAGAAATGAATAAGGTCTGAGGATCTAAAGTATAAGATAAGAACTATCCTTGATAGTACTGTATTGTAAAATTGAAATTTTCTAATACAGTAGACTTCAGTGTTCTCACAAAAAAATAAGAAAAATAAAAAAGTAAATATGTGAGCTTAAGAATGGGTAAATTAACTCAATGGTGGGAATCCTTTCACAATGTCTACACATATGTCAAATAATCTCATTGTAATATATTACAATTTTATTTGTCTAGAATACCTCAATAAAGCTGAAAAATAAATACACAGATCAGTTAAAAATAAAAAAAATATAAGTAACCTAAGCAGGGAATAATATAAGAATATATCTAACTATGTATATATATAATACCAATACAAATGTATACATGTAATATGGTACAAGGCTGTTGAATCATAGACAAGCATATATATTAGTTGTTTATTTTCAATCTGTATGATGTGCAAACATAATGAGCAAACATTTAATAACATTAAAATTTGAATAAAATAAATTTGATAGTAGAGAAGGGAAGCAAATAGAGGAATTCCTCTTACAAAATACATAGAAACCTAGGCTAGAAAATAAAATATTTATTTTATTTGTGAACACAATGACAATAATTATTAAATTCTGATTATATTTAGTCAAAATTCAATTCATATTTTTAACTGAAATAAAGTACATTTAGTAAATTTAAGAAATGAAGCTTATGTTGCCTTCCAATGTAGTTTAATTCTCAGTGTGAGTACTTGATAGATTATATGTTTATAAAAGAGTAGAGCACTCAAGGGACCCACATTGAGACTCATCCTTTTGAAAGGACATGCCATATTAAAAAAATGGTGAGGACTTCAGTTTGCCTCAAACATACAGACCATGAGGAAAAAAGCTTATGGCATATTAACAACCAGGAGACCAAGTAAATACGATGAAAATATTACTAAATCAGTTGGTTACTAGTTAGGTAATTGCTTAACTACATAACACTTGTTTACTATCCATAAAAGAAAATAAGATTTGTCATAATCACAGATGGAAAACTATGCTTATGATCAACCAATTTATGGGTCAACTTGTCCTGAAAATTAGTAGTTTCCAACTTTGGTTTGACATTGAAATCACCTGAGGAGATTAAAAACACTCATACTTGAGTGGTCTGGGCTGTAGTCTGGCCAATGGATTTTAAAAGTTCTCCAGAGTATTCCAATGTGCATTCAGCCTTGAGAACTATTGCTGTAAACAAATTTTGTGTTAATCAACCACTGGTTATAATAAATGTATTCACTTATTTGGCTGAAAACAACAGAAAGCTTAGAACTTTTTCTGGCAGCTTCCTCAAAATTAGAGTGCTTATATCAAATTATGATTTATATACTCTATTTTATTCTCTTTCCTATTATAATTTTAAAAGGAATGTAAGAAAGTGTGTTATCACAATAATGTCTCGGAATTTATTCAATCTTCAGTTCTCATTGATATTTTAAGCTATTCTTTTTGATAATTTAGTTCTTTTGGATATTGCAAATTGAAAAACTAGATTCTTCACTGAGAAGAAAGCATATACAGTGGTTCTGAAGAATATATAATGAGGTTAAAACTCTGTACCATGTAGCATGTGTATATGTTAACATAATATATATAGGCTAAACATTTCTGTAAGATAATCTATATTTGCACTGACAAAAGGTATACAAACCCCCTTAGACTGATACTTAAGACCATGCAAAATCTGAACACCTTTAAGCTGTTTATCTTATTACTTTTCTTCAGAAATTATAACCCAATTCCTAAGTGACATAATCATCATTTTCCAAAATGCCCTACACTTTTACTGCCTCTGTGTAATAATCCAGAGCATTTCTACTGCCTGATTTGAGTTTATTGTCTTATCCTTTGATACTCTATCCACATTTTAAAAACAAGTTCAGAAGTCTTTCCTTCAACATTCTCCCTGAATCTCATTCATAGAAATCTTCAGCTTGCTTTGGAAACCACAAGATTTAAAACTTTTTCTACTAGCTGCTTATTATTTTCTACCTTGTATTATAATTTTTCTGGCCATGTAATGCATGTACCCTCTCATACATTTTTGAATAAACCATAACTAGTTTAATGTTTTTCCCTAATATTTCAAAGCACTTTTTACCTTCACTCAATACTTAGTTTATGATTTTTAAATTGAGAATAACATTAATTTATCTAGTGTAAAAAATGACTACTTAGATCTTTTACAAAACAAAAGCCCCTCTCAATGTGTACTAAATACGTATTTAAGGTTCCATATATAATTATATCAATTTACCATTATATATTAAGGCAATAATAAGAGATTTATTGCCACTGAATAACTCTAAATCCAATAATTCTATTATAAAACAAACACTTCAAATATTGTAGCAAGAAAAATGTATAATGTTTCTTCAATAAGCACACAGTTCCAAAGGACTAAAAATATGTAGACAAGTATTTAATACATTTCATCACAGTATGGAAGTACAATGATAGAAACATTGAATCAATTTATTTAAAAATATCTTTATCCTTATATTAATTGTGTGGTTCATTCAGGCTTTCTCAAAAATTTTCAGCGCTTACTTTGAGCTATTTCTCATGACTATCTTAGTTTTATCTCATTGACTAGAATCATTTTTATTACCACTTTCTTTCTCCTTTCTGCAGCATTGCAGTTCAAAGGGGATTTTTTAATAAGCCAGTTAAAGTTCCCAAAATTATTCCTTTTGCATTAACCCCAAAATTTTACCTTGTTTACAGTCATTATGGACTTGAGTAATTCCACATGTATCTGTCTGCATGGTAACTTCAGTAGTTTCAGTTCTCTCTTATTTTTATTGTAACCTTTTTTCTCTGCCTTTTGGTATTTTTTTTTTCTGCATCGTTTTTTAAGTATTAACACTTAGATGACTTTATAATCTTCTACTTTCCTATTTCAGATACCTCTTAGAGTCTTTCTAGAATTATTGACTTATAGCTAAGTTGAAACTCCTAAGACCTGTATACAAGCATACTATAATTGTTCTTTGACATGATATATAATGTCAATTTACCATGGTAATTTGTAACATTATAGCCCAATGACATTTTACATGGAACAATTTTCTAATGACATCAAATTCTTATAAAGGCATAGAGTATTTTATTGTCTCCTATAAAGAGTAGTATATAGTACAGTTTTCTGTTTGATGGTGGTTATTTTTTGTTGTTAATCTTGAAGTTACTACTCACATCAAAACAATATTTGGAACAGAACACAGAGAAAGCAGATTAAAAAAATGATCTTTGTGAGAAAGCCACAATTCCATGTATACTAAAAAATGCCATCCTTGTTGTAAAAAATAATAGGAAGCAGGAATTTAGCAGGGAGCATGTATGAAAATAACATGTTATGAGGATTAGACATTAAAAATACATGTAAGAAATTTATGCTAAGAAATTAATTTTATCTGAGAAATTAGTATGAGAAATCAGATTCTCACAATGATTCTGCTACATGGAAAGCATCATTTTAGCACTCAATAACATGGCAAAATTTGCCAGGGTCTTATCAAGACAAGAAGAAAAATCAATGCAAAATAAGAAAGACCCATAACTTTGTTTAAATAGAGTTTCATAAATCTTGCTGAGAATATGGAGGTCCCAAAATTACAGGCAATAGTCAGTGAGGTATTACTTTCCTTTACAGAAATAAAGTTTTGAGTCAGGTTTATTCTATATGTGTAAGTTATGAATTGATATTTCTTTCAGTTGCAATGAGAAGACTTTAACTTAACATATATTAAGCAAAAGTTAGCTTATTCTCTCACATAATTTAAATAACAAATGTAAAAATAATTTTAAACACAGATGGATACAGAGATTGAAACAATATCTCCTGGGGTCCCTCTCTGTCTCTCTGATTAACTGATTCCATGTAGCAAGCATTATAGCCATTGGCAGTCCAAGTTCACATTTTCTTCAAATAGCAACTCCATAATATAGGGCCCCTCTTCCCCAAAATTTGTTAGCTCCCCAGAGACAACTCTGGTTTGATTAGCTTAAATGACACTGAACCAATCACTGTGGTCCAAAGGAAAGAGTAATTTGAGTATATGTCATCCAAGTGGTGAGAGAGATTCTTATCAGAGGAAAGAATGAGGTTCCAGGTAAGCACCAAAATAAAACCAAACAAATAGATGTCTTCTATAGGCCTGACTTACATATTTATCTATTAGTTACCAAATTTGATTAAGTAAAAATAGCTTTTTTTAAATACAAGTACTACCTAATTTTTTTTTCTCTCACATTGCCAAAATCAAAGCATCAATTCCTCAAGTCACATTTCAAGTCAATGATTGTGCAGTAAGTCCCCTACACACGAATCTTCAAGTTGCTAACTTTCAAAGATGTGAACACGCGTTCACATATCAATTCACATAAGTTAGTTCACATGTCTGGCATAAATATTTTTACTTAAAATCCAAAGGAACTTTTTGGTCAACACAATGCATTGTCACATGTGTGCATCCTCTACAAGTGGTTGTGCTTTTGTGTACTTTACTGTACAGTACTGTTGCTGTGCAACACGAGGAGCTTACTAATGAAGACCTGATGGAATTGAAGGCCCAGAGAAAGGACAAAGAGAGACAAGAGGAAGAAGAATAACTAAAGAACTGAAGAGATTCATGATGCAGGAAACGTCAAGGTGATTTTCTTTACTTGAGGAGACACTGTTAGTTTTAGAGGCATAGGACCCAAACAGAACTGTATATGAAGGTTGCAGCAGCCATTCAGAATGCAATCCAGTGTTCCCAAGTCATCTATGATGAGAAAAAAAGAGCTGCTATCCAGACATCATTGGATTGTTTTTCAAGAGGGTAAAGTTTAATCCAGCAAGGAACCGGAAACTGTGCCATCAACGTCAGACATGAGCGAAATTTCAGCTTGCCCTCTGTCTCCTATTGCTGACGATCCTTCAGCTCTACTGTCTCTCACCTCCTCTCCCTCCTCCAGTTGGTAACTCTCCTTGCCTGTTCACTCAATGCCAGTCCCTGTATGTGAGATGTTGTACTGTACTACTGTACTTTTCAAGGTACTGCACTTTAAGATTAAAAGTGTTTTATTTTTCGTGTTTGTTTGCTTTTTATGTAATCATTTGTGTGAAAAGTATTGTAAACCTATTACAGTACAGAACTATGTAGCCGATTGTGTTAGTTGGGTACCTAGGCTAACTTTGGTGAACTTAAAAACAAATTGGACTTACAAACGCACTCTTGGAACGGAAGTCGTTGGTATGTAGGGGACTTACTGTATAGTCAATTTTAAGCTGGTAACAGCTTGACTTTTAATACATATAAATGTTCTATATTTTGATACTCTTCCCCCACATTTAATGTTTTTGTCTAAATTTACATATTTTCAATAACAAATTATTGTAATTATAGTTATTTTAAACACTTGTGTCTTTTATAAAACCTATAGTTATGTTATTTACCCAGCACCATTATAACATTGGGGTATTCTGAATTTAACTATATATTTACCTTTACTGGTGAGTTTTACACTTTCCTGTTTTCATGTCACTAATTAGCAATCTTTTATTTCTGCTTGAAGAATTTACATTAACATTTTGTGTAAGTCTGGTGTACTGATGATGAACTCCTTCAGCTTTTATTTGGACAATTCTTCAATTCTAAAGGACAACTTTGCTGGATAGTTTTCTTGCTTGGCAGTTCTTTTCTTTCTGCTTTTCTTCCTTCCTTCCCTTCCTTCCTTTCTTCTTTTTTCTTTTTAGTACTTTGAATATATTATCCCACTGCCACTCAGAGAAATATAGATGTATTTTAAAAGCATGTTACAACTTTTATCTTTATTGCTACTTTACCACATTATTCTCTTCATAAACTAGTATGTTTTATTTTTACTTGAAGCCAATTTTATAACATCATAGAATATTTCTAGCATTTTCTCTCCTATTTTGGTCTAAAAAATTATAAATTGTTCTTTAATGTTCCACAGTGTGTCTTAATTTCACTATGCAGGCTTCTGACTTTTACTTTTCCAGAGATATAGGGAAAAAATGATAATATAAGGATGCAGAGCAGCTTTGTTGCAAAGAATCTTAATGTATACAACACTGCTGAACTGTACACTGAAAATGGTTAAAATATTAAATTTTGTTATGTGTATTTTAACACAACAAAAAATTGGAAAAAAAATTTTAGTCTCTGATTTAAAAAGAAATTACTAACTTCCTAAATTCTTTATAATAGTGTAAACAAAATGAGCTTTAAGGAAAAAAATATTTAAAGTAGTAGTCCTGTTTCTAAGAGAAATGGTCTGTATATCTGTTAGACTTTTCCTCCTGAGTTAAAAAAAGGTGACTACATTTCAGAGTTCTATAAAGTAGTTCTTCTATCAGTGAAAATAATCATTAAATAAGAATAAAACTGACATTTGAGAGATTATGATTGTGTCCCTTCTTCACAGTGTAGTCATTTTTTAGAGTGTAGTCATTACTAAAAACGTATTTTTCAAAGCATAAAGTCAGAGTAACATTTTACAACACAGATTTATTTCTTAATTTATTCATTTCTATTCAGACACCATGACATGGATTAACTCTTGTGTTGATAGAAATTTTTGGCACGTGGCATAAATTCAGGGATTAAAAAAAAAAAGATACTTTAGACAACAAAGAGTGAAAATGGGTAGCAGTAGAAAATAGCTTCTGATTTTCCTTTTAATTTCTGTCATGACAACACTGAATTATTAAACTAAAATAAAACATTTTCATTAAGGTTAAGGATAACTCCTGAGGCAAAGAAGTGTACAAGTGTGAAATATGTCCTGAATATCTTAGAAAATGAATAAACAGTGACATATAATATTATATTGTATAAGAAGGTAATTAAACATCAAAACCACAACTACTATGCAAAATGGTTATCAAATATTGTTTTATGAGAAGCTCCATAGTGTGGAGCAAATGAGAGAAATGTTTCTAGTCCCACTCAAAGCAAATATTGACTCTTCTTTCTTAAAAAAATTTCTAAGTGAATATTCTGACCTATAGCTTTCTGATGCATTCAAATCTTATAGTGGCAACACAACACACAGACAAACAAAAAGATCAATACATGAGTTTATGGTAGGTAAACAAAACTCTACGACAGACAGAAATCATAGAGCATGTTGAAAGGAAGGAGAAACTTTCCTAGAAATTGAGCTTTAAACATTGGTTACTTAAGGATTTTGAATAAGTATATGAGCAAAGAAGAGATATTTGAAAACAGGCTAAATCAATGAGGACAAGAACTTGTTCAACACAATGATTATCCCAATTGGTCAAGAAAAAGTTCTCAGTGACATGATTAATATTTATCACCAGTTTTTCAGTAAAAAGAAATTAGAAATTGACATAACTAAATTAATCCTATTTATTATTGATTTTATTTACACATACATTTAACAATGTATAATTATAGAGCATGGATGTATTAATTTATCCCATTCCTCTTATTACACTAGAATCTATTTTAATTGATTGGGGTGTGAGCCTAATATAAAGTCTGATAAGCTTGTTTGAATTTTAATGTTTAATTATGTTGACAGGATTCTATCCTACCAATGGACCTTACTTGAGGTTGCAGGATACAAATGCCCATTTAATTGAAATATTTTGAGATTTAACATTGTTCTAAGAAGTAGGAGTAGATAAAGGTCATATGAACTATATGTTATAGATATTTATGTATTATAGGCCATAGAAAGTATTGTAGATAACAGTGCTGCCTATTAGAGTTGTATTCCATGTACCAAAGTTATTCTTAGCTCTTCATATGTAAAAGATATGTTCAAAATTATTATTTTTAAAGAGGAAAAATATTCTTTGTCATAGATTAGGTGACCATAGGTGTGTGGGTTTATCTCTGGACTTTCTAGCTTTACAATAGCCAGGATATGGAATCAATGTAAATGTCCATCAACAGAGGAATGGATAAAGAAGACACGGTACATATATATACAATGGAATATTACTCAGCCATAAAAAAGAACAAAATAATGCTATTTTCAGCTACATGGATGGACCTAGAGATTGTCATACTGAGTGAAGTCAGACACAGAAAGACAAATATCATATGATATTGCTTATATGTGGAATCTTAAAAAATGGTACAAATCAACTTAGTTACAAAACACAAGTCTTCACAGATGTAGAAAACAAACTTATGGTTACCAGGGGATAAGGGGATGAGGTGTAAATTGGGAGATTGGGATTTACAACATAGCCACTACTATATATAAAATAGATAACTGATAAGAACCTACCATATAACACAGGGAACTCTACTCAGTACTCCGTAACAGCCTATATGGGAAAAGAATCTAAAAAAAAGAGTATATATATATATAACTGATTCACTTTGCTGTACACCTGAAACTAATATAACATTGTAAATCAATTGTACTCCAATAAAAAATTTTTTTAAAATAAGAAAAAGTAAGTCTTAACATTGAGTAAAAATAAGGCAAGATGAGATTAAAAACATTAGTACTGAACACTGGAAATACGCTGAGAGAGTAGATTTCAAATATATTCATCATACACACAAATGGTAACAATGTGAGGAGATGAAATATATACATTTTTATTAAAAATGTATAAAAGCAGTATTACAGAAACAACATTACCTAATTTCAGAAATGACCTATTATTTTTAAGTGGGTCCTTCTATATGATTTTAATATTTGGGAAAATATATTCTAGTAATTCTAATGAAATTTAGAATTCTAGTATTTTTGAAAAAGGAAGCATTGAATATATATATATAGCCGCACCCCAGAACCAATGTGGTATATTTTTAATAAGTAATTCAGTGGTAAGTGAAGAAATAGGGAAGAAGTCATGTATGTAAATATGTTCAAACTGAAGAATATAAACTGAAATAAATATATGACTTTTGTAAAAATAGTCAATACTTCTTGAACCATCTGCCAGACACATAATTTATATATTGCAATCTTTTCTATATTCTTAGCAAACGCTCGTTAGCAACCTTGAATTAATGACAAATTTAGGATTAGAGAAATTCAAAATATTTTCCAAGATCAAATTATTAAGTGACCAAGCATAATCTTGTATCCAATATTAAGTTATACAGAACCATTGCTCTTGATGACCATACAAGTTTCTTCAACTGGAAAATTCTGAATCTAAAGATGCATCTATTAAAGAATAAGGCCTTTGATTAGGCAGTTATTGGTGAGGAAAGGGAAGTGGGAGTTGTGAAGAATTGGAGATCCCAGGCAAGAGAAACAATTTGAGCAACGGGAAAGAGAAGAAAAATAGCATCTGATGCATTTGAGGAATACACTATGGAAAGGAGCTTGACTTAGATAATTTGGTACCACTGTGGAATGCTTTCAAGGAAGGAAATAAGATACTAATTTGAAGCTTAGTCTAAAAGTCACAACAGAGCACTGAGCTGGAGATAAACTTGGAAAGAATACCAGTGCAACAAGATATAACTCCTGGTAATTTAAGGAAGAGTGGTTACAAGAATTTGCAAGAAATTTGTAGGAGCACAATGGACAGAGAGGGCAGGAGAGGACGAAGAGTATTATCAGCAGTTTGCTAATCTTGCTTCCTTCTCAAAAACGTCCTTGCTTCTCCTCTTACACACTTTCTTCACTCCACTCTAATCACAGGTCCCCTCTTTCTTTTATTTTGAACTCCTAACTTTACCTCACACATTGGAAAGAAAGAAAGGAGAAAGGGTAGAAAGGAAGAAAAAGGAAAGAAGGAAGGAGGAAAAAGAGAAAAGAGAAGAGAATTCATTAGTTTATAACCTGCTCATCTTTCCGCTTTCAAATCAGACAACATACTTTCCACTTTTGAAACGTACAATCCCTTCATTCGTCTTTTTGGATTATAACCACATAACACTTTCAGCTCATATTTCATCAGTTTTGTTGTCTTCCTCAGTACTCAATCCTTTCCATTAGCACTCATATATGATTTGGCATCTTTTACCTTAAATAAAACAAAACAAAAAATGCACAAAAAAAATATTCCTTGACAAGATATCCTGATTCATCTTCCTTAACACTTACTTCCCAGTATTTTTTGCTCTTGAATTTTTGCCTTCAGTCCTTCTACCTGGAATCATTGTATTTCCTCATGCCTGAAGTATAAACTCTGAAACTTTGTCTAGTAAAATCTATTGGTGATAAACTCTTTCAATTTTTATTTGGTTGGAAATAGCTTTATTTTCCAAATATTCTTGAAGGTCAGGGATTCCAGATATAGAATTTTAGGTGGAATGTTAATTTTTATAGCACACTGTAGATAATATTCCACTATCTTTTAGCTTCCATGTTTGGGTTCATACATCAGCTTCTATTCCAATAGCAGTTCTCTTTTAGGTTCTCTCTCTTTCCTGCTGTCTCTTCACTACATTACCCTTTACATTTACTGAAATATCTCCTAAAATTAATTTCTTTTTATTTATAAGTAAGGGTGCCTTAGAGGTCCTTGGACCTTAGTATTTGGAATTAAATAATTCTGTAAATTTTGAGACATTTCCTCATTGAATAGAATTTTTTTCAAATTTAAATCATTCCATTATTGCCTTCTGGAATTTTGATTAAACATGCCATAGACCCTTTATTCTATTTGCCATGACTCTTACCTTTAATACTTTCTTTCTTTATAGTTTTGAGGTACCTTCTGGATAAGTCCTTTGGATCTGCCTTTCAGTTTTCATTTCTCCTTTTAACTGGGTATAAGCTATTCAATCCATTTTTTTAAAATTTTTACTAACTTTTTTTTATTCTACAAGATGTATTTATCCTTATACATCTAGTACATTCTGGAAAAACATTTTTGTCAAAATTATGGCTTTGGCCATTTGAGAAAAAAATCTTAATGTTTTTGGTATCTTCCATTTTGGCAGATATGTAAATACTACTGTAATATGCTAGAAAGCCGACTTCAAATCCTTGTCAATTCCACTAATATGATTAACTGGACAAATAGACTGGATAAATATGATCATTAGGATGTCTTTTCCTGTTCAGTTTGAATCTAACATAGCCAAGTACATACTTCTTTTTCTCAGTCTCTCAAACCCTTTGACCATGTAATTTTCAATTTATACAGAGAAGTCATCTATATGCATCAGGACTTCACACTGATGAAATACAGAGCTCATCCCCTCTTCTATTCTCATGTCATTGTTGAACACATCATGAGGTTAAATGGTTTGTCTAAACAAATTTACCTGATAAGTTATATAATGTGAATTAGATAATGTTAAAGAGAAATATTAAATTTCAGAAAAAATATTTTTATAGAAAAAAATACATCTTTTTCCTTTTCTATAATGGACAAATTAGAGTTACAGATACATACAAAATCATATTTCTTGCATAAATATCTTTGTGTTTTTTATAGTTTCGATCCAAGTAGCTTAATGTGTCCCATTAAGGGAATCTTACACCAAGCAAGAGTAGTTGAGTTCTAGTTCACTCACTGTACTCAGTCATTGGTTAGAAGTAGCCTTAGAGGAGCATGTCCTCAGGAACATAAAATAAATAGAATATGCCAAAGCTAGAGAATGTCAATTAGCTATTTTCCCTATGATCTCTTGAAGTGAGATCTGAAAGATGAAACTCCATGGCTGTTTTGTAGGTCAAGGAAGCTCTCTCTAGGGAACTGACATCTGATCAGTGTCTAAAATGATAATAAGGGATCAGTAATTGACTGACCTGAGCTGGTCATTTTCTCTCTTCAATGTATCAAAAGCACTCAACTATGAACACCTAATTCCAAAATCTTTATAATTTCCTCTGTATACCTTAAATGCCAAAATATTGAATCATTCAGTTCATCCTTTTCCACATATATTCCCTCACAATTCACCATCTGTGCAAGGTATAATCTCCATGCTGGAGACCCAGAGGCACCACTTACTACGCTATAATATAGTCTATGGTAGAACTAGAGGATCCCACAATCATATGCTCACCACCTCACTGCTTTTGCCATTAAACAGTTCCAAGGGATTAAGATGATGTTATTCAGGATCCTATAGGTGAGACATGTCCTTTTGGTTTTGCTGCCTATAAAGGAAATCATGTCCACATTTCCTCTATGACTAAAGTATTGCCAACTGTCTTCTTCTATTCAGAAATTGTACTCTGCCCAATTACAAATGGGAACCCAGTTCTACAACAGTATCTCCTACTTTCAGCATCACTGTACAGAGAACAACCATCACTAAGCTCTGCTGTGATATCGGTGCTCCCCTTAACTAGGTTTTCATTGTTGTCATTGTAAATGCAGTTTTAACTAGTTTCACCTAGGAACAAACACAGTAGATGATTTCTTGTGTCTTACATTTTAGTATATCTATTTCTCCAAGACTTTGTTCCCTTCCTCCATTCTCTGCCTCCACCCTCCTCTGCAAGCCTCATTTTGTTTAATGTGGGCCATTTCTAAGACTCTAAAGACTCTTTCTAAAGTGTTAAATCTCAAGTCCAGGAGAGTGCTTGGATATTAAAAAAAAAATTATCCAGTTTTAAAGTACACACACACATATCTCATTCAGCATCCTTAAAATATTGACTCCCAGTTTGGTCACGTTGAGATTGACAATAGTTACTGGTCTTCTGCCAAGGAGAAAAGGTGGGGCAGATCCTAAGGATAGGAAGAATTGTCCTGCCAATAGAGTACATCAGTTTAGACTTCTTCATAATCTTAATCAAAGAGTTGCCATTATCCTCTAATGGGCATCTAAGCATTCAAGGATTTCCAGTCATCTACCCTTACATTTTCATCTCAAATCTCATGTCAGCCTCCTTTCCTCTCATGTTATTGACTCTGGCACAGGGCATGCATTTAGGCTGAGAATGCAGACATCTCTGAATTTCTACCACTTTTACAATTATGCCGTATTCCTGATATCCAGCTGTCTTCACCCTCTAGCTGCAGGAGGGTGGTCCTTTTAATGGTCCCTTTAAAAACTTCCAAGGAGTCATTCTGACATTCATAAATTACCTTAATTGTTGATTAATGGATCTGAGACTATCACTTTCTCAGATTAATCATTGACACTTAGCAACTGCCATACAATTCTACTGTTCTTATAATTGTTATCTCTCTCTCTGATATCTCTCAAAAACCTGAGACACTGCATTGCCAGTGCATCCTCTTTTTACTGTATCCTACTTTGGTCCATCATAGACGAGACCTTAGCAATTATACTTCTAGAGCATTCCAAGGACTGTCAATATTCCATTTGCAACCAGTGATGAGATCCTCATTGCCATCCAGAGTCACATTCTCAGGGGCTATTTCCTAGGATGACTCCTGGTATGCACTGTCTTAAGTTTCCTAGAAGCAGAATCTAAGATAGAGAATTTTTTTTTCATGTGGCTTATTGGCGAAAGGCTCTCAGGATGAGGGAAAAAAGTGATACAATAAAAGTTCTGGAGAAAATTTTTAAGTAATAATGTCATCTCAGCTATTGATTACTTTCAGTCTGGTCCCATGTGGAAGCTGGGATCAAAAAGTCAATGGAACCTCGTAACAAGTTACATAGAATCTTACTCCAATAAGTCACTGGCCAAGGTGTGCACTCAAAATGGGGGTGGAGTTGGGTGGGATAGAACTCCTGCTGAGGTGGGTGCTGTTTGGCTGAAAGCAAATTTCTGAAGAGGGCAGGTCTGCTAGCAGCACAAGCTTGAGAATAGCTGGGAGACAGACGCACCAGTTGGTTAAGGGGACCTGAAGGGTCATGTTCAACATCAACTACCAAGTAAACATGACTGAGTCACTAAATTATAAGATCATTTTTGAAAAGGATGATATTCTTTCAATTATTTCAAGGTCTTGACACAGTTAACAATAGTGTGTCATACACAGAAGGTCAATTATATTTAAGGGGAAAGAACAAAGAAAAGGGTAGATTTCCTAAACCATGGAGTGTAGAATAAAGTTGAGTTGAGTTTAACAGAGTGGAAAACTATGACGACTTTTAGAGATTATGCATAATAGCAGCTACATGTTTACTCTAAAGATCTTTTGGTGAGTTACCAATTTCCCCCTAAAAAATAAATGTATGTCATGATACATAAGAGATATATACTCTCAAGCTGAAACTGCATATTTTATATTGGATAGTTATTGAAATGACTCTTTTATGGAAACCAACTAAAATGAAAAATATTTGTTAATGTTCATTTGCCTTATGGAATTTAAATGATGACATAGAAGAGCAACAGGAATAATCCTAAACACAGAGATAGTCTTGGATCAGTTACTTAGGTCTAAAGTCCAAAAAGCCACAAATTTGTCATCATCTCCAATACTGTGTACACAGCTTTCAGCTACACAGTAGGAAGCAACTAATTAAAAAAACGTTGGTGGTAGTAACCTCAAACACCAACTACACTGCAGCAGGGCTGCTACTTGATTTGTTGTGGATGAAAGAGAAATGACACTCTTGAACTCAATCACTTTAATCAAATCAATTATCTGTAGAATTACTCAATGAGATATCCTACTACCAACCTATAAATTATTCAATTGGATACAATATTTTACCACACATACGTTTCAGGGAAAACACATTTCTTAAGGTAGATTCTTGGGAAAACATATTTTCTGAGATTTTAGATTATCTGAAATGTAGTCTGATATTTCATAAGTTTTATAAATACTATTTATTTATTTATTTATTTCTCAGCAACAGGTCTACTGAATAAGGGATTTAAGCATTATTTTGTTATTGACCTTTTAGAAGGGAAATCATATCTAGAAAATACATGGGGAAGGGGTTAAGAGAAAGTGAAATTTGTGTGGTAGCTGTGCCAGAGGGTTTTTGGGTTTTTTTCTTTCTTTTTTTTTTTATTATTTCCACTGTATTTCTACATACAGGTGATGGACTTGAACAGAAGCATTTGATCAGGGCAAGCTCAATGATAAATCAAAAGAAGGCTGAGAGGGCTTCCCTGGTGGCACAGTGGTTGAGAGTCCACCTGCCAATGCAGGAGACATGGGTTTGTGCCCCAGTCTGGGAAGATCTCGCATGCCACGGAGCAGCTAGGCCCGTGAGTCATGGCCGCTGAGCCTGCGCATCCAGAGCCTGTGCTCCACAACAGGAGAGGCCACAACAGTGAGAGGCCTACGTACCACAAAAAAAAAAAAAAAAAGGCTGAGAGAGAGAAATAACAGCTAATATAATCAAGTTCAAATATGTATCTGTTGTAATAAAAAAAGATAATAAAAGTGTCAAAAGGAAAAGCAGTAAATATAGTGTCCACTCTATCAAAGCATATAAAAGTCCTGAATTCCCAGTAAGTAACAAACGTAATCACACAGTAACATATTCCATATACTGTGAAGAATGATACTGGTACAAGAATGATAGCAAAAATAAAATCATCTTTAACCTAGGCTATTTAAAAATACCACATTATCATTTCCTGCTACTTTGCACTAAGAACAGGAGAGCACCATAATTTTTCTTTTTTTTTTTTGTCAGTGTGGACACCAGAGATGGGCATGAAATGCTAAGGCTGCTGCTGCAGCCAACAAGAAACCTGTGTGCAAGCACAGGTCACTATCCACACCACCCCTCCTGGGAGGCTGTGCAGCCCATCACTGCCAGGGTACCGTGATCCAGGGACAACTTCCCCTGGAGAACACACAGCACGCCTCAGGCTGTTGCAAAATCATATTGGTCTCTGCTGCCGCCGGCTTGCCCTGCATTCCATACCCCATCCCCCCGGCCTGAGTGAGCCAGAGCTCCCTAATCAGCTGCTCCTTTAACCACTTCCTGTCTGGGAAGGGAAGAGATGTGCTCAGGTGACCTACACACAGAGGTGGGGCCAAATCCAAAGCTGAACCCCAGGAGCTGTGCAAACAAAGAAGAGTAAAGGAAATTTCTCCCAGCAGCTTCAGGAGCAGAGGATTAAATCTCCACAATTAATTTGATGTACCCTGCATCTGTGGAATAATTGAATAGGCAATGAATCATCCCAAAATTGAGGAGGTGGACTTTGGGAGCAACTGTAGAATTGAGGTTTGTTTTCTGCATCTAATTTGCTTCTGGTTTTATGTTTATCTTAGTATTTAGTGCTTATTATCATTGGTAGATTTGTTTATTGATTTTGGTTGTTCTCTCCACTTTTTAAAAAATATATATATTTTTTTTCTCTTTTTCTAAGTGTGTATGTTTCTTTGTGTGATTTTGTCTGTATAGATTTACTTTTACCATTTGTCCTTGGATTCTGTCTGTCCTTTTTTTCTTTTCTTAGAATAGTTTTTGGCACCTGTTATCACTGGTGGATTTGTGTTTTGGTTTGGTTGCTCTATTCTTTCTTTCTTTTATTATTTTTTTATACTTTTATTTTTAATAATATATATATTTTTAATAACTTTATTGTTTTTATTTTTTCTTTCTTTTTTTTCTCCCTTTTCTTCTGAGGCATGTGGCTGAAAAGGTCTTGGTGCTCTGGCCAGGTGTCAGTCCTGAACCTCTGAGGTGGGAGAGCCGAGTTCAGGATATTGGTCCATCAGACACCTCCTGGCTCCACACATTATCAAATGGCAAAAGCTCTCCCAGAGATCGCTATCTCAATGCAGAGACCTAGCTCCACCCAACGGCCAGCAAGTTACAGTGCTGGACACCCTACGACAAACAAAGAGCAAGACAGGAACACAACCCCACCCATTAGCAGAGAGGATGTCTAAAATCATAAGGTCACAGACACCCCAAAACACACCACTGGAAGCAGTCCTGCCCACCAGAAAGACAAGATCCAGCCTCATCCACCAGAACCCAGGCACCAGTAGCCTCCACCTGGAAGCCTACACAAGCCACTGAACCAATCTTAGCCACTGGGGGCAGACACCAAAAACAAGAGGAACCACGAATGTGCAGCGTGCGAAAAGGAGACCCCAAACACAGTAAGATAAGCAAAATGAGAAGACAGAGAAACAACAGCAGATGAATGAGCAAGGTAAAACCCCATGAGACCAAACAAATGAAGAGGAAATAGACAGTCTACCTGAAAAAGAATTCAGAGTAATGATAGTAAAGATATCCAAAATCTTGGAAATAGAATGGTGAAAATACAAGAAATGTTTAACAAGGACCTAGAACTAAAGAACAAATGAACAGTGATGAACAACACAAGAAATGAAATTAAAAATTCTCTAGAAGGAATCAATAGAAGAATAACTGAGGCAGAAGAATGATAAAACCTGGAAGATAAAATAGTGGAAATAACGATCACAGAGCAGAATAAAGAAAAAAGAATGAAAAGAATGGAGGACAGTCTCAGAGATATCCGGGACAACATTAAGTGCACCAACATTTGAATTATAGGGGTGTCAGAAGAAGAAGAGAAAAACAAAGAGACTGAGAAAATATTTGAAGAATTATAGTTGAAAACTTCCCTAATATGAGAAAGGAAATAGTTAATCAAGTCCAGGGAGCACAGAGAGTCCTATACAGGATAAATCCAAGGAGAAACACGTCTAGACACATATTAATCAAACTCAAAAATTAAATCCAAAAAAAAAAATTAAAAGCAGCATGGAAAAAGCAACAAATAACATACAAAGGAACCCCCATAAGGTTAACATCTGATCTTTCAGCAGAAACTCTGCAAGCTAGAAGGGAGCAGCAGAACATATTTAAAGTGATGAAAGGGAAAAACTTACAACCAAGATTACTCTACCCAGCAAGCATCTCACTCAGATTCAATGAAGAAATTAAAACCTTTACAGACAAGCAAAAGCTAAGAGAATTCAGCACCACCAAACCAGCTTTACAACAAATGCTAAAGGAACTTCTCGAGGCAGGAAACACAAGAGAAGGAAAAGACCTACAATAACAAATCTAAAGCAATTAAGAAAATGGTAATAGGAACATGCATATCCATAACTAACTTAAATGTAAATGGATTAATGCTCCAACAAAATGTCAGAGACTGGCTGAATGGATACAAAAATAAGACCCATATATACGCTGTCTACAAGAGACCTACTTCAGACCTAGGGACACATACCGACTGAAAGTGAGGAGACGGAAAAAGATATTCCATGCAAATGGATATCAAGAGAAAGCTGGAGTAGCAATTCTCATATGAGACAAAATAGACTTTAAAATAAAGACTATTACAAAACACAAAGAAGGACACTATATAATGATAAGGGATCAATCTAAGAAGAAGATATAACAATTGTAAATATTTATGCACCCAACACAGGAGCACCGCAATACATAAGGCAAATGGTAACAGCCATAAAAGGGGAAATTGACAGTAACACAAAAATAATAGGGGACTTTAACACCCCACTTTCACCAATGGACAGATCATCCAAAGTGAAAATAAATAAGGAAACACAGACTTTAAATGACACATTCAACAAGATGGAATTGATTGATATTTATAGGACATTCCATCCAAAAGCAACAGAATACACTTTCTTTTTAAGTGTTCATGGAACATTCTCCAGGATAGATCATATCTTGGGTCACAAATCAAGCCTTAGTAATTTTAAGAAAACTGAAATCATGTCAATATTCTGACCACAACACTATGAGCCTAGACATCAATCAAAGAAAAAAAAACTGTAAAAACTACAAACACATGGAGGCTAAACAATACATTACTAAATAACCAAGAGATCACTGAAGAAATCAAAGAGGAAATTTAAAAATACCTAGAAATAAATGACAATGAAAACACGGCGACTCAAAATCTATGGGATGCAGCAAAAGCAGTTCTAAGAGGAAAGTTTATAGCAAAACAATCTTACCTCAAGAAACAAGAAACATCTCAAATAAACAACCTAGCCTTACACCTAAAGCAATTAGAGAAGAAGAACAAAAAAAAACCCCAATGTTAGCAAAAGGAAACAGACCATAAAAAATCAGATCAGAAATACATGAAAAAGAAATGACGGAAACAATAGCAAAGATCAAAACAACCTAAAACCTGGTTCTTTGAGAAGATAAACAAAATTGACAAACCATTAGCCAGACTCATCAAGAAAAAAAGGGAAAAGACTGAAATCAATAGAATTAGAAATAAAAAGGAGAAGTAACAACTGACACTGCCAAAAACAAAGGATCATGAGAGATTACTACAATCAACTATATGTCAATAAAACGGACAACCTGGAAGAAATAGACACATTCTTAGAAAAGCACAACCTTCTGAGACTGAATCAGGAAGAACTAGAAAATATAAACAGACCAATCACAAGCACTGAAATTGAGACTGTGATTAAAAATCTTCCAAAAACAAAAGTGCAGGACCATATGGCTTCACAGGCAAATTCTATCAAACATTTAGAGAAGAGCTAATACCTACCCTTCTCAAACTCTTCCAAAATAGAGCAGAGGGAAGAACACTCCCAAACTCATTCTACGAAGCCACCATCACCCTGATGCCAAAACCAGATAAAGATGTCACAAAATAAAGAAAACTACAGGTCAATATCACTGATGAATACAGATGCAAAACTCCTCACCAAAATACTAGCAAACAGAATCCAACAGCACATTAAAAGGATCATACACCATGATCAAGTGGGATTTATCCCAGGAATGCAAGGATTCTTCAATATACGCAAATCTATTGATGTGATAAACTATATTATCAAATCGAAGGAGACAAACCATGTGATCATCTCAGTAGATGCAGAAAAAGCTTTCGACAAAATTCTACACCCATTTATGATCAAAACCCTCCAGAAAGTAGGCATAGAAGGAACTTACCTCAACATAATAAAGTCCATATATGACAAACCCACAGCCAACGTCGTCCTCAATGGTGAAAAACTGAAACCCTTTCCACTAAGATCAGGAACAAGACAAGGTTGCCCACTCTCACCATTATTATTCAACATAGTTTTGGAAGTCTTAGCCACAGCAATCTGAGAAGAAAAAGAAATAAAAGGAGTCCATATCAGAAAAGAAGAAGTAAAGTGGTCACTGTTTGCAATATATAAAAAAATTAAATTAAAAAAATGTAAATAAAATGCAGTTATATAGTGAAATGTATTTTATTTTATTTTATTTTATTTTATTTTATTTATTTTTTAATTTTTTTAATTTTTTTGCGGTACACGGGCCTCTCACTGTTGTGGCCTCTCCTGTTGCAGAGCACAGGCTCCGGACGCGCAGGCTTAGCGGCCATGGCTCACGGGCCCAGCTGCTCCGCGGCATGTGGGATCTTCCTGGACCGGGCACAAACCCGTTTCCCCTGCATCGGCAGGTGGACTCGCAACCACTGCGCCACCAGGGAAGCCCTGTATTTTAAATTAATGTTCCAGGCAAGATTTTTTAATCTTTCAAAGCTAAAAATGACTAAAGCATAAGTTCCAATTTAAAAAATAAACAAAAAATAAAATAAAATAAAATGGCAATTTTTATCAGAAGAAGAAGAAATCATACTAGGTGAAATAGAACTTACTTTAAATGTAAAGGGGTTTTATTTATTTTTGACTAAAATACTATAATTGTGTAATAGTTCTTAATAGCTTTTTGGAACTTTTAATTATATAGAGCACTTTGATACAATTGCATGTTTAATTGCATATAAGAAAGAAGTGGTGGTATACAGAATGAAAATCTGTTTCAAACACTAATATATTCACATGCCAAATAATAATGCTACTTTATCATTTCTTTCCTACAGGACAGACCCCTTTAAGCCGATATTTAAAATGCATGAATTTATATAAGCAGAGCTGCAGGTGCAGTCATGTTTGTAGGAGTTAAAATTTCTCTGCACTTTTCCATAACAAACTAGTAGTAATTTAATTCAATTGGGAAATTTATTCCTCATTTTTAACTAACACCAATTAAGATAATTATATTGTACAGATAAATTCACTTTTTTGTCATGATATGATGAATCATCCATTTCATCTTCATTTCTATTCCTGCAGTGTTTGAGTTGTGCCACTTTGTACCATACAGATGTTTCTTCTTAGTTTCAGTTCAGTGGTAAGTGAAGTGATTTTAACAGTCCATCGAACATTGTGCTACTGTCTCACAGGCAAACTGCTATACAGCAAATTCATGAATTGCAGTTCTGAACCTTTAATATTTACAAATCATCAAATCTCCCCAAACAGTGTGGGAAGTTTTTTAAGACTTCTCTTTGTAACATTTTGTGAAGCACAGAAATGTAATTCATTTTCATTCTATTTAGTTATGATTATGATATATGCTATTAGTTTCTGTTATTACTATTGAACTAAATGTTGGTATTACTTAAAATTCACTAAATAAGGTAATTTTAAAAGGTTAAGGTATCACTGTCTTGAATGGTATCAGTTAAGTAAAATATACCATGAATGTAATTCAAAAGCATCTTACAAACATCATCTAAAATAACCACAGTTTTACAAAGCACATATCAGTTATTTCCTATATATGACAAAAAATTTCAGATAGTAAATAAACCTGTAAAATTAGAAGTTGTTTGTAGAGCTACTTCCGCAAATTTTTCTAAACATTAAAGGATAAAGCTCACACACTTTATAATACAATTACACTGCTTAGAAACTTTTAAAAACATATTTTCCAATACATGCATTATAATCTAAATCTACTGTAAATAATTCCTCTACCATACTAATCATTCTGGAAGTCTTGCAGCATTGTTTAAATCTAGTTCAATATGGTTCTTTTTTTGTTTGTTTTTGGTTTTGGGGTTTTTTTGTGGTAAGCGGGCCTCTCACTGTTGTAGCCTCTCCCATTGTGGAGCACAGACTCCAGACACGCAGGCTCAGGGGCCATGGCTCACATGCCTAGCCACTCCGTGGCATGTAGGATCTTCCCGGACAGGGGCACGAACCTGTGTCTCCTGCATCGGCAGGCAGACTCTCAACCACTGTGCCACCAGGGAAGCCCTATATGGTTCTCATTGACTTGACTTTTTTTCCATATTAATTGTTCACTATGTGGCAATTTAAAGATATTGTAATACTAATATTATTCCAATCTGATTAAAGATGAGAATAATTATTTAACCATTAAGTAATAGTTAATAACTATTTACAAAGCATCAAATAGAAAACCAAACACCATGAGGTCTAAGTCACACAAAAATCTCAGATTCTCAATATTCTCAGCTTGGTCTCGTGGAAATATCATTTTAATAGCTGAGAAGTCCTAAATCTACAATAAACTAGCTATAAAGCAAATGAGCAAGAAATTTCAAACTTAGGATTTCTGCATCCTGATTTTTAAAATAAAGTGGTTAGGTTAAATGAAACTCAAAATCTCCTCCATATAAAAATATCCTCAAATTTTTTCTTTGTGAACACAAAGAAACTTGATCTGTCTCTTCTTGCTAGAGAGTGATTATATATTATTTTTGTTAGGTTCTTAAATGATAGTAGTTTTACAATATATTTCTGGATTTATGTATTTTTATATAATTTTAGCCTATTATAAGAACTGAAGCCTGGCTCTCTCAGACACCTTAACCAGACAGCAGCACTACTAGAAGCTCTCTTTTAGAAGAGAGAAGGATGCCTACTGTCCCCATTCTTCCGAAAGGGTGATCACAGTGAGGACATTCAGATGTTTATTCCATGTTTTGTGAGCAGTTCGTATTTTCTAGAGGTTACCACAGGGCACTGAGTAGAGTTTGCTAAACTATACAGTAGGGTCATTCTTAGATTTGGTTAGCATAAAATACATTGATTTAAACCTATCTTTCTTGAAAAATTTCCTGAGAAGATGGCAGAGTAGAAGGACGTGCTCTCACTCCTTCTTGTGAGGTAGCCAGAATCATAACTAATTGCTGAACAATCATCCACAGGAAGACACTGGAACTCACCATAAAAGATACCCCACATCCATCCAAAGAAAAAGGAGAAGACAAAGTGAGATGGTAGGGGGGGTGCAATCACAATAAAATCAAATCCCATAACCACTGAGTGGGTGATTCACAAACTGAAGAGCAATTATAACAAAGAAGTCCACCTACTAGAGTGAAAGTTCTGAGCCCCAAGTCAGGCTTCCGGCCTAGGGGTCCAGCAACGGAAGGAGGAATTCCCAGAGAGTCAGACTTTGAAGGCCATCAGGATTTGACTGCAGGACCTCAACAGGACTGGGGGAAACAGAGACTCCACTCTTGGAGGGCACACACAAAGTAGTGTGTGCATCAGGACCCAAGGGGAAGGAGCCGTGACCTGATAGGAGACTGAACCAGGCCTACCAGCTAGTGTTGGAGAGTCTCCTGCAGAGGCAGGCGGTGTCTGTGGCTCACTGAGGGGTCAAGGACACTGGCAGCAGAAGTTCTGGGAAGTACTCCTTGGAGTGACTCCTCCCAGAGTCCACCATTAGCCCCACCAAAGAGGCTGTAGGCTCCAGTGCTGGGTCGCCTCAGGCCAAACAACCAACAGGGAGGGAACTCAGCCCCACCCATCAGCAGACAAGTGGATTAAAGTTTTACTGAGCTCTGCCCAGCAGAGCAACACCCAGCTCTACTGCTACCAGTCCCTCCCAACAGGAAGCTTTCACAAGCCTCTTAGGTAGCCTCATCCATCAAAGGGCAGACAGCAGAAGCAAGAACTACAATCCTGCAGCCTGTGGAATGTAAACCACATTCACAGAAAGATAAATAAAATGAAAAGGCAAAGGACTATGTACCAGATGAAGGAACAAGATAAAACCCCAGAAAAACAACTAAATGAAGTGGAGATAGGCAACCTTCCAGAATAAGAACTCAGAATAATGATAGTGAAGATGACCCAGGACCTTGGAAAAAGAATGGAGGCAGAGATCTAGAAGATGCAAGCAATGTTTAAGAAAGACCTACAAGAATTAAAGAACAAACACCTACAAGAATTAAAGAACACCTGGAAGAATTAAAGAACAAACAAACAGAGATGAACAATATAATAACTTAAATGAAAAATACACTAGAAGGAATCAATAGCAGAATAACTGAGGCAGAAGAATAGATAAGTGACCTGGAGCCAGAATGGTGGAATACACTGCTATGGAACAGAATGAAGAAGAAAGAATGAAAAGAAATGAAGACAGCCTAAGAGACCTCTGGGACAACATTAAATGCAACAACATTCACATTATAGTGGTCCCAGAGGAGAAGAGAGAGAGAAAGAACCTGAGAAAATATTTGAAGAGACTAGTTGAAAACTTCCCTAACATGGGAAAGGAAATAGCCACCCAATTCCAGGAAGCACAGAGAGTCCCAGGTAGGATAAACCCAAGGATAAACATGCCTAGACACATAGTAATAAAATGGACAAAAATTAAAGACAAAGAAAAATTATTAAAAGCAACAAGGGGATAATGACAAATAACATACAAGGGAACTCCCATAAGGTTAACAACTAATTCCTAAGCAGAAGATCTACAAGCCAGAAGGGAGTGGCATTATATATTTAAAGTGATGAAAGAGAAGAACCTACAACCAAGATTACTCTACCTGGCAAGGAACTCATTCAGATTTGATGGAGAAATCAAAAGCTTTACAGACAAGCAAAAGTTAAGAGAATTCAGCACCACCAAACCAGTTCTACAACAAATGTTAAAGGAACTTCTCTAAGTGGGAAACACAAGAGAAGAAAAGGACCTACAAAAACAAACCCAAAACAATTAAGAAAATGGAAATAGGAACATACATATTGACAATTACCTTAAATGTGAATGAATTAAATGTTCCAACCAAAAGATACAGGCTTGCTGAATGGATACAAAAACAAGATCCATATATATGCCATCTACAAGAGACCTACTTCAGACCTAGGGACACATACTAACTGAAAGTGAGGGGATGGAAAAAGATATTCCATGCAAATGGAAATCAAAAGAAAGCTGAAGTAGCAATACCCATATCAGATAAAATAGACTTTAAAATAAAGAATGTTACAAGAGACAAGGAAGGACACTACATAATGATCAAGGGATCAATCCAAGAAGATATAACAATTATAAATATATATGCACCCAAGATAGGAGCACCCCAATACATAAGGCAAACACTAACAGCTATAAAAGAGGAAAACGAAAGTAACACAATAATAGTGGGGGACTTTAAAACTTCTCATACCAATGGACAGATCATCCAGACAGAAACTTACTAAGGAGACACAAGCTTTAAATGACACAATAGAATAGACAGATTTAATTGATATTTAAAGGACATTCCATCCGAAAACAGCAGATTACACTTTCTTCTCAAATGCACATGGAACATTTTCCAGGATAGATCACATCTTGGGTCACAAATCAAGCCTCAGTAAACTTAAGAAAATTGAAATCATATCAAGCTTCTTTTCTGACCACAACCTATGAGATTAGAAATAAACTACAGGGAAAAAAATGTAAAAAACACAGACACATGGAAGCTAAACAATACATTACTAAATAACCAAGAGATCACTGAAGAAATCAAAGAGGAAGTTCAAAAATACCTTGAGATAAATGACAACAAAAACATGACGATCCAAAACCTATGGGATGCAGCAAACGCAGTTCTAAGAGGGTAGTTTACAGCAATACAATCCTACCTCAAGAAACAAGAAAAATCTCAAATAAACAATATAAACTTACACCTAAAGGAACTAGAGAAAGAAGAACAAACAAAACCCAAAGTTAGTAGAAGAAAAGAAATAATAAAGATCAGAGCAGAAATAAATGGAATAGAAACAAAGAAAACAATAAATAAATCAATCAGCAATAAATCAATAAAACTAAAAGCTGGTTCTTTGAGAAGATAAGCAAAATTGATAAACCGTTAGCCAGACACATCAAGAAAAAGAGGGAGAGGACTCAAATCAATAAAATTAGAAACGAAAAAGGAGAAGTTACAAAGGACACCACAGAAATACAAATCATCCTAAGAGACTACTACAAGCAACTCTATGCCAATAAAATGGACAACCTGGAAGAAATGGACAAATTCTTAGAAAGGTATAACCTTCCAAAACTGAACCAGGAAGAAATAGAAAATTTGAGCAGACCAATCACAAGTAATGAAATTGAAATGGTGATTAAAAATCTTCCAACAAACAAAAGTCCAGGACCAGATGGCTCCACAGGTGAATTTCATCAAACATTTAGAGAAGAGCTAACACCCATCTTTCTCAAACTCTTCCAAAAAATTGCAGAGGAAGGAATACTCTCAAACTCATTCTGTGAGGCCACCATCACCCTGATGCCAAAACCAGATGGACACTACAAAAAAAGAAAATTACAGGCCAATGTCACTGATGAACATAGATGCAAAAATCCTCAACAAAATACTAGCAAACAGAGGACAACACATTAAAAGTATCATACACCATGATCAAGTGGGGTTTATTCCAGGGATGCAAGGATTCTTCAATATACACAAATCAATGTGATACACCATATTAACAAATTGAAGGAGGAAAACCATATGATCATCTCAATGGATGCAGAAAAAGGTTTTGACAAAATTCAACACCCTATTATGATAAAAACTCTCCAGAAAGTGCACATAGTGCAAACCTACCTCAACATAATAAAGGCCATATACAACAAACCCACAGTAAACATCATTCTCAATGGTGAAAACCTGAAAGCATTTCGTCTAAGATCAGGAACAAGACAAGGATGTCCACTTTCGCTAATATTATTCAACGTGGTTTTGGAAGTTTTAGCTACGGCAATCAGAGGAGAAAAGAAATAAAAGGATTTCAAAATAGAAAAGAAGAATTAAGCTGTCATTGTTTGCAGATGACATGATACTATTCACAGAGAATCCTAAAGGTGCCACAAGAAAATTACTAGAGCTAATCACTGTATTTGGTAAAGTTGCAGGATATAAAATTAATGCACAGAAATCTCTTGCATTCCTATACACTAACAATGAAAAATCAGAAAAAGAAATTAAGGAAACAATCCCATCTACCATTGCAACAAAAAGAATAAAATACCCAGGCATAAACCCACCTAAGGAGGTAAAAGACCTGTACTCAGAAAACTATAAGACACTATGAAAGAAATCAAAGATGACACAAACAGATGGAGAGATATACCATGTTCTTGGACTGGAAGAATCAACATTGTGAAAATGACTATACTACCCAAAGCAGTCTACAGATTCAGTGCAATCCCTATCAAATTACCAATGGCATTTTTTACAGAACTAGAACAAAAAGTCTTAAAATTTGTATGGAGACACAAAAGACCCCGAATAGCCAAAGAAGTCTTGAGGGAAAAAAACAGAGGTGGAGGATATTGCACCCTTCATTTTTTTCCCGTCACTAGAAACTGATTCCCTTGGTCTGAGGCCATGTTATGCATGATCCTATGATTTCAAGTCCTCAGAGAATTGTCGGCAAAGGCATTGTGAACAACCTAGGCAAATTAATTTCCAGAATGTGTGATAATAGTAAATACAAATTGTTGTTACTCATCTCCCTGTCAAGAAAGAAAGAGTAAAATGTAATAAACTTGCCAGCGTGTGACTGCTTGATTCTCTTGAAAGGTAGTAATGTATTGAGGGTAGGGGTTCAGGGAAATAATCTCAAGATTGGTCTGAGGATCACTGCTTTCAAAGCAAAAGAACATGGGCTGGACTGATATGTATCACCTGGTCTCCACATGGCTGTACTCCAAAAGGGTCATGGTAGCATTCTGGGTCTCAGGTATAAAATCCTGAGTCCAAAAATCCTCAGACTATCTGGATGGTATCCTTCCTCAATGTTTGTTATTCTGGTATATGACTGTGATCTTTTTGGTAAAAATTGGGAGAAATATATATATGTATGTATATATATATAAATATACACACACACATAAATACACATACTTGTGGTCACATTGTAGATTCTTCCTCAAGAAGGCCAGATCTCTTCAACTGATGGCCCCTGGGTTTAAGAACAAGCCCAGTATTTGAACTGAGTGAGGGACTGTGATTTTCCAAATTCTCATTTATTATATTTCAATTATTTCTTTTATAATTTTTATGGAGACACTTCATCTACAAAAATACATTTCTTATTTCCTGTTTTCAATTGCTTGCAGTTGGACTTGCTAGTATTATATACAGAATAATATTTCTCTCTTCAAAATCTTAATTATGTAGTTTGTTAGTAGTTGAATTTTGATACATCATGATGACAGAGAATGCATTGAATTGTGGCTGTATTCAGATTTAATAAAAAATGGATGTTGAGTAGAATAAATTACTTTTTCATGATCTATCAAGATAATCATGTGCTTTTCAGCTTTTAATTGAAATATTTATTTGGAGTGTATTTCCTTTGAGGTGGTTTCATTCTAGTGGGAGATTGTTTTGATTTATGTCATGAAAACATTGCCCAAAAGAAAAAGTATAACTTTCTCAAGATTGATTAGAAATTAATTAATTTTTATAATGACTATAAAATTCACACAAAACTTGCAAGACCTCTGAATGTGATCCAAAAATTACCACCACCACCCCCCATAAAGGAAGAAGAATATGGCAAAGAAAAACATTTTTAAGGGTACAAACCTCCAGTTGTAAGATGAATAAATATTAGGGATGTATTGTACACCGTGGTGACAATAGTTAACAACTATTTGTATATTTGAAAGTTACTGAGAGGATGTTAAAACTTCTCACCACACACACACAAACTGTAACTATGCAAGGTGATGTATGTGCTAACTAACCATATTGCGGTAATCATTTAGCAATACATACATGTATCAAATCATAATATTATATACCTTAAACTTATAAAATGTTATGTGTCAATTATATCTCAATATAACTGACTGAAAAAAAGAAAATGAACAAAATAGCCTAAAATTTTATGTCAAATTGTATGAATCACAAGTTTGTGAATGAGTGAATGGAAAATTTTCTTTTGTGAACAAAAGAAAGCAAATAGGAGATTATTGGCTAGTTAGGATGTTGTTGGCTGCTGAATACATGGCCACATGGATTTAACTTCCTTTCTTTCTTTTCCTCATTGGCATTTGCAGCAAATTTAGGGTAACAGGTGGATATGAGACTCATCAGCCAGGAGGAAATATTGAAGCTGCCTGTGTGACGGAAAGAACAGAAGTTTCCTCTATTACTTGAACTCTCCTTTCTTTAACAGCCTCATTTTTTCATTACATTTTCTCCAAGAAAGATCCACAGCTTAGAAAACAAAATTTGACTTTATTTAACCAGTTAATAAAAATACTTTTTTGTCATTACCAGATTTATGTCACACTTGGAGATAAATCTTTCCATTTTGAATATAATTGATTTAAAGCAGCAAGTAGATTATAAAAGCACAACCAGCATATCCAGGGTTATGTTATTTCTCATTCTGCTGTTGGTATAGAGGTTAAAAGAAGATAAGAAGACCTGACATATGATGGGCAGCAAGGCAGCACAGAGGTCCAGGTGGAATCTGCTCAGTCTCTGGCTCACAGCAGGCTGGAGACTGGCAAGTCTAAAGAGAAACATGTATGTGTTTCACAAGATGTTGGCAAAGTGAAGCACCCAAGACTGATCCTGACAGTATATCCCCAGAACACAGGCACTAGTCTCCTCCACCAGGAAGCCTACACAACCCACTGAAACAACTTTAGGCACTGGCGACAGACACCAAAAACAATGGGAACTACGAACCTGCATCCTGCAAAAAGGAGACCCCAAATGCATTAAGATAAGCAAAATGAGAAGACAGAAAAACACAAAGCAGATGAAGGAGCAAGATAAAAACCCACCAGACCTAACAAATGAAGAGAAAATAGGCAGTCTACCTGAAAAAGTATTCAGAATAATGATAGTAAAGATGATCCAGTATCTTGGAAATAGAATAAAGAAAATGTAAGAAACATTTAACAAGGACCTAGAAGAACTAAAGATGAAACAAGCAACGATGAACAACACAATAAGTGAAATTAAAAATACTCTTGAAGGGATCAATAGCAGAATAACTGAGGCAGAAGAACGGATAGGTGACCTGGAAGATAAAATAGTGGAAATAACTACTACAGAGAAGAATAAAGAAAAAAGAATGAAAAGAACTCAGGATGGTCTCAGAGACCTCTGGGACAACATTAAATGCACCAACATTCGAATTATAGGGGTTAGAGAAGAAGAGAAAAAGAAAGGGACTGAGAAAATATTTGAAGAGATTATAGTTGAAAACTTCCCTAATATGGGAAAGGAAATAGTTAATCAAGTCCAGGAAGCACAGAGAGTCCCATACAGGATAAATCCAAGGACAAGACACATATTAAACAAACTGTCAAAAATTAAATACAAAGAAAACATATTAAAAGCAGCAAGGGAAAAACAACAAATAACACACAAGGGAATCCCCATAAGGTTAACAGCTGATGTTTCAGCAGAAACTCTGTAGGCCAGAAGGGAGTGGCAGGATATATTTAAAGTGATGCAGGAGAAAAGCCTACAACCAAGATTACTCTACCAAGCAAGGATCTCATTCAGATTTGATGGAGAAATTAAAACATTTACAGACAAGCAAAAGCTGAGAGAGATCAGCACCACCAAACCAGCTTTACAACAAATGCTAAAGGACCTTCTCTAGGCAGGAAACACAAGAGAAGGAAAAGACCTACAAAAACAAACCCAAAACAATTAAGAAAATGGGAATAGGAACATACATATCGATAATTACCTTAAATGTAAATGGATTAAATGTTTCCACCAAAAGACACAGATTGGCTGAATGGATACAAAAACAAGACCCATATATATGCTCTCTACAAGAGACCCACTTCAGACCTAGGGGCACATACAGACTGAAAGTGAGGGGATGGAAAAAGATATTCCATGCAAATGGAAACCAAAAGAAAGGGGGAGTAGCAATTCTCATATCAGACAAAATAGACTTATAATAAAGTCTATTACAAGAGACAAAGAAGGATACTACATAATGATCAAGGGATCGATCCAAGAAGAAGATATAGCAATTGTAAATATTTATGCACCCAACATAGGAGCACCTCAATACATAAGGCAAATACTAACAGCCATAAAAGGGGAAATTGACAGTAACTCATTCATAGTAGGGGACTTTAACACCCCACTTTCACCAATGGACAGATCATCTAACATGAAAATAAATAAGGAAACACAAGCTTTAAATGATACATTAAACAAGATGGACTTAATTGATATTTATAGGAAATTCCATCCAAAAACAACAGAATACACATTTTTCTCAAGTGCTCCTGGAACATTCTCCAGGATATATCATATCTTGGGTCACAAATCAAGCCGTGGTAAATTTAAGAAAATTGAGATTGTATCAAGTAACTTTCTGCCCACAACGCTATGAGACTAGATATCAATTACAGGAAAAGATCTGTAAAAAATACAAACACCTGGAGGCTAAACAATACACTACTTAATAATGAAGTGATCACTGAAGAAATCAAAGAGGAAATAAAAAAATACCTGGAAACAAATGACAATGGAGACACGATGACCCAAAACCTATGGGATGCAGCAAAAGCAGTTATAAGAGGGAAGTTTATAGCAATACAATCCTACCTTAAGAAATAGGAAACATCTCGAATAAACCACCTAACCTTGCACCTAAAGCAATTAGAGAAAGAAGGACAAAAAACCCGCAAAGTTAGCAGAAGAAATCATAAAGATCAGATCAGAAATAAATGAAAAAGAAATGAAGGAAACGATAGCAAAGATCAATAAAACTAAAAGCTGGTTCTTTGAGAAGATAAACAAAATTGATAAACTATTATCCAGACTCATCAAGAAAAAAAGGAAAAAGACTCAAATGAATAGAATTAGAAGTGAAAAAGGAGAAGTAACAACTGACACTGCAGAAATACAAAAGATCATGAGAGATTACTACAAGCAACTATATGCCAACAAAATGGACAACCTGGAAGAAATGGACAAATTCTTAGAAATGCACAACCTGCCAAGACTGAATCAGGAAGAAAGAAAATATGAACAGACCAATCACAAGCACTGAAATTGAAACTGTGATTAAAAATCTTCCAACAAACAAAAGTCCAGGACCATATGGCTTCACAGGCGAATTCTATCAAACATTTAGAGAAGAGCTAACACCTATCCTTCTCAAACTCTTCCAAAATATAGCATAGGGAGGAACACTCCCAGACTCATTCTGTGAGGCCACCATCACTCTGATACCAAAACCAGACAAAGATGTCAGAAAGAAAGAAAACTACAGGCCAATATCACTGATGAACATAGAAGCCAAACTCCTTAACAAAATACTAGCAACAAAATCCAACAGCACACAAAAAGGATTATACAGCATGATCAAGTGGGGTTTATCCCAGGAATGCAAGGATTCTTCAATATATGCAAATCAGTGAATATGATACACCATTTTAAAAAACTGAAGAAGAAAAACCATATGATCATCTTAATAGATGCAGAAAATCTTTTGAGCAAATTCAAATGCCATTTATGATAAAAACCCTCCAGGGGCTTCCCTGGTGGTGCAGTGGTTGAGAGTCTGCATGCTGATGCAGGGGCCGTGGGTTCATGCCCCGGTCCAGGAAGATCCCACATGCCACGGAGCGGCTGGGCCCGTGAGCCATGGCCACTGAGACTGCGCATCCGGAGCCTGTGCTCCGCAACAGGAGAGGTTACAACAGTGAGAGGCCTGCGTACCACAAAAAAAAAAAAAAAAAAAAAGAATCACTGTACCACAATGTTCATTGCAGCTCTATTTACAATAGCCAGGACATGGAAGCAACCTAAGTGTCCACTGACAGATGAATGGATCAAGAAGATGTGGCATGTACATACAATGGAATATTACTCAGCCATAAAAAGAAATGAAATTGAGTTATTTTAGTGAGGTGGATGGACTTAGAGTCTGTCATATAGAGTGAAGTAGGTCAGAAAGAGAAAAACAAATACCGTATGCTAACACCTATATATGGAATCTATAAAAAAAAAAGTTTATGAAGAACCTAGGGGCAGGACAGGAATAAAGATGTAGACGTAGAGAATGGACTTGAGGACACAGGGAGGGGAAAGTGTAAGCTGGGACAAAGTGAGAGAGTGGCATGGACTCTACCAAATTGGCATACATTTGGCATACACTACCAAATGTAAAATAGATAGGTAGTGAGAAATAGCTCCATAGCACAGGGAGATCACTCGGTGCTTTGTGACCACCTAGAGGGGTGGGATAGGAAGGGTGGGAGGCAAATGCAAGAGGGAGGAGATATGGGGATATATGTATAGGTGATTCACTTTGTTATAAAGCAGAAACTAACGCACCATTGTAACACAATTATATTCCAATAAAGATGTTTAAAAAAATTTTTTAAAAAGGTTATGTGTTAAAAGGAAATTGAAAACAATGTGAATTTTTCTCCATTTGGAACTTATTTGAATAATACTAATCTATAAAATATACTCTCTCGAATGACAATTAATTGTAATGAAATATTCAAGAAATGTTTAGAATATATGTTATAATTTACTGACAAAGTTCAAAGCAACAATTTTTCCTTTGGAGAGGAAGGTTAAGCATAATTCATTACTGTGGCTTCATCAGAGTTATAACTTGATTTTCTTTCATTTGCTACTCAGAAATTTGCATTTAAAAGTATATTATTGAATGGAATTATCAAGATTCTGAGGACATTATTCTCTTTTTATTAACTTAACCTATATCATCTGTAGATTGGAGGGAGAGTGTGGCTTAAGGTATAAAAACGATTTCTAGAGATGGACCCTCTAGCTTCTTGCCTAACCCGGTGTGAATTAATTCACTTCTCTGAAAAAATAGTTACTTCAACTCTTATTTTAAAAATGAATATGCTTATAGTGATGAATTGACATGTGAAAGCATTTTGACCATAACTGGGCACAGGAAGAGCACTGAGGAACTGTTACATGTTGTCATGTGCACCATGCATAAAACTGTTTGCCAAACCCAGAGGTTCGGCATTCAACAGGGTAGAGTAGGTCTTCAAAATTTCATCGAATTTCTCCACTATCAGTGTCATATCCTCCTTTCCTTGTTATTGTCCAAGGCTTCTGTTATAACTGTAGTGAACTCAATTTCAAAACCACGGCTGATAATATGCATATAATAATTCCTCAAAAGCTATAATATTGGAAAACTATATAAAGAAAACAGAAAAAAAGTACCTCTTGATAATAAATGTTTAAAGTCAGCACAAAATCATACGATATTAGATATGTGTTTCTGCCTTGACAAATTTATCTACCTAACGTAATTTCTAATAATCTCAGTTATCATTTACATCTGAAATCATGTTCTCACTTGCCAGTTACCATACTTCTTTGAATTGACCTTTTGAACTTGACAGAAGAAATGAACAAGCTAATCTACCATGAGTTTGTTATGGAACTAATTAACAGAAAAAAAAATGAGATGTTTATTTTCATTGATGGATAACAGTGAACTCTAAAATACATATGCTGTGAAACCTATGGACAGGTTTTGCTCTGACCATGAGGATGCCAATTAATTGCTTAATTAATTTTAGTATATTAAAGATTGGAACTTTATTCATGAATCTGGGGGAGGATGCCTATATAATATTAATATATGATCCCTGCATAATCTGTATTTTAAAGACTTTATCTCCAAGCATACTTTACCTTTTACTGTCTTAACTTTTAAAGCATTGCTGATCACTGGTAAAAATTCTTATTTTCATAAGAGATTGATATTAAATTAATAGATAATTATATATTTTTTTCTTAGGTAAAAGGTTAGCTGGCAAATGAGTAGTTCAAAACTTTAGGAAGGCTAGAAAGACACATTTCAATAAACTTAATTAAAAATGGAGTTGATGAGGAAAAAATCATAGTTAGCCATTTAGAGAATGAAAAAATGTGATCTCTGTCAATGAAAAAATGATTTATGTTATTGGGTAATATTTTAAACCTTAAAAAATATGTTTTTTTCTCCTTTGTTTTAATAAGACATTTATAAAGCATTGGCCTAGAGGAAGAAAATTCAAAGATATTCCAAAGAAGAGGTGTAAGATGACTAAGTTTTAGGAAAACTAATGTACAAAGATGAAAGATGTCAAGGCTAGTCTAACCAGTGAAGATTACTCTTCAGAGTTATTTAATTATCCTTTTCAGTTTTCTTCAGAAGTCATTTTCTGCCTCCACAAAGAAAAGCAAAATTGGAGCCTGGTCTAAAGTAAAGTTCCTGTGATTAATTTTGGTATGTACACTCTTTCTGAAATCAATTGTTACTGAGATATTGTTATTATATCCTCCTGTGCTGATATTCTTAAAATATATGCAATATTTCATGACTATATCATGACTCATTTAATTATTCAATAATGTTTTAGCATACATATTGTAAGACTCTAAGCACTGAGACTATGGAGACAACTAAGATATAGCCTTCATTTAAGGAGACAACAGCCAGCAAGGAGACATTTATGTGAAAACTTACAACATGATGTAATAACAAGCTTTGAAATAGACATATGCCTAAGATGTTAAAATTGCACAGAGGAGACATCTCATTCGGTTGAGAGAAAAGTCAAAGAATTCATCCTATAATGTCAGATTGACATTATAGTTGTGTCATAAAGCTTAAGAAAATTTAAGCCAGGCAAAGAGCAGGCAAAAATACTGCTGTGAAAGATGAGAAAGAGCACATTGATTTAAAAATTGTAAACTCTGTAGTCCATTGTGACTAACATAGGAGTGAGAGTTGAGACTGAAAGGAGTTTTAGTTAAAGTGCTGTCGTTTATTGCGCGGAATGGAGGTGTGGAGGTTAGTGGGGCGTGGGGGCGAGGTGGGCGCTGCTGCCTCGGCTCGTCAGCACATTCGTCACAAAGAGCGGGGACCCCTGGCCTAGCCCACACACCGGGGCGCTGGAGGATGCGGTGTGTGGCCACTCCGGGGAGGTCACCGCGGATGCGCGTGGAGAGGGACCAGGCTGGTTAAGTGGCAAGTGAAAAATCATGAAGACCTTTGTATGATGTATTAATAAATTTGGTTATTACCATGGGGTAATACATTTTTAAACAGTCAACAGAAAATTTCACACTTGTGATTTGGGAAATAAAAATAAAATCATATGGAGAATGGATCATGATAGGAAAATGGGTACAAACATTTTTTTTCCCTCCTATCCCTAACTTCATTGGCAAAAAAAAAAAAAAACTATTTCAAAATGAATAAAACTATTGTACCACTAGAAAAGTGACAAAATGTCACCAGAAAACTATAGTTTTGGGTAATTCCTAAAATACAGAAGGCTGATGCAAATCGTTTTATGTAGAAATAAAACTAGAAGAAGTTACAGAACAAAAAACTGGCAAGTAACCACGAGGATGCTCCAACCTTAGGGTCAACCTACAGGAAGAGCTGGAAAGCGTCCTTGATCACATGTAAGGATGATTCATTGGCAATAAGACCAGCTAATACTCCCTCCTAGCTCCTTGGTTGTTGAAAGTAGCAGGCAATATATATTAGTAACTTCATCCAGCCGCTAAAGCTGTGAAATGGATATAAATCATGGAGAGGCAAGTTATTTCCACTACCCAAGTACTGACTCTCAGAGAATGAATAGCGTTTCCAGCATTCAGCACACCACTTTTTCCGAAGTAGTGAGGCAAGCTGTTTTAAACAAATGGTAATTACAACAAATAAAAAGCTGAGAGAAAATTTTAAATACAAATGAACACAGAATCACTGATCCCCTAATATTTTGAGAGAAACCAAAACAGTGAAAGAGAGGCACAAAACTCAGCCAACAAGTGTAGAAGGTATTTTGAAACATTACCCACTACTTTTTAAATTCAAAGTATTTATTATTATTCCTATTTTATTAGTATTATTTTGGCTTGCTCTTCTCAAGCTATTAAGCCATTAAGATAAGGAATATATTACTTCAGCTGAGAAAAAAATCATTGCTCAGTTTTAAATTTTTAAATAATTTTTTTTAAAAAAGGGACACTTTGAAAATTGTCTTAAGTTTAAGTAGTGAAGAAAAAACTCGGGACTTCCCTGGTGGTGCAGTGGTTAAGAATCTGCCTGCCAATGCAGGGGACACAGGGGAAGATCCCACATGCCTCGGAGCAACTAAGCCCATGCACCACAACTACTGAGCCTGTGTTCTAGAGCCCACGAGTCACAGCTACTGAAGCCCACACGCCTAGAGCCCGTGCTCCACAACAAAGAGAAGCCACTGCAATGAGAAGCCTGTGCGCCAAAATGAAGAGTAGCCCCTGCTCACCACAACTAGAGAAAGCCCCACGCGCAGCAATGAAGACTCAATGCAAGCAAATATAAATAAATTTATTAAAAAAAAAAAAAGAAAAGAAAAAACTAGTATATCCCTTCATGCCAAATGGTGGAGGATTCAGAAAACTTATTTACTTATACAGTAGTCACATGGGGTGTGACATACAGGAAATTCCTGTCATATGGAGTAAGGTGTTATTTTGCTTGGTGTGGGGATGAGAGATTCTGAAGAAATTTAGAATCTTTAGAATGCACTGAGAAAACTGTTAAATTCAGAGAAGGGACCAAGGAACCCAACCCTTTAGAATCTTGCTCAAGAAAAGAGAAAGTCCTGTTGTGAAAATATAGACACTTGAGACATTTTGAGGAATAATTTGAAACTTGGGGGACACTCTGCCTAATGGCTCACTTTAATTGTGAGAATTGAATGACTCACCAGGAACCCTACAGCAACACAGGGCCAGACAAAAAGTGCAGAAATAATGGCACGTCATGGTTCACGTGAGAGAAAGCTTGGAGAGCACCTCCTGTCCTCCAAGCCATGTACAAAATATGTGAAGTTGCCTTTCTGCATATGTAAATCACAGCATACAAATTTAAAATCTGCTCCTCAGACTTAAATGTGTTCATCCAATAAGTTCTTTGGCAAATGACAGGTGACAGTAGTGGTGCTATAGTTCCAAATTTCCTGAGGAATTCCATCCCAACAACCTTACAGCTTGATGGTAGGAAAATAAATCATTAAACTTTCTTAGATTTAGTATTTCCTTCTGTAAATTTAAAAAAATACAGTACTTTCTAATAATTATTAAAGATGAATACAAATAATATATATCTAAAGTGCTTTAAATGGGGCTTGGAACATTATGTAAACACTAAACAAAAAGTAGCTACCATTGGTTACTTTGTGTCAGATACTATGTGTTGAGCAAAGATTAAAATGGTGTACACAGGGGCTTCCCTGGTGGCGCAGTGGTTGAGAGTCCACCTGCCGATGCAGGGGACACAGGTTCGTGCCCCAGTCCGGAAAGATCCCACATGCCACGGAGCGGCTGGGCCCGTGAGCCATGGCCGCTGGGCCTGCGCGTCCGGAGCCTGTGCTCTGCAACGGGAGAGGCCACAACAGTGAGAGGCCTGCGTACCGCAAAAAAAAAAAAGAAAAAAAAAATGGTGTACACAACCACAATCTCTGCTTTCCGTCCTCTCTGCAAACTTCTTTTTCCAGGACATCAGATGATCTTTCACTTGTTTTGCTAAAACATCTTGCTAAATTGTCTCCCTAATTCTAACAAACTACACCCACTGCATTAAAATCCATTATTGATGCAACAGAGTGATGTATTTAAATCGTGCATCAGTCATGTCGCCTGCATGTGCCATACACTCCAATACCTTTTCATCGCCCTTATAAAATAATTTGAACTGCTTGCCTTGTATACAAGGCTGCTCTTGAACTGGAACCACCCACTTATCTGACCTCGTTTTCCTCCCTACTCACTTTCACCTACTTTAACTCAGCCATATTGGTTTCCTTGCTGTTCCTCATACTGCCAAGCCTATTCATGATTCAGGACCCCTGCAAACTGATCTTTCATCCATATATAATTCTCTTCACCAACATCATTGTATGACTATTTCTTTCTATCACAAGAGTCCTCAGCCCAAATCTCAACTCATTAGAAATGCTTTTCCTAGTCAAAAAATCCAAACCTGTTCCCTTATTTTATTATCTTTGAAGCACTTTGTGTTGTTTTCTTGTCCTTACGTGTGTACTATATCTAGAACCTAAGCCCAGGAGAGCAGGGATATTTTCTCTCTGTCTTGCCTCCACTACTTAAAATAGAGCCATACATATAGTAGGTGCTTAATTCATGACTACAGAATCAATGAAATTGAAATTAATTTAGTATGAGTTGTTCTACAGGAATTAAAGCAAATATCCAGACTACGGTCTGAAGAATACATGGAATGAGGACTTGTTAGATAATTACAAAGGAAGAGAACTCAGATACAGAAAATGCCTCCTTAACCAGAAAAAATAAAGTGATTTGCAGCATTTCTGTAAGATCCCTTTGTTGCTTTACGTGAAATATACACTGTTTTATTCATTAACAAGATTAATTTGGCAAAAATTTCTTGGGTATCTACTACTTGCTAAGTACATGCAAGTGATATTTTTTGCCAAAAGGAAATTTACAATATACTTCAAAAAATTTTAACATAATAACTATTGATTTATAGATGAAGTACACAATGAAGTAAGGCTCTAATAATGTCTGGAAAAGGAGGTGTGAATGATGGAGAAGAGAGGAAGGTCTAGCCCAGTACTACTCTTCTACTCAGATGTCAGAAGAGTCAAAGATACAAGTCACATATGAAACTTTATATTTTCTAATGGCCATATTAAAAAGATTAAAAGTAAACAAATAAATTAATAAATTTGAATTACTATTTGTTACTAAGTTTTGAAGTCCAGTATCTATTTTACAACTGCAGCACATTTCAGTTCAGACTAGACACATTCCAAGTGCTCATTAGACCATGAGGCTAATGGTCATCATATTGCACAGGTCTGACCAGAAGTGACAGAATGTATTTCTTCTGTCTGGCACATGCATAATAAGTGAGGCTTACTTTCTAAAGAATTGAAATGAGTTCAGTTTCTAGCAAATAGCAGTTCCTCAAAGCTATATTTTGTATGTATAACTGAATGACAAAAGAAATAAGTGAATTAACAATGCAATACAAGATCATAGGATGTCAAGAAATGGCAAATTAATTGGCATGGTACCATTAAAAACATGATGAGAGCATAGGCACAGAAGGTAGATATAGTAGAAAGAAAATAAAAGGTTGTATATGTCATGATAAGGAGTTTGAAACTTATCCTAAAACTCTGGGATAATCTGCAATAGGAGAATCTGTATCTCCAGAGAAACAGAACAAATAAGAGGTTGTATATATATATAAAATCTCTCTTTCATATACATACATATATATGTATTGAGGGAGAGACAGAGAGAGAGAGGAAAAAGGAAAGGGAAAGAGAAAGGAACAAGAAAGGAAAAGGGAAAGATCTTTTTCAAGGAGTTGACTCATGCAATTGTGGAGGCTGGCAAGTCCAGGATCTTCAAGGTAAGCTGGAAGACTGGAGAGTTAATACTACCTCTGATGTAGAATATATTATGGAAAGATAATTGAATCTACCTCTGTAACTGGTTTACCAAAACCAAACATGTAAATAGGAGCTGATATATTAATTTACATTGCAGGCTACTGATATTTTACAGAGCCTCTATAATTCACTTTTTAAAATTGTAATTAGGGTAATTGTGATGCACAGAAATCTGTAAAATCAAATAATTCAAAGCAGCATCTGTATATCACCAAGTATACAAAAGAGTTGTTAAATATTAGGGATGTATGAATGTGTTGTATGAGTAATTATGCCCACCTCTTTCACTACTAGAGATGTGTGTTAAATTTGCTTTATTTTATTCTGACAAGACTTGGCCTCTTTGCGTTACACAAATTGAACCACTTGCAACATGCAGATTTCAATCAATAAATTTGCAGTTTCCAGAAAGTTGTTTCATAATTCATATGTCATTAGACAATTTGAAAATACATTTGTTAATCGAGCTGCAGGGATTCGATCCAGCCTGTAAGATACTATCATGAGCATAAGGCTAGTAATGATTCATTTTTTTGCCCACAACTTAAATAGTATTAACTAATTATTAGCTTGAAAAAATGTGCCAACAAATAAAGTCCTAATAAAATGTTAACAATTAATGTTTAAAAATGATTTAACATTAACAAAGATATAACAAAGGTTCTTTCCACTAAATTTGTTAACAAAAATTAATTCCTTCCACAATTTATAGAATCATTGAAATAGTGACTTGGAGTTTATTAACTATACCCTGGGATTAATTTGGCATTTCTAGAAAATGTATTAATGTTTTAGGCCTCTAGAGTACCGCTTGGTAAATTGATGCTTTAGCATATTAAATGGTACCTAACTCATTATAGTACTATCTTGTCTCTTTTCTTAACCTTGAACTTTTCAACTATTAAACACAAATATAGCCTAGGGTATTTTAAGTGGAAATATCAAATAAAAGGCTAATGATGGGCAGAGATTGATGGATTCCTGATAGATAGGATGCACTGTCAAATCTCTGTGGAGGTGATTAGAAATATTTGCTTCACTGGCACATAAAGAAGATTCTTTTCCTACCTTATTCTCTGCCCTAAGCATTCTATGGTGTACAATCTGCTACACATGTATTTTCTACAAAGTTATCTTGAAGCATTTTCATCTTTTTAATATTTTCTATTCAGTGTATTTCAAATTTTTATTTTTCTGTAATTATTTTAACTATGGCTTTTACATTAACATATCCTGTACTTTAAATATTTTCTAATTGATAGGTCAATATTATGACAACTTTGAACACTTCCCATCCCAATCCCCACCACTTTCTAAACATATTCACTGTTGTCTAGTGTCTATTTCTCCAAATAATTTCCTATGCCATCTAATACACATTATATGGTTGCATACCTATAAAATGCATTCCATATACATGTACTCCTTAGGAGACATGTATTATTGATGTATGTGATATGTGTGCTTATATAAATGTATCATAAACTTTGTATTTTTCCTTCATACAACAAAATGACCTATCCTTGTTAGTACAGAGGCATTGTATTCAATCTTTTTAACAAAGCAAAAGGTTTCATGAAGATAAACTATATTTTATTTCCCATTACCTTACAGATGGATATTTAGATCAGTTGGATTCTCTTGGATGCTTCTTAAACAAACAGTAAGATGATTATTATCTCTCATGACAAGAAATATGAAGGTTATGTGTTTTCAAAGATGAGTAAACCAGGAACACTGTTACATTATCAAATATCCCAAATTACTTTCCATATCTGTGCTTAGCATCTTCATCATTTTGAAATTCTCCTCATGATTATAAGATAATGCAATTATGCCTGCCAATACTTCTTCACATAGGCACATTCATAAGTAGAAAACAGCAAGTCATTTACATATGACCAAAATTCATATCGAGTACTATTTTCCTAGAACACTGCTATGGTTAATTTTATGTGATAACTTGACTGTACCAAGGGTTGAACAGACAGCTGGCAAAACATTATTTCTGGGTAAGACTGTGTCTCTAGAAAAGAATAGCATTTGAATTAGTATGATTATAATATGTCAAAGTAAGTTCATCAACTGTAACAAAATACTAGGGCAAGGGGTATATGGGAAGTCTTTGGACCTTCCTCTCAATTCTGTAGTGCCTAAAACTGCTCTGAAAAATAAAGTCTTAAAAAAACACATAAGGGAGAGAGAGAGAGGGAGTGAAGTTAGCTATCAAGTCATGGAAAGCCATGGAGGAACCTTAAATGAATATTGATAACTGAAAAAAGTTAATTTGAAAAATCTGTATAGTATATGATTCAAACTATATGGCATTCTGGAAAAAGCAAAACTATGGAGGTAGTAAAAAGTTAGTGGTTACCAGGGGTTTGAGGCAAGGGAAGAGATGATAGGTAGACACAGGGTATTTTTAAGGCAATGAAACTATTCTGTATGGCATTGTAATGGTGGATACATGTCATTACACATTTGTCAAAACTCAGAATGTACAGCACAGAGAGTGAAGCCTCACGTAAAATATAAATGTTGGGTGATAATGATGTCTCAATGTAGGTTCATCAAGTGTAACAAATGTACAAGTCTGGTACAGGATGCTGATCCTGGGAAGGTGGTATATGGGTGGAGACAGGAAGAATAAGGGAACTCTCTCTAGTTCCCACTTATTTTTCTGTAAACCTTAAACTGCTCTAAAATTTAAAGTAAATTAATTTTTAAAAAAAGAAAACGAAGAATAGAAACTCTTACAAGTAAACAGAAAGCATTTCTGAGAGCTGTGATCAAACAAAATGCTTGTGGTATATTTATTTCTTGAAAACACGGATTCAGTGTAATAATGGCATAATTGAAAAGAACTGCAACTAGTATATGCAAATAGAAGCAAAGCTTTCTTTTTTTTTCTAACAGCCAAAAAAAATTTTAATTAACAGGAAAAACACCACGCAGAAAAATGTAAAAGCAGAGGTTAAGGTTTTTCCTTTCTGTTATGGCTCTGTTGTTAAGAAGCTTAGGAAATAACATTGCCTGACCTCCAGTGAACTGTAATGGAAATACTGAAAGAAAAACATAAATAAAGAGAACGATACTATTAAAATTCTAGAAAAACTGGAACAAATTCAACAAGTACTAAGATTTTTGAGGAGTCAGTAATTTTTCATTGTAGTTATCAACAACAATTTTGAGAAAATATGAAAGTCATTTAGCTTCAGAAAACTAAAAGAAAGCATTTATGCTATGTTCCACAAGGAAAATTTAAAGATAGATAGAAATAAATGTGGATACAGATAGAGATATAGATATATACATAGAAATAGGAATTGAAGATAGATTAACATAACATGGAATCTTGAGGAGAAATCAGAATAAAACGTGAATCAAATTGCAGTCATCCAGGCAAACATAAGTAACTGGAGTGATCAGCAGTATTCTGAAGTGAAATGGTACTAACCTCAGTGAGTATCCTCTTATGACAGATATTGAGGGAAAGGATAGAGATGATCTGTATTGATTTCTTTAAGTTTTTGATCCTATACCATATGAAATCATCCTTGACAAGCTAAGTCCAATTGCTGACCATTGTAGTGGATGAGTGAATAATCAACTTTTACCTCAACTTTTACAGTAGTTATCAATGGATCTGCCTCAGCTCTAAGGGCCTAAGTATCTGAGAGAAATGTTCAGAATAGGGTTATCTTTAAAAGGAACAAAAAAAGATTCTAAATGAGTTTAAAATTTTGGTAAGAAAATGATCTCTTCAACAATTGGATAAAATTCTACAGAGAGAAGTGGAAGATACAGATATCACAGGAAAAAAAAAGGTAAATACAGGTGTGAATTTTTTGGAAAAAGAAAATATACAGTAATTCTTTTAAATGTCTGACAAGTAACAAGAATCAATCATTTGATTCTCTTAAAAAAATAGATACAATTAAAATGTAATGCTTTCCTAAGCTTAAATACGTTTATTGAAACCATTCATTTGTTCACATACTGAACAGACATAATGCACATAATTCTTAATCAGACATTATAAAATCCACTTACGAATTTCTGAACTAATATCAATTAAAACAGCACTTATTCAATATTTTACTTAATACTTCAGCCCACTAAGGTTGAAAAAATTCTTTTAATAATTTTATACTTCCATTATAACAGATTAACACAATTATGAAAAGATATATATTGCACAGGGACCACTTATAATTTCACAAGATATGGCCTTACTTTCCTGGTTTTTACTTAGGTTCAGTGATTTCAGGCTGGGATAAGATGTACATGTATGTCTCGGTTTCCCTTGCTTACCTCTGGACAAGCCAACTGCACATATTTAATCACACTGGATGGTGGATCCTCTGTAATAAATATTCATTGGACAAGTGGATCACCCAAAATAAATCATCTGTGGGTGAGTGAAACAACTTTGCTCAAACGTGCATGGAAAAAGAGTTCATCTGTCATAAACCAAAGATAGATAAGTGGATCAGCCTTGATTTACTGCCTCTAACCATGACTACAGTTTTGTCTTACCTAACATATACCATGATTTTGCAAACAGCATATAGTTTAGATAAATATGGGAGAGTTACTTCCCTAATATTTCCTTTCAGAGCCTATTTTTCAGTGAAGCAATAGCATCCAGAGAAGCAATACAATGAGTGAAATAAGTTGCTAAATTTCATACAGTTACATCAATTTAGCAATGTGTTATAACATAAAAAGAACTTTGAAATGATCAAAAACTGGGTCCACATCTCCAATTATTAATGTAACTTTAAATATTTCTTTCATCTATAAAGTTAAAGTGATAATAACCAGGCTTATAGGTGTTGTAAGGAGTAAATGAGGTGCCCAAAAAATATAAATTCACATTGTTCACATGTTCATGCTGTTTCTGTCACTGGAATATTAAATAAGACATAAAACACACCACTCCTATTTTTCACAGGGTGGGGAGAAAAGCAAATTAATCACAAGATAGTATGATAGTACTTGAACAAAGCTATGAATATGGAATTAGCTGAACAAATAGGGCAGTTAAACTGTAATCAACTGCTAAACATCCCCCCAAATTTGACCTTTAAAATGATTCTTAACGCATACATTAGAAGGACAATAGAGAGAAGGTTATGTAAAGATTAGTAAGTGTGAGAATATACTCTGTGGACTGTAAATATATGAGTGTGTATATTTTCATATATGCATACTTATATAGGTGTGGCAATAAATTAGCTCAGCAGTTTTAGGCAAGGGTCAAAAATAAAAGGCCTTCTATGACTTGCTAAATACTATGGCTTTTGATAAATACTAAGCATCAGTGGAGCATCACTGATGGCTTTTATGGGGGGATGATTTAAAATATTTGTATATTAGGAAAAACACTGTGGTAGACAGGGGATATTGGACTGAAAGAAATTGATTCAATTTTTTATACTACCACATAGCACTATATGCAATTTGTATATACTACCATAAAATATGAGGAAAGAGATAAGCCAGATAGGTGTATACAAGATACTATATGTTAACATATAGTTCCTTTTACACATTCTGCTTGTATCTCTTCTATGGGGAATATATATATATATATATATATATATATATATATATATATATATATATATTCTACAGAAACAATTGCTACTCATTATTTCTGTGAAAAGAGTCACTTTTTCCATTTGTGTTCCATATAAATTATTGTCCTACAAACTACACCATCTAATTCATCTTGACAAAATATTTCCTGATAGAGTTAATACAATATATAAATTCAGTATCTCTTAGTTTTAGTCCTTGTTAATATGCTATAAATGCAAAAATAACAATAATGATAATAATTTATACCTGTAATATTTTTTGCTTTGTCTTGCATAGAAAAATAGCAACACATCTTTTTAAAGATCAAGTATCTTGGTATAATATATCTCATTCACAGCAATATATCAACTGATGTTATAAAAACAAGCTGGCAACATTTCTGGCAATCATATTAACTTATTTATCAATTTTTACCTTCCTTTTTCTTCATACTTTTAACATTTCTTTTAATACTCTTTTTTGCAGTTATTTATTTGCAGAACATATTGCTCATATATTATTTTTAAAAGGATGTTGAATTGATTTGGCTGATTTTATTTTAATCATTTTTTCCTTAGAGAAACACAAAGTAATTTTCACCATCTAGGTTAGGGAGGTTGTATCTTGTGAAATAAAAGAGAAAATGATTTTACTTTCTCCTGATTAATTTAAGTTATATAGAAAGTATTCTTTAAGGTTTTTATTTTTGGTTATGTGTTTTGTTTTTGTTCATGTAGTATCTCAAAGAATTATTGTTCTATAAGCAGAAATGAGCATGCACATAATCCCTGTTCAAATATAGACAAGATAAATATTTTCTACTTCTTTTCTAAAGCACAACCAAAACCATCTTGTAATACAGGTTTATTGAAATATATAATTTAATAATATAATAAGTGCAAATATTACACAGTGTGTGTTTTTATAGGTATTTTTCATAATATCTTCATAACAGGTATGATGAGGTGTTAAGAGATTTACCTAAACTAAGAAGAAAAGTTTCTTTCTCAAGCAATTGAGTTCCTAGTTTAAAAATGTGATTTAGATGATGTGCTATTTGCCTAGATTTTATTTTTTTTCATGGTTATAATACTATAAGCCAAAACCATAGAGTTTATAATTATAGAGTACATAGGTCATCTGCAAAATAAGATTATGTTCTTATCCACAAGACAAATCTCAACAAACTTCAAAGAATATCATGCAGAATATTTTTTCTGATTACCGTAAAATGCAACTGATTTTGCAACTGATTTTCAGGCAACTGATTTTCATGTATGATTAAAAGATTTTATAGTATTAATAGGAATTAAATAATAAAGTTTATTTTACCTTCAAAAAAACTGCCTATGAAATACCTAGATTTTAAAATGCAAAATTTTCATGTAAGTAGGAATTGAATACTGGCTTATTTTTCTTCCAAGCCTAAAATTTTTTTTTATTTCAATGATGTACATATTTTCTTCAGCCTCCCACTCTAGATAGTTATTTTAAGATATATATGAAATTCCATGAAGTAATCAAAGCATAACAGCAAATATCAGATATCCCTAATAGCAAATTCCTATTGATTGTATCTAAACATACCTTTTTTTAAAAATATTTTAACTTGATTATAAAGAAAGTTATACATTAGATTTATCCCCTGTTCCTGTAAAGACCAGGATACCTGTGTTGGGGACAATTGGAAGATTAATTTATATGAAATATACATTATGATTTTAAAATGACTTTTTCAAGAGAGTCCAACTGAGTCTCAACAAGTAAAATATTCAGAATCCCTCTTCTTTACATTATTTAATAATTATGGATTAAATAGGGTGATCGTTTGATGATGTATAGAATGTGACTATAATTCAACAACTTCAAAACTTCTTATGACATAACATGGTCAGTTATGTATACCCACCAAGTTCAAACACCTTCATGGACAGGTAAGGCAGAACAGACATCAGGTTTGGCAATTTCTTCATTGTTCTTTCAAAATAAAGTCAACTTCTAATTTCATATATGTGATGTCAATTTTTGTAAATTAGGTTTACTATTCAGAAGTACAATGATATGAACTAACATATAATATTATATAATACATCGGTATACACAACACAAACTGCGTAATGACTGAAAGCAGGAAAATAGATAGGTAATCAATGCCCACATCTGTGAAGCTCTATTTCTTCTGCAAGAACTACAGCCAAACATTCCTATGTCTCGTTGCTAAACGTAGAGTTTCATGATCTGGATTTCCGTGGAAAAGAAAAGAATTTTTTAATATTTATGAATGGATCTAAGCATGATCTAAGTAGAAAGGCATTGGAGTTCTGGAATTATTTCTAAAAACTATGTCATTCTCCTACTCACTGCTCTCTAAAATATAGCCTTCTCAGTTGTAGAGAATTAATTGCTTGCCCCCTAAATGCCAGGGCATTTCCCTATCAAAGTAATTTATTGCAAACCAGTCAGATCTCTATAACTCATTCTTCTCAGTAGCAAGCCCTAAGAATAGTATTCACCTATTCCTGTAAGAAGGAGACTATTCTGTGTAATGTGCATTTGTTGGTTGCTGGTGCAAAATATCATCATATCATTTGTTATATTTCCCACATTTAGGCTGCATTTTCAATAGCCTGACTTGTTATATTTCTTGTAGTGATACAACTTTCACAACATTTCACACCCAACATTATAGTGAGTTATTTTTCAGGTCTCTGTACTTATTTCCCAAATAAATGACAACTTGATGATGCATGAGTTTCATTGCCCTTTCATTCATTCTTATATACTATAGGAAGATCTCTCAGAACTCTTTTCTACTTTCTGGGTCTTTTATTCTTAATTTTCTTATTTGAAGTATTTTTTCTACATTTCTTGCCTATATCCTTGAACTTTACTGATGAAGTATTTTATTTTTCCCATTTTCCTTGAGAAGTTTTACAGCACACTCTGACCAATCCTTCTATATTTCTTCTTATCTTTTCCTACTGTCCACACTCCAATTCAACCTGCAAACCACAATCAAACCAATTTTCACCATGCCTTGCTCTTTCTCACAGATCATACAAAGTTATCTCAACTATCCCTCTACTTAGATGTTTTTTAAGCTACTCTTGCTTGTTTTGATGGTGACCTTTTCCTCTTACATGGGCATCTTGTATACTTAGTATTGTCTCATTTTACAGCGATTATGGTCTTCCAAGATTTATATTCAATCCTTATTGGGCTATAAAAACCACTCAGCAGGGAAAACAAACCAGCAATAACAACAATCTATTTTCATATCAGAAGTTCTCAAGTGTTAGTGTGCATAAGAATCATATTACCAATGTGTTAAAATATGCAGATTCTATTTTTCACTACTAGATATTCTGATAGAATAGGAGAGGTTGGAGACAAGGAACATACATCTTAACAGAAACCCCAGTATATTTTGCTACAGATGGCCTGAGACAATGTGCAATAGCTCAATGGCTAGCGCTCCTGAAAATATGTGGGGTTTTTTTTCTCTCTAGAAATTATACTCAGTATTTTTATTGAAATTGTTTCTATTATGTTTGGTCTAGAAGGGACTTCTATTTCAGTGGTCTAGACACTTTTATTTCAGTGTCCAGGGAATAAAATTCACATATAACAAGGGATGGGTAAATTTAATTTACTCTTTTATTCATAATCTAATTTCTCCAAAGACATTTTTATCCTGTTAATTCTTATAAAAGGTACAAATATTTCACTCACTGTTTGATAAGTATATTCTGGGTAACTTCTGTGACATTATCATCTTCTGTCTCTGAACTAGCAAAGCACATGCTTACCTACCTTAGAATGCTTTATGTTGGTTTGAGAGCCAGCCAGAAAATAATGACATTAGGCGCTTGAGGGAAATCAACCAATAAGGTGGTCTGCAATATCATGATATATAGTCTACATTAATTCATTGCTGTCAAAAACTATCAGTTATAAAATGAATAACTGTAAGAAAAGAAACATTTGATGTTATTATTTCCTGTTACCTTTTTCATTATGAGCATCTCTAGTTAATTATAACAATAATATTCCACTTTTATTTTATGCATAGCACTCTAGGAAAACTTCCAGATAGACAATTAATTTCATGATAAAGGAAAATTCCCTATCCTGGCAGCTGTTAACAATATGCAATATGGGGGTAACCCAACCTTAAACTTTAGGGAATAAACACTCTCCCACTCTCAATAATATTGCACAGTGCAATGAGAAAAATACCGCCTGCTCTGATTAGTGGGAAATTTAATTTCTCTTTTAGGGTCCCCATCTGTTATATATATGGATGGTGTGCTGCTCTGTCATGGTGCTAAGATACTCTCTCCTGGAATTTAGAAGCAATACAAGTATGGTTATTTATTGGTTAAATTGAGGTGCCCTGCTAACACAGGTGTAAAATGGGCATTGGAAAGAGAAAACATTTCTGTACTTCTTCCATGCACAGATACTATGGCCAAAGAAATGTCTCTCTGCAGTAGCAAATGACCCAGTCTTGTGTTCAGGTGTATGGTTCCACATTCACGCTGGTCTGGACTCCCAAACATTAGAGCTCCTTAGATGCACTTACATGGGGAAACTATTTTACATGGGGAGGTTCTGAGGTTTGCCACCTTAAGGATTCAGAAATATCCTGTGATCGTCCTATCCATCCCAGGGCAGATGAACTCTTCCAATTTCTTTTTATCAGATGATGAATTTGTCTGATGCTCATTTCCTGCCCCTGTGTATCTGGCTTGCTCTGGTTATTTGAATGTTGGAAAGGAGTGCCGGTAAGTCTCCAAGGTTTTTATTTACATTTTTGCCCTCCTCCTTTTCCATCTTTCAATTCAACACATTCATGGTATTTTTTTGCAGAAACAGAGGGAATATTTTAAGCCATAATTCACCAAACACTTGGTTTATGGCACATTTTAAGAGTATATTTTGCCCAGCTTACTATACATTTGCTATAACATGATGACTTCTAAATTCATATCTTAAAACCTATCTTCTATCCTGGGAAACACACACTCATTTCCAGCTGTCCACTACAGTTCTTCACTTAGCTGTATACCAGTCCCTCAAACCCATATCTAAAAGTTTTTCATAAACCAGAAGATATCAAGAGAGTATAGTTGGAGGGTACAAAACTCACCTTCCACTATGAAAATATCAAAAATACATACATATGTGGAACAATTCTCATTAAAAACTAACTGGAGACAGCAGAAGTAAAACTGTCACCATTTTCAGTTGACACGATAATACATGTAGAAAACCCAAGTTTCCAGTCTCCACCAAAAAACTAATAAAATAAATTAGAACTAATAAATGAATTCAGTAAAGTTGCAGGATACAAGATTAAAATACTGAAATCTGTTGCTTTTCTATACATTACTAAAGAACTCTCAGAAAGAGAAAGCCAAAAAAAGTCATTTAAAATCACATCAAAAAGAATAAAATACCAAGGAACATAGTTAACCAAGGAGGTGAAATACCTATACTCTGAAAACTATAAAACATTAATGAAGGAAATTGAAGATGATACAAAGAGATGGAAAACACCCCTTTTTCTTGGATTGGAAGAATTAATCTTATTAAAATGTCCATACTACCCAAAGATAGTACAGATTTAGTGCAATCTCTCTCAAAATACCCATGACGTTTTTCACAGAACTAGAACAAATAATCCAAAAATGTATATGGAACCACAAAAGACCTCAAATTGCCAAAACAATCTTGAAAAGAAGAACAAAGCTGCAGGTATCATGCTCTCATACTTCAAATCTACAGTAATCAAAACAGTATGGTACTGGCACAAAAACAGACACATAGACCAATGGAACAGAATAGATAGCCCAGAAATAAGCCCATGCACTTATGATCAATTAATCTACAACAAAGGAGCCAAGAATATAAAATAGAGAAAAGATAGTCTCTTCAACAAGTGGTGCTGGGAAAACTGGACAGCTACATGTAAAAGAATGAAATTAGAACACTTCCTAACACCACATATGAAAATAAACTCAAAATGGTTTAAAAACCTAAATGTCAGACTTGAAACCATAAAACTCCTAGAAGAAAACATAGGCAGAACACTCTTTGACATAAATCATAGCAATATTTTTTTGCATCTGTCTCCTAAGGCATAAGAAACACAAATAAAGAAATAAGACCTAATTAAACTTAAAAGCTTTTGCACAGCAAAGGAAACCATCGACAAAATGAAAAGACAATCTATTGAGTGGGAGAAAATATCTGCAAATGATATGACTGATAAGAGCTTAGTATCCAAAATATATAAACAACCCTATACAAACAACCCTCGTACAACCCTATATCAAAAAAAAAATCTACCTGGTTAAAAATGGGCAGAAGACATGAATAGATACTTTTCTAAAGAAGATACACAGATGGCCCACAGTCACATGAAAAGAATGTTCAAAATTGCTATCCTCAGAGAAATGCAAATCAAAATCAAAATGAGATATCACCTCACACCTGTCAGAATGGCTATCATCAAAATGACCAAAAATAACAAATGTTGGTGAGGATGTGGAGAAAAGGGAACGCTTGTACACTGTTGGTGGACATGTACATTGGTGAAGCCTCTATGGAAAACAGTGTGGAGGTTCCTTGAAAAACTTAAAATATAACTACCATATGATCCAGTAATTTTACTCCTGCTTTATATCCCAAGAAAACAAAAACTAATTTGAAAAGAAATGTTCATAGAGCACTATTTATAATAGACAAGATATGGAAGCAACCTAAGTGTCCATCAACAGATGAATGGATAAGAAGATGTGGTATATTTACACAATGGAATACTACTCAGCAATAAAATAGAATGAAGTTCTGCCATTTGTAACAATGTGGATGGACCTAGAAGATATTATGCTTAGTGAGATAAGTCAGTCAGAGAAAGACAAATACTTATGTTATCTCTTACATGTGGGATCTAAAAAACAAAATGAATGTGTATAACAAAAGAGATACAGACTCACAGAAATAGAGAACAAACTAGTGGTTGCCAGTGGGTAGAGAGAAAAGGGGAAGGGGCAAGATAAGTGTTGGGATTAAGAGATAAAAAGTACTTTATGTATAAAATAAATAAGCACCAAGAATATATTGTTCAGCTCGGGGAAATATAACCATTATTTTGTAATAAATTTAAATGGAGTATAACCTATAAAAATACTGAATCTTTATGTTGTACACCTTAAACTAATATTGTAACAACTATGCTTGAATTGAAAAATCATTTTCCAACACCTAACAAAATTTTTTTTATAAACCACCTTCTAAACATGATTATCTTCTTTTATTTCCCCTTTAGGACTCAACATGATCTCTATCACATAGAAAAACTTGGGTTTTGTTTGTTTCACTCTTTTGTCTCAATTCCTGGACATTATTATTATCCCAAAACTTGTTTTTTACGTATTCAACATATTCCTTGAGTCATTACTTCTTGTCCCAACACTTATTGTATCTTCCTCTGATTATTTAAACAACCATGTACATTCAAACATTTGCTCAAAATTGCTCCCTTTATCCTATTTTGTTGTTTTCTTATTCTACATCCATAAAAGCTTCATTCACCATTTAGGATCAAAGTCAAATGTCATATCCAGTTGAAATATTTCTCCTGTTCTGCACACCTAAGCAGAATAAAATATGCTCCCCTATAGTTTGCTGCCTATAGAGAAATATTATATTATATATTATATTACATTATATTACATTTTCTTCTATGAGTGTCTTCTACATTAAACTGTGAACTTCTTGAAGTCATGCAAAATGTCCTCCATTTTGATAACTATTCCCCTGAGGGTATAACAAATCCAAACAGAGTTCCAGGTTACCTTTTGTGCTATTGTAATAGCATTAGGATCAGGGGTCAAAAATTCCTGAATTCAGCCTGCCAGTTATAAATGCAGCTTCCAAGAGAGCTCCAAGGGAAATCTACACATAAGCAAAAATGTCTGAATGGAAATCAAAGTACAATTCAGTTGAAAATTAACAGTGATCCTTTCTACTTGTGCAATATGGACTGGCTGGTAGATTACCTAGACTCTAACTATACAGACTACAAACTCTCAAAGGTCAGAGGAGCTAAGAGGTAGTGGAGTTAAGCAGGCTAGGGCAGTAGTGGAAAGTGCAAACTTCTCCTTCCCCTAGTATTAATAAGTGCTTGGATAGCATTGAATCAAGCATTGTATCTATATTTAGTGCAGACTAGAGATAGGTTCTTCATAAATAGATAACACCTATTTTACAATTCCTATCTAATATCATAGATTAAGAAACTTAAAATACTGTCACAACATCTAGTTTTTTTTCCTGTAGTCCCTCAATTATTCCCACTAATGAATAAAGATTTTGAGTACTTCATATTTTTGAAGGATAATCAAGATAATCTAATTAGATAATATTTAAATACTGCAGCATAGAGCACAGCTGTCAAAATGGCATGATAAGTTTCTAAGGGAAGATTACTTATATACTGAAATAAAATGTTTGCAGTGTATCTTACATAAATCCAAGTACTGAAGTAGAAAATCACTGCTCCTTCTGTGGATATGACACAATATTCTATGAGATAATTTAAATATTTGAAAGGTTCTTATAAATTAAATAATACTTATGAATATTCATGAAACCAAAATACACAGACAGCAGTGCACAGATGTAGAGTACTATGAAGAAAACTGCTCTACTATGACTTAAGTAAGTTTTAAACATGATGAGTAATCCATTTTTAACTGGTTTGTTAAATTCCATTGTTTTATATCTATTGAGATCAATAGCACTCAAAAAATAATTAAGATGTCCCAAATAAAAATAAATCATAAATGTGTATTATATAATTAGCATGGGTCAGAAATAGAAAAAATAAGATTTGAAATTATATCCTATATGATCCAGGCATTAGAATTCCTTTATCCTCACTTTCTTCAATTTGATTTTGAAAGATTAAATTTTTAAAAAGCTATTCTATCTCATAATTATGTTAATAAGTGAAAATAATTTTTGAAAAAAATTATTGGGAATCTCAACATGTGGCCAAATGCAAGTCGCTGTATTTATCATCCAGATACAGAGTTCCATTTTCACATAGGACTATAGGAGCATAATTTGCCCTTAGCAATTGGAAGAGTCCTAATTTTTTATCTTACACATGAAATAAAACTTTTGCTTGTTCACCAAATTCTGAAGACATCCACAGCAGTGTTTCAAACTCATTACCTTAATGCTAGATAGTGTAAGAAAATGTTATTGGAAGACAGGAATTCCAAGTTAACTAGCTGTTTCATTCAATGTCAAGTACAGATATCCTTATACATTTCTGAAGTCTGTCCCTAAAACTGTTCCTCTAGAGGCAAATGTTCCACTCTAATATACTGTGGCCTTCCAGCACTAAAATTCATATTATGTATCATACTCAGCTGGGCCTTATGTATTCTGCCCTATTTCTCCAACTTTAACTTTTACAGCTCTCCTCACTCATTTCCCAACTGTCACCGCAGGCTTATTTCTGCTCCTCGAACACACTGAGCAAGTTCTCACCTCAGGGCTAGTTTGAGCATACTTCTCTCAACACTTTCTATGGCTTGTTCCTTGATTTCAGATAAGTTTGAGTTCAAATGTCACTTTCACAGAAAAGGTTTTACTGATACAATTATCTGAAGAATCTTCCTGACCATCAAAACCCCCAAGTCACTCTCTATCACATCTTTGTATTATTTTTTCCTTTAATATATTTACATTTACATTTATATATTATTTATATTTCCCTTTATTTTATTAAGTGCTTTGGAAATTACTGGATTTACTTATTCTTTTATGAGTTGAATGTCTGTATCTCTCCATAGACTGAACATATTACAAAAGGATATTTTTCTATTGTACTCTGTTGTCTCCCCAGTATTTGAAACAAATCCTAGTATATCAAAATTTAATACACACACACAGTGTTGTGCTAGAGCTGAGTTGCAATGGTTCGCAAGATTCAATTTTGCAAAACATCTCTTCCTAACTCTGAGTTCCACAGCATTACATTGGTACCTTGAAACTGGTCTTGTGGGAGCATTTCCTCCACACAAATCAGCAAACACTATAAGTCAAGGCCTTCTTTCTGGAATCGTTGTTAAACATTTACTAGTCTATCTATATATGACAGAGAACAAGAAAAGGTAAAAAAATTCCTTTCCTGTAACCAAGATCTTGAGTAAAATGGATATGAAAAGATTTGTTCTTTCTGTATGCAATACCAGTGTGGTGAAAAAAACTATGAGAAAACCAAACTGTGTCTCTAAGCCACTGATGAAAAGAGCAGCAGAGGAAATCATTAGGAAATAACCATCTCATCGCAAGTTTGATACCAAATAATTCTGAACAATAAACAGTGCTCCTGACTATGAATAACTGACCCTTATATTCTGATAGTATTCCAGTGTCAGGGAAGAAGAAATTTTCCTCTACCCTTCTAGGTTCTTCTGGCTGGTCTAAGAATTAAATTGACATAAGACAGATTGGCAGGCAAACATTAAACAAAAGTTTAATAATATGTATACGTAGGAGAGACCCAGGAATTTTGAGTAACTTGCCAAAATGGCAGACATGCTCACCTTAAATACAATCTTCAGCTAAAGATAAAAGAAGATGTTGGGGTAGTGGTTTGGGACTCCAAATGAGAGGAAGACAATTCTTATAGAGATGGAAAAGCAATTTTTGGTAAATAGATGTTGGCTGGGCCATCCAGAGACAAAGGGACAGAGAGTGGACTCTGATCTCCAGGGCCTGTTGAGTTTTCCCCACCACATGTAGCATATTCTTTGGAGATATCTCTGGGATAGCTCTATTCTGGGAACAGCCCCTTTATCTAAATTCTTTAAGCAGCTAAAAGGAGGTTAAAAAGAGATTTATGGAGTCTTCTGCTTCTTAAGAATAATCAACCTAAATTAATGCTCATACCTGTTGACCAAAAAAAAAAAAAAAAAATTGCAGAAGTCTACTGCTAAGAAAATAATGTATTGGGGTCTTAAGAAATATAATTCAAGAGACACAGATTTGGTAAAACCAAAAGAGTGTTTCAGGGAAGAGAAAGAGTCAGAGGCTTATAGAGACAAAAGTCTCAAGGGTTGTTAAAGTTGCCTGGCTGTGATTGGCTATGACGCAAGTCAGGAAATACTTGTCCTAAAGAATCATGAGTTGTTTTAGGGTAAGTGTCTAATGGCTATCTTGAGTTTCTGCGAGATGTTCTGGATGCCTTTGTTAAGACATTAAGTAGTCAAGAGGTCAGATTCCATCCATGCTGAGACATGCATAAGTCACACTTCTTCAATGGCCTCCTGGCTTCATTTTAGAGAACTCTCTTAGCAATACCAACTCCATTTTGATTCTCCTTCCACACACCAAAAAGAGACATTTTGGGGTGGGGAATTTTGCTCCCCTACTTCAATTTCTAAATAATGATCACGGAAACTGTGTTTGACAATTAGCTTTTTCTAGTTACATTTAATATGCTAATATGCCAATTTATCTTCAGTCTTTTCTAATGTAAGGATGCAACTGGAGTTAAATTTTGTACCTCTTTCACCTCAAAATGTCAGTACAACTTTTAGGCATCTTATTATCAGAGGATGGTATGGCTTTTTCATGGTAAAACAACACTCTAGGTTGAGTATTCCAGTACCTATCATTGTGAATACAGGTATTTACTGCCAGTAATGACTCTTCATTGACTATGATGTTGCAATATGAGGGAATCTAGGGGAGGAAATGAGTAGTTTACTTATTGTATATTTATTATGCCAGGCATCATGCTATGTGTTTTGCTTTTACTTACTTATAGAATCAATTCTATAACACTATGAATAAGTTATTTTATTATTTCAATTTTTAAGATGAGAAAATGGATAATTAGATAAATTTTCCCATGGTTACACTGGGAAAATAAATGTAAGTAAAGGAGATAGAATTCAAATCCAGGTAAATATAATTGAGGACTCATTTCATAATATGAGGTCTTGAACTTACTGTCATTCCACAAAAATTAGTCACTGACAGCTCAGAGGGCTTGGGATATTAAAAAGACAGAAGAATCAAAAAATTCATGCGAAAACTTGCCCTCTAAACTGGGAAATAGGGCACGTGAAAATACAGATATATCTATATATTTTTTCATCTTCCTTTATTTGGACTCTATGCTACAGTACTACATGCAGAGTCGTGTAGAGAATACCCTTGCTTCTGATTAATCAGAAATGGTAGCTATATTGTACTAAGTTTCTTTATCTTTACATGATGTTTTCAATATATCACTTTGGGACATGATGAATCAATTCCAACCATGTACCTTTTTTATACAGACTCATAAAACTTCAGTAGTGTGGCATAAGTATGGTTTTCTTAGCTTTTATGGCATAAAGATAAGGAAACAAATGTACCAAGTTCAGCTCTCAATACACCACCAACTGCTATACTTCTTATCAAGAATATTTCATTTCTCAAGTGGTGGATGGGATCTGGTAGAAAAGATAGCACAGATTATGAGAAAAATGGGAAGGCGCAATTGAGGAATTTCCTATTATGAACAAAGTCTTGAAAGAGTAAATATAGATGACAGGATAAAGACACACATAATAAAATGATTTATTTAGGCTTACCATTTGTGCCAAGTAATAGGAAAGGTCAGTTCCAAAAAATAAATTGAAGCCAAATTATGTTTAAGGATTGTGTGTGTGTGTGTGTGTGTGTGCGTGTGTGTGTGTGTTTTCAGGCACCTGTCTCTACTGTTAATCGTTCTGAATAATAATTTTTTTGATTGAGCTATACAGTAATTTTGCTAGAGCCAAAATAGAAATAAAGTATAGAACTTGAGTCACACTTAGAATGATTGGATTAGGTGATAAAATTACCTATGAATATTTTAAAGAGGTTTGTATAGATTTTTATATTTATCCAAGGAGTAAACAAATTACATATCATTATAATATTTTTCTGAACTATAACACAATGGAAAACTTGTATAAAAGCCATAAATAAACAGATTTTAAGAAAAAATATTCTGGGTAGCAGAAAAATAGATTACAATGATCATATTAATATGTATGAGAAACAGAACAATCAGTTTGAATTTGTCACATCTCCTCGCACCAGAAATTTACCCTATGTTAATTGAAAAGTAAAAAATAATTATTTACTCCAACCTTCTTCATTTCATTATGTTCTCTGGCTTTGTTGTTAAATAAACGGTTTCCATAATATCCCCTAATGTTAGGGATAGTCAGTTGCTTATGGGACTGTGATTCAAAGAAGCTATAACTTAAAGGGAAGGAACTATTTTGTTGTATGGTTACACAAAAAATCTCAAGGTTTGCATAATATAATTTTCACATTAATGCCATTGCCCTCAATACAGGGCTAATATAGAAAGTATTACCTTTCATTCCTTAAGCAGTTATAAGAATTTTTTCTTGAATGTCTTTTTTAATAAACATTTTAGAATATTTTTAAATGTATGGAAAAGATAGTACAAAGTACCTATATATCCCATACCCAGTGTCCCCTATTATTAAAATCTTACATTAATATGATAAATTTGACACCATTTCTGAACTAATAAAGATGCATTATTGTTAACTAGAGCCCATACTTTATTCAGAACTCTTTAGTTTTTAATAAATATTTTTTTTGTGTTCCAGAATCTCATCTAAAATACAACATTATATTCAGTCATGTGTTCTAAGCCTTCTTTTTGTTGTGACAGTTTTTCAGATTTTTTCAGTTTTGATGACCTTGACAAATTTGATAAGTAATGATAAGCTATTTTGTAGAATGTCCCTCAATTAAGGTTTGTTTCATATTGTTCTCATGATTATACTGGGGTTTTGGGTTTTGAAGATCAAGACTACAGAGGTAAAGTGCCATCCTCGTCACATCATATCAGGAAACATACTATCAACGTGATTTACCACTCTTCAAATTGACACTGATCACATTACTGAGATAGTGTTCATTTGGTTTCTCTAGAGTAACTTCTTTCTCTCCCTTTCTATACTGCATTTTTTAAAAGGAAGTCAATATGTGTAGTTTACTGACTTACTCCTTACATACTTAAGGAGTGAGAAATTATGAATGCCATATAAGCAAAATTATACAGTATATATCCTTTCAAACTGGCATCTTTTACATAATATTATGCATAAGATAAATTTATGTTTTTGTCTGTTTTGATAAAGCATGCCTTTTTAGTCACTTAATAGTATTGCATTCTATGGATATACATACTTTGTTTACCCATTCACCTATTGAAGAACATTTTGATGGCTTCTAGTTTTTGACAATTGTAAATAAATCTGTCATAAACGTTTTCTCACAAGTTTTTGTATGGCCATACATTTTCAGGTCAATTGGGTAAACACCTACGAGTGTAACTGCTCCATTATATGCTAAGATTATGTTTAACTTTTTAGAGAAACTGCCAAACTGTTGCCAAAGAGCGCATACCATTTCTATCCCCATCAGCAATGAAGAGATCCCGTACTCTGAATCCTCACCAGCAATTGTCATTGTCAAGTATTTTGGATTTTAGCTATTTTAATATGTGTGTAAAGGTATCTCATAGTTGTTTTAATCTGTAATTCCATAATGACAAATAATGTTGAATATTTTCTCATAAGTTAACATGCCATCTGTGTGTCTTCTTTTGTGTCTCTTCAGATCTTTGCCCACATTTAATTGGTTTGTTTTCCTATTGTTGATTTTCTCAAAGTTCCAGGTATATTTTGTAAGTTTTGGAGGTAAGTCCTTTATCATATGTGTTTTGAAATATTATCTCCCAGTATTGGCATGTCGTTTTATTTTTTTGATAGTGTTTTCACACAGCAGAGGTTTTAATTTTAACAAAGTTTATTTTAACATTTACTTTCTTTCATGGATCATACTTTTGTTATTTTATCTAAAAACTCATCAGCAAACCCAAGGTCAACATGATTTCTCCTATGTTGTCTTCTAGAAGCTTATAGTTTTGTATTTTGCAATTTCTCCTATGATGCATTTTGACTTAAATTTTGTGAATGGAATGAGTGTTGTATCTGGGCTTTCTCTTTTTTGCTTACTTTTCCAGTATATTTTGTTAAAAATTTTTCATTATCCGTTGAATTGTCTTTATGCGTTGTCAAAAACTGACTCTGGGTTAATCTATTTCTAGGATCTCTACCCTGTTCCATTCTTTCATGTCTAACCAATATTATGCCATTGAATATTATTGTATCTTCAAACTAAGTCTTAAAATCTGATAGTGTGAGTTCTTCAAATTTGGTTTTCTTTGTCAATTTTCTCTTGGCTATTCTAGCTCCTTGATTTCCATATAAATTTTAGAAGTATTTATCAATATCCATGAAAGAACTTGCTGGGATTTTGATTGCTTTGTACTCAAATGGGGAAGAATTAACTCTTAACAATATTGAAACTTTCAATACATGGACACAAAAATCTTATTTAGTTAAATATTTGATTACTTTTATCAGTTTTAAAGTTTTCCACTTATAAAACCTATGCACATTTTGTTAGATTTATACCTAAGTGTGGTTTTTTTGGTGTTATTGTAAATAGAACTGTTTTTTAATTTCAAATGCAAATTGTTCATTGCTGATTTACTGGAAACGAATGGTCTTTTAAAAGCATACTGACCTTGTATCCTATAACCTTGCTCTACTTGCTGATTAACTGCAGGAGCATTTTGATTTCTCTGTTTGCTTTGTAGGTTATTTGGCCTTTCCTACACAAACAATGAGATCATTTGCGAAGAAAAGCAGTTTTAGTTTTTTTTTTTCCAATTTGGATATATTTAATTTATTTTTTGTGTCTTATTACACTAGGTAGAAATTCCAATTTATAATCTCAAATCACACTGGTGAGATAGAACATCCTTGGCTTTTTCTTGATAACAGAATAAAACTTCCAGTCTCTCACAATTAAGTATAACCTTAGCTGTAGGTTTTTTGTAGATATTCTTTATTTACAGATTTTTTTTTTTTTGAGGAGCTCTCCTACTCATATTTGGTGAGAGTTTTTATCATGAATGAGTGTTAAATTTTATCAAATGACTTTTCTGTTCAATTGATAAAATATGGTGGACTATTGATTTTGAAATGATGAACTTGCCTTGCTTACTTTGAATACATCTAAAAATAAATAAAATCCTCTTTTCCTATAGCTCACCCCAGTGCTTAAAAACTTTCAAGGCTTTTGTTTCAACAGCGATGAGTTCAATCTCTCTCGTCTATCGCAATAGTCTTACATAAAGTCTTCGTTGTCTGTTTAACTCCATCCAGTGCAATTTTTCTTTGACAATATTGGATGCTACAAATTCCTGCTTTATCCTTATGCTTGTCTCCCATATTGACTTCCTTATGTACTTCTCCACAGAGAAAGTGACTTCAGCTATAATCTACTCTTACTTTATATATTATTGTATTGCAGCCCTGTGTGTGTTTTGGGGGTACTTTGAAGTGAAGGAGGAATGTTCTTTAAACTTCTAATTAAATCTTAGTCATTTATTGCACCTGTGTCTGAGAATTCTATCCTGTAATTTTTGGAATTGCTTTGCTAATTTCTACAAAAGTCTGCTGGGATGTTGATTGAAGTTGACTAGAAACAACAGATCGTATTTTGAGAGAATAGACATCTCAACAGTAATGAGTTTTCCAACCTGTAAACATGGTATATTTCTCCATTAATTTGGGTCTTTTAAAATTTTTAACATCAATGATTTCATTTTCACCTTTTTTCTTTTGATTAGTGTGAACACTGTATATTTTCCCCATTATTTTCATTTAGATGCATTTGTGTTTAAATTTATTTAATTCATCTAATTTACTTTACTTTCCCTCTAGGCAGCAAATAATTGGATCTTGCTCTTTTATAATCTAACGATAATTTTTGCCTTTAAACTATAGTCTTTAGATCATTTACATTTGATATGATCATTGATATATTTGTGTTAAAATATAATATCTTCCTATTTGATTTATATTTGTCTAATCTATTACTTGTTCTTTTCCCCATTTAGTATCATTTTTTATTGAGTATCCTTATTTTTTTATAAATTTATTTATTTTATTTATTTTATTTTTGGCTGTGTTGGGTCTTCATTGCCATGCACGGGCTTTCTTTAGCTGCGGTGAGCAGGGGCTACCCTTCATTGTGGTGTGAGGGCTTCTCATTGCAGTGGCTTCTCTTGTTGCGGAGCACAGGCTCTAGGCACACAGGCTTCAGTAGTTGTGGCTCATGGGCTCAGTAGTTGTGGCTCGCGGGCTCTAGAGTGCAGGCTCAGTAGTTGTGGTGCACAGGCTTAGTTGCTCCATGGCATGTGGGATCTTCCTGAACCAGGGCTCGAACCCATGTCCCCTGCATTGGCAGGCAGATTCTTAACCACTGTGTCACCAGGGAAGCCCAAGAGTACCCTTATTTTTTTTAAACAGTTTCATATTTACTGAATAATTACAGAGAGTTTCCGTATGCCTTATACTCAGTTTGTTCTATTATTAATTTCTCTTAAGAATTCTTTGACCTATGGCTTATTTAAAAGTATCATGTTAGGGGCTTCCCTGGTGGCACAGTGGTTGAGAGTCTGCCTGCCGATGCAGGGGACACGGGTTCATGCCCCGGTCTGGGAAGATCCCACATGCCGCGGAGCGGCTAGGTCCATGAGCCATGGCCGCTGAGCCTGAACGTCCGGAGCCTGTGCTCCGCAACGGGAGAGGCCACAACAGTGAGAGGCCCACATACCCACCCCCACCCCCCAAAAAAATGTATCATGTATAACTCCAAATATTTTGTGATTTTTCAGCTATCTTTTTGTTATTGATTTCTAGTTTAAGTCCACTGTGGTCTGAGAACATACTTTGTGAGATTTCTGTTCTTTTAAATTGATTTAGGTGTGTTTTATGGCCCAGATTGTGGTCTACTTGGTTAATAGTCCATGTGAGCTTGAGAAGAATGTGCATTCTGCTGCTGTTGGGTAAAGGAGTCTATAAATGTCAATAAGGTCCAGGTGATTAATGGTGCTGTTCAGTTCAAATATATTCTCACCGGTTTTCTGCATGCTGTTCAGTTCAAATATATTCTCACTGGTTTTCTGCCTGCTGGCTCTATCAGTTATATGATGAGGGGTGTTGAAGCCTCCAGCTCTTAATAGTGGATTTGTTTATTTCTCCTGTGAATCTCTTCATTTTTATCACGTGTATTTTGGCATGCTGGTCTTTGGGGCACACATCCTAATGATTGCTATGTCTTACCAGAGAACTGACACCTTTATCATTATGTAATGCCCCTCCTTATCTCTGAAAATCTCCCCTGTTCTGAATCTGCTATTTGAAATTAATATACTTACTCTAGATTTCTTTTGATTAGGGTTTGCACTTTCACCATCCCCTTACTTTTAATCTATGAGCATTTTATATATAAAGTGAGTTTCTTCTAGATAACATTTTTTTCTTCAACTCTGAAAGGCTCTGTTTTTAACTGGTATATTTAAAACATTCACACTTAAAGTAATTATTAACATAGTTGGAATAATATCTACCTCCTATTTTCAGTTTGTTGTATTTGTTCATTGTTTCCATTTTATCCCCCCCCCTTCTTTCTGTCTTCTCTGGCTTTAATTGAACATTTTATATAATTCCATTTATCTATTCTCTTAGCACACCAATTATACTTCTTTATTAAAAAGTTTGTTTTAGTGGTTGCCCTAGAGTATTCAAAATACACTTAGTACTAATCTAAATCCTTTCTCAAATAGTATCATGCTACCTCATGCATATCCCAGGTACCTTATAAAATAGTGTTTCAACCTTTATAACATTATATTCATTTCACTTATCATATGATATAATCACAAAATACATTGTTGCTATTATTATTATTTTGAACAGTTATCTATTACATCAATTAAGAAAGAAAAAAGAGGACTTCCCTGGTGCCCAGTGGTAAAGAATGTGCTTTCCAATGCAGGGGATGCGGGTTTGACCCCTGGTCAGGGAACTAAGATCCCACATTCCCCAGGGCAACTAAGATCACGTGCCACAACTGCTGAGCTCGTGCGCCTCAACTACAGAGCCCACATGCTCTGGAACCTCCGTGCCACAACTCAAGAGAGAAAACCTGCACACCACAACTAGAGAGAAGCCGGTGCACCACAACAAAAGATTCCGCATGCCTCAAAGAAGATCCCACATGCTGCAACTAAGACCCGACACAGCCAAAAATAAAATTAAAAAAATAAAAAATTAAATTGCAAAAAAAAAAAGAATAAGAAAAGTATTTTATTACACCTTTATTTATTCCTACTCCCTCAGTCTTCCTCTTTTATATACAGATCTGAGTTCCTGACTTATACCATTTTCTTCTTGAAAAACTTATTTTAACATTTCTTACCAGTCAGGCCTACTGATAAAGTCTCTATTTTAAAATACTTCGCCTATATAAAGGATAATTCTGATGGATACAGAATTTTATGTTGGTATTTCTTTATCTTTCAACACTTTATATATTTCACTCCACTCTCTTTTTGCTTGCCTGATTTCTGACAATACGTCTGAAATAATTTTACCTTTGTCCCTCTATAGATAAGGTATTTTTCTGCTCTGGCTTCATTCAAAATTTTCTGTTTTTACTTTTCTACAGTTTAAATATGATAAACCTAAGGGTAGATTTTGGGGTATTTATCTTGTTTGATATTTTCTGTGCTTCCCATATCAGTGGTTTTTTGCCTGATATTGTTTTTAAAAATTGTTTGCCATTATTACTTCAAGTAATTTCTTCAGCTCCTTTCTGTTTTTCTTAGCCTTCAGTGAATCTAATTAAAGTTTTGTTATTCTATTTTAAAGTTTTTCACAGTTCTTTGATATTCTGGTATTTTCTAAACATATTACTCTGCATTTCAGTTTTGGAAATTTCTATTGCCCTATCTTCAACTTACAGATTCTTTTCTCATCTATGTCCAGGTTATTAATGAGCCTATCAAAGGCATTCTTCAGTCCTATTACCATTTATTTATTTTTATTTTTTCCTTTCTTAGAGGAAATATCCTTATGCTTACATTACCTACCTAGTCTTTTTGTGTTTTTTCTACTGGACCCCTTACCATATTATTCATAGTTAGTGTACGTTCTCTATCTGATAATTTCAAGATCTGTATTATACCTGAATCCATTTCTTGATGCCTGCCTTGTTTATACGGTTTTTTTCCTAACATTTTAACATGCCTTGTAATTTTTTCTTGAATGTTGAAAAATAGGTAAATAGGCTTTTCTTGTGAGGTTTTATGCTTATTTTGCTTTGAGTTAGGTTACTGGCTAGGAGCGTTTTATGTTTGATATACCTATTGATGACTCAGATTTCATTTTCCTTTTAGGGTCCTCATTTGTTCTCCCCTATTGTTTTTGGGTCCCTGAGAACTTCTTGTAAAATAGAGTCTGCATCTTATAGTTCTTTAACCTGTAATCTACCATTGTTATACCAGAGGCCTGTTGATGTGGTTGTAAAATGTGGGGGAGTGGGGATGGACGCTTTCTATAATCTTAATGATTAAATCTCCATCTTTTACTGTTCTGTCCCTGCACTGCGACATTCACAAATGTTTCCTTTTTTTTCTTCTTCTTCCTCCTTGTATCAATACACGATACAGGAATGCTAGAGAGAGCTGAAGTTGGGTAATTGCCCTTCTCCCAGGTAAACAAGGCTCTGGTAAATTCTTTTCCCCCTTTAGAGTAGGCCTTTGTTATGGAGAATACTCTGGGTGTATTCCAAACAGTTGCTTTTTCTCTATCCCTGCTTGAAAAACTAGGGGATTTTTCCTGACTCTTGAATGTGAGAACCTAGTGGGGTTCCTGGATATAACTGAGGGGACTCCTCTAAAACTGGAGACCCTAGAAGTTTTTCACTCTCAAGTTAGTACATACCCAGCCTCTAGTAATTCATCAAAATTACCATTTAAGTCTTCCTTCCATCTCATCTCTCCAAGTCTTTATTCTATTTCTGCCTTACATGTATTTAAATATAAATTTTAAATATAAATTGTAAAACATATTTTAATTTGCTTTTAATGATCTGTGATGAGATTTAGAATTAAGGAAATATAGCACTTTTTATTTACTTATATAAATATATACCATTTCTTTTGCTGTTGATTCCTTTTTGTAGAGCTAGAATTCCATCTGATATATTTTTAATACTAAAGAACTTCCTGGAGAAAAGGGAACACTCTGGCACTGCTGGTGGGAATGTGAATTGGTACAGCCACTATGGAGAACAGTATGGAAGTTCCCTAAAAAACTACAAATAGAACTACCATATGACCCAGCACTCCCACTACTGGGCATATACCCTGAGAAAACCATAATTCAAAAAGAGTCATGTACCAAAATGTTCATTGCAGCTCTATTTGCAATAGCCAGGAGATGGAAACAACCTAAGTGTCCATCATTGGATGAATGGATAAAGAAGATGTGGCACATATATACAATGGAATATTACTCAGCCTTAAAGGAGTAATAATGAGGTGGATGGACCTAGAGTCTGTCATACAGAGTGAAGTAAGTCAGAAAGAGAAAGACAAATACTATATGCTAACACATATATATGGAATTTAAGAAAAAAAAATATCATGAAGAACCTAGGGGTAAGACAGGAATAAAGACACAGACCTACTAGAGAATGGACTTGAGGATATGGGGAGGGGGAAGGGTAAGCTGTGACAAAGTGAGAGAGTAGCATGGACATATATACACTACCAATCATAAAATAGATAACTAGTGGGAAGCAGCTGCATAGCACAGGGAGATCAGCTTGGTGCTTTGTGACCACCTAGAGGGGTGGGATAGGGAGAGTGGGAGGGAGGGAGATGCAAGAGGGAAGAGATATGGGAACATAACTATAACTGATTCACTTTGTTATAAAGCAGAAACTAACACACCATTGTAAAGCAGTTATACTCTAATAAAGATGTAAAAAAAAAAAATTTAAAAAAGAACTTCCTTTATTTATTTATTTTTAGTACAGATTCCTTGGTGATTAATTCCTTCAGCTTCTCTTTATGTCTGAAAAGGGCTATTTTCATGTATACTTTAAAAAATACCTTTTATAGAATAAAAGTATTTAGTATTTTCTTTTTTTTCCTTTTTTCCTAAAGATGTTCTACTGTCTTCTCATTTGCATTGTTTCTTATGAAAAATTTGACATTGTTATATTTTTTCTTCTGTATATAATGTGACTACTCTCTAGCTGCTTTTGAGAGCTTCTCCTTATTACTTGCTTTGAGCAATCTGATTATGATATAACTTTATGGGGTTTTCTTCATGTTTATTGAGTTTTGTGTTTATTAATCTTGAATCTATGAGTTGATCAAATTTAGAAAAATACTTGGTCTTTTTTGAACTATTCTTCTATCACCTCCCACTCTCTCCTCTTACAGAAACTGTATTTACCTTTATATTAGTAGAAGGTTTTCTGAAGACTGCTGATGCTTTGTTCATTTATTTGTAGTATTCAGCTGTAGACTTGAAGAGAAACTCTGTAGATATCTGGAGCTCTGCCTTTTGCCACCTTCTTATAGCTTTACAGATACCTCCACTCAGGCCTAAAAATTCAAGCTATTTTTGACTTCCTGAATACTCAACTCTGTCTCCCCAACTCAGGGAAAACATTAGTCTCTATTGGGTTTACATGTGCCTACATGGTCATAGTCATACTGGAGAAATAGTATGACTTACATATAATTTGTATTTTTTTTTCTCTTAGGGATCATTGTCCCGTGATTACTGTTTTCCAGTGTCTAAGAATCATTATTTAATATAGTTTGTTAACTTTTTGTTTATTATAGAGATTAATTTGTTACTCCATCCTGGCTAGAAACAGAAGAGCATAAGTCTCTACACCTTTAAGCACACTAGAAATCTGTGTGTGTGTGCATGTAACATCATTTGATCATCACATATGTTAAAATCACTTTCCCCAAGATATTGTTTGCTTTATAATTATTATTTTGCCAAATAAATCATATTTGATTCTGTAGATTTTTCTTTTATATGTTAAATTCTGAAAGGACTTCTCTTTAGAGATACTTAATGTATTATACTAATCTGGCTTTTTTTCTCAATAATGTAATCTTTTTTATATAATTTATACTAATTGATGCTCATGCATGATTTTGCATGTGTAATATTTTCTTCAAAATTCATATTTTTCTTTGTGTTGACTCTGATTTTGCTTCCTAGTTTGTTTTATTTGTTTATTTACATAGCCTGAGACTCTTTCTAACACAAATGAGCACTGAGAAAGTTCTGATTCTCTTTTCGGGTTTCTTTTTTTATAATTTTGGTTGGGTGGTATAACTTTGGTTGGGTGGTATAACTGATTCCACTGGGAAGAAAAGTCACTTCTTTATATAAAGTAGTGCTGAAATCACTTAATTTAATGCATCTTATGTAAAAACTATTAAAAATTCCCTGGCAGAACTACCTAATTAAGTACTTGGTCATCAAATATAGGTGATTTATATTCTTACAATATTCTTTGATTTAATAAAAACCCCGAACAATTCTCACATCAGATACTAAGTGATTTAAAACTTCTTGTGAAGTACAGAATGATATACGGCTCTTAAAGGATGGAACTAAGTAATCTTTCCTACCTCCTATCTATCTATCTATCTATCATCTGTCTATCATCATTCTATCTATCTAATCTATCTACGCATCTATCAGTATTTCCTGTAGAGATGTTTCATCTCTCTATTCAGATATCACCTTTGATTATACTCTCTGTATTCTTAATTAACTGAGCATTATTATAAGCACCTGCAAAATATTAACAAATCTGTGTTCCCTGATGAATGTTACCTTAATGATTAAATCATTATTAAGACCTTCTTTTTATGGCATTTTTAAAGTATCTTGATAGTGATACTGATCAAAAAGACATAGGTCCCACTATCTGTCTCTGTTATAACAATAATTTTACTAATTTATTTCTGCACTTATGACTCAAATTTATTACCCTTTCAAAGTTTGTCTTTAAATGTACCTTCCATCTTTTTTCTAATTAACATTTTTATATCCAACATTGAAACAAACATGCACAAATAAAACTCTCATACAAAATATATGGAATGTAATGAAAAAATGCTTGTCAAAAATTACATATTTTGTTTCAAGTTCTATCCAATTAGTTCTCACCTTCTTGTGTTTAAAAGCATTCAGATAAATCCAATTCAAGTTTAGCTTGGCATAAAATTCCCCTCATACTTTACTTTTCCTGATTAATCTTCCACTGCTCCCTAGCAAGCACCATGGGAACTAATTCTTCTGGAATATTCAGCATCTCCTGACCACATCATGCCTTTTTAAGCCTTCAGACCCTTTCAAAAACTTTCTCTCAACTGGCATACCTATTTTCTCATATCTCAAAGTTATTTTCCACATCCATATAAAAAATTATTTCTTTGTCACCTTATGATTCAGTCTGTGTGAATAATATATAGTCATTAACTACAAATATAATTGAAACAGGATTGGGCACCTCTAATTTACTGTGGAATATTTCCAGTTAGAAAAATGTGAAAGCACATTCACATTCACAGGAAAGAATTTCATGCTTGCATATCCATGATTAAAGTATTCGAGAACTTCTCATTTTATAATTAGTTTCTCCAGCTCTTAAACTGATAGGTCAAACCACAATGAAATGGAAGTCTTGTTCCTCACAGTATTTTCTAATAGTACATATGTGATTAATTATGAAGCTACTGGAAATGAATGTGTAGGAAAATAAGTGAACAATCTCAGTCTGAAAATATATTTAGCTTTAGTTTATGAATAACCTGATGGAACTAGGCAGTTAAAACTATATCAAGTCCCTAGCATAAGAAAGACCTAGGATATAATCACATATATTATTTGATTTAAGGTCTGCTCTTCTTATTTGTTCAATTCAGTTATTCATTTGACATTTATCTGAGCATCTACTATGTACCGAGCACTTTATACAGAGTCTGATATATTTGTCTAAAATGAACCCTATTTTCAAGGAGCTACATTCTAGTGAGTGAGGCAAACAGACTAAACAATGAATGAAATATGTACATACATTTTACAAGATGTAAGAGGAAGAAAAGTGCTGTGGAGAAAACAGAATGGCAAAATAATTTAGAAATGTGGGGAGGGAATAACAGGTTGTAATTTTAAATATTAGCGTTGAGAAAGTTTTCATTTAGATATAACAGAGCTGTGGCTTTGTCTCAGGGAATAGTTTTCCAGACAGGGGGAACAGCTAGTGAAAATGTCCCAAGACAAACTAAGTGTTCCACAAATTCTTGAAAGAGAAAGGAGGCAGTTAAGCAGGTCAGAAGTCAGCAAGATAATTAGGGAAGGGGGAGATGCAGTTAGAGAGAGGTTAGATTATAATGTACCTTAAAGAGTGGTTGGTTTCTTTATAAACATCTTTATTGGAGTATAATTGCTTTACAATGGTGTGCTAGTTCCTGCTTTATAACAAAGTGAATCAGCTATACATATACATATATCCCCATATATCCTCCCTCTTGTGTCTCCCTCCCACCCTCCCTATCCCACCACTCTAGGTGGTCACAAAGCACTAAGCTGATCTCCCTGTGCTATGTGGCTGCTTCCCACTAGCTATCTATTTTTCATTTGGTAGTGTATATATGTCCATGCCACTCTCACTTCATCCCAGCTTACACTTCACCCTCCCTGTGTCCTCAAGTCTGTTCTCTACGTCTGCATCTTTATTCCTGTCCTGCACCTAGGTTCTTCGGAGCCTTTTTTTTTAGATTCCATATATATGTGTCAGCATACAGTATTTGTTTTTCTCTTTCTGACTTATTTCACTGCATGACAGACTCTAGGTCCATCCACCTCACTACAAATAACTCAATTTCATTTCTTTTTAGAGCTGAGTAATATTCCATTGTATATATGTGCCATATCTTCTTTATCCATTCATCTATTGATGGGCACGTAGGTTGTTTCCATGTTCTGGCTATTGTAATTAGAGCTGCAATGAACATTGTGGTATATGACTATTTTTGAATTATGGTTTTCTCAGGGTGTATGCCCAGTAGTGGAATTGCTGGGTCATATGGTAGTTCTATTTTTAGTTTTTTAAGGAACCGCCATACTGTTCTCCATAGTGGCTGTATCAATTTACATTCCCACTAACAACGCAAGAGGGTTTCCTTTCCTCCACACCCTCTCCAGCATTTATTGTTTCTAGATTTTTTGATGATAGCCATTCTGACTGGTGTGAGGTGATACCTCATTGTAGCTTTGATTTGCATTTCTCTAATGATTAGTGATATTGAGCATTCTTTTGTATGTTTGTTGGCAATCTGTATATCTTCTCTGAAGAACTGTCTATTTAGGTCTTCTGCCCATTTTTGCATTGGGTTGTTTGTTTTTTTGATATTGAGCTGCATGAGCTGCTTGTAAATTTTGGAGATTAATCCTTTGTCAGTTGCTTCATTTGCAAATATTTTCTCCCATTCTGAGGGTTGTCTTTTCATCTTGTTTATGGTTTCCTTTGCTGTGCAAAAGCTTTCAAGTTTCATTAGGTCCCATTTGTTTATTTTTGGTTTTATTTCCATTTCTCTAGGAGGTGGGTCAAAAAGGATCTTGCTGTGATTTATCATAGAGTGTTCTGCCTATGTTTTCCTCTAAGAGTTTGATAGTGTCTGGCCTTACATTTAGGTCTTTAATCCATTTTGAGTTTATTTTTGTGTATGGTGTTAGGGAGTGTTCTAATTTCATTCTTTTACATGTAGCTGTCCAGTTTTCCCATAACCATTTATTGAAGAGGCTGCCTTTTCTCCAGTGTATATTATTGCCTCCTTTATCAAAGATAAGGTGACCATAAATTCATGGGTTAATCTCTGGGCTTTCTATTCTGTTGCATTGATCTATATTGCTGTTTTTGTGCCAGTACCATACTGTGCCAGTACCATTACTGTAGCTTTGTAGTATAGTCCGAAGTCAGGGAGCCTGACTCCTCCAGCTCTGTTTTTCTTTCTCAAGATTGCTCTGGCTATTCTGGGTCTTTTTCAGTTCCATACAAATTGTGAAATTTTTTGTTCTAGTTCTGTGGAAAATGTCATTTGTAGTTTGATAGGGATTGCACTGAATCTGTAGATTGTAGTCATTTTCACAATATACCAAGAACATCATATATCTCTCCATCTGTTTGTATCATCTTTAATTTCCTTCTTCAGTGTCTTATAGTTTTTTGCATACAGGTCTTTTGTCTCCTTAGGTAGTTCTATTCCTAGGTATTTTATTCTTTTTGTTGCAATGGTAAATAGGAGCGTTTCCTTAATTTCCCTTTCAGATTTTTCATCATTAGTGTATACGAATGCAAGAGATTTCTGTGCATTAACTTTGTATCCTGCTACTTTACCAAATTCATTGATTAGCTTTAGTAGTCTTCTGGTAGCATCTTTAGGATTCTCTATATATAGTACTATGTCATCTGCAAACAGTGACAGCTTCCCTTTTTCTTTTCCGATTTGGATTAAGAGTGGGTTTTTTGAGTACTGCTTTAGACAGGATTGTATGAATATTTAAATTTTATTGATTTTAGAAATATCTGAACTTAAAAGCAGCATGTTGTTTTAAATTTTGAATGTTTAAATGCATGTGTGTACCATTATAAACTTGCACAGTTTGCTAGCTATTCTTTTTTACATACACAAGTATAAAATCTAGAGGAGTTTAAAGGACATATTAGACAGTATGCATCATTCTGTAATATAATTTTAACTTGTTTAATATACAAATATTATTTATCCATTCCTTCAACTAGAATTACCCATTAGAATCTAATACTGATCAGCAAATTACATATTTGTAAAATAGCTGCCACTATTTGTAAGTCCTACCAAAAATTTTAGTGCTCTAATATATTCCCAAAGCTATTAACACAATTACTAATTAGATTGTTGGAGGGCTCTTTTATGTACAGAAAGATAAAAGGGAATTTCTTGAAGATGTATTCCATTTTGCTACTTTATAGTTCATATACTTTCAATTAAAAACAGATTAGAGTTGGTATTCCAATTATGGAAACTTCATACTGTAGTAAAGAAGTGTATTAAGAAAAAATCATATTTTAAAAGTGATATTTCAATATAAATAGAAAAGTGGATAATGGGGCATTTTGGTGAGCTGCATGAAAAATATTTTATGTAACTACAGTGTAAGAGAAGAGGTATACTGACCCTTAAATATAATTTATAATATGAACATAGTGAACCTTTATAATATAAAGTCAGAAACGTTCGATTCCACTATAAAGTCACTCTGTATTTTTGTAAATATTAAAATACTCTTTTCAGAATTATTTCTATTTCTTTCACTTAAGGAATTTTTCCCATAACTCACTTCAGCTTCATGATATACAACAAGTTTGACATTTTGTTGGCTTTCAAATGACATTATCTTAAGACTTAAAATTATCTTACTGTCAGTCTGTTAGAAGGAAGCTTTGGAGATATCACTGGAGCCAGAGCTGCACTAGGGAAACACTGAATGTTCTGATTTTTTGCTTATTGCTGCTACTTTATTACCTCCAACATAGATATTAGTCAAAAACTAAGAAATGTCAACCTTTTATCATCAATCTACATATTATCAATTTTAAGCTCTGAAAGTAGTATGATGATAAATTGCTAAAGCCAGAATACATCCAGATGAGGTTCACCTCTGAGCATTTTTCTATTATAAAAAATAAGAGAAAAAAGTATTTCATTCATTCTGGTTTTATTACAATTTTAGGTAATATCTAGTTGAAGAAGAAGCAAAGAGCTGACCAAGCACTCCAGTTACTGTGAATTGTTTTGATTCTAGATATATGACTTTGAGACTCAGTTTTATCGTTAGCTCTCAAGGTCACATAAGCCACAAATCCTGACCTATTCATTCATTCATGTCTTCACTGATTAAAAAAAAAAAAGAATTTTTTTAAAAAGATGTACTAATTCCAAATAAATGAAACGTTTTTCCTGTTTCTAAGTATCTAATAGTCAAATATAAAGAAACAATTTTGTAAAGTAATAATTTAAAATTATTAAAGAGCAATTTGGAAGCCAGAGAAGAGATCTTTAGCTTTATGTTCATTCTGACAATGTTAAATGACATAATGATTTCTTGATAATATTAACAATTGCAGCATCAGTTGGCTAGCTAGTGAATAAATGTTAATAGATTGTCTTTTTTCTACCACCACCTTCAGTTAATCTCTTTAACAAATGCATAAAATGGGGTACTCTAGTTAAGCATCAAAATCAATGAGTTTAGCAAAATATTCACTGATGCAAAATACCAATTTATTGTTGGTACATATGACTACTAACCTGCTTATTGGCTAAAAAGTAAAGATGGCCACAGTCTCAGCTTGGGTCTCCAGAAACTGACACTGATACTAGATTCATGTGAAAATGATTTATTTAAGGATTTCCTTTCCCCAGTTGTAAATGGGGGAAAGTGGGGCCTTGGGAAGGGAAGGAAGCCAAAGTACCATGAAGTTAACTTGTACTCACTATTTCAGGAAACAAGCATCTGGGAGCTCTGGAGTCCATAATCACATTTAGGGCTGTCCCCATCAGGGGGTAAAAGCAACAGTACATTAATTCCTCCTTACTCTCCAGTCATTGTTTAAGAGCTAAGGTAAAGAGGCAGAAAGGTTTTATTGCCCAGGGATTTCCAGTCTTGCTGCCCATAGATAAAACTTCTCCCAGTGCCCTGAGGGAATGGCACCAGCACAAAGATTTAAGTGTTGGTGACTGAAGAAGATATGGGGGAGTCTTGACAGTATCTGCTGGAGTCACTTTGGAATTCTCCAAATTTTGAAGCTTTTTTTAGTTTTTAGAGATAATTTATGTTGATATTTTTTGTTACAATTACCAACATTAAAAATTGTTATTAGGGACTACATTTTTATTAAGTATGTTTATAAGTTTATTAAGTAATATTATTAATATTAGAAAAACTCAAAATTCAGAAAAATATAAAAACTTCCCACCCATAGAAGAACAATATATTAGTCAAGGACACCATTTGTCCCTTACTCTATTTTTCAATAAATCATGAATTCTTTACCTACATATTTACAACCCTAAAACTTTTCTAAGTGGTTTTATGAAAGTAATTTTAAGTCTGTAACTAAATTATTTTATTAATTGCCATGAAAAAGAGTTTTGGACATGAAAATTCTATAGATGACATCATATTTAATGGTAAAACAAACTCTTTTGCCTAAGTTTTGTAAGTAGGGAAAGATGTTCAGTCTCATTTGTTTTATTCTACCATTTATACTGGAATTCCTGGCAAGTGAAACAAAAAAAGAAAAAAATCATAAAGATTGGAATTGAAAAAAACAGTTATCCATTTTGGGATGGCATGATTGTAAACATGGAAAAATCCAAGTAATATGAAAAATAAATTATCAGAATTAGGAAGTAAATTTAGCAAGGTCACAGGACACAGCATCAATATTAAAAATTAATCGAATTTATACACTTCAATATTAGTGAATATTAAAAAACTGTGTATTTAAAAAAACATAAAAACAGAAGCAATTAATTTAAAAGTATAAAATCTCTACACTAAAAAATTAAAAATTTTTCAGATAAGTGGATGAAAAAAGAGTTGCCTTTGCAAGCATCTCCTGTATATGCAGAGTCCTTGGCGTCTATCACAAGGACACTCTTGTTTCCCCTGCACAATGACCCTATGGGCAATGATCATTTTCCTTATTTTACTGAGTAGTAGATAAAGTTAGAGAGGCTACATCTGTCCTCCCAAGGTAGCCCCGCTTCTAACTGGTACTTCTATGATAAGAACAATGTCTATTTTGCACCACTTTAGACTTTAGTCTCTTCACTGTAAAAATAAGGAAACTGGACATTTCCCATCCTAATGTTCCATAGACTTCTACTCTTTTTGCTACTGGAAAACTACTAGAGCTCATCAATGAATTTGGTACAGTTGCAGGATACAAAATTAATATTACACAGAAATTTCTTGCATTCCTAAACACTAAGAATGAAAGATCAGAAAGAGAAATTAAGGAAACAATCCTTTTTACTAAAATATCAAAAAGAATAGAATACACAGGAATAAACCTACCTAAGGTGACAAAAGACCTGTACTCTGAAAATTATATGATGCTGATGAAAGAAACTGAAGATGACACAAACAGATGGAAAGACATACAATATTCTTGGATTGCAAGAATCAATACTGTCAAAATGACTATGCTACCCAAGATCTATAGATTCAGTGCAGTCCCTATCAAATTACCAATGGCATTGTTCACAGAACTAGAAGGAAAAAATCTTAAAATTTTTATGGAAGCATGAAGGACCCTATCTTAAAATTTATATGGAAACACAAAAGACCCTGATGAGCCAAAGCAATCCTAAGGAGGAAAAACGGAGCTGGCTGTATTGGATTCTCTAACTTCAGTCTACACTACAAAGTTGCAGTAATCAAACAGTATGGTACTGGTACAAAAACAGAAATATAGATCAATGGAACAGGATAGAAAACCCAGAAAATCACCCACACCCCTATGGTCAATTTATCTACAACAAAGGAGGCCAGAGTATAAACGGAGAAGAGACAGTCTCTTCAAAAGTGGTGCTGGGAAAACTGGACAGCTACATGTAAAAGAGTGAAATTAGAAAATTCTGTAACATGATATACAAAGATAAATTCAAAATGGATCAAAACGTAAATGTAAGGCCAGACACTATAACACTTAGAGGAAAAAACAGGCAGGACACTTTTTGACATAAATCACAGCAAGATGTTTTTCAATCCACCTCCTAGAGTAATGAAAATAAAACCAAAAATAAACAAATGGGATGCAATTAAATTGAAAAGCTTCTGCACAGCAAAGGACATCATAAACAAAATGAAAAGAAAACCCACAGAATGAGAGAAAATATTTGCAAATGAAGAGACTGACAAGAGAGTAATCTCCAAAATATATAAACAGCTCATGCAGCTCAATATTCAAAAAACAAACAACCCAATCCAAAAATGGGCAGAAGATCTGAATAGAAATTTCTCCAAAGAAAACATACAGATGGCAAGAAAGCACATGAAAAGATGCTCAATATCACTAACTATCAGAGAAATGCAAATCAAAACTACAATGAGGTATCACCTCATACCAGTCAGTATGGCCATCATCAAAAAGTCTACAATGAATAAACGCTGGAGAGGGTGTGGAGAAAAGGGAACAATCCTACACTGTTGGTGGGAATGTAAATTGGTACAACTACTCTGGAGAAAAGTATGGAGGATCCTTAAAAAGTTAAAAATAGAACTACCATATGATCCAGCAATCCCATTCCTAGGCATATATCCATAGAAAACTATGGTTCAAAGGGATACACGCACCCTAATGTTCATTACAGCACTATTTACAATAGGCTAGACATGGAAGCAACATAAAGGCCTATCGACAGATGAATGGATAAAGAAGTCATACATATATACAATGGAACATTAGTCAGCCATAAAAAAGAATGAAATAATGCCATTTGCAGCAACATGGATGGGCCTAGTGATTATCATACTAAGTGAAGTAAGTCAGACAGAGAAAGACAAATATCATATGATTTCACTAATATGTGGAATCTAAATTTTAAAAAATGAGGGCTTCCCTGGTGACACAGTGGTTGAGAGTCCACCTGCCAATGCAGGGGACATGGGTTCGTGCCCTGGTCTGGGAAGATCCCACATGCCACGGAGCAGCTGAGTCCATGAGCCATGGTCACTGAGCCTGCACGTCCAGAGCCTGTGCTCTGCAACAGGAGAGGCCACAACAGCAAGACGCCTGCATACCACAAAATAAATAAATAAATAAAATTTTTAAAATGATACAAATGAACTTATTTTCAAAACAGAAACAGATTTACAGATAACAAAAACAAACTCTGGTTACCAAAGGAGAAACGTGGGCTGCAGAGATAAAATCAGGAGCTTGGGATGAACATACACACAGTACTATGTATAAGGTAGATAACCAACAAGGACCTACTGTATAGCACAGGGAACTTTACTCAATACTCTGTGAAAACATATATGAGAAAAGAATCTAAAAAAGAATGAATAGACAAGCCTCTCAGATAGCCTCATCCATCAGAGGGCAGACAGCAGAAGCAAGAAGAACTACAATCCTGCAGCCTATGGAACAAAAAACACATTCACAGATAGACAAGATGAAAAGGCAGAGGGCTATGTACCAGATGAAGGAACAAGATAAAACCCCAGAAAAACAACTAAATGAAGTGGAGATACACAACATTCCAGAAAAAGAATTCAGAATAATGACAGTGAAGATGATCCAGGACCTCGGAAAAACAATGGAAGCAAAGATTGAGAAGATGCACGAAATGTTTAACAAAGACCTAGAAGAATTAAAGAATAAACAGAGATGAACAATACAATAACTGAAATGAAAACTACACTAGAAGGAATCAATAGCAGAATAACTGAGGCAGAAGAATGGATAAGTGACATGGAAGACAGAAATGAAAACTACACTAGAAGAAATCAATAGCAGAATAACTGAGGCAGAAGAACAGATAAGTGACATGCAAGACAGAAATGAAAACTACACTAGAAGAAATCAATAGCAGAATAACTGAGGCAGAAGAACAGATAAGTGAGATGGAAGACAGAATGGTGGAATTCACTTCTGTGGAACAGAATAAAGAAAAAAGAATGAAAAAAAAATGAAGACAGTCTAAGAGACCTCTGGGAAAACATTAAATGCAACAACATTCACACTACAGGGGTCCCAGAAGGAGAAGAGAGAGAAAAAAGACCCGAGAAAATATTTGAAGAGATTATAGTCAAAAAATTCCCTAACATGGGAAAGGAAATCGCCACCCAAGTCCAGAAAGTACAGTGAGTCCCATACAGCATAAACCCAAGGAGAAACATGCTGAGACACATAGTAACCAAATTGGCAAAAATGAAAGACAAAGAAAAATTATTGAAAGCAGCAAGAGAAAAGCAACAAATAACATACAAGAAAACTCCCATAAGCTTAACAGCTGATTTCTCAGCAGAAACTCTACAAGCCAGAAGGGAGTGGCATGATATACTTAAAGTGATGAAGGGGAAGAACCTATAGCCAAGATTATTCTACCCAGCCAGGATCTCATTCAGATTTGATGGAGAAATCAAAAGCTTTACAGACAAGCAAAAGCTAAGATAATTCAGCACCACCAAACCAGCTCTACAACAAATGCTAAAGGAATTTCTCTAAGTGGGAAACACAAGAGAAGAAAAGGACCTACAAAAGCAAACCCAAAACAATTAAGAAAATGGTCATAGGAAGATACATCTTGATAATTACCTTATACATGAATGGATTAAATGCTCCAACCAAAAGACAGAGGCTTGCTGAATGGATACAAAAACAAGACTCATATATATGCTGTCTAAAAGAGACCCACTTCAGACCTAGGGACACATACAGACTGAGAGTGAGGGGATGGAAAAAGATATTCCATGAAATGGAAATCAAAAGAAAGCTGTAGTAGCAATAGTTATATCAGATAAAATAGACTTTAAAATAAAGAATGTTACAAGAGACAAGGAAGGACACTACCTAATGATCAAGGGATCAATCCAAGAGCAAGATATAACAATTATAAATATATATGCACCCAACAAAGGAGCACCTCAATACCTAAGGCAACTGCTAACAGTTGTAAAAGAGGAAATCGACAGTAACACAGTAATAGTGGGGGACTTTAACACCTCACTTACACTAATGGACAGATCATCCAAAATGAAAATAAATAAGGAAACAGAAGCTTTAAATGACACAATGGACCAGATAGATTTAATTGATATTTATAGGACATTCCATCTGAAAACAGCAGATTACACTTTCTTCTCAAGTGCACACAGAACATTCTCCAGGATAGATCACATCCTGGGTCACAAATCAAGCCTCAGTAAACTTAAAAACACTGAAATCATATCAAGAATCTTTTCTGACCACAACGCTATGAGATTAGAAATTAATTACGGGGGAAAAAATGTAAAAAGCACAAACACATGGAGGCTAAACACTGCATTACTAATTAACCAAGAGATCACTGAAGAAATCAAAGAGGAAATCGAAAAATACCTAGAGACAAATGACAATGAAAACACAATGATCCAAAACCTATGGGATGCAGCAAAAGCAGTTCTAAGAGGGAAGATTATACCTATACAAGCCTACCTCAAGAAACAAGAAAATTCTCAAATAAACAATCTAACCTTACACCTAAAGGAACTCTAGAAGGAAGAACAAACAAAACCCAAAGTTAGCAGAAGGAAAGAAATCATAAAGATCAGAGCAGAAATAAACGAAATAGAAACAAAGAAAACAATAGCAAACGTCAATAAAATGAAAAGCTGGTTCTTGGACAGATAAACAAAATTGATAAACCGTTAGCCAGACACATCAAGAAAAAGAGGGAGAGGACTCAAATCAATAAAATTAGAAATGAAAAAGGAGAAGTTAGAACACACAACACAGAAATACAAAGCTTCCTAGGAGACTACTACAAGCAACTCTATGCCAATAAAATGGACAACCCAGAAGAAATGGACAAATTCTTAGAAAGGTATAACCTTCCAAGACTGAACCAGGAAGAAATAGAAAATATGAATAGACCAATGACAAGTAATGAAATTGAAATGGCAATTAAAAATTTTCCAACAAACAAAAGTCCAGGACCAGATGGCTTCACAGTTGAATTCTATCAAACATTTAGAGAAGAGCTAATACCCATCCTTCTCAAACTCTTCCAAAAACTTGCAGAGGAAGGAATACTCCCAAACTCATTCTACAAGGCCACCATCACCCTGATACCAAAACTAGACAAAGATATGACAAAAACAGAAAATTACAGACCAATATAACCGATGAATATAGATGCAAAAATCCTCAACAAAATGCTAGCAAACAGAATCCAACAACACATTAAAAGACTCATACACAATGATCAAGTGGGATTTATCCCAGGGATGCAAGGATTCTTCAATATACTCAAATCAACAACGTGACGCACCATACTAACAAATTGAAGAATAAAAACCATATGATCATCTCAATAGGTGCAGAAAAAGCTTTTGACAAAATTCAACACCGATTTACAATAAAAACTCTCCAGAAAGTGGGCATAGAGGGAACCTACCTCAACATAATAAAGACCATATATGACAAACCCACAGCCAACATCATTCTCAATGGTGAAAAACGGAAAGCATTTCTTCTAAGACCAGGAACAAGACAAGGATGTCCACTCTCACCACTATAATTCAACATAGTTTTAGAAGTTTTAGCCACAGCAATCAGAGAAGAAAAGGAAATAAAAGGAATCCAAATTGGAAAAGAAGTAAAGCTGTCACTGTTTGCAGATGACATGATACTATACATAGAGAATCCTAAAGATGCCACCAGAAATCTACAAGAGCTAATCAATGAATTTGGTAAAGTTGCAGGATACAAAATTAATGCACAGAAATCTCTTGCATTCCTATACACTAAGGATGAAAAATCTGAAAGAGAAATTAAGGAAACACTCCCATTAATCACTGCAACAAAAAGAATAAAATACCTAGGAATAAACTTACCTAGGGAGACAAAAGACCTGTATGCAGAAAACTATAAGACACTGATGAAAGAAATTAAAGATGATACCAACAGATGGAGAGATATACCATGTTCTTGAATTGGAAGTATCAATATTGTGAAAATGACTATAGTACCCAAAGCAATCTACAGATTCAATGCAATCCCTACCAAATTACCAATGGCATTTTTACAGAACTAGAACAAAAAATCATAAAATTTGTATGGAGACACAAAAGACCCCGAATAGCCAAAGCAATCTTGAGAACGAAAAATGGAGCTGGAGGAATCAGGCTCCCTGACTTCAGATTATACTACAAAGCTACAGTAATCAAGACAATATGGTACTGGCACCAAAACACAAACATAGATCAATGGAACAAGATAGAAAGCCCAGAGGTAAACCCACTCATCTACAGTCAACTAATCTATGACAAAGGAGGCAAGGATATACAATGGAGAAAAGACAGTGTCTTCAGTAAATGGTGCTGGGAAAACTGGACAGTTACATGGAAAAGAATGAAATTACAACACTCCCTAACACCATACACAAAAATAAACTCAAAATGGATTCAAGACCTAAATGTAAGACCAGACACTCTAAGACTCTTAGAGGAAAACATAGGAAGAACACCCTTTGACATAAATCACAGCAAGATCTTTTTTGATCCACCTCCTAGAGTAATGGGCATGAAAACAAAAATAAACAAATGGGACCTAATGAAACTTAAGAGCTTTTGCACAGCAAAGGAAACCATAAACAAGAAGAAAAGACAACCCTCAGAATGGCAGAAAAAATTTGCAAATGAATCAATGGACAAAGGATTAATCTCCAAACTATATAAACAGCTCACTCAGCTCAACAGTAAAAAAAACAAACAACCCAATCCAAAAATAGGCAGAAGACCTAAAGAGACATTTCTCCAAAGAAGACATACAGATGGCCAAGAAGCACATGTAAAGCTGCTCAACATCACTAATTATTAGAGAAATGCAAATCAAAACTACAATGAGGTATCACCTCACACCAGTTAGAATGGGCATCATCAGAAAATCTACAAACAACAAATGCTGGAGAGGGTGTGGAGAAAAGGGAACCTTCTTGCACTGTTGGTGGGAATGTAAATTGATACAGCCACTATGGAGAACAGTATGGAGGTTCCTTAAAAAACTAAAAATAGAATGACCATATGATACAGGAATCCCACTACTGGGCATATTCCCAGAGAAAGCCATAATTCAAAAAGACACATGCACGGGCTTCCCTGGTGGTGCAGTGATTGGGAGTCCGCCTGCCAATGCAGGGGACACAGGTTCGTGCCCCGGTCCAGGGGGATCCCACATGCCGTGGAGCGGCTGGGCCCGTGAGCCATGGCCGCTGGGCCTGTGTGTCTGGGGCCTGTGCTCCACAACTGGAGGGGCCACAGCAGTGGGAGGCTCACGTACCGCAAAAAAAAAAAAAAAAAGTTAAAAAAAAAAAAGACACATGCACCCCAATGTTCATTGCAGTACTATTTACAATAGCCAGGTCATGGAAGCAACCTAAATGCCCATCAACAGACGAATAGATAAAGAATTTGTGGTACATATATACAGTGGAGTATTACTCAGCCATAAAAAGGAACGAAATTGGGTCATTTGTTGAGACGTGGATGGATCTAGAGACTGTCATACAGAGTGAAGTAAGTCAGAAAGAGAAAAACAAATATCGTATATTAACGCATATATGTGGAACCCAGAAAAATGGTACATATCAACCAGTTTGCAGGGCAGAAATTGAGACACAGATGTAGAGAACAAACGTATGGACACCAAATGGGGAAAGTGGCAGGGGGGTGGGGCTGGTGGTGTGATGAATTGGGCGAGTGGGATTGACATGTGTACACTGATTTGTATAAAATTGATGACTAATAAGAACCTGCTGTGTAAAAAAGATAAGTAAAATAAAATTCAAAAACTAAAAAAAACTTATTGGATTAACTTTATTATTAAAGAATGCAGCTAATTTCATATAAATTACATTTCTTTTAACTAAAACATAAATGATTCTGGAATGCAAATTCTGAGAAAATTGTAAGGAATGTCAAGTATAGTAAGTTTGGATTTTATGGCTTTTCTCTTTTGCATAAACTGAATTTCTAAATGGTGGTAATCAGGTAACTACAGAATTTAGGCTCAGTGAAAACTCTAAGCAGCTTTCAGGTCCAGCTGGTACTCTTAAACATTTTATGATGCAGTAAAACATACAACTATCTGAATTCATACTTCAGGTAAGAAAGAAGTTTGAGGACTTTCAGGAGAATTAACTTTCCTATCAAATTATAAAATAGCAAGACCCTTACTAAACAACTCTGGAACTAGAGAACAAAGGTGATTACAAATTTCAAAGTATTACATATGCCACTAAACTCTTGGTATTGCTTTCTGGCTTCTATTAAAGACAACAAAAGTGCTGGAGGCATTTTTAAATTGCCTTTCACATTCAACCATACTTGTTTAGTTTGTATTCAGTTTCTTAACTGAAGAGTAAAAGGTGATTAAGCACGAAATGCTTTATATAATAAAGGGAGCAAATGTTAAATTTTAACCTCCTCACACTAATTCCAGAAGCATTAAAAAATTTTCTATTCTATTGGGACCAATAGTATGATTTTAGCGTATTATTGAGTACATAATACATGCAAGGAATTAGCTTAAGTAATTTATATACATTGCCTCCTTTAATACTAAAAAAACCCCATATGATTCACTAATTTTATGTATCTAAATGTACCATTTATATAAGCTTCAAGCATCATTAAGTCAGACATTTTCTGTATGCAAAATTTTGTACACCATTTGTTTTTTTTCAGTGACCAAGAATATATGAATATCATAAATAGGTCTATAGATAAATGAATGAATTTTAATTTTGGAAAACTCCTAATAGCAGATGTAGTTTTATCAGCATTTTCTCATACTTGATTCCATATACTAATCACAAAAACCTAGAGATTGATGCAGTGTCATTATATACATTTTAAAATATAAATAACCTTACATTGAAGAATTCGTGGCATCCCCAAGTTCTCACTAAGACTTACAGGTATTTCCGGAACTAGTTCTCTAACTCCATTTTTAGTATTAAATCCACTATCATACAGATGCAAATTGTGGTAGAGATGTTTGTATTTCAGCTAGTGTTTAATGAGATACTCTAGAAAATTGATTCATATTTTTATATATCCATTTCTTCTTGGAAATTATTTTCCTTTTGGTTGGTTTCTTTTTTTTTTTGTATTATTCTATCAGTTGAGATAAGATATATTAAAGGAGAAATGCAAGACATCTTGAAAAGAAGAACAAGGAAATTGCCATTCTATTAAAACAGCAATGTCTTTTGAGAAAAAAAAAATAGACATCTTAAGTAAAACTTCAAACAAAACGCATTTAATGTGATGTGAATACATAGACTTGTACACTAATTCAACCATTTGTTTCATGTTTTAACCACTGTCAATCATTCCTCCTAAGTCAAATCCGTCAATTATAATTATACTTTATATTATTTTTATGATTGTTATATGTTATGTAAGCATTACACTATGTTATAACATATATTAAATATACATTGAAGTATATATTAAACATGATGTCAAAGACATATTTAGTGGAAAATTTTGGAATTATTTGCACTTTATTTTTAAAAATAATTTTTGAACATTAAAATAAACAGATACTTGAACTATTTTTTAAAATATTAAGAACTTTAAGTAAAATTACCTTATCTAAATCTCAAAAATAACTTTAGATAATTGATAATATAAAATATATGTAGTTTAATGAATGCAACTCTAAAATTTATGAACATTGTATACCTTAATTTTAGACTGAGTTCATAGTATCAATTTATTATTAAAAATGTTATGTTGTAACTATTAATTTTAATAATCCTAATCACTGAGTCATAGATGAGATAGTTAATGACCCACTGGAATAAAACTTAGAAAAATTTTATTTGCATATTCAGTCAATATATTTATTACCAACAATGTTACTATATATATTAAAATAAATATATTTAAGTGGTAAAATGAAACACGTAAAACTTTATCACTTTTAAAAATATCTTCTTGGGGGTAGATTACCTGGGTTTTATACATTACTCTCCACATATATCAACTTTGAGGCATTCAACTGTGCTCTTAATACGTGGGCATTTATTTCTTTTCCAAAATGGAAGATTATATGAGATTATTTCAAATGTTCTATGTTACTCTATGATTTCAAGAAGCTATTTTTTATGGAGGTCCACATGGAAGTCAAATTTACATTAACAACTAACTACAGAATGACTGGCTTTCATGAAGCATGTCAAAACTTTGAATATTTTAACATTTACTAATCTAGATGCTCAATTACCCAGTTCTTTATGATACCTTGCTAGAATCCATTGTCTTCACTAAAGTTCATTTTAGAATTTTATTGATACATCATGAAAAAAAATTATCAAAGTCTCTACTGAACTTCATAACTAGATAGAAAAATAGATATTTGATATTCATTTTTTCTGACATTTATAATAAACAGTTTCTGTGATAGGAAGAAATAATTTTTATAAGACTACCTGGCAATAATCCTTTAGAATAAAAATGTATGCCTGCAGTTCAAATAATATTGTATTTTTCAATTTATATACATTGTATTTATAGAAAATTTAAGGGTTTCAAAATAGTTTTCACATTTTCAAAGAAAAATTTCAAATGTTTCATCAATTGAGATAAATACTGATAAAGTATTTTTATTTTATCCCATTTCTGATATTTAGACAATAAAATATCTTAGAGAAAACTGAATCATGATATAATAATTTGGTTTGATACCTATTTTAAATTTATCTGGTTCAAAATAATACCTGGCTGGCAGTTCATGAAATATTATTTTCTATTTTCCCTCTAAAATACATATGAAAATAATTTTGGTGAAAACCAATACTTTAAAAAATAGAATCTTATTTCAATAACATATGTAACCTGAAGGATTTTAATACAATTGTATGAGACTGGTTAAATTCACATATTATGTTGGTTTCATGGAGTGGAACTGACGACCTGAAAGATGATTATTAGAGTGTTAGTAAACACAGATTAAAGCAATTTGCTGGAAGAGTATTCATTTTCCTTTAAAGATAAAGAATTGGAGCAAAATTATTAACTGATTCATTGGGCTGTTTTCTTCTTCCCATTTTATAATGGGTTTTATTTTTCCTTCTATTAAAAACAATTATGAAGAAAATAAAACCAATGTTTCTTTTGTAATAGACTCACATGAAGTTTGAGCTAGATATTTAGAAACTCTGGATTCATGTTTTATAAAATTGTTGTATAGATTTCTTTGTGAATTGTTCATATACCAAAGGTGGGTTACACTAAATGCACAACTGGAAAGATAGAAATGTTAAAAAGAGAGAGATCAGTCCCTAACTTTGTTCTATACAATCTGAATAAGAAAGCTAATATCAGCCAAGTGAGGTGGTGTTAATTGGCCGAGGTCAAAGAAAGCTCCTTGGGCCTAAGGTTTCCCCTGAATATACCCAACTTCAGGTTACTGGCTGTGTGATCTGGAAACTTCAGCTGCATTCCTTTTTAAATAGAAAAATAATAAATGTTACACAATGTGTTTTAAATTAGAAATACATATTTTTTTTAAAATTTAAGATACTGCTTTATATTTTACTTTACAATTCATTAGTAGAGTGATTTCAGCAGCAAAATGACAAAGCAAAACAAAATTTCACAACCTTCTTCCATTGAAAGTAAATGAAATAATTTTTTAAAAAACTTTTATAAATTTGAGTCAACATATTCTGTTTTTAAGACTAGCTTAATATTAAATATTTTCCATGCAAAATCCTGTTTTTATAATTTACATTTGAAAAAAAATAGACCTGTACATAATACTTTTTGACTGTACCAGACCTGTACTCAATACTTTCTGACTGTACCAGACCTGTACCCTCTGCTCTTCACCTTTGGTACTCTGGCTGGACTTTCTTTCTACTCGTAGAAAAAATAAGGAGTAGTTCTTAGTTTCACTCTATTCAAATATTCCCTGCTACTCTCCTTTCTTATTGTTTAAACAGTTTGGTTTTGGAATGTGAGTTATCTCTCAATTGAGATTTGGTCTAAATTTATTACCCTAGGCTTCTTATAAATGTCATTTACTCATCCTGGTCTTTATTCTCTATACTATTATTTCCCCCTAGTTCTCCCCAAAATCACACTGATGGAGGGAGAATGGGAATCACAAATGTTTGGGAAATTTGTCAGACAACTGTGCTTCAACTTTTTTGAGAAGGCAGTGAGTTTCACAAAAGTTCTGTTCACATTAGGGAGCATAAGAAGAAAAGTAAAAACGTTGGTTTAAAAAAAGTCTAGGCAGAGAGCTGAGATAGTTCCCCAAGTCTCCTGCTGCTCCACAGAGGTAGGGGGGAATAATTGAAAAATTCAAACTTCCCTTGGAGAGAGAATGAAGGCTAGTGACATGGCTAGCAAATCCTCATGAATCCTGAGGACTAAATGAGGAAGATACAAGGGCTGATGACTGAAAACCATGGCAGGACTACATATAGCTCAAGGGGTGACACTGAAGATAAGCTCTAAAGGGATAAATCAGAAACTACAAGTGTTATCTCACCAGCTTAGCATCAAAGATGGCCATCAACAATTTATTTGTTCAGACACTCTCAATACATAAACTTCTGAAACCTAGATAACACCCTGGGAAATTAGAGCAAACAAGGAAAAAGTCTCAGTTGACTATAATTAAATGCTCATAAAAAGCACCAAAGCAACTGAGTTTACCTAGATTTGACTAATTGTTTTCTTTAGGTGAAATGGAGACTCAATATAGTAATTAAGTTGAAATATCAAAGATAATGTTATATTTTTCTACACCTGAGTTATCAGGCTTATGAAAAATAATTCATGTTCTCCTACTCATATTGAACTGCGTCAAAAATCTCCACAAATTTGAAACTTAAAATGTTTTAAAATATTTGCCAGGTAGAGAGTTTTGTTAGAAACAAGGACTAGAAGAATTTGTCATGAGGATATATTCATTATAATTTAAAAGAGGAATCTAGGAAAATCAAGGTGGCTTCAGTCATTAAACCTCACTTTAGTATGAGTTAAGAGTAAATGAAGGATTTAAATTCTGAGGAACTCAAGAATTCACATAACTTAGGATGGAAACTGAGCTTACTAAAAACTCTTCAATAAGATGTGCTTGCAGTTTACCTCAGGGGAATTAGAAATCTGTTCTTTTCAAAGACTTGAAAAGAGGTTGAAGCAAATGCTAACAGAAGGCTAAAGATATATGTGCAATAGGAGCTTCTGTGTGTATGCATTGATGTCATAAATACCCTATGAGGAAACAGCTTTTAGGGTGATAGGAAGGTGACTCCTGTTCGGCTGCTTTGCCTGAACACTGCCCTAGACTCAGAGGATGGGAGGGAGGCCTGGTGGGAAATCTGCCGCGTGCAAGTGTCCATTCTTGTGTCCTGGGTCTGCTGGACTGCACCATTTATGTCCTTAGCTTGTGTAGAGGCTCCTCCATGCAGGAGGAACCCTGCCCTGTTGGGAGGAAGAGAGAAGGGGAAAGAGTCCTTCCTTCCTCAAGGTTCCAGGGAGAGGAGGACATTTCTACTTCAGGAGTAAAACTCTAGTTTCATTAGTTTCCTTTTTTTTCTCAGACTTTACTGGGGGAGGAGGAACATCCACAACATGTTCACTTCAGGCTCTCAAGGGACATTGTGAAAATTTATTTTTGGTGCTATAGTTTTAGTATTATTATTATCATTATTATTATTATATAGTAATTATTATCTTTTCTGTAGACAGCATATTCTTTTGGAGTGAGCTTCGTGGTAAAATCTCTGACCTACCATGAGAAACCCAAGTTGTCCAGTTCCACCAGTCAATAAGATAGGAAGCCTTTCTTATTCAGACATCAAGTATGAGCATGCCCATTTGGCCATAACCTAAAGTCACATTTCCAAAACAGCATTAACAGCAATATAGCCATCTGTTCATCTCCTATATAAGTCAATTTGTTCCAAATATGATAAAGAAAAATCATTTATTGTCTTTTAAAACTCCAACTCATGCCTTGTTTATTTATCTATTGTATAACTTTTATAATAAATGAAGTGTGTGTGTGTGTGTGTGTGTGTGCGCGTGCGCACATAGTTTCAAGCCAAATCATGTTTGATAGTTAAAATGGACTTTTACAACTTAGGGTGATGTTGTATCTAATGTGAAATTTGGGATTTGACGAACACAGCTATCTTCAGCTCAGGACCCACCAATAGGAGAAAATCAATTTTTATCAGTTACAGGGTACTCACAATAAATTATCAATAGCAGCTTGGTGTGAACCCAGAAAATGTTAGGGGGCCCTGTAGGGAAGCAAACTGATTGCACAGAGAAAAAACTAACCTGCAATTGAAGACCAGGCGGGAAAAGAGACAGAAGTAGATACGGCTGTGCATTTAAGACCCTCTCTGCTGTGACTTTGACCTTTATTCTGTTTTGCCTCATTAGTCTAAACAGCATCATTTTTCCAGCTCCTGCAGCTGCACATGAGAAATCCTGCACATGAACAGTCCTGATTGTGGTTTCTTGTGCCCCCATGCTCACCTCACGTTTGTTATCTATGATTAAAAGGAACGTTGATTTTCATATTTCTGACTCCATGTTGGAAACCTGACAACAGCATCAATTAACTCCCTTTTCTCCTTCTTTTAGGTGAGGATCCAGTCCTCTTCCTTTGACACAAAATGTATTAGAAAATTATAGAGGGAAAATTTCAAATTGACCAGATAAAAAAGTGTAATTACTGTGAGAAAGCTAAGGCTTTTCCTCTCTTCTACTCAATATCTTTCTTACTAGTTCTGTTTATGATGGACACCTTTCTGTTTCCTTTGGTAGAAATCTTTGGCAGTTGTCTCACTATATTTATAAACGCTCCTATTGCATTTGGCATGATATCATTTTCCATTGCTCCTGTCCTCTCTCTTGTTTTACTCCTATCTCCTGCTTCTTAGTGGACACCTGGGGTCTCTCATGTGGGCCAAAGTTTCTTGGCACACAGTTCACTCTAAAGGATAGATGCTCACTACAGACAAGACAATAATAACAACAACAACACAACTAGAATAAAAATGTAAATATCCTTTGAGAAACTGAAGATGCTGTTAATGTTATCCAAAGTTATTATCTCTGCCACTTAAATGGTTTCAATCATTTCCCCTTAAAGGGTATTGAAAATTATATCCTTTCCTGCTTCCTGCTATCTCTAGTCTGTGCTGTAAGCCTTTAAATTCACCTTTTTTTGTTTCCCCACTTGCTGTGATTGTTACCCGCAAATAGAGAAAATGTACATTAATCTCTAGGGTGCTGCACTTACTCGCGGGCTACAAAGAAGTTCAGTGGTATGTTCCTAGTCAGTGTGTACCAGTAAGTAACTCTTTCTTCTTTACTCTGAGTCTCCATAAGGCTCAGGCAAGTTCCTATGAGTCGAGTGTTAGACACTATGTTTTACTCAGAATGGTGGCATCTCTCTTATACTGAGGCATTGCCTTTTTATATGTGTGTAATTTACCTATACTTTAATTCTCCATTCAAGGAAAATGCATCCTTATCCAGAATGTCATCTTTCATCCAAAGAGAGTCCCAAGAAACCACTGGCCTCAGTCATGCTAATGTGTGTCTGAACCTATTTCAATGTCAGTTTGGTTTCCATCTTTGAGAAATACAATAATTTCTTTTGTCTTTCTATTACAGCATATATATGTATCTTTTCTCCACGAGTGTCCCTTTTTTAACTATTCTGATTCCCTTTAATTATCTTCAATTTTTAAGTTCCTTTTCCCCAGAATTTTCTTTTTTTTTTCATTTTCTTCCTCTTGCCTTTTACCTTCTTACTTCTTACCTTATTACCTGTAGAGCAATGGTCATTTTGGGAATAATATGAATCCTATACTCAGAAAAATTACCAAAAACAAATTTTGTCATAGATTGTAGATTATGATTTGGTGTGGTACCCCTGGCTGAAGAGTGAGGTCGGGGAGGGAGGGAGGGAGGGAGAGAGAGAGAGAGAGAGCCACCTTTTGACAAGCTGATTATTTGATTTTACATTATGTTTAGGGATATATTCAGAGAGCAAAATGAAGACTGCATCTCCCAACAATCCACAGGCAGGAGAATGCAAGGCAGAAAGAAGAATACTTTATCTATAGCATTCTTTCTCCCATTAGTAAAATCTGACCCACAGGGCATTAATTCCTCCACACTCTACTTTCTAGTCTTCCACTCATAGATGTTAAATGAGCTTCAGAGTATCTTGTGCCCCAATAGCTCCAAGAGAAGTCTTGGAGTAAGAGCACAGAGTCTCCTGTTGTAGGTAGGAGGAAAAGCGTTAATTGTGTTGTGTCCACAAGCAACATGAAAAATTATCTTTTCAGGTGAAATTCCCAAGAACAGGATGTGAGATAGGGGTTCTGTTACACATTAATTGAGGGAGTGCTCTTCAGTATAAACCTTTAAGTTATGGAGTAGAGCAGGCTATGGAAGGAGAAAGAGATGAGAAGTGATGGAATCTCAGCCTTGGTCTGATCCACAAGGAGAAGGTTCAACACATAAGCACTACACAGTTGCCCTTCTCCCCTTGAGGCAAGAGTTTGACTTCTGAATCCACATATCAGTCCATCCTTGGCAGTAAGTTGTCCTGGGAGGGGTAGAAGAGATAAGTTTCCAGTTGAGGTGGCTCCCTTCAGCTGAGAGCAACAATCAAGGAGAAGGCTTTAGGAGTCAATACTTAGCAGTTGGGAAACAGGTATAATGAACCACAGGTAAAGTGCACCTAAGAGTAGCTGCTCCAAGGGGCTGTCCAGCTGCCCTCCCCACCCCATAGCACACATTGTTGCTAAATATCTCTGCTTCTTTAGGAGGGCTGCTGTAGCCCAGAAAACAGGTATGTAAATACGCATTAGGTGAGGCCTAAACTCAAACTAGGTCAGATCACTATTCTACAAGATTTCTTAATGCTGTTCATATCATACAAGGCATCTGTAACCTTATGAAATAACACGTTTACTGAAAATATATAATATTTAAAGAATGCTAATGTTTCATGAGAAAAATTCACTAGTTGATTTAAAGAAAATGAAGCCCATGGAAACTGTATGCAGAGTGATATTAATATTTCCCAAATAGGCTCTCTGATAGTGGAGACAAGGTAAATATGTTGACTGATTTAATGTAGTACATTTGAAAGTAGTTTTTTTTTTTTTGAAAGGAAAACTCTAACCCTGCCATATAGAAAATGTTTTTCTCAATGATTCTCTACTCTCTGCTTTGTATCTTCATCTCCTTTCCAATACCTTTAATTTACTCTCAACTACTCCAAATGCTCAATACTCTCATGCCCATAATATCTCATATGTAATCCAAAAAGCACCTCATATTCTAATCATTTGAACTCCTCTTTCTAATAACTTCCCTATCTGTCTTTTTGTCTGGACCCAAACTTGACTATAGCTTCCCTACAAATGGCTCCAATTAGTTAAAATTTTACCCTATCTGTATCTTGATAGCTACTTCTTTTTTAAGGTGAAGTTATGTGGAAAGTTTGTGCAGAGAACAATCTAACAGCACCGACTCCACACTACTTACTTCTTGGACCTATACTTGAATATGGTTATTTTTCTAATATTAATATTATTAATAATAATTAATATTAATAATATTAATATTATTTCAGAGATTTAATCTTCTAAGAAAAGTACATTCACATCCTACTATCATGTTCCTGCACTAAGAAATAAATAAAGCATTTTGAGAATCACTATGATTTACATTTAGTACTGGTTTCCAAATACCAGTATAAGAATTTCTATATGCAAATCAGGTAGAACCTTTAAAAGTAAACTTTCTCCTACCTTTGTGACAAGAGGTAGCTTTATAACTTGGAGAAAGTTTGAAGAAAGGTATCTGCCAAAGTTTGGCACCTACCCTCCCACAAAAATTGGGAGATAGGGGCACTGTCTTCCTTGAAGAGTGCATTTCAAAGGGATGCCTCCCAGGTCCTTGAAAAAGACATTCCTGGTTGTAAAACTGAAAAGAAGTTTTTAAAAAAGATTTGTATCTCAAAAGGAGCAGTGAAAGGATTTATAAGTTTTCTAAAGTATATGCTCTAAGAAAAGGGAGTTCAGAGGCCTAAAGGCAAAAAGAAATATCTCATATGTAGTCAGTATGAGGAACATTAAGGCTACCTTGGTTGGAATTCTCACTTTCTTCCTATTTCTACTCAAATGTCACTTCACCTATTTTGCTTTTCCTGGCCGCTGTCTATTAAATGCAACCTTCTCCTGCTTGTAGTACTTCACGTCCCCATTACCCTTCTTTATTTTTTTTTCCTGGAAATTATCACTATCTGAAACATTATATATTTACTCTGGGTCAGCTATCTATTACCTCAGAACACAGTATAACCAATAGAAAACCTCAGTAGCATACAATAAAGGGGTTACAGAGAGCCATTATTTATTAGGTTCCCCATTAATAGCTGGTGATGAAGTGAAAAATAAAATAAATATTGTCTGTGCCTTACATATTTACCTGTATATAGGATGTTTTCTGAAGCCTTAATTATTTTAAAAACATCTTTCTTTTATTTTCACCCAAACAAGACAACTTGAATGATAATACAGTTGATGGATAACAGTATTTTCCCTCCCTTATCTTTTGAAATGACAATTTAGATTTTGATACTTTGTGGATAATTAGCCCATATACTTGTGATTCCTTTCCCCATCTGCATTCCAGCCTCTCCTTTATCTCAGAAAAAAAATTTTTTATTTAAGCCTTTGATTTTTTTCCTTCTGTTCCAGTTGATCATTTTGTTTTGTTAATTTCCTTTTAAAATTCTTTATAAAAAATGTTTGAACTGCATTGGTTCCCTACATATTTATCATATGCTCTCTCTTTTCTTTCATTTTTATTCTACATTTCTTCTGCACTTCCAAGAATTTTCCTTACCACCAATTTAATTTTCCATAGTAGTGATTCTCCTTATTACTGTATCCAAATTTTTAAAATCTGTTAGTCCATTATTGAAGTTATTATTTTTTCCTTTGAACTACAGGTTAAAATTATGGACTGTTTTCTTTTCAGTACAAACTGTCACCCACCCCCTACCCAATGCATTATATAATAACTTCCAAATTAACCTTTGCACTAGCAGAATCTCTTTTCTTTCTTTTTCTTACATTGTTTTTATAAAATAAGTTGCATAAAAAATTCAAGTAGACATTTATAGCTGGTGCTAGTAGTAGTGGTATTATTATTTTTTATTAGTTCATAAGGTTTTAGAAGAGGAAACGTTTGTGATTCAGCTTTACATCATCATTTTCAAGAATTCTTCAAACCTTAATTTATCCTTGACTACTAAACTTTTATAACATTAATTTTTATCACTATCTCAGTAACTGAATTAATCCAAAGCCCCCTGTAAATAAATCTACAGTATGCTACACACCAGTTTCCAAACTTGTTGCCTTCTATTACTCTGCACATAACCTCTGCTCTAACCATAGAGCCATTAAATATTACCTAATATCATCCTGCAAGTTTACTCTCTACTAGTTTCTACAGATTACTACTTGGACCTGAAATGTACCACTCTTCTCCACCTCCCAACAACTTTTAAAATCCTCAAACATTTATCTCAAATGTCATCCTTCAAAAAACTTTTTCTGATTCTTCCACCCGGGTATCTTTGTGTTTCTCTTGTGAGACGTCTTGTCATGTTTCTTATACTGTGGCTGTCAGTGGAATAGACTTACCTTCCTATGATGGTAAGATCTTCTTATGGAGAAGGATACATTTTGCCTATTTTGAGACCCTTCCCATCTTCCAAAAAATTTTATAGAATCTTCAATGCAATGTTTTTTTCAATAAATATTTGTGAAATGTAAAGGAAAAAATTTTTTTGGCCTTCAAATATTTCAGTGACTTCCCAAGACCAAATAAATAAAGATAAATCTTATAATATTAAATGTTCTCCCCTCCTCTTGATAGTAGTCAGGGCTCAACCATCATTTACTTATTTTTAAAATTTTTCCCAATACGTATACACCAGCCAAATCATGAAACTTGCTGTTTCTGGAACACCTTAACATTCCCATCTCCATGTATTTATTCATGTGCTCTTGTTCTAGAGCATCTTTACAGTTGAAAAATGATCCCATTATTTAATGACAAGATAAAATCCCCTTTTCTTCATTTATAGCTTTATTATTTACCTCATTCTTAATTCTTCCTTTTCAACTACTTATGGTTTTTCCATTCACAATATACACCACTTTCTGATTTGTATTACTATCAATTCAGAGTCTATTGTTTAATTTCCACTCTATTAAAAGCATTACAAGTGATAAGACTGAGTTTATTCACTTATATAGCCCTCCCAGGACACAGTTCATTGTTTTGCATATATGAAAGGTATTAAATATTTTAAAAATTATTTTGAATGTGGAATAAATATATGAATAGTGAAGTAATGTTATTCTAATAACAACATTCTGAATGTTACAAATAATTGTAGTATATTATTTAAATTAATTACTTAGAATTTTAAATAGTCGGATAGATATAATATGAATTGCACAAAAGGTCATATTTCTAATAGTTGCATATACTATTTTTTTGTTCTTTTAGGGAGAGAAGCTTTTAAATAATCTGTAGATTGTTGCACATAGTGTTGCTTTATAACTGCAAAGTTCTACAACAATATATATGGAAAGCTCTAATTCTTATATGAGCTATTCCCAATGCATTTTTCTATTTTCAGTGCAAGTTTCTAATACTACCAGTTTCCTATGGCATTGACTTGGAATAGTAGTTAAGGACACACCATTTATTAATCATCCACAGGATGAATCTTGGTAGGTTAAAACACTATTTCTATTACTAGCATACCCTATTTTTAACTTGTTTATCTTTCTGTATCCAAGCATTTGGGAGACAAAAACCTTTACTTTGTCGTAAAAGAATCAAAAGTTCTAATCATAGCAAATAAATGTAGTCTTCAAAAGGATAAGTGTCTCTTTATTCCAGTCATCATAAACAACCATAAAACCCTATGGGTTGTGGAGAGTATATATACATATATATAGTTGCATATGGCCATGGCTAAGACATAATAAAGTTATAATTCCCAATGATTTAATTTGTATATTTTGATGTTGCTGATTAACTACACAAACTGCTATTGGAAGTACACTGGTGTTGTACAGTTTATATTTTTGTCATTGTTATTGATCCCCAAAGTAAAGCCTTCCTGTGTAATGGTCCTATTCATCTTTGCATTTTCAGAACATGAGTAATATGTGGTTTACAGTGTTGGAGACACTTTTATGGAGAGTTTCATAATATATGTGAAAGTCTTCACATACGCTGTAGGTCATCCAGAGGAATTTTATCAACAAACCTACATCATAAAGACACCAACAAATGTTAAGTCAAAGGAAGAAAGAATTCAGAGGAGACCCACTCTATTTTTGCAGCAAATCTTCCTACTTTTGAGTACACTTATTCCCACAAACAGCGAAACCTCAAGACCACTAGAAAAGGGGTATCTGACTTCAGAAAATAATAGTATACTGCACTGAATTATTCTCCAAGTGCATATTTTAGAGATTACTTTTTAGAATTTATAAGAGGATTTTTATAAAGAGAAAATTCAGGTTTGATAAATTTGCCAAACTCAACAAGTTTGCATTGCAGTATGTTCAATGTTGTACAGAAAGCAAAATACCTGAAAAGTCAAATGATAGGGAAACTTTTGTTATGAATAAAATAAAGAGTAAATAATTAGTGAGAAGAAAAGAGTAAATTGGAGAGAAGGCCATGACCACTGCAAAAAGGACAATCTGCCCCTGAGTCACAAAGGGCACAGGACTTTGAGCTACTCCTGCCCTTCTAAAACAAACACACAAACAAATAAACAAAAAACTGGGGCTTAAAAAAATGAATTATGGGGCTTCCCTGGTGGCACAGTGGTTGAAAGTCCGCCTGCAGATTCAGGGAACGCGGGTTCGTGCCCCGGTCCGGGAGGATCCCACATGCTGCGGAGCGGCTGGGCCCGTGAGCCATGGCCGCTGAGCCTGTGCGTCCGGAGCCTGTGCTCCGCAGCGGGAGAGGACAAAATGGTGAGAGGCCCGCTTACCGCAAAAAAAAAAAAAAAAAAAAAAAAAAAAATGAATTATGTTCTTCAGAATACAAGAAAGTAGTCTAACAACCAAAATCATGTAAAGTATAAAAGGTCTACAAAAAGTAACAAGATGCAAAAAGCTTTAGTTGTTTAAATTTTTAAGCATGTCAGTATATTTGAAAACCAATTTTAATTCTATTGTTCCTACTTTGAAACAATTTCTGAATAGGCAAAATGATGGCCAAAAGTTAACCAACTGTGAATTTAATGTAACTTGTAGTCAAATAATTTCAGAAGCAAAGTTATAAAAATAATTTTAATATTTTCTGGCCAAAATATCCTATCTAATATAGATTTATGTGATATGCTTAATATGGAGGGATGTTTCCAATTGTTAGTACCTTTGGGCTATGAAGTCTTAAAAAGACCTTGACGTTAGTTTTTTTAAATGTAGGAATATATTCAAACTTGAGTGTTCTTTCAACAAAATGTGAAAATCTTCTTATCATATGTTATCACCCACCAGAACTCATCTACCATACAAAAGCCACAAACCAGCCAGGTAGACAGAATGACTCTGCTAGTTGACATCAGCAATCTGTCACTGACCACTGCAAGATGGCACATAGTGTTACAGAGCAAGGGGCTCACTGTCCTGGCACATGGAAGCCAATACTACGGCACAGGATTTTGAGAAAAGAAAGAACTTTATTGCAAGGTGTCAACAGGAAAGAAGACAGGAGGCAGGGCTCTAATTCATCTCCCCGATCTAGGATCTGTTCAAACTTATATGAGTTAGGGAGAATAGGTTGGTATGCTGAAGTGCTGGTGGTGCAGGTTTCCTTTGGAGGGCTTTGGAGCTCAGTCATTTACAGTAAGGTAGTAAAGGGGCCTCTTGTACAGTGAATCTTTTGCTTCTGAAAGAGATCTGACATTCAAGTTCTGGTCATATTCAGGCCCTTTGGCTCCATGGGAGGGGTAAAACTTTGGTTGCGGCTGTTGAGTCAAAATTTTCTCCTCTGCATGTGCCCTCATTGCATGATTTATGTATTTGCTCTGTTTTCTCTGACAAAAAAATTGAGCATTCTGGTTAGAAACAGGATAGGGCCAGTGTGAGCTGGTTTTGCGGTTGCAGTGGGTTCACAAATACAGGAGCTTTGGGGGCAGGAGTGGAGGATGTGAATGGCCCTAACAGCCTAGTCACCAAGTCTGATCTAACTAGTACTGCTGTCCAATGTCAAACTTGCCAGCAACAGAGACTAATGGTAAACCCTGAATTCAGTTTCTCAGATAAAGATGCCATTTGCTGAAGAGTTAATTATATTTCATCCTTTCCACACTGGCGGGAGGACTGATTCATTTTGACTGAAATAAACACATATTTCTAGATATGGATTTGACTTTCCTTCTCACAGTTCTGACAGTACTACAGTTTGGAGACTTACAGAGTATTTGATTTACTGACAAGGGACCATATGTAACATAAATATACACCAAGGAAACTATTTTTTTAAAGGAAATATGGTATTGCATACATGATTATGGGATTTACTTATCCCACATGCCATATCTCTGAAAATCTGCCATTCTGATAGAGCAATGTAAGCCTTTTGAAGACATTGTTGTGGTGCCAGCTTGGAGATGATTCCTTGAGAGGATTAGCTGCTATGCTCACTGTCAACTGTATAGTGCTCTGTCCCCAATACGTGGAACACAAGTTCTGGTAACTCTTCATGATGCATTAGGGGGGTTTTGCTTCTTGTCTTTGCATTCTGGGCTGAGAAAATTTTAAATTCCTCTTTTCCAGAGGGTGATCGCTTCTATCAGTGGACAGAGCAAGAATTAAACTTTATGCATGGCTGCTACTTAATTATCTGGACTCTTTGTGCCAAGGGACAAGCAGGCAAGGAAAGAAGACATTACCCTGGCAGATTATTGACTCCAATCACCAGAAAGAGTGCAGCAGCTGCTACACAGTGGGCAGGGAGGAAGACACTTGGCATCAGGGCAGTGGTGTTCTGGTGTGGCTCTCAAACCTGTTCATCAAAGCTTATTATTCCTGTCCCTTCCCAGCTTTTCATTATGCAATATTGGTAGCTTTAAACTAGCCATGGTTGGAGAATTTTACTACAGAAATCAGCAAGTGCTTTAAAGCAGGGATTTGATTTTCTTTCTTTCCAGAGAGCTAGTTAAAGTTTGCCTTTGTCCGCACATAATTTCATCCAGGTGAGCTTCTAGGCCATCACTTTGTACTTCCTTTACTAATATTAATTTTAAATCACTTAGTTCAACAGTCACAGCATGCTAAGGAGTTGGTGATGAGAAGCTCAGAGACCAAAGAGATGAGAGTCTGGGTCACTCTACTAGGTAAGCCACTTAGATCAGCAGAGGTGAGAGCTTACAATCAGGGGTATTTAGATTTGATATTAGAGGAGGGAGATAATGAGGATTTTGAAACCAGCTATGGTAGTGAGGACTTCAGTTTTCCCCACTAAATTTATTTTTTTAAGTTTTTCCAGAAAAAGAGACTAACCAAAATGTCTGGAGATGCCTTCCCAGATGTACTGAACTTATTATACAAGTGAATTCAAGTGGTTCAAAGTGTAGGCTGCAGTGAATATTGTCATGTTTTACTTAGATTCCCCTTCAGGACTGAGGCACTCATGCCTCAGATGCTGGGATTATTGGCTACTGAGGGCACAAAACTGACACCCTCCATGGAAATTATCCTTGGTCCAAGATACACCTTCTTTCCAGGAGCATTCCACATTTGGAGACTATCATCTGACTCTAATAAACTTTTACTGAATTTTACAACTAAACCATCATCTCTTTGCCTTAAACAAACTTTTTTTTCCCTAGAGGCTTGGCAGTGTCTACAAGGACAAAGTATGTGACCGTCTAGATGAGATTATAAAGCTAATGAATGTGTATGTGTGTGTGTGTGTGTGTGTGTGTGTGTGTGTGTGTGTATCCAAACTGCTTTTTAATAAATGGTTAGATTTATTTTTAAAAATCAGTCTTATATTTTACTTTTAATATGATACCTGGTAGTGATATTGTAGGAGACATAGTATCTCTTTTCCATGTATCTTTGATTACTGAAGCTTACCAATAGCTACAAAAACTAACATAATTAGTGCAAACACCATATTAGCTTGGTCATTTTGCCACACTTGATTTCTTCCTTGAAAGTATTAACTGAAATCTGAAACTCAGCAGCAAACAAGTTATAAACTGAGATAAATCACTACCTTCACATCTGTTGTCATCCACATCTATAAAGAATGAAGATGCCTAGGTCACCAGGGAATCCTCCTTTGAGAGCAGGAAATGGATTAGTTGGCAGCATTAGTTCTTGCATTGTAATTGTTATGAAGGTATTGTAATTGAGATGTTAATATGACTGACCATATGTAGGAAGTTTAGTGATGGGATAAACTGTCTATATTCCTTTTATCTCCTAGATAACTCAGAACCAATGTCAACATACCCTCCCTGCCTGGATTCTCTACCTCAGTTCTAGATCTCCTGCCAAAATTTACTCTAAAAGGCACTATCCCATATCTATCATCATAATAATTATATAAAAGCATTGTACCATCTAATTCCATAAAATACATTATGAAATGAAGCTTATTTGCATATAATATACTCATTTGCATTGCCAAACAGTCTGCTCATATCTTCATCCTAAAACATTTTTCAGTTCCACTGTTATATGGTTTATTCAAAATATTTTGAGAATGATGATTGTGAAACTGCATCTTTTTAACCAAGCAGCAAACTTGTAACAAAGATGAAAAAGAAAGTTCTTGGCTCCTTATACTACTACTCACTTGTTGTCACAGAGAAAAATTTCATAATTCCTAGCATTAGCACTGTTTATATTTTGACTCTAACTTTTCCAAATAGCATAAATTATCTTATTATATGGCCATACTGTGTTGGTTGTAGAGGACCACAGTGGTGAAGAGACATTACCAGTTTCCTTGAATAGTTTATAGTTAGCAAAAAGTTGTATGTAAACTAACAAACAGGATAAAACAATGTCAATGTATATCATATGAGTGTTTATTTTGTCCTATATTTCTTAGGTATATTTCATGTCATATCATTTTAATAAAGGAAATAGCAATTTTTATATTTGGAACAAATAGGATTTATAGAAGTAAATTTCCCCATTGCAAAATGAAATTTTGAATCAGATTCTACTAATATATGACCATCTTTGAAACTTTTTTCATCTTACTTATGACTGAACAAGAAATTATATATTGTTGTAACATAATACACTATATAAGAAACATTTGAACTGAACATTTGTATTCAGTTTTTAGAACTCTCCATATATGTCTAACTTATTTTAAAGAATCAGAATCAAGTTTCATTAAGGATAGGAGTCTCTATTTAAAATTTAAATGCAGGGTGGGATCCCTGCACCAGCAGTGTCAGAAAAATTTGGGGGCTTGTTAGGAATGCAGAATCTCAGGCTCCACTCTGGACCTGAGTGGAGGTCAGGTCCTGCCTTTTAACAAGATCCCCAACAATGTCCTTGGCTTCACTCTATGACGATTCCTGACTGTGGCACTGGCAATCTTGGGAAAACATCATCCAGTTTCTTGGATCCAGATCCTGGGGCCTCCCTTTCCCCAGCATCACTCCCACCCAGCCTGGACTCAATGACCCAGTGGTTTCTAAAACACGCCATTCAGCAAGACATGGTGGTGAACTCTGACTCTACATCTTCATGACTGAGGGACTCTTTTGCACAACACAAAGGGATAATGCTGAATGAATCACAGACTGGTGGATGGATGTGCCTTCCTAACACTTTTAATTAGCAGCACTGCCTATTAGGATGAACAGACTACTGCCATACATTACTCCCAAGCCCCTTACATGGAATAGAAATCTTATTTTCCACAAGCTGTGTGGCTGACAAGCTCTTGGTACTCCGGCCTGGTGTCAGGTCTGAGACTCTGAGGTGGTAGACCCGAGTTCAGGACATTGGACTACCAGAGACCTCCCAGGCCCAGGTAATAGCAATCGGCAAGAGCTCTTCCAGAGATCTCCATCTCAACGCTAAGATCCAGCTGTACCCAATGGCCAGCAAGATTCAGTGCTGGATGCCCCATGCCAAACAACTAGCAAGACAGGAACACAACCACACCCATTAGCACAGAGGCTGCCTAAAATCATACTAAGTTCACAGATGCCCCAAAACACACCACCAGACACAGCCCTGCCTACAAGAAAGACAAGATCCAGCCCCACCCACCAGAACACAGGCCCCAGTCCCCTCGACCAGGAAGCATACACAAGCCACTGAACCAACCTTACCCACTGGGGGCAAAACCAAAGACAACAGGAGCTACAAACCTGCAGCCTGTGAAAAGGAGACCCAAACACAGTAAGTTAAGCAAAATGAGAAGACAGAGAAATATGCAGCAGATGAAGGAGCAATGTAAAAACCCACCAGACCAAACAAATGAAGAGGAGATAGGTAGTCTACCTGAAAAAGAATTCAGACTAATGATAGTAAAGATGATTCAAATTCTTGGAAATAGAATGGAGAAAACACAAGAAACATTTAACAAGGACCTACAATAACTAAACAGCAAACAAACAATGATGAATGCAATAAATGAAATTAAAAATTCTCTAGAAGGAAACACTAGCAGAATAACTGATGCAGAAGAACAGAGAAGTGACCTGAAAGATAAAACAGTGGAAATAGCTACCACAGAGCAGAATAAAGAAAAAACAATGAAAAGAATTGAGGAGAGCCTCAGAGATCTCTGGGACAACATTAAATGCACCAACATTCGAATTATAAGGTTTGCAGAAGAAGAAGACAAAAAGAAAGTGTCTGAGAAAATATTTGAAGAGATTACAGTTGAAAACTTCCCTAGCACGGGAGAGAAAATAGTCAAGTCCAGGAAGCGCAGAGAGTCCCATCAGGATAAATCCAAGGAGAAACATGCTAAGACACATATTAATCAAACTATCAAAAATTAAATACAAAGAAAAAATATTAAAAGCAGTAAGGGAAAAGCAACAAATAACATATTAGGAAATCCCCATAAGGTTAACAGCTGATCTTTCAGCACAAGCTCCGCAAGCCAGAACGGTGTGGCAAGATATACTGAGAGTGATGAAAGGGTAAAACCGACAACCAAGATTACTCTACCAAGGATCTCATTCAGATTCAATGGAGAAATTAAAAATTTTACAGAAAAACAAAATCAAAGAGAATTCAGCACCACCAAACCAGCTTTACAACAAATACTAAAGGAACTTCTCTAAGCAGGGAACACAGGAAAAGGAAAACACCTAAAATACCAAATCCAAAATAATTAAGAAAGTGGTAATGGAAACATACATATTGATAATTACCTTAAATGTAAATGGATTATATGCTCCAACCAAATGACACAGATTGTCTGAATGGATAAAAAAACAAGACCCGTGTATATGCTGTCTACAAGAGACCCACTTCAGACCTAGGGACACATACAGACTGAAAGTGAGGGGATGGAAAAAGATATTCCATGCAAAGGGAAATCCAAAGAAAGCTGCAGTAGCAATTCTCATATCAGACAAAATAGACTATAAAATAAAGACTATTACAAGTGACAAAGAAGGACACTACATAATGATCAAGGGATCAATCCAAGAATAAGATATAACAATTGTAAATATTTATGCACACAATATAGGAGCACCACAATTAAGGCAAATGCTAACAGCCATAAAAGGGAAAATCGAGAGTAACACAATCATACTAGGGGACTTTAACACCCCACTTTCACCAATGGACAGATCACCCAATATGTAAATAAATAAGGAAACACAAGCTTTAAATGACACATTAAACAAGATGGACTTAATTGATTTTTATAGGACATTCCATCCAAAAACAACAGAATATACTTTCTTCTTAAGTGCTCATGGAACATTCACCAGGATAGATCATATCTTGGGTCACAAATCAAGCCTTGGTAAATTTAAGAAAACTGAAATCGTATCAAGTATCTTTTCCGACCACCATGCTATAAGACTAGATATCAATTACAGGAAAAAATCTGTAAAAAATACGAACACATGGAGGCTAAACAATACAATACTAAATAACCAAGAGATCACTGAAGAAATCAAAGAGGAAATCAAAAAATACCTAGAAACAAATGACAATGAAAACACGACAACCCTAACCCTATGGGATGCAACAAAAGCAGTTTTAAGAGCAAAGTTTATAGCAATAAATTCCTACCTCAAGAAACAAGAAAAGTCTCAAATAAACAACCTAACCTTACATCTAAAGCAATTAGAGAAAGAAGAACAAAAAAACCTCACAGTTAGCAGAAGGAAAGAAATCATAAAGATCAGATCAGGAATAAATGAAAAAGAAATGAAGGAAACGATAGCAAAGATCAATAAAACTAAAAGCTGGTTCTTTGAGAAGATAAACAAAATTGATAAATCATTAGCCAGACTCATCAAGAAAAAAGAGAGAAGACTCAAATCAATAGAATTAGAAATGAAAAGAAGAAGTAACAACTGACACTGCAGAAATACAAAGGATCATGAGAGATTACTACAAGCAACTATATGCCAATAAAATGGACAACCTGAAAGAAATGGACAAATTCTTAGAAGAGCACAACCTTCTGAGACTGAACCAGGAAGAAAGAGAAAATATAAACAGACAAATCACAAGCACTGAAATTGAAACTGTGATTAAAAATCTTCCAACAAACAAAAGCCCAGGACCAGATGGCTTGACAGGCAAATTCTATTAAACATTTAGAGAAGAGATAACACCTATCCTTCTCAAACTCTTCCAGAATATAACAGAGGGGGGAAAACTCCCAAACTCATTCTACAAGGACATCATCACCCTGATAACAAAACCAGACAAGGATATCACAATAAAAGGAAACTACAGACCAATATCACTGATGAATATAGATGCAAAAATCCTCAACAAAATAGTAGCAAACAGAACTCAACAGCACATTAAAAGGATCATATATTCTGACCAAGTGAAGTTTATCCCAGGAATGCAAGGATTCTTCAATATATGCACATCAATCAATGTGAGAAACCATATTTACAAATTGAAGGAGAAAAACCATATGATCATGACAATAGATGCAGAAAAAGCTTTCAACAAAATTCAGCACTGACTTATGATAAAAACCCTCCAGAAAGTAGGCATAGAGGGGACTTACCTCAACATATTAAAGGCCATATATGAAAAAGCCACAGCCAACATCATTCTAAATGGTGAAAAACTGAAATCATTTCCACTAAGATCAGGAACAAGACAAGGTTGCCCATTCTCACCACTACTATTCAGCATAATTTTGCAAGTTTTAGCCATAGCAATCAGAGAAGAAAACAAAATGAAAGGAATCCAAATTGGAAAAGAAGAAGTAAAACTGGCATTGTTTGCAGATGACATGATACTATACATAGAGAATCCTAAAGATGCTAACAGAAACTACTAGAGCTAATCAATGAATTTGGTAACATAGCAGAATACAAAATTAAAGCACAGAAATCTCTTGCATTGTTATACACTAATGATGAAAAATTTGAAAGAGGAATTAAGGAAACACTGCCATTTACCAGCGCAACAAAAAACTAAAATACCTAGGAATAAACCTACCTAAGGAGAAAAAAGACCTGTATGCTGAAAACTATAAGACACTGATGAAAGAAGTTAATGATGATACAAACAGATGGAGAGATATACCATGTTCTTGGATTGGAAGAATCAACATTGTGAAAATGACCAAACTACCCAAAGCAATCTATAGATTCAGTGCAATTCCTATCAAACTACCAATGGCATTTTTAACAGAATTAGAACAAAAAATTTCACAACTTGTATGGAAACACAAAAGACCTCAAATAACCAAAGCAATCTTGAGAAAGAAAAACAGAGCTGGAGGAATCAGGCTCCCTGACTTCAGACTACATTACAAAGCTACAGTAATCAAGACATTATGGTACTGGCACACAAACTGAAATGTATATCAGTGGAACAGGTTAGCATGCCCAGACATAAACCCATGCACATATGGTCACCTTATCTTTGATAAAGGAAGCACAAAAATACAATGGAGAAAAGACAGCCTCTTCAATATGTGGTGCTGGGATAACTGGACAGCTACATGTAAAAGAATGAAATTAGAATACTCCCTAACACCATACACAAAAATAAACTCAAAATGGATTAAAGACCTAAATGTAAGGCCAGACACTATCAAACTCTTAGAAGAAAACATAGGCAGAACACTCTATGACATAACTCACAGCAACATCCTTTTTGGCCTACCTCCTAGAGAAAGGGAAATAAAAACAAAAATAAGCAAATGGAACCTAATGAAACTTAAAAGATTTTGCACAGCAAAGGAAACCATAAACAGGATGAAAAGACAATGCTCAGAATGGGAGAAAATATTTGCAAATGAAGCAACTGACAATGGATTAATCTCCAAAATATACAAGGAGCTCATGCAGCTCAATATCAAAAAAAACAAAGAATCCAATCCAAAAATGGGCAGAAGACCTAAATAGACATTTCTCCAAAGAAGATATACAGATTGCCAACAAACACATGAAAGGATGCTCAACATCACTAATCATTAGGGAAATACAAATCAAAACTACAATGAGGTATCTCCTCACACTGGTCAGAATGACCATCATGAAAAAGTCTACAAACAATAAATGTTGGAGAGGGTGTACAGAAAAGGGAACCCTCCTGCACTGCTAGTGGGAATGTAAATTGATACAGCCACTATGGAGAACAGTATGGAGGTTCCTTAAAAAACTAAAAATAGAATTACCATATGACCCAGCAATCCCACTACTGGGCATATACCGTGAGAAAACTGTAATTCAAAAAGAGTCATGTACCACAATATTCATTGCAGCACTATTTATAATAGCCAGGACATGGAAGCAACTTAAGTGTCCAATGACAGATGAATGGATAAAGAAGATGTGGCACATATATACAATGGAATATAACTCAGCCATACGAAGAAATGAAATTGAGTTATTTGTAATGAGGTGGATGGACCTAGAGTCTGTCATACAGAGTGAAGTCAGTCAGAAAGAGAAAATCAAATACTGTATGTAACACATATACATGGAATCTAAATAAAAAAAAAATGGTCTGAAGAACCTAGGGGCAGGACAGGAATAAAGATGCAGAGGTGAAGAGTGGACTGAGGACACGGAGAGGGGGAGGGGTGGGCCTGGATGAGGTGAGAGAGTGGCATGGACATATATACACTACCAAATGTAGAATGGATGGCTGGTGGGAACCAGCTGCATAGCAGAGGGAGATCAGCTCGGTGCTTTGTGACCACCTAGAGGGGTGGGATAGGGAGGGTGGGAGGGAGACACAAGAGGGAGGGGATATGGAGATATGTGTATATGTGTGGCTGATTTACTTTGTTATACAGCAGAAGCTAATGCAGCATTGTAGAGCAATTATACTCCAATAAAGATGCTGGAAAAAAGGAAAAAAAAAAGACTCCACACAAAAACTACTGGAACTGATAAACAAATTCAGCAAGGTAGCAGGATACAAGATTAACGTACAGAAATCTGTTCCATTTCTTTACACTAATGTGAACTATCATAAAGGGAAAGTTTAAAAAAATCCCTTTTAAAATTGCATCAAAACTAAAATACTTAGGAATAAACCTGACCTAGGAGGTGAAAGACTTATACACTGAGAAGCATAAAACATTGATAAAAGAAACTGAAGATGATTCAAAAACTGAAATTTACCCCACATTCTTGTATTGGAAGAAATAGTATTGTCAAAATGGCCATATTACCAAAAACAATGTATAGATTTAATGTGATCTCTTTCAAATTACCTACGATATTTTTCACAGAACTAGAAAAAATAATCCTAAAATTTATATGGAACCATAAAATACCCAGAATTGCCAAAGCAATGCTGAGGGAAAAGAATAAACCTAGAGGAATAACACTCCCAGACTTCAGACAATACTACAAAGCTACAATAATCATAACAGTGAGGTACTGGCACAAAAATAGACATATGGATCAAAGGAACAGAATAGAGAGCCCAGAAATAAAACCCCAAGTCTAAGGTCAATTAATCTTTGACAAAGGAGGCAAGAATATACAGTGGAGAAAAGAACGTGTCTTCAGCAAATGGTGTTGGGAAAGCTGGAGAACCACATGTAAATCAATGAAATTAGAACACTTGCTTACACTATACACAAAAATAAACATAAAATGGTTTAAACACTTAAATATAAGACATGACACCATAAAATCCTAAAAGAGAATATAAGCAAAACATCCTCTGACATAAATCATACCAATGTTCTCTTAGGGCAATCTCCCAAGGCAATAGAAATAAAAGCAAAAATACACAAATGGGACCTAATCAAACTTATAAGCTTTTGCACAGCAAAGGAAACCATAAACAAACAAAAATACACCCTACAAACTGGTAGAAAATATTTGCAAATGATGTGACCAACAAGGGATTAATTTCCAAAATATCCAAACAGCTCATACAGCTCAGTAACAACAACAAAAAGTAAAATAAAAAAAATGGGCAGAAGACCCAATAGACATTTCTCCAGAGAAGAGATATAGATGGCCAATAGGCACAAGAAAAATGCTCAACATTACTAATTATTAGAGAAATGCAAATCAAAACCATAGTGAGCCATCTCCTTACACTGGTCAGAATAGCCATCATTAAAAGTCTACAAGTAATAAATGCTGGAGAGATTGTGGGGAAAAGGGAACCCTCCTACACTGTTGGTGGGAATGTAAATTGGTGCAGCCACTGTGGAAAACAGTGTGGTGGTTCCTTAAAAAACTAAAAAATAGAGCTGCTCTATGATCCAGTAATCCCACTCCTGAGCATATATCCAGAAAAGATGAAGACTCTAATTAAAATTCTACATAAGTATGGAATCTAAAAAAAAAAAAAAAGGGTTCTGAAGAACCTAGGGGCAGGACAAGAATAAAGATGCAGACACAGAGAGTGGACTTGAGGACATGTGGAGGGGGAAGGGTAAGATGAGATAAAGTGAGAGAGTGGCGTTGACGTATGTACACTACCAAATGTAAAATAGATAGCTAGTGAGAAGCAGCCGCATGGCACAGGGAGATCAGCTCAGTGCTTTGTGACCACCTAGAGGAGTGGGATAGGGAGGGTGGGAGGGAGACACAAGAGGGAGGGGATATGGGGATATATGTATACATGTCGTTGATTCACTTTGTTGTCCAGCAGAAACTAGCACAACATTGTAAAGCAATTATACTCCAATAAAGATGTTAAAATAAATAAAATTTAAATGGATTTTTAAAAACTGGAATGCTTATTACTGATAGGGTGGTGGAAATACAAATGATTTCAAACATAGACATTTATTAAAATACATGTAAAAGAGTAAAAATAAAAAGCTTGTTATTTTAAAGATTCCAGAAAAATAAAATACAATATATTTTATAATGTAGATATTCAAAAATTAGGGTTATCACAGGGGAATTGATGCCTAGCTATTCCCCAAGGCAACCTGGGAAGAATCCACTACAGACATTGCTCACCTAAACATTGATAAATGAGAAGTCTTTCAGGTAAATAAGCAGAGAGAGAACATTTCAGACATAGAACATGTGAGGAAAGATGGTATTGTAAGTAGGAATTCAGTTTGTTTAAGACACTAAACAGTCCCTTATAGTAGGAGCATATGAGTGAAGAGTAAAGTGATACAAAATGGAGATGAAGCATTTCCCTAAGGTAACCTGTGATTTCTACTAAGAAATGCATGACAGATTGGCTCCATCTTTTAACCCAAATGAATGGTAACTTGAAGACATTGCAGGCTAGTTGTTCTCAATTATTGGAGGTGAAGAGTCTTCCCTAGGGGGAAGGGATAGTTAGGGAGTTTGGGATTGACAGGTACACATTTCTATATTTAAAATGGATAACCAACAAGGAGTTACTGTATAACACAGGGACATATGGATAACCACAGGACCTACTACCGTTAAATGTTATGCGGCAGCCTGGATGGGAGGGGAGTCAGAGGAGAATGGATACATGTATATGTATGGCTGAGTCCCTTTGCTGTGTACCTGAAACTATCACAACATTGTTAATCAGCTATACTCCAATATAAAATAAAAAGTAAAAAAAAAAATTCAGGTTTTGTTTCCAGTGGGTTAGGATATAGTAACTGATAAACTCTAGGATCCTAGAGCTGCTCTAAGTATAGTGCAGACTGACTCCTACCCTGACATATAACATATGACAAAATGAATGAACTGAGCGGAGACCTACTGCACTTCAGATGGGAAGGGGTTGGGTCATGGTGTTATCCCTTGCAGAAGGAACACAGGCCTGCTGACTCCCAGCCTGTTGACCTTTGGGGCCTGAGTTGCCACCGAACTACGTATGCACTCTTCTTCCCATGCAGTACTGCTTTCCTGGGCCTTAAATGATGCCCCAAACATATTCTTGGCCCCTGAGCCCCCTCCATTTTCTTGAGATAACTCCCTTAACTATAAATGAGTGAAATGGCATACTCTTAGAAATAAAAGATTCCTTATAAACCAGCATTTGAAGACAAGGTTTTCACATCAACAGCCTGAACAAATGTGCCTAGCCTGCAGTGATGGCAGAAGGGTTTTTCTTGATGGTTTATCTCACTCCATCCCTGCACAGGCTTAGGCATACAGAAGCCAAGGGATGGAGTCTAGGTTACCCTACTCTCCTGCTATGTCATTATCACTTACGAGCTGCATGTACACAGGCATTTTACCTTTCTGAAGCTCTGTCTCTCCACTGATAATATGGACACAATAATACTTTTTTCCCCTTGTGAATTATAAAGATTACTGTGTTTAAAAATTCTTTCAAAATCACCAGGATAAATTCCTCCCTCTTTAATAATTGCATCACTGTTAAGTTAGGTCAGACAAATAACCTCCAGACCATAGCCAGGAAGCAGAGAGAGCATAGAGCCTCGGGAGTATATTTTACAAAAGGAAAGAGCAATTGCAAAGCGGGTGTGGGAAGACAGATTTCATACCCATGGATAAGGAACCATAAAGAAGGAATGCTGTGAGCATACAACTTAAGGCACAAGTTTCCCAAATGTGAAAGATATCTAAAGATATTCTGTTGTCCTAATCACAGCTTCTGGACAAGAAGTGGAAGATGTGTCCCAGGAGGCCTCAAGGGACCCCTCCAGCATCTTTGGTGTTTAGAATCTCTAAACTTAATGTCTTACTCCCACTATCTTGTTAATCTGACTTCACCTCTTCACAAAACATTGGAGGTAACATTTCCTACTGGAAGGCTGTTTTGGAATTCCCAAGTTGTGCTATGTGCCACTCCTTTTGACTCCTATCTCTTGAGCATTACTGCATCATATTTCTAACCATGTTATACTGAAACCATTAATAAATTTGCTAATTATTTTCACAGAAGGAACAGTGTATGTTTTTCTTTGTCCTCTCAAAGTCCAGGAGACTACCTGGCTGTCTAGTTCAAGTAGGTTCTTTATGATATAAAGGGAACTGAAATTAACTCTCCTATATTTTGCCTATACTTAAATTTGTCTTTAAGCCTCCAAATGCTAAGATTTTATTATTCCAATCCCATCCCCAACTCAGTTAAAACAAGTTGAATTTTTCAGATCCTTCTATTCATTTCTCTGGAGTTGATTCCTTTGTTAAAATTAAATACAAAATGCAGACTGGAACTGGAAATTCCCTTATCAGATAAAAACACTTAAACCACCTATGCAAAACTAAATCTAGTTTATTTCATAGACCTAAGTGAAACTTAAATTAGGTCATTTCTTGTAAATGCCTCTGATAATCCTAAAAGAAACAAGTTCTCTTCCCCCAGATGGTATAAGATAATCAGTTTTAATCAGTCCCCTACTATTGAAAGCCCTCATTGTAACAACCAATCACTGTAAAGATTAAACAGCTACTTCATTTTTGCTTTATAAGCCATCATCAAACATCATGCCCCGAGCTTTATATCAGTTTTAAACTTGAAAGCTCCCACCTCAAACTGTTCTTATATGCACAAAAACTCTTACAAAATACTATTTATTTATTTGGTGGTTTTAATTTTGCTATTTCCAGATTTTTTACATCTTTAATTAAAATATTCTTTCTCAAAGACTTCTGTCCAAGTCCTCGCCTCTTTGCAGACTTAACTCAGATCCTATCTATAAGGGTTAAGAAGCTATTGTTGACCCATCCAATAAGAAGGAATTTATCCTGTTTCCTATTGCTTTCCCCCTATTCAGTTCAATGTACCAGCTTAATTCTTATCTTACAGTCCTAAAAGGAGTATACTTTTGTTTTAAAACTGTGAAGCCATTAAAAGGACACCAAATTAGAAGTGAGAAAAATTTTTTTTTTTTTTTTTTAGAAATGAGAAAAATTTAGTTTAAGTCCTAGCTCTGCCATTCACTAGCCTGTAGACTTAACTAAGTCACATAATTTTTGTAAAATTGATTTCCTGTATATTGAAATTACATAAACACATAGCCAAATATGTTATATTGTGTTATTTTATAATTTTATGCAATGTTATATATTTAAGATACAAAAGAACAGGGCTTAAACAAGCTTATCTATTTTATGCTCCTTGAAAAATATGGGGATTTGAAGCAATATTTAATAGAGTAAAAAATAATATAAAAATCAAAAAGTGTCCTGCTACTATAGAAAAATATGTAACACCATCCAGTCACTCTTTGTCCCAGAAGAATGTGTGATATATTTGTAAGAATACATAGTACAATTCAGTATGTATAGTCTATGAATTACAAACTATAAGCATGAGAAAATATATTATGACAAAGGATTTATTAGTAAAATGGTCTTATCTTTTATCAGTTCTTGAGGGAGAGACTACGGTTGCCTAATCAGACTCTGATTATGATTGATGAAGCCCTTGCCATGCTAAGTAATAACTTTATAGAAAGGGAACGGCCCTTCTATCCACTAGAATCTAAAATGCTTTCTTTACTTTCCATCTCATCCTCCCACTTCCATAATTCAATCAAATGTATTTCTATGATTACATATTTAGCTTCCCCTGTTTATTTTAATATATATATTCATAATACATAAAAGTCATACCACTCAAATTTAATTGGAAACTTTTCAAAATTATATAATTTATATATTATAATTTTATAATTATTAATAATTTTTTATTTCTGATTTCTACTAGGTATGACATGTTGCTATTGCTATGTTATTATTGTATTTTAATTATAGTTACAAGTTTTAGCTAAGTTTTAACTTCACTTCGGAAAATGAATAGCACTATTCTATTAATCCTGAGACTAAAATATCTTTGACAAGATTATTCCCCCTTTTAAAAATGTAGTTCAATGTCATAAATATGTCATAATACTATAAACACCAAGTTCAAATAAAACAGGTCAATATAAAAATTTTGAAAAAGCAAAACTAAATATATGTATACAAAACATTTTTAACAATATAATAAAGACTTCATTCAAAAAACTGGAGACTTCTTTCTGAATTGGTGTAAACCCTAAATTATAAATTTTTTAAAAATACAGTTTTAATCTAATACTATCAAGTTTATACTGTACACCTTGGGTAAAATCCTTACTTAGCAGAGTCCCTTGGGGGAATTATTGTACTGCTTAGATAAGAACTATTTAAGATTAGCATTTCAATTATTTGACAGCAAATGGGAACTTCAAAAGTGCTTTAAGAGCTCTAAAACACTTATTATCTTAAGTAGTTTGAAATAGTCTTCATTTTATGTATACTATTAATTTGATTAACAAATCCTTTCCTTGTAGAGCTCATAGAGATAAATGTCAGCCTGAACCAAGGCTGAAGCACTGCAAAATCTAAATTAGACCCATGCAATTTAATGAGACCTTAATGTAGTTCTTCCCTGAACCAACATGGAAGTGCTGTCTCCTGACACAGTGAGCTACCTCAGTGGAGGGTAGTATGGGGCAAATGCAAGTTTCTTCCCAATTTACATATTTGGAAAGTATTGCTTTAATATTTCTTAAGTATTTGTATAACAAAACAAGGGATTTAAACACATGTTAGAGTGGTATTCCTACAGTTCTAATGTTAGAGAGAAAAAGGCAAAACATTTATTTAGCAGGAAATTGACACAGCAAGAAACTGATGCTCTCTTTGAAATACAGGCAAAGGCAAAGACCCATATATTTCAAATGAAGCTATGCAATTTTAAGTACATGTATTAGATTTTGAAACTGTAATCAGTATTTTAAATATAACACAGTGGAATAGTGATATTGGGGAAAAGATAAACATCCATCCAGAAACAAGCTATTATTGACTCAGTTGTTGACAGGCATACCCAAATCCTGTGATAATAAAAGCAAGGATCCTCAATAAGATGTTTAGATTGGTCGGATCTCAGACAGATTCATGCAGCATGTCAGAAGAGTAAGACTTTCCTACCCCAGGGTCTCCTCAAGCAGCCCTCCCAACTAATTTGTAGAACATGTAAGGCCATGAGGATATATAGTTCTAAAAGATTTATTAACTACCTAGTACAGGCATGACAGGGAGAAGTAAGTTATCAGCAGAATAACAAGTCTTCAGATATCCAGCTTTTCTTCAACTAGTGTGCTTAGCTATCCATAATATCAAACACCTCTTCCTCTGTTTCTCCTTTGACTCATGCAGGTTCTTGCACAGTTTCAAAGCCTGGGTAAAATATGTACCACCCAGGCTAGTATCATAGTGCTTTTTACTTCAGTGCCCAATTTACAGCAAAAAACCTACTGCCTTGTATTACCAAGTTAATAATAAAACCTAACTACTTATTTCTTAAATTGTATTTAAACCTGAACATGAGGTTATATTCTGAATTTTGAGAAGTATCATTGGACTCGCATTTCATCTGAATCAGTATACTAATGCTCTGTGTTATAACCAGATGACTGTAATCTCTCTCACTCAGAAGAGGTCACTGTTGTGATTAATCTAGACATCGGGCACTGTTCCATAGGATGTGCCTTTCCTCATATGAAATTGCTAAAAGTCTTTAAACCATGTGTGGTAAAAATTGAGTGAATTACCTCTGAACTTATAATTACGTGACAGTTGATTTGAGCTTCTTCCTTCAGGAGAAGGGCTCATAGGTGATGCTTCCTGACTTTTCCATTTAAGTAAATACATTACAGATTAAGTATGCTTACACAATTTTTAAGGCCGTAAATTTCCCTATTAAATAAAATAACTTTTTTATTTAGATCTTTTAAGTTGCCAACAGTACTGTTGGCTTGGCCAAAAAGTTCGTTCGGGTTTTTCAGAGGCTCTTACGGAAAAACCCGCATGAACTGAACGAACTTTTTGGCCAATCCAATAGTAGTGGTACCACTGATTGGTTTGACAATTATGTGGGCACTTGTAACATGACCCTTCCCAAATCAATAAAATCTTTATTTACAGCTATGCTAGACCAAATAGATCAGAACATTTATAAATCTTATAGATGTTTTCCATGACACCTGAAATTTAATTGCACAGGTATCACAGAGTTGACACCATGGATATAATATATCATTGGCATGTCTATTTGACCAATAGACCCTCATTTGCATAAAATACACCCTTGCCTGCAGCATTCTAATTAGAAGGAAAGTGCTAGTATTTTCCTAAATAACTAGTCTTAGAATCTAGGACAAAGAGATTTTAAGAAAAAAAGAAAAAATAGAGCCTTGTCAAATCGCAAACAAATTTTATCAAGTTTGATAAAACTCTCTTGAATTAAAGCCTTAAAGGATAATGACTTAAATGGGAGAAACAAATCAAAAACAAAAACAATGAAATATCACCTCATACCAGTCAAAACGGTCATCATCAAAAAATCTACAAACAATAAATGCTGGAGAGAGGGTGGAGAAAAGGGAACTCTCCTACACTTTTGGTGGGAATGTAAATTGGTACAACCACTATGGAGAACAGTGTGGAGGTTCCTTAAGAAACTAAAAAGAGAACTACCATATAATCCAGCAATCCTACTCCAGGGCATAAATCCGGAGAAAAACATGGTTTGAAAGCATACATGCATCCCAATGTTCACTGCAGCACTGTTTACAATATCCGAGAATGGAAGCAACCTAACTGACCATCGACAGATGAATGGATAAAGAAGATGTGGTACATATATACAGTGGAATATTACTCAGCCATTAAAAAGAATGAAATAATGCCATTTGCAGCAACATTGGTAGACCTGGAGATTATCATACTAAGTGAAGCAAGTCAGACAGAGAAAGACAAATATCATATGATATCACTTATATGCAGAATCTAAAAAAAAAATGATACAAATGAACTTATTTACAAAACAGAAACAGATTCACAGAATTAGAGAATGAACTTATGGTTACCAGGGGGAAAGGTGGGCAGGAGGGACAGACTGGGAATTTGGGATTGACATGTACACAGTGCTATATTTAAAATAGATAACCAACAAGGACCCACTGTATAGCACAGGGAATGCTGCTCAATATTCTGTAATAACCTAAGTGGAGAAAGAATTTGAAGAAGAATGGATACATGTATATGTATAACTGAATCACTTTGCTGTACACCTGAAACTAACACAATTCCAATATAAAATTAAAAAGTTTAAAAATGTTTACTTTCAGGCAGCATTTTTTTCTATCTATCTCTAACAAATGGAATAATGCCTAAAATTTTAATTCAGAGAATGTATAATGAAGACTACTGACTAATAGTTTCTGGTTGAATGTCAGCTTCAGTTACTTTTTTCTTAAATTGAAGTATGGTTGATTTACAATATTTTGTTAGTTTCAGATGTACAGCATAGTGATTCAGTATTTTTGCAGATTATATTTCATTGTAGGTTATTACAAGATAATGGTAATAATTCCCTGTGCTATACAGTAAATCATCACTGCTTATTTATTTTATGTATAGCAGTTTGTTTCTGTTAATCCCATGCCCCTAATTTGTCCCTCTCCCCCTTTCATCTCCCATTTTGTAACCACAAGTTTTTTCTATGTCTATGAGTCTATTTCTGTTTTGTATATGTATTCATTTGTATTATTTTTAGATTCCACATATAAGTGATATCATATAGTATTTTTCTTTTCCTGTCTGACTTATTTCACTAAGCATAATATTCTCTAGGTCCACTCACGTTGCTGAAAATTGCAATATTTCATTCTTTTTTACTCCCAAATACACTGTAGTCCTAAAAAGGACCATTTAAAATTTGGCAAAAGTGAGCACTGTGACAAGATATTCCTCTAGAAGTTACAGCTTAAAGCAACAAACTAAAGAATTCATTCTCAGTAGAGCATTATAAAAGAGACACAGAAGAAATGCTAGTGTTAGGAGCTGTATTCTGACTGCCTAAGTTCAGTCCTACTAGGTCATGGAAAATAATGAGTTAAGATTTAACTAGCTTTTTATATCTCTAAACCAGGTATCCTTAAAACTCCAGCTATAGAAGAGAAATTTAAAAATGAGAAACAGAAGCTATTGCATGAGATCATACAAATAGTAGGAAAACCAACGTTCACGTTATTTCCATTAACCATTTTCCTTCTCAGCTTTGATGAGTTTAAGTATGGTCTTGTCCTATGACACCCCAAAAGTCGGTTGGGGGAAATAAATATCCTGGTTTAACAAAGAAAATTCAGTCAACTCTGAATGTCATATCTGATCCAGAGAACAAATGTAGTATCTCATGGTTCTGAGACAAGAGGAAAGGGGGCAGGGCACAACCTGTAAATGACATAGTCACTGTGGATATGACAAAAAGTGGTTAGAATCTATAGGCCCAAGATGGTGGAAGATTTAACTTCCAGCAGACCTTGAGCCTCATTATACACTCCTTTTAATACATTAGCATGCTAAATGACATACCCACAGGTGCCATGACAGTTCCAAGGTTGCCCATAAAAGGCCAAAAAGTGGGTGGTGGCCCAACCCCTGGCCCAAATCCCTGCCCTTTCCCCAAAATAGTTGGAATTATCCTCCCACTCATTAGCCTATGAGATTACCCAGTCCATAAAAATTGACCACCCCATATTTTGAGCCCTCTTGTCTTCTGAAATGGCACATATTCTGTCTATGGAATGTGTATCTCCCTAAATAAAGTTGCTTTCCCACTTAGTTCTTGGGGCAGAGCTCTCTTGCCTGCCTGCTTGTATCCTTCACAAGTGTCTTATACTAATAAACCTACTTCTTGCCTATAGCTTTGCCTCTTGCTGAATTCCTTCTGCACTAAGACAAAGAACCTGAGCTTCATTAAGTCCTGTAACCAGGTGTGCAATTTAAGCTGGGAGATTGTGGGTTCCAGTCCCCTCCTAAACTGGAGATTGTGGGTTCGAGTCCCACCTGAGGCACAACTGGGTTTGAGTCCCACCAGAGGTGCTACTGAGTTCAAGTCCCAATGTGAGGTGTGTGGTTTCAGTTTTAGAGATGACATTAAGGATTTACACGCCTTTGTTAGAGCATGTACAAAGAGACTGGACTAGGAAAAAAAGAGAAGCAGAAAGTAGCCTTGTGTAAGCAAATTTTTGAGTGAAGTTAGTTAATGATCACAGTAGCCCTAGATTCTTAGTCTTCTAAATCTTTTGTGCTATTTACCAAAACTATTTTTATTTCATTCATAAAGCGTATCTGATTTCACTAGGAGTCAGAGTTACTCCTAGGGGAAATGTACACCATCCTCAGATAATCTTCTGAACCAGAAACCTTCCTCCAGCAAACCCATAATAATGTCTTTCAGCTTTCTTATCTTGTGATTTAGAACGCTAACAGAGCTGCCATTCGCTGTCACCATCCCAAAACTGCCATGTCATCATTGCCCAGTTTCCCATACATATAATTTAGTTTCAGGAGAAACTGAAGGGATAACAGCCTTGCTAGTATATAAGATGTTTGTGCTGTGTGTGTGTAGATCATATTTTTACTATTAATTTTATTGAGGCAAAATTTACATACGGTGAAATACACAAATGTTAAGCAGAGAGTTTGATAATTTTTGTCAAGCTTACACCAAAACTTCCAAACTCCAATAAATATATAAAATATTTCCCTATTCCAGAAAGTTTCTTTCTGCTTTCTTTTTAGACAGACTTGGCCACCCCAGAAGTAAACACCATCCTTGTTTCTATCATCATAAATTTGCTTATTCATACAGTATCATCAACATTTGTTAAAATCAGTATTCTTAAATTTAGCAGTTTTAGTGGGTATGAAATGTTATCTCATTGTGATCTTATTTTCAACTAACGACTAATAATAATAAGTACCTTTTCATGTGGTTATTGTTCATACATATATATTCTTTATAACCATTCTTTAGAAATCATTTTTATTTCGAATTTAAGATTTGATTTTTATTTAAAATTTGCCAATTTTCAGTAGGTTATGTGTCTCCTTATTATGAGTTATTAGTGTTCTTAAATATTCAAACCTTTTGATAGACATACGTACCAATATTTTCTCTCAGATTGTGGCTTATGTGTTCATTTTTCTATTGCTACATCTGTATGTAGTTAAAAACTTTGATGAGGTCTAACTTATCAATTTGTTTCTATTATGGTTAGTGATTTCTGTGTCCTCTAAGATAAAATTTTGCTACCCTAAGAAGATGTTCTCTCAAGTGCTCTGTATTTTTAGTTTTTTTTTTATGTTTGGGTCTATAATCTCAGCTCAAGATAATTTTCTGTGTAGGGTAATCTAGGGGTCAAAGTTAATTTTTCTATGTGGTTATACAGTTTTCCAGCACCCTAACAGAAAAAAGTTTTCATTTCCTATAAATTGCTTTAGAGAATTTGTGAAACTTCAGATAATTGTGGATATGTGGGTACATTTGTAGATTCTATTCTTGTCCATTGATCTATAAGCCTTAGCCAGCACAATAAGACAAGAAAAGGAAAAAGAGGCATACAGATTGAAAAGAAAGAAAGAAAATTGTCACTATTTGCAAATATCATGATTGTGTACATAAAAAAACCCGAGTCAACCAAAACCTCTAAGAACTAATAAGTGAGTTCTCAAATTTGCAGAATAAAACATCAACACAAAAAATCAATCATATTTCTGTATATTAGCAACAAACATGTGGGAACCAAATTTTAAAACACAATATCATTAGCAATTACTCTGGAAAATAAATGAAATACTTATGTGTTAATATAACATATACATGTGAATGAGGCTTTTTCTGGGAACTGTGAGACAGGTCAAATGATTATAATGCTCCAGAGAGGGAAATTTATGATGAACTCCAAATAGTCTGCTCCTTCCAGCAGCTGCAAGGCTGCTGCTTATCACAACTATACCATGGTTGCAAGGCTGCTGGTTTTCAAGGCTACCACAAAGCTGAGGGTGTAGGTCAAATTAAAGCACCATAATTTCTGCTGTTCTTACTGAGGTTCAGTTACTTTTCAGTATTAAATAACTATAAGAAAACCTGCCTTGGTACAGAGCACAGCAAGGAAAACAACTGTGTCTGAGAAGTGAAATGACTAGCCAGCTCTCAAGGGAATTCAATACCTATTTTAAATGTGCCTATAAATTATTTGAAACTCCTCACTTTAAGAGACAGAAGTTAGTTTCCTTCCTATTGAGGATGGGCTGGACTTGGTGATTTCTAATAAATAGAAAATGACAGTGTGTGACTTCAAAGTCTAGATTCTTCCTCTTTCCTCTCTCTCTCTTAAATTGTTCACTCTAGACAATTAGGGTCTATGTTGAGATCAGCTCTATAGAGAACTACATGTGACAAAGAAATGAAGTCTACAGCCAACAGTCAGGAGAGTGAGGTTTCTTGAGAGCAGATTCTGTAGCACTGGTCACATTCTCAGATCACTGAGTCCAGACAACATCTTCATTACAACCTTATGACAGACTATAATCAAGTATCATTCAGATAAACTGCCCCCAGATTTTTGACCCCTAGAAACACATTGAGCTGCTGAATTTTTTGGTATTAGATATTTAACACATAGCCCATATTCCTAATACTCAAGAAATTCAAAAATTCAAGCTGTGAATTTAAAATGTCTCTGCCCAATAGGACTCTAGTTTCTTAATGGAAATAAAAAATTCTCTCTGGAGAAGCACACCTTCATTCTAATAGAATCCCCAAAGAATTCTCACAAATACTATTTTCAAAAGAAAATGAAAAATTTAATATAAAGTATTTCTAGCCACAAATAAATAAGACACTTGAAAGTATATATAAAAATTAAACTAACAGAACTATAATAATTACTTACAGTGGAATTAACACAAATAGCATATAAGTAAGGAAGAGACTATTCTTCCTATTTTCTGAAAAATTAAAAAGCAACTTGAAAAAAATGAGGAAAACTATAAGTGATGACAAAGCAAATTTGAAAAAAAGTATATTGCAAAAATAAATATATACACTAATTAAAAGAAAAAATTCAAAGGACAGGTTTAAGAGCTGATTAGACATAGCCAAAGAGATAAACAGTAGAATTCAAAAGTAGATCGTAAGTTTTCCACAATGCAGCATAGAGACAAGAAGGAAATATATATATTATATGGAAGAGAGGTTAAGAGACAGGAAGTATGGAGTGAGAAAGCTGAATACATATTGTTGGTGAAATAAAATTAAAAACAGATCTCCTGCCAAACCAGAAACTTCTCCACAAAAGAAGAGGAAAAATACAATTTTGTACTGAATAAGCATTAAACAAAAATATGATTGCATAATAGACAGTTGGCTAGAGATTGCAAAGACAGAAGAAATCTCATCCTTTTATATAGCAAAGCAGGTATAGCTCTTCTCACTCGTGTTCTCAAGATAAACAATGAATAGTCTTCAAGTCCAGAGACAGACACATATAAAGGGAAAACAATGAGAAGAGAGTCAGAAATCAGATGACCATCTATAAGGCAAGGAGAGAGACCTGGAACATATTTTTCCCTCAGAGTCCTCAGAAGGAACCAACCCTGCAGACACTTTAATTTCAGACTTCTAGTTTCCAAATCTGTGAGATAATATATTTCTGATGTTTAGGTAACCAAGATTGTGGTACTTTGATACAGCAGCCCTAAAAAACTAACACAAAGGAGAAAATAAAGATATTTCCAGACAAATCCATGGAAGTTTCCCACCAGCAGACTATCATTAAAAGAAAATCTGGGGGCTTGCAGGGGATGTGGGTTCGAGCCCTGGTCTGGGAAGATCCCACGTGCTGCAGAGCAACTAGGCCCATGAGCCACAGCTACTGAGCCTGTGCGTCTGGAGCCTACGCTCCACAACAGGAGAGGCCATGATAGTGAGAGGCCTGCACACTGCAATGAAGAGTGGCCCCCGCTTGCCACAACTGGAGAAAGCCCTCTCACAGAAACGAAGAACCAACACAGCCCAAAGTAAATAAATAAAGAAAATCTGAATGATATATGAGGACAATGATCCAAGAAAGAAGATCTGAGATGCAAAAATGGATAAAAAGCAAAGGAGCAATAAGGATGTGGCTAAATGTATTCCAGCATTAGCTTTCTGAATCAAAAATAGCATCATATGGACTTAATAAGACAGAATTAAATAAAATAGCATATGATAGAAAAAGGACTAAATGTAGTTAATATGTTCAAAATCTCTTATAAGGGAAAAGATAAAATATAACAATTAAATTTAAGACTATTAAAAAATAAAGTATGCATATTATAATCTCTGGATTGATCACAGAAAGAATAATAAAATATTGGATATACCTAATAAGAGGTGAGTACAACAAACTGTTGAGGAAGAGATGAAATGATAAAATTAATTAACAAATACAAAGGAACATAGGAAAAGAGAAAAGGAAACACAGAAATCTCAGAACAAATAAAATACACAGAAAAGGATGTTAGATATACATCTAAATATATCAGTATTTATAGTTTAAAAAATGGATAAAATGATCCAGTTAAAAGACAAGTTTTAAAATTTGCTTTTCAAAAAACCCAACTACATGTTTTTTACACAAGATATAGATAGCTAAAACATGTAGTTAAAGAAATGTTGAAAAGAAATTGGAAAAAGATGCATTATTTGTCAAAGATAATTGCCAAAACAAGTTTATATAGTTTTGTTAATGTAAGACAGATTTTTCTATAGAATCAGGCATTTTTCAGACAAAAACAGAGCTATTGGATAGTGATTGCAATTCCCCAGAAGGAAGTATTTATTTTAAATGTGTAGGCAATTGATAACACAGCCTCAAAATATATAAGACAAATTTACATAAAGCAATTGTAATTATTGTTAACAATGACCCTAAATGAGGTAAATTATTTTCCCTGTGAATACTGGGTAATTGGAGCATCCTTTATAATTGCATTCTATAATTACTGCTTGGGGACTTTTTTAGTGCTTACTCTGAGACCTAAATCTCTCATTGATAATTAAACATATTAATATTGGAACACCATCTGACTCTAGCCCCTCATTTTACAAATGAAGGAATTGAGATCCACAGATATGAAAGAAGAGCAGCCTGAATAGCATTTAGTGAAAGAGCCAGAGATTAGTCTACTGACTTTCCATCCAAAGTTCTTGGCATTATTTCACAATATCTACAGTTATAGTCATTTCTGCACTAAAAAGAAGAGGCAACATAAATATTTCATTCACTGAAAATTATAATTTCAAAGTAACAATTTAGTTTTGGCTCCAAGGTTCAGGTGAACTTTCATGCACTGGAGACTGGCCTACAAAATAGCTCATATTGTCTTCTCCACACTGCCCTGCATTTGTGTGCACGTTTGTGGCCCAGTGAATATAATGGGAAAGCCTAATAATGTTCCTCAGTTACAGAAAGAAAAAAACAGCTCTGAATTTTTTTTTTTTCTTTACGCGGGCCTCTCACTGTTGTGGCCTCTCCCGTTGCGGAGCACAGGCTCCGGACGCGCAGGTTTAGCGGCCATGGCTCACGGGCCCAGCTGCTCCACAGCATGTGGGATCTTCCCGGACGGGGGCACGAACCCGTGTCCCCTGCATCGGCAGGCAGACTCTCAACTACTGTGCCACCAGGGAAGCCCCAGCTCTGAATATTTTAATAGAAAATAGATTCATTAGAGAAAATTATCAGAAGGTCTAGAGGAGTAGGCACTCAGAGAGACCACCAGCAATTACTCCCAGAACAGGAGCAGCTATCTGCCCAGCCAGAGGAGTCGTTGTCTCAACCCAAATAAGGAAGATGAGGAATCAGAAGGTCATCACTAGAAGTATTGACCTCAAGACCATATGCTACAATTATGGCATCAATGAGCTGAATCTACAACCAACTGCCACAACCCTGCAAATCAAGTGACTAGATTCCAGAACTATGATACAGAAGAAAAAAATCAACTTCTCTAAAACCAAGCTTTATAGCAGCAATAGCCCCAGAAGCCTCACTTCTGCCTTCAACATCTCATTTTGGAGCTTCTAATTGGTAGAATCCAATTTGCATCCAGAACCCTAAATGCAAGTTTTCTATCCTCTGTAGAACAGAAAACGTTCCAGAGGAGGTCTGAAATAGATGCTGAGTGCTAATCATTATATCTATAGGGGCTCCTCTTTCTTATATTATTATAGCACACTCTTTTTACCATGATTTTATTTGCTACTATATATAATAGTCTTTGTTTACTTGTTTGTGTTCTTTTGTATTATATGTCTGCTCTGTTAGATTATAAGCTTCATGAGGACATGAACCATTTTTGTTTATGATTACTCAGTGCCTGACCTGTAGGAGGTCCATAGTAAATTTTTGTTGAGGGAATTCATTGGAAGCATCAGGTCTCATTCCTAAGTGGGTTAAAACTCAGCTCATTCACTGATTCATTAAACAAATGTAGAAGCTTCTCAATCTGTATGGGCTTCACTGGCTTGTCTGCAAATCAGGCTAATAACAAGGCATGAGTATCACCCATCCTGCTCTGTTCTTCTCCTACGTCAACCAGCTCGTGTTATGTATAAGGCCTAAACTTCCTGTCATGGTACAAACAATATCTTGCCAAATGTATGGTGAAAACAACTAGCCTATGGACCTGAGGGCCTCTATCTAAGAGGGGGTTTGGCACAACATATATCAAATATGCCTTAATTGTCACTCTCAGGTTGTTACTGCTCAGGTACTCCTGATCTGGAAACACCAGAGAGGGCACAGAGCTCCAGCCTCATTTCAAGCAGCACTGTATCCTGAGATTCACCTGCCACCGCACAGGTATGCATGTGAGGGAGAAATTCTGAGTCAGGTGTTTCCCCTGCCATTCCTGGACAAATGACAAGTCCAAACTCAGTGCAGTAGAATTCAATCGCACCATAACCTACCATCTATGCTCTTGCTCTGCTTAAGATCCCTCGCTCCTGGTCGGTTCTTTAAAGCCCTCAAAAGAATTGCCCACAGTGGAGTGTTTATGTGGATGTAAGTGTGTGTGGGTATGTGGATGGTGAGGGGTGAAGGACTGGTTAGCAGTGACAACTTGCTACATCCTCTTCCTTCTGTACGCATGGGAAACTGACACAGCATAGGTTACTCTCTGGGCCAAAGGTTCTGAGGCTCAGTGCACACTGCTGTCTTAGAACTCCATCAGGGAAAATTTCCACCTTCCAGGTTGCTGTTTTCTCCCTGGCAAACACTTCCAGCTTCTTGATAGCTTCTAAGTTGTTTGCAAGAAGCAAAGTTGCACTTTAGAAAAAAAGAGTTACTACCAAAATGGAGAATGTTGGGAGGGGAATAGAGAGGATAGAGCATTTTCTGTCCTCAAAACACACTGTGTGTAGCTTAGAATGAGGATGGAAGTGGGTATTGTGAAGAAAATACTGAGAGAGAAAGCTGTTCCTTGTCTAAGGGGAGACCAGGAACAGTTTGCTTTTCCCTTCTCCCAGGAGTGGAGCCTGATACTACAGCCTGTAAAAGAAACTTGTTTATTGTTCCTATTCTCTTAATTCATCCCATGCTCCCTTATACTCCTCAAGTGTACTACTGCAACTCCCTCTATTAACACTGAGAAAACACTGGTAGGAATGACCACTCCCAGCAACTCGCCCTTATGATTCCACCAGGGAGGGTGGAGATGCATAGACTCCTCGCTGTTACTCCAGGCCTCACCCCTCACGTGGGCAGAGGAGAGTGGGTACAAGTTAATGTTTGAGCCTGGGAAATACATGTCTTCCCAAGGAAGATATTTCGAATGAAAGGATAATAAGATAAGGTAAGGAGAGATCAGTTTTTCCATCAGGGGTGTACATGGTCCCATCTCATACTAGAGCAAAAGTCTCTTCAGAATATCTACGTTGCCTTCTTCATAGAAAACTGTAGGACACTACGAAGCTTTAGAGGAAAGGAAAAAAAAAACTAGAGAATTTTGATATATGACATTCTTAGAGGTTTTTTGTATTAATATTAAACCTGTGGTTGATTTAGCATTCCTGACATTATCATTTATTTCACCTTATTAATTTTGCAGATTGTCTGGGATTACCCTATTTACATATATTTTTTAGAGAGTGTCTACATTTTTTCTTCATTATCATGACTGGGCTATGGAATACTATAGGCAGACTTGACCTGCATTAAATTTATACTGTCCAGCTTTATTCTGGCCCAGATCCTTGACCATCTTCCTAGTGAACTCCCCAAATAAGCCCCTCCAAACAACTTTCTATTTCATTGGGTTCCAATTACTATAGCTTTTCACCCCACTACAGCCCACAGACAGCAGAGAACTTCTCTCATTTCTGAGAAGCGCTATATCACATAACACGCATTTGCCGTCTTTCTACCATCATGTAGCTCTTTATTTATACCTGTAGTCTCATCTCCATTAGATCCTTATATAAAAATCTTTATTAATGCTTATCCTCTAAAATTAACTGCTCACAAAAATGAATTCCTATGCTATTGACATCATCTCTTCCTAAAAGACCTTGATCATGTATTTATGCCCAGCATGTATTTATTTCCAGCATCATTAATTTTAATATCCTCCCAGTCTAGCTTCTCTACTGTCTTATATATTACCACCCATGTTATGCTTTAATCATTGTTTTTATCACGTCCCTCCCTTTTCAAAACCCTCCAAACACTATTTCTTTCAACAGTTTCCACTTTTTTAAGACTTTATGTTGATTGCCTCCTATTAATTCAACTGTATATTTATAATTTCTCCCAAACATAGTCTCCACTGTATTCACGCCAGTGTTTACGGTGAGTAAAACCCACTGTATTCACACTAATTGGCATATAATGGGTATTCAGTACATGGTTGAAAAGTAGATGCATGCAAGTTTACTCCTGCTGCCATAAATTAAAATTAGTTCTCACATCTGAATGGGTATTTTCCTATCCCTTAGGCTATCAGAATCTTAACTGCTTCTGAGTCAAACTTTAAACCTATTTTCTTTATGAAGCCTTCTTTTACTATTCAAGATTTAATTCATACTCTTTTATTTGAATATTTTAGTAAACATTGGATATGCCAAACAATTTTGTAGTAGTCAAGGTTCGGTTACAGGTAACAAAACCTCAACAACTATTTTAGGCAGAAGAAAGAAATATATTTAATAAAGAAAAATAGGTGCTTATAAATTGTTAGAAGGTTAGAGGAGCAGACTTTCCATTGATTGGGATTCCAGGAACAATGCATCAGAAAATACCACTAAAGTGGAAGGCTAAGGAATCTGTCACAACCAAGGAGAACTGCTACGCTTAATGACACAGGAACACTTTATCTGTAATGTAGGCATGAGTACAATTCTATCACAATTATGGGCTCTAGAAGTAGAATGGGCCTATTAGATCCAAACAGAATTGAAGCCTGCATCCCAACACCCATGGATAAATACAAAGACCTTGACTAATGTTACCAAAGAAAATCAAACACTTCCATGATACTGCTTGGGAAAGTGCAGTATTTGCCTTACTGTCAACTTCCAAAACATGTATGAATTCATCCAACTGGCTGAGTTCTAATAACACATGATATGCTAGTTATGAGAAATTCCAAGGAATTGATTTTTTTCAGTCTTCAGCATTTTCAGTATAGCATGAAGAGGGATGAATTCTGGTTACCAATTCATTATATTCTCTACAAGTGGGTTTTATTTCATTACTTTGTTATTGTTTGCTACATGATGATCATATATTCCTAAGTATATAAAAACTATATAACTACTTGATAATGGCTAATTGGGATGGCATCATATTGTAGAGGGAGAAATATGCTAAATCAAAGAGTATTTAGTTCTAGTCGTACCTTTGTTCTCTGTTATGCTTCTTTGTTTGTTTGTTTAATCATGAAGTCAGTCACTTAGCTTCCTTAGGTCACATTTAATTTGAGAAGTTTTATAGATGATATCTTGAGCACTCTCCTGATTTACTAGTCTATGATTTCAAGAGTGATTGAACTATATCCTGTTCAAGTAGCCAGCCCATCTGCTTAATAGGAGAAAATTGTATTTGACTATTAAATGTGTACTATGTGTTTCACTTCAGAAGATACTGGAGGAGAGATTTGAGAGACACACAACATTGACATTTTTCTTTTTCTCTGAAGACTGGTTGAATGGACATACTTTTATTCTTTTTGATGATAGGTAGAGACTTGAAGTGCCTTGTCTTACTGCTGTTTTAAAGACTTTAACAAGTTACATGGAGCACTCACAATAAAAACTGTGTCCCCAAGTCCAATTCTATATGACTTAGAGAGGGTCAATATCATTTCTGACTTTTCCCCAATACAAAATAACACTCTCTTGACTTGCTGTTTTACAGTATACTCTCAGCCATTGATCTTCCACTTAGAATGATTGATATTCCCTATCTTTTGCTATCACTGGCAGCCAGTCCTTACACAGATGGGACTCCAATCACTCCCTGAGGATGGTCTCCCTAAATAACTACCTGTCCTCTGCCTGTAATTAGATTTGGAAACTGATGCCTATATTATTGCACAATAAGATAGTTTGGCTTGAGCTCTACAGTTATTTTAAGAATAAACTTGGCAACACAAAGAACCACATTTAGAATGTCAGTTTCTAGTATGTAACTTTTCTGATTTTATCTGGAATGGTGTAATTGGAAATGTGTTCTTGTAACAATCCTTGATTAATTCCACTGCCAGCTTGTCTAAAGTAGTAAGCAGGGATTCTCTACTGCAGATAATAATTGCATCCTTAATCCCATAGAAAACAGCCAAATTTAACTGTCAACAAATGATGCTTAAAATAAAATCTTTCAAACAAAATCTTACAAAAATACAAATTTGAATGTAGATTCTTATCAACATTCTCATGTATATGTGCAAGCTTTCTTTTATGAAACTATTAATGGGTAAAGATATTTAACAAGTCTCTCATTGACTACAAATTCATTCAGATATCTTGGTTCATCAAATTATATTATAGAGAGTAAAGAAAATTTGTAAATATGCTACCTAACTAGAGACACATATCTTTGAAGAATCTTGGGATAGAATTTGACAGGAAATTAATAAATACTATCTAAATTTCCAAACAAGAATATTGAATCAATAATCTATTTGAATAGGGAATCTTATAATGAACCCATTTCAAGGTTTTAAGACAAAGTATTAAAAATCTGTGAACTTCTCATGAAAATCAGTGTTCAGCAATGACTCATTAAAATAAAATCATCACAGACTAACCTTATCTCATTTTATAGCATTTTAAGATTGCTATTTCAGAAAACAAATTTATAAGACATGTTTAATACTGATTTCCAGTAAATGGCTATACCATTTGGATTGATTTTCATGGCAAGGAGAAATACATCCAAGTTAAAATGAGTTAAGTGGCAAGAACACACAATTATTTCTCATAATAATAAGTCCATCAGTAGGGCTGTTTTATGTTTTTTTTCCCTCATCCTTAGTTGTCATTCAAAGATATCACATATACACAGGATCAATCTAGCCAAAGAAGACTGAATTAATCTGCATCCTTAAAACTCCGGTGATTCCCCACCCAGTATTCTGGTTTTCTCTTATAGATCTCTTTTCTTAAGAAAGAAATATTCTTCCCAGAGTTTGTCATTCTAATTTCATTTCTCAAGAAGTTTTGATCAAACATGGATCACATTTTATTACCCTAACTCAAAGAGTTCATAGAATTTCAAGTATTTTGTATTTTTAGCTTCTAAAGTGGAAGATAGACATTGCCAGAAATCAAAAAAGTAGGAGGGGAATGGCTGATGGGTAATTACATCAGGTTCCTATTGCTGGTATAAAAAATTACCACAAACGTAATGGTTTAAAATAACACAAACGTGTTATTTACACTTCTAAGGGTCATAAGAAAAACTCAGTTTTTTTGCTTTAAAGTTCCAGTAAATCCAGAATTTTGTCTAACACAGCTGGACTACTAATCATGATGAAAGAAAATAATAATTTCAAATCTAGCAGATACTCTTGTTTGACATATGTTAAAGATTCAAACATATCTATGACACAGGTTCAATAATTTAGGCCACAATTTGACAGCATTTCTTTGTAAAATTGGAAATACAACAGAACAAAAATATTGAGGAGTATCTTATAACTCGTGTTTCATTTAAGGCTAAAGAAAAAGAACATTTAAAAATATTTTTGAATCAGTTAACCTTTGATATTATAAAAATCTTGTATCTTATAGGCAATCGTTTTCTAGCTCAATTGACCTCATTCACTTTTACAAAACATCTTTCTACAGTCTTTGTCTCATAATTTTCTGAAAAGTTTTGTATAACTGAAATAATTTAACCACTTCTCCATCTAAAAGTGATTTTCTATTTTATGCAATACTTCAAGCTGTTTTATAGCTGGTCAACCTTACAATATTGAACTCTGTTAAAAACTCACTTACAAATTTTCTACAAGACATTTAGTTCTAATTTTAGACAACTAATTTTATCTATTCTTTTTTGAAAGCTGAGAGAAACCTTAAATTTATTATACATTTGCTAGTGTCTCTTAATATTGTTCACCTCATTTTATTTAATTTTTAACCCAATTAACAAAATGCTTTTTTATTTTGCTCTACCACAGCAAAATAATGCAGTTTCCATTAATCATGAAATTGGCAAATACCTTCTTCCTGTATCTTTTTGCCTTAATGTTCTGACTGTAGCACTAACTTCTGTATCCCCACTCAATTCTGTATCAGAAGTAAAGTTTGTTTTAAATTTACAAATCTGATTGTTTATTTACTTACATGAGAAAAATAACTTATTTACATTTTAATTAAATGGTAAGTATAATAAATACTTGTAAAATAATCACTATTTACAACATAAACACATTACAATGTTAAATAAGTATATTTTAAAAATCATTCAGATTGAAGCAATACAATGATACTTACTAGAGCAGTGTTGTGTATATGTGTAATATTAAAAACTAGACAGGACCTGACAGAACACTATAATACAACCATAATATCACACAATACAATGATTAAGGTGAAACACAGTCATACCAAAACAATAAAGTTGTGTTTAATGGAAAAACTATTTTATATAATTTCAGGCTTCAAATTTAAATTTAATTAATTAAAATAAAATAGAAAATTCTACTGCTTAATCTCACTAGCTGCATTTCAAGTGCTCAGTGTTTGCATGTACCTAGTGGCTATTGCATTAGAAATGACAATCTTAGACTAATGCATGCATACAAGTAGACTTGTGAGATAATATTTTATCAATTAAATCAAATAAAAACAATTGCCCATTTATATTATTCTACTCACTACAATCACTCTTTTAATTCATTCATAATTCACTCTTTTAATTCATTCATAATTAAAGACAATTATTTTCAGACTTCTGATATGGGGATCATAGTGTTTGCTTTGCTTAGTCATCTTCAAAGATCTAAAGCATACATTGTTATTCGGTTCTAAAAATTCATTAAAATGCACAGAAGATAAAAGTCTCCTGGGGAGAGATCGTGATGGCAAAATAGGAGAACGTGTAGCTCACCTGTCCCCACAAACACATCAAAACTTACAACTACATGTGAAACAATTCTAACAGAAAACAAACTGGAAACTGGCAGAAACAACCAAAGCTGCAGGAAAGATCCCCACATAACTGGGTAGGACAGAAAAAAAAAAAGGCATCAGGACAGGACCAGTGGCCCTGGGAGGGATCTGTGAAGTAGGGAGTGTCGGCACAGGCAGTTCCTTGCTCTGCGCAAACTGCCCCCCACCCCAGTCTTCTGGGAGGTCTGCTGGGACAGATAGGGAGCTGGAGGGGCCTGGACTCTGCTTGTGAGGACTGTGCATCTGCCGACTTGTTAGCAATTAGAGCAGAGAGAGCTCAGCAGTGACAGTTGCCACCTGGCTACATTTCACATACCAAAGTGCATGATGGGTGGAGCTGCTGCGAGCTGGGAGAGGACTGAGTCTACCTGCATGGAGACAGCCCAGAGGGCTTGGACTGTGATCTGGGCTGCCAATATTAGTGCATCCAAGTTGGGGCACAGGTCCACCACTGGAGCCCCTTTATCAGCACAGCATAGGGTGGGGCATGTGTCCACAAGCAGAGCCCACTGTCAGTGTACTCACAGCAGGGCATGACTCCTGTGGCAGCAGGCTTTGTGAACATGCACATGACGGAGGTAGGGCTGATACCTGAGCCCATTATTAACCTCTGCAGCAGCAGACTTTGTTGGTGTGCACACCAGGTGGCAGGTGGCATCACAGAATCACACATCCCTGGCACTAGACAGCCCCTGGAGAGGAGTACACAGTGGTTGGTTCCTTGCTTGATGGGAGTGCTCCAGGACCACCCACCTCACATAGCAGCTTGGAGCTGCATCTGGGGCAGACAGGTCTGGGGAGAGGCCTAACATAGCCTAGGTCCCATGCAGGTCCCAGGTCAACATCCAGTGCAGGCTCTGGACAGCACAACATCAATCAAACCCCTATTAAGGTGATAATGGCCAGCACACTCTGAGGAAAGATGTGACAGGCATCTATATCAAAAACAGCCCTCTTACAGAAAATATTGGACTCACACTGTCTACACAGTGACACTCCCACAAAATAACACCCCTTCAAGATCACAGTAGAAAACTGTTTCTCCTAAATTCATAGAGACAGAGAAAGTAATATAAAAAAGCAGAGAAACTACTCCCAATTAAAAGAACAAGAGAAATCCCTTGAAAGAACAAATAACGAAGCAGACATCACCAGTCAAATAGCTCCCAAGTTCAAAAAGGAGGTAATAAAAATGCTAAAGGAATTAAGAAAGCTTATCAATACAAATACAGATCACTGTAACAAGGAACTAGTAACTATAAAGAGGAACCAATCAAAATTAGATAAATCAATTGCTGAGATAAAAACCAATCTAGAAGCAACTAATAGCAGACTAAATCATGCAAAAAATAAATAAATAAATAAATAAATAAATAAATAAGTGATCTGGAATACAGAATAATGGAAATCACTAAATCAGAACAGCAGAAAGAAAGAGAAATGAAAAGAAAAAGAAAGAAAAATAGGAGATCTATGGGGTAATATAAAGTGTGCCAATCTACACATAATAGGGGTTCCAGAAGGAGAAGAGAGAAAGAAGGGGATCAAAAATCTATTTGAGGGGCTTCCCTGGTGGCGCAGTGGTTGAGAGTCTGCCTGCCGATGCAGGGGACATGGGTTGTGCCCTGGTCTGGGAGGATCCCACATGCCACGGAGTGGCTAGGCCCGTGATCCATGGCTGCTGAGCCTGCACATCCAGAGCCTGTGCTCCACAACGGGAGAGGCCACAACAGTGAGAGGCCCGTGTACCGCAAAAAAAAAAAAAATCTATTTGAAGTAATCATGGCTGAAAGCTTCCTAAACCTAAAGAAGGAAACAGATATCCAGGTATAGGAAGCACAGAGGGTCTCAAACAAGATGAACCCAAACAGACCCATAACAAGACATATCAGAGTTAAAATGGCAAAAGATAGACATAAAAAAGATTCTAAAAGTAGCAAGAGAAAAAAGAGTCAGTTACAAGGAAATTTCTCTGCAGAAACTGTGTAGGGCAGAAAGAAGTAGCAAGATATATCCAAAGTAGTGAAAGGGAAAACCCCACACCCTAGGATACTCTAATCGGCAAGATTATCATGTAGAGTAGAAGGAGAGATAAAGAATTTCTCAAACAAGCAAAAACTAAAAGAATATAGTAAAACTAAACCTAACCTAAAAGAAATATTGAAAGTTCTTCTCTAAATAGAAAACAAGCAAGAAACTGCAGGAAAGGAAAATAAATAAAATGATTGAAGATCACTTAAATAAGCCAGTACATAGATTAAAAAACATTCAAAAAAAGCTTGTAAAAGTGATTATAACTGCAATTAATAGCAAAAGGATAAATGATGATGTAAAATAGGATAAGATCACAGAACGTGGGGGAGAGGAGTAAAAAATGTATATCTTTAGAATGTGTTTGAACTTATACGACTATCAGTTTAAAGCAAGTAGATATATAATAGTTATGGGTTAACATACTTGATAACCAGGGTAATCACAAATCAAATATATATATATATATATATATATATATATATATATATATATATATACAAAAACCAAAAAGAAAGGAACTCAAGCATAATACAAAAGAAAATCATCAAACCACAAGAGGAAAACAAAGAGGAAGAAATGAACAAGGAAGAACTACAAAATCAACTGGAAAACAGGGTTTAAAATGACAATAAATACATACCTATCAGTAATAACTTTAAATGTCAATGGACTAAATTCCACAGTCAAAAGATGTAGAATGGCAGATTGGATAAAAAAAATAAGAAGCTACAATATGCTGCCTAGAAGAGACTCTCTTTAGGACAAAAGACATGCATAGGTTGAAAGTGAGGGGATTGTTAAAGATATTTTATGAAAATGGAAATGACAAGAAAGCAAGGGTAGCAATAATCAAATTAGACAAAATAGACTATAAAACAGAGTCCATAAAGAAAGACAAAGAAGCACACTATATAATATTAAAGAGGTTAATACAAGAAGAGGATATTGCACTCCTTAACATATATGCATCCAATATAGGAGCACCTAAATATACAAAACAAATACTAACAGACATAATGGGAGTAATTGACAGGAATACAATCATAGTAGGGGACTTTAATAACCCCTCTAATACCAATGGACAGATCATCCAGATAGAATATCAGTAAGACAACAAAGATTCTAAATGACACAGTAGAATTGTTGGACTTAATTGATAGCTACAGGGCACTACATTAAAAAAAAAACAAACCCAGAATGCACATTCTTTTCAAGTGCATACGGAACATTCTCTAGGATTGACCACATACTAGGACACAAAACAAGCATCAACAAATTTAAGAGGACAGAAATTATTTCAAGCATCTTTCCTGACCATAACAGTATGAAACTAGAATCAATCACAGAGAGAAAAATGGGGGAAAAAATGATCACATGGGGACTAAATAACATGCTACTTAAAAAACCCAATGGGTCAATGATGACATCAAAGAGGGAATCAGAAAGTACCTTGAGGCAAAGGACAATGAAAACACAACCTTATAAAATCTGCGGGCTATAGCAAAAGCAGTTCTAAGAGGGAAGTTTATAGCAATATAGGTCTTCCTCGAGAAACAAGAAAAATACTCAAATAAACAATCTAACATACCACCTGAAAGAATTAGAAAAGTAAAAACAAACAACCCAAAGTCAGCAGAAGGAAGGAAATAATGAAGATCAGAGAGGAAATAAATAAAATAGAAATAAAAAATAGAAAAGTACAATAAACCCAAGAGCTGTTGTTTTGAAAAGACAGAAACAAAATTGACAAACCTCTAGCCAGGCTCACCAAGAAGAAAAGAGAGAGGAACAAAATAAACAAAACAAGAAATAAAAGAAGAAAAATTACAACCAGTATTGCATAAATACAACAAATAAGAAAATACTATGAACAGTTATATGTGAAAAATTGGACAATCTAGAAGAAATAGACAAATTTCTAGAAACATACAGGCTGCCAAAATTGAGTCAAGAAGAAATAGATAATTTGAACAGCCTGATCACTAAAAGTGAAATAGATTCTGTAATTTAAAACATTCACTTCAAACATAAGTCCAGGATCAGAGGGCTTCACCGGGAAAATCTACCAAACATACAAAGAAGAACTTATACCTATCTTTCTTGAACTATTCCAAAAGCTTGAAAAGGACGGAACACCCCCAAATTCAATGTATGAAGCCACCATCACCCTGATACAATAACCAGACAAAGACACTACAAAAAAAAAAAAGAAAGAAAGAAAATTACAGGCTAATATCTTTTATGAATATAGATGCAAAACTCTCAAAAAATATTAGTAAACCAAATCCAACAGTACATAAAAAGGATCATATGCCATGATCAAGTTGGCGTCATCCCAGGGTCTCAAGGACAGTTCAAAATACATAAATCAATCAATGTGATGCATCAAGTTAACAAAAAAGACAAAAACCACTTGATCATATCAATAGATGCAGAAAAAATTATTTGATAAAATTCAACAACCATTTATGATAAAAAAAGTCTCACCAAAGTGGGTTTAGAGGGAACATATCTCAATATAATAAAAGCCATTTATGACAAACTTACAGGCAACATAGTAGTCAATGATGAAAGGCTGAAAGCCTTCCTACTAAAATCTGGAACAAGACAAGGATCCCCACTCTCACCACTTCTATTTAACATAGTATTGGAAATCCCAGCAACAGCAATCAGACAAGAAAAATAAATTAAACGTATCTAAATTCAGAGGGAAGAAATAACATTTTCATTATATGCAGATGGCATGATAATCTAAATAGAAAACCCTAAAGAGTCAACAGAAAAAATATTATAACTAATAAATGAATTCAGCAAAATAGCAGGATACAAGATTGTATACAGAAATCTGTTGAATTTCTTTACACTAATAATGAAATATCAAAAAGAGAAAGTAAAAGAAACAAATGCATTTAAAATCATATAAAAAAAAAAAAAAAACACCCAACAATAAACCTAACCAAGGAGGGGAAAGACATATATGCTAAAAAACTATAAAACACTGACAAAGGAAACTGAAGATGATTCAAAGCATTAATATTGTTAAAATGGCCATACTACCCAAAGCAATCTACAGATTTAATGTGATCCCAATCAAATTACCAATGATATTTTTTACAGAATTAGAACAAATAATCCTAAAACTTATATGGAACCACAAAAGACCCAAAAATATCAAAGTAATTCTAAGGAAAAAGAACAAGGCTTGAGGCATAACCCTCCTAGACTTCCCATAATACTACAAAGCTACAATAATCAAAAACACATGTTATTGGCACAAGGCAGACATATAGGTTAATGGAACAGAATAGAGAGCTCAGAAATAAACCCACATGCTATAGTCAATTAATCTTCAACAAAGGAGGAAGGAATATACAAAGGAGAAAAGTACAGTCTCTTCTGCAAGTGGTATTTGGGAAAGCTGGACAGGTGCATGTAAGTCAATAAAATTAAACCAGTCCCATATACAAAAATAAACTCAAAATACTTCAACGACCTAAATATAAGACATGATACTGTAAGACTCCTAGAATACAACATAGGCAAAACATTCTCTGACATAAATTGTAGCAATATTTTCTTACTCTCCCAGGATGAAAGAATTAAAAGCAAAAATAAACAAATGAGACTTAAACTTAGAAACTTGTGTACAGTAAAGAAAACTACTAACAAAATGAAAAGATAACCTAAGGAGTGGGAGAAAATATTTGCAAACAATGCGACTGACAACAGGTTAACATCCAAAATATACAAATAGCTCACACAACTTAATATTAAAAAAATAAACAATCCAATAAAAAATGGGCAGAAGACCTAAATAGACATTTCTCCAAAGAATACAGACAGCCAATAGGCACATGAAGAGATGCTCCATATCACTAATTATTAGAGACATGCAAATCAAAACCACAGTGAGGTATCACCTCATACTGGTCAGAATGGCTATCATCAAAAAGTCAACAAATAAATCCTGGGGGAGTTGTGGGGTAAAGGGAACCCTCCTACATTATTGGTGGGAAGGTAGATTGGTGCAACCACTAAGGAAAACAGTATGGAGGTTCCTTAAAAACTAAAAATAGAGCTGCCATATGATCTAGCAATCCCACTATTGGGTATATATTTGGAAAAGACAAAATCTCTAATTCAAAAAGATACATGCACCCCAGTGTTCATAGCAGCACTACTTAAAATAGTCAACACATGGAAACAACCAAAGTGTCCATCATCAGACAACTGGCTTAAGATAATGTGGTACACATATGCAATGGAATATCACTCAGCCATTAAAAGAGTGAAATATTGCCATTTGCAGCAAAATGGATGGACCTAGAGAGGATCACATTTAGTGAAGTAAATCAAGCGGAGAATTACAATATGTCACTTATATATAGAATTTAAAATATTATAGAAATGAATGTATATACAAAACAGAAACAGACTCAGGTAGAAAACGAACTTATGGTTACCAAAGGGGAAAGGGAAGGCAGGAGAGACAAATTAGGAGTATGGGATTGACAGATACAAACTACTCTACATAAAATAGATAAGCAACAAGGATTTACTGTATAGCACAAGGAACTATATTCAGTATTTTATAATTTATAATGGAAAAAATCTGAAAAAAAATATGTATAACTGAATCACTTTGAAACTGACCTGAAACTAACACAATGTTTTAAATCAAATATACTTCAATAAAAAATGCATGGAATAATTCTAAGAAGACCTACTTAAATTAAGATTGGCTTAGCATTTTGGAAAATCTACTCATGCTCAAAGATAGGTATATGACTCATGTAAGGTGGGGTATGTCTCATAAATCGTGGATCACTGTTAACAAGAAAATGATATTTTCAGAGTATGCAATGGTGTAAAAGGGACCAAAACCTAGAGCAGGGTATGAAATTACTGTGAATGCTTAAATTTAAAAAACATTAAGGATGACAATAGATGAGCAATCCAAAAAGTATAATAAACAAGAATATGTGAAAACAAGAATATTGACTCTTCAATTAAATTGTGTAACTGGGGAGAAAAATATGAAAGGCTTTATTTTTCCAATGAAAAGGAGAAGCAGTAAAACTAAAATACATACAAAAGAACCACAATTGTGTTGTAAAATGTGTTCATTTTAGTTACTTTCAATATAATATTGGTTGGGAAAAAACGTATTTTTATAATTATGCATGATACATAAAATACTTTAGAACAATGTTATGCATTTTGTTAAAATTACAAAAAGCAACAGTCAGTTTAAGATATATAGCATAACTGTTCAATTTAAATATGGGTAGCTCTATTACTCAGTAAGTACATCATATTTAAGGTATGTTGTTAATATCAAGGAATTAATTAGGAAGTGACTGCTTAATAAAGGACAATGTGTTGGGGACCATTCAAAGAATTTTTAACATAATTGACTAAATTTATTTTCATCATGAGGTGTTATTATTAAGAAAACTATGAAAATTCCATATTTAGACTATTGGATATGTTCAAATGAAATATTTTTAAGAAGTCGGTGACTGTAACAATCAAATAACTGCAGTTATTCAAACTGAGCTGATTAGAATCTGGAGGAAAATAATCAATTATTAGAGTGAAATGCATTTTTTGCAAGAGAAATAGAGATTGTCCCACACATTTGTTAAAATGTCAAAGTGTTTTTGATGCCATTTTAGAGGAGCAAGATGTGCTCCCAGTCATGTTACTTACTGACAGCAAGTCACATTCTTACTTTTGAGAAACTTGAAGGTGTTGAGCTTTACAAAACTGTCTCTGCCTTTTAACTACATTTTCCCTAACCCATCTTGTTCCCATGACAGTCTAGTGTCTTCAGCATTCAGCTGAGCACTGCATTGCCCAGGGGAAAGCTAGTCACACAATGACTTTAAATTGCGTATGTGCTTTTTTTAGAGGGTGAGTCTTTGGGCTTCTACTTGAATTGTGATGACAGAAAAATTAAGGCTACTTGACTTATTAGCAAACAATTTATGTGAAGTCTAACATGACTGAAATATCTAACTAGATACAATAAGTACTGCCCTTATGTATTCTGATTTAAAAAAATTCTTCAGAAATCTGTATCCATTTACTTAGAAGAGTAGAATGCTATTCTAATTTCTGGAAGATTTTCAAGAATAAAAGAGATTCATATTTGTTCTTTATAAGAGACAGGTATCTGATGAGATGACATCAAAAGGCCAAATTTAGCATACTATTTGGTAAACATTTACTAGAAGGCAGAATTTATCAAAATAAGGTTAAAAAAACACTGTTTACCTAAAGTTACTAAAACATACAAAAGTGTCCAAATCATAACTTTCAAGCACGAGTAACAATGATAAATTTTTCTAGATGTCAATAAGTTAGTTTTATCTAAAGTAATCAGTTATATGTCAAGGGAACTTGGACTAATAATTCTGAAAATATTATTACCCCACTAGGATTTCGAGAACATGTATAACTGGTTTGAGTTTTATCTGTAGAGTACATTGAACAATATATGAAAATTATTGGGATTTGTATGTGCTTCTCCTGTGGAGGATGTGATTGCCTAAGCCATCAATGGCTATTCAGATACTAGCTTACTCTTACTTTACTTACTGCTCCTTTCTAAAAATCATCTGTAAAAAACAATTTTAAAAATTACTAAACATCTGAAAACATGCTTAAAATTTCTCCAGTTGTAAAAGAATAATAATCACATCCTCCTCTCATTGTTATAGCAATATTAAAAATAGAATAAAATATTAAAACACTTCCAGACCCAAAGATAAAGCAAGCAAAATGATTGAAGAGTACTATTATGGGCCCATTCTTACATAAATGTATGCATTTTAAGGAAATGGTTTTAGAAGTTTAGGAAATATATGCTATAAGTCAAGAAAATGCTCTTTTGTTTCTGAAAAAGCCCATTTAGTTATGACTTAGCAACTTGGAGAAATACTTTGTAAGGGAATTCATTTAGTAATGTGAACCCAAGACCTCATTTTCACAGGTAAATAGTAAAGAAGTTTGACTAATCTTCTAAAGCCAATCTACTTATATTTGACATGGCAATGTGTGTTAGGAAATATTTCATGGGCAAAACTCTGGATAGCAGAGCTATTTGTGTTTTTTTCTCCAGTGAAATGTGAAACTAGTGACATTAAGTAGCCAAAGACTTATTTTCAGTAGAGGGAATAAATACATATGTTTAACAGCACCATTATAAAAAATTAGTTTCATAATCTGTTAGAGAGCAGGATGCATTCTCTGTGTACCTGAAAGATCATCAAGAACTGCAGAAATAAATTTCATTTCTCTATAGACACTCTTTTATTTGTAGTAGTACAAGAAAATACAATTAAACCTGCATGAAGCTACTGGATGCATCTATATTTTAAAATGTTCAGGATGTATGACTTCCAAATACTTTCTTAGGTGGGACGATTTCCACTCAAAAACAGATAAAATAATTTTATACTTGTTCTTTTCATCATTGTATATCACAGCGTATTTGGCAAAATCTTTGCTAGCACTGTCATGTATACATTGACATTACATGAAGCAAATGCCTTGGATTAAAGTGAAAGTTCTTCTTTCATGCTGTTCTGAAAATAACCCAACTGACTTGAAAACCATGTGTCTCAAAACTAGCATGACTGAATGATTCAACATGATACATTATAGCGCTAAAATCAGATAGAAAAATTTTTTAAAGTGTAGCTTATAAAATAAAAACTTTGAATATTTTAAAGTATACTAAAATGCTAGTTCTTTTAAAAATTAGTTGAATGCAAAATTTGTTTAAAAATTTACCTTTAATAATCAGTGTCTACTGTGTATTTTAAATTTCTGTGCTTTTAAAGAGGTTAATAGCAACTTTAAAAAAATGAGTCATTAAATTTACCATTAAAGAGAGAAAAATGCGGTATCTACATATAAAGATATACTAAAAGTTCTGCAAATTTAATAAAATACCATTAGAATTTTGTAGCCCAAAGTATCATAATGACTGATATACAGAAGATTTTTTCCAAAAAAAGGTTCATCAATGAATAAATCTTTCAGACTTTCTTACTAAATTTAGACATACTCTATACCTTGTTACATACAGAAATATGACTTGATATGTAGTCTAACCAAAAATGTATAGGCAAGTATAGTTCTTTAGTTGATTTTGCAACATTTTCAATAGCATTATCTGACAAGCCATACTATTATTCTAATATCTTTTTTTCTCATAGCACATTTGTTAAGATCTGTATATTCAAAAAGTTCCAGTTGAAATTATAAACAGAAAGAAATATTCATGATCAAATAGTTTCTTTGTGAACATCAGTGTCCCTGGGTCTCAGCTAAATATTAAATGTGGAGAAAAGGGAACCCTCTTGTACTGGTGGTGGGAATGTAAACTGATACAGCCACTATGGAGAACAGTATGGAGATTCCTTAAAAAACTAAAAATAGAACTACCATATAACCCAACAACCCCAATCCGGGGCATATACCCTGAGAAAACCATAATTCAAAATGATACATGCACCCCAATGTTCATTGCAGCACTATTTACAATAGCCAGGACATGGAAGCAACGTAAATGTCCATCGACAGATGAATGGACAAAGAAGATGTCATACATATATACAATGGAATGTTACTCAACTATAAAAAGGAACGAAACTGGGTCATTTGTAGAGACATGGATGGACCTAGAGTCCATCATACAGATTGAAGTAAGTCAGAAAGAGAAAAACCAATATCATATATTAACACATATATGTGGAATCTAGAAAAATTGTACAGATGAACCTATTTGCAGGGCAGGAATAGAGACACAGACATAGAGAACAGACCTGGGCACATGGTGGTGGAGGAGGGGAGGGGAGGGGTGGGATGAGTTGGGAGATTGGGGTGGATGGATGTGCACTGCCATGTGTAAAAAAGATAGCTAATGGGAACCTGCTGTATAGAGCAGGGAGCTCAGCTCGGTGCTCTGTGGTGACCTAGATGGGTGGGATGGGGGTGAGGGGCTGGGAGGGAGGTCCAAGAAGGAGAGGATGTATGTATACATATAGCTGATTCACTTCGTTGTACAGCAGAAACTAACACAACATTGTAAAGCAACTATACCCCAATAAAAATACAATAAAATAAAGGGAATACTCTTTTATTGTTATTATTATTATTTTTACTTTTAGCAATTGTACAACTAGAGGGAAAAAAATAGAAGATTTTAGAAAGAAATGGATATACTTACTTCATGGAAACTGGGGAATGAGAGAAATCTGCAGCTCCAAATAGGTGTTTTGGCCAGAAGTAGGAGATGAAAAATGGAAGAAGTCAAAGAGAGGACAATTAAATTTCACTTAGGTTGGTCCCAATACAGAAACAAGTTGTAGTCCAATATGAACCAAATAGCTTTTCATTTAAAAATTATTCTTGGATAAAGTGTTATTCTTAATAACTTAATTATTTTCACGACTGAAGTTTACTCTTTTAAGAATAAAATTTTGCCACTGCTATTTAAAACAAAACTACACTTGCTTTTAAAATGTCTATATTTAGCAGAGTTGAACATTTCCCACCGTCTCAGCTTGCAGTGTTTTAGTTTGCTCTTTTCAATTCCAAAGGACACATATGTAATTCTCTCCAACTCCTATATATTCAGGGATCCTTTGTTTTGGTCATTATTTTTTTCTTTCCAGGTAATGGAAAATGATATTTTCAATTGCTATTTTAATCTAATTTCTGACCAGTTAAAGAAATATTATAAACAAACAGTAAAAAATTAAACTCAGCATAGCACCTTGCACAGTGTTGCATGTTGTAATTTTTTAATAATTTTTCAAAAGCTTGGCAATAACCAACACACAAAATTGCTTAGCTCTTTCATCATTCCAAACACCTAACCTTAAAATGCAGGTCTTTCATTTTAAAAAGTAGGTGTATATAAAAGATGAAAAGTTGAAGCAGGAGTACAGAAAAGATGAAAAGCTGCAATGGGAGGGAAAAGAAATGCAGAAGGAAAGCAAAAAAGAAATGTCAAAGAAGAAAAGGTAGAAACAGTTCTAATTTTACTGCATGGTATAATTAAAATAGCCAAGTAGGGGCTTCCCTGGTGGCGCAGTTGTTGAGAGTCCGCCTGCCGATGCAGGGGACATGGGTTCATGCCCCAGTCTGGGAGGATCCCACATACTGTGGAGCGGCTGGGCCCGTGAGCCATGGCCACTGAGCCTGCACGTCCGCAAGGGGAGAGGCCACAACAGTGAGAGGCCCGCGTAACGCAAAAAAAAAAAAAAAAAAAAATAGCCAAGTACTTTAAAGAATGAATCTTCTGGATTTTATATTGTTTTTTAAAGTATTTTCATGGATTAAAAAATTATCAAAATCTATTTTTATATGTTTGAAACCTGATGGAAATGTGACCATAAATCTTGTTTAGGATAAACATTTACTAGAGTATTGATTGCTAATAGAAAATTTATATGACAAGAATCAAAGTGCCATAGACACAAGTTCTTCAACAGCTTTATGAGAGAAAGGATGTTGTGTCAACCTGTTCCTTAATCCAGTTAATAGTTTTCTGTAGATTGCAATTTATTATCCACATACTTAATCATTATGCTCCAGTTAAAGTCAGCTTGGAAATCCTAAGAGAATTTTAATATTTGTTTTCTAATTAGGATGATTATTTTCAATTAACCTCCACTTAAAGGCTTTTAAATAAAATATAGTCACTGATACTCTCAGAACTATCATTAACCAGAAAGCTGTGGACCTTTTATTGCACCCCTTTATATTCAGCTTTCCAAATTACTCATAATTGACATTGGACATTTTATAAATTCTGCCCACATCCCCAAAGATAAACTGGGAATAAAAGGGCTTTATCACTTGTTAAGGAGATCCTTTTCCAGTTAAACTGTTCCTTGCAGCGAATCAATTTGTCCGATCAGAGGCCTATCTTTTGTGAGAGTTCCTCTGAACTAAAGCTGACAGTGTTAGGCCAGGGTCAGTTGTCTGATAAATCAAAGCAAAAGACAACTTAAAGCACTACAGTAGAGAGGGTTAGGGATTAGCACAGATGGCATTATCTGGAAATTGACATTGATAAAAAACATATTTGTTAAGAGTTAGCTTGCAAGATGTGTTTTTAAAGCTCTTTTATTCCCTGCCCTCTCCAATGACATTCAGATTAATTTAGAAAAGTTAGAAAAGAAAGGGTCTCATAAGCCATTTATCTACCAAGTGGTAAGATTTAAAAAAATTAAATCTTGATGGTCTTCAACAAAGAAGCTTAACAAAGATTAAGGGTTATCAATCTTTGCTGTAAGCTGTCAAAACTGACTGACCTTAAATTGCATAGATATGAGATGCAGTATCACAGATGCTTTATTGAAGGTATATGTTCCAGTGCTACAAAAATTTAGATATTTATTTACTTACAGTTTACAAATTTGTAATTAAAAAATGATAATATTTTCGGGGGGACCTGGAAGATGGCGGAAGAGTAAGACGCGGAGATCACCTTCCTCCCCAGAGATACACCAGAAATACATCTACACGTGGAACAACTACAGAACACCTACTGAAGGCTGGCAGAAGACCTCAGACCTCCCAAAAGGCAAGAAACTCCCCACATACCTGGGTAGGGCAAAAGAAAAAAAGAAAAAACAGAGACAAAAGAATAAGGACGGCACCTGCACTAGTGGGAGGGAGCTGTGAAGGAGGAAAGGTTTCCACACACTAGGAAGCCCCTTCGCGGGCGGAGACTGCGGGAGGCAGAGGGGGGAGCTTCGGCAACGCGGAGGAGTGCACAGCAGCGGGTGCGGAGGGCAAAGCGGGGAGATTCCCGCACAGAGGATCAGTGCCAACCAGCACTCACCAACCCGAGAGGCTTGTCTGCTCACCCGCCGGGGTGGGCGGGGCTGTGAGCTGAGGCTCAGGTTTCGGTTTCGGACGGAGCTCAGGGAGAGGACTGGGGTTGGCGGCTTGAACATAGCCTGAAGGGGTTAGTGTACCACGGCTAGCCGGGAGAGAGTCCCGGGAAAAGTCTGCACCTGCTGAAGAGGCAAGAAACTTTTTCTTCCCTCTTTGTTTCCTGGTGCGCGAGGAGAGGGGTTTAAGAGCGCTGCTTAAAGGAACTCCAGAGACGGGCACGAGCCGCGGCTAAAAGCGCGGACCCCAGAGATGGGCGCGAACCGCACCTAAAAGCACGGACCCCAGAGGTGCGCGGGAGACGCTAAGGCTGCTGCTGTCGCCACCAAAGGGCCTGTGTGCAAGCACAGGTCACTCTCCACACCCCTCTTCCGCGGAGCCTGTGCAGCCCGCCACTGCCAGGTTCCCGGGATCCAGGGACAACTTCCCCGGGAGAACGAATGGCGGGCCTCAGGCTGGAGCAACGTCATGCCAGCCTCTGCCGCCGCAGGCCCGCCCCGCACGCAGTGACCCTCCCTCCCCCCCACCCCCAGCCTAAGTGCGCCAGAGCCCCCGAATCAGCGGCTCCTTTAACCCCGTCCTGTCTGAGCAAAAAAACAGACGCCGTCCAGTGACCTACACGCAGAGGCAGGGCCAAATCCAAAGCTCACCTCCTGTGAGCTGTGAGAACAAAGAAGAGAAAGGGAAAACTCTCCCAGCAGCCTCAGAAGCAGCGGATTAAAGCTCCACAATCAACTTGATATACCCTGCATCTGTGGAATAACTGAATAGACAAGGAATGATGCCAAATTGAGGAGGTGGACTTTAGGAGCGAGATCTATGATTTTTTTTTCCTTTTCCTCTTTTTGTGAATGTGTATATGTATGCTTCTGTGTGAGATCTTGTCTGTATAGTCTTGCTTCCACCATTTGTCCTAGGGTTCTATCCGTCCGTGGTTTTTTTTAAACATTTTTTTCTTAATAATTTTACTTTTAATAACTTTATTATACTTTACCTTTGTTTGTTCTTTCTTTCCTTCTTTCTTTCTTTCCTTCCTTCCCTCCTTTAGACAACGAATCACCCCAAATTGAGGAGGTGGTCTCTGAGAGCAAGATTTCTGATTTTTCCCCCTTTACCTCTTTTTGTGAGGGTGTATGTGTACGCTTCTGTGTAAGATTTTCTCTGTACAGCTTTGCTTCCAACATTTGTCCTAAGGTTCTATCTGTCCCTTTTTTTTTTCCTAAACAAGTATTTTTTAATTCAATGACTTTATTATACTTTATTTTTACTGTATTTTCTTTCTGTCTTTTTTCCTTCTTTCCCTCCTTCCTTCCTCCCTCCCTCCCTCCTTTCCTTCTTTCCTTCTTTGCTTCTCTCTTCCTTCCTTCCTTCCCTCCTGTCCTTCTTTCTTTCCTCATACTTCTACTAATTCTCTCTACTTTTTCTCCCTTTTATTCTGAGCCGTGTGGATAAAAGGCTCTTGGTGCTCCAGCCAGGAGTGAGGGCTCTGCCTCTGAGGTAGGAGAGCCAACTTCAGGACACTGGTCAACAAGAGACCTCCCAGCTCCACATAATATTAAATGGCGAAAATCTCCCAGAGACCTCCATCTTAATACCAGCACACAGCTTCACTCAACGACCAGCAAGCTAAAGTGCTGGACAACCTATGCCAAACAACGAGAAAAACAGGAACACAACCCCACCCATTAGCAGAGAGGCTGCCTAAAATCATAATAAGGTCACAGACACCCCAAAACACACCACCAGACGTGAACCTGCCCACTAGAGAGACAAGATCCAGCCTCATCCACCACAACACAGGCACTAGTCCCCTCCACCAGGAAGCCTACACAACCCACTGAAACAACCTTAGCCACTGGAGACAGACATCGAAAACAGCGGGTACTACGAACCTGCAGCCGGCAAAAAGGAGACCCCAAACACAGTAAGATAAGCAAAATGAGAAGACAGAAAAACACACAGCAGATAAAGGAGCAAGACAAAAATGCACCAGACCTAACAAATGAAGAGGAAATAGGCAGTCTACCTGAAAAAGAATTCAGAATAATGATAGTAAGGATGATCCGAAATCTTAGAAGTAGAATGGACAAAATGCAAGAAACAGTTAACAAAGACCTAGAAGAAATAAAGATGAAACAAGCAACGATGAACAACACAATAAGTGAAATTAAAAGTACTCTAGATGGGATCAATAGCAGAATAACTGAGGCAGAAGAACGGATAAGTGACCTGGAAGATAAAATAGTGGAAATAACTACTGCAGAGCAGAATAAAGAAAAAAGAATGAAAAGAACTGAGGACAGTCTCAGAGACCTCTGGGACAACATTAAACGCACCAACATTCGAATTATAGGGCTTCCAGAAGAAGAAGAGAAAAAGAAAGGGACTGAGAAAATATTTGAAGAGATTATAGTTGAAAACTTCCCTAATATAGGAAAGGAAATAGTTAATCAAGTCCAGGAAGCACAGAGAGTCCCATACAGGATAAATAAAAGGAGAAATACGCCAAGACACATATTAATCAAACTGTCAAAAATTAAATACAAAGAAAGCATATTAAAAGCAGCAAGGGAAAAACAACAAGTAACACACAAGGGAATCCCCATAAGGTTAACAGCTGATCTCTCAGCAGAAACCCTACAAGCCAGAAGGGAGTGGCAGGACATACTGGAAGTGATGAAGGAGAAGAACCTGCAACTAAGACTACTCTACCCAGCAAGGATCTCATTCAGATTTGATGGAGAAATTGAAACCTTTACAGACAAGCAAAAGCTTAGAGAGTTCACCACCACCAAACCAGCTTTACAACAAATGCTAAAGGAACTTCTCTAGACACGAAACACAAGAGAAGGAAAACACCTTTAATAACGAACCCAAAACAATTTAGAAAATGGGAATAGGAACATACATATCGATAATTACCTTAAATGTAAATGCTCCCACCAAAAGACACAGATTGGCTGAATGGATACAAAAACAAGACCCTTATATATGCTGTCTACAAGAGACCCACTTCAGACCTAGAGACACATACAGACTGAAAGTAAGGGGATGGAAAAAGATATTCCATGCAAATGGAAACCAAAAGAAAGCTGGAGTAGCAATTCTCATATCAGACAAAATAAGACTTTAAAATAAGGACTATTAAAAGAGACAAAGAAGGACACTACATAATGATCAAGGGATCGATCCAAGAAGAAGATATAACAATTGTAAATATTTATGCACCCAACATAGGAGCACCTCAATACATAAGGCAAATACTAACAGCCATAAAAGGGGAGATTGACAGTAACACATTCATAGTAGGGGACTTTAACACCCCACTTTCACCCATGGACAGATCATCCAAAATGAAAATAAATAAGGAAACACAAGCTTTAAATGATGCATTAAACAAGATGGACTTAATTGATATTTATAGGACACTCCATCCAAAAACAACAGAATACACATTTTTCTCAAGTGCCTATGGAACATTCTCCAGGATAGATCATATCTTGGGTCACAAATCAAGCCTTGGTAAATTTAAGAAAATTGAAATTGTATCAAGTATCTTTTCCAACCACAATGCTATGAGACTAGATATCAATTACAGGAAAAGATCTGTAAAAAATACAAACACATGGAGGCTAAACAATACACTACTTAATAATGAAGTGATCACTGAAGAAATCTAAGAGGAAATAAAAAAAATACCTAGAAACAAATGACAATGGAGACACAACAACCCAAAACCTATGGGATGCAGCAAAAGCAGTTCTAAGGGGGAAGTTTATAGCAATACAAGCCCACCTTAAGAAGCAGGAAACAACTCGAATAAACAACCTAACCTTGCACCTCAAGCAATTAGAGAAAGAAGAACAAAAAAAAAACCCAAAGCTAGCAGAAGGAAAGAAATCATAAAAATCAGATCAGAAATAAATGAAAAAGAAATGAAGGAAATGATAGCAAAGATCAATAAAACTAAAAGCTGGTTCTTTGACAAGATAAACAAAATAGATAAAACACTACCCAGACTCATCAAGAAATAAAGGGAGAAGACTCAAATCAATAGAATTAGGAATGAAAAACGAGAAGTAACAACTGACACAGCAGAAATAAAAAAGATCATGAGAGATTACTACAAGCAACTCTATGCCAATAAAATGGACAACCTGGAAGAAATGGACAAATTCTTAGAAATGCACAACCTGCCAAGACTGAATCAGGAAGAAACAGAAAATATGAACAGACCCATCACAGGCACTGAAATTGAAAGTGTGATTAAAAAGTTTCCAACAAACAAAAGCCAAGGACCAGATGGCTTCACAGGTGAATTCTATCAAACTTTTAGAGAAGAGCTAACACCTATCCTTCTCAAACTCTTCCAAAATATAGCAGAGGGAGGAACACTCCCAAATTCCTTCTATGAGGCCACCATCACCTTGATACCAAAACCAGACAAGGATGTCACAAAGAAAGAAAACTACAGGCCAATATCACTGATGAACATAGATGCAAAAATCCTCAACAAAATACTAGCAAACAGAATCCAACAGCACGTTAAAAGGATCATACACCATGATCAAGTGGGGTTTATTCCAGGAATGCAAGGATTCTTCAATATACGCAAATCTATCAATGTGATAAACCATATTAACAAATTGAAGGAGAAAAACCATATGATCATCTCAATAGATGCAGAGAAAGCTTTCGACAAACTTCAACACCCATTTATGATAAAAACCCTGCAGAAAGTAGGCATAGAGGGAACTTTCCTCAACATAATAAAGGCCAATAATGACAAGCCCACAGCAAACATCATCCTCAATGGTGAAAAACTGAAAGCATTTCCACTAAGATCAGGAACAAGACAAGGTTGCCCACTCTCACCACTCTTATTCAACATAGTTTTGGAAGTTTTAGCTACAGCAATCAGAGAAGAAAAGGAAATAAAAGGAATCCAAATCGGAAAAGAAGAAGTAAAGCTGTCACTGTTTGCAGATGACATGATACTATACATAGAGAATCCTAAAGATGCTACCAGAAAACTACTAGAGCTAATCAATGAATTTGGTAAAGTAGCAGGATACAAAATTAATGCACAGAAATCTCTGGCATTCCTATATACTAATGATGAAAAATCTGAAAGTGAAATCAAGAAAACACTCCCATTTACCATTGCAACAAAAAGAATAAAATATCTAGGAATAAACCTACCTAAGGAGACAAAAGACCTGTATGCAGAAAATTATAAGACGCTGATGAAAGAAATTAAAGATGATACAAATAGATGGAGAGATATACCATGTTCTTGGATTGGAAAAATCAATATTGTGAAAATAACTCTACTACCCAAAGCAATCTATAGATTCAATGCAATCCCTATCAAATTACCAGTGGCATTTTTCACAGAAGTAGAACAAAAAATTTTGCAATTTGTATGGAAACACAAAAGACCCCGAATAGCCAAAGCAATCTTGAGAACAAAAAAAAGAGCTGGAGGAATCAGGCTCCCTGACTTCAGACTGTACTACAAAGCTACAGTAATCAAGACAGTATTGTACTGGCACAAAAACAGAAAGATCAATGGAACAGGGTAGAAAGCCCAGAGATAATCCCACGCACATATGGACACCTTATCTTTGATAAAGGTGGCAGGAATGTACAGTGGAGAAAGGACAGCCTCTTCAATAAATGGTGCTGGGAAAACTGGACAGGTACACGTAAAAGTATGAGATTAGGTCACTCCCTAACACCATACACAAAAATAAGCTCAAAATGGATTAAAGACCTAAATGTAAGGCCAGAAACTATCAAACTCTTAGAGGAAAACATAGGCAGAACACTCTATGACATAAATCACAGCAAGATCCTTTCTGACCCACCTCCTAGAGTAATGGAAATAAAAACAACAATAAACAAAGCTTTTGCACAGCAAAGGAAACCATAAACAAGACCAAAAGACAACCCTCAGAATGGGAGAAAATATTTGCAAATGAAGCAACTGACAAAGAATTAATCTCCAAAATTTATAAGCAGCTCATGCAGCTCAATAACAAAAAAACAAACAACCCAATCCAAAAATGGGCAGAAGACCTATATAGACATTTCTCCAAAGAAGATATACAGACTGCCAACAAACACATGAAAGAATGCTCAACATCAGTAATCATTAGAGAAATGCAAATCAGAACTACAATGAGATATCATCTCACACCAGTCAGAATGGCCATCATCAAAAAATCTAGAAACAATAAATGCTGGACAGGATGTGGAGAAAAGGGAACACTCTTGCACTGCTGGTGGGAATGTGAATTGGTTCAGCCACTATGGAGAACAGTATGGAGGTTCCTTAAAAAACTACAAATAGAATTACCGTATGACCCAGCAATCCCACTACTGGGCATATACCCTGAGAAAACCAAAATTCAAAAAAGAGTCATGTACCAGAATGTTCATTGCAGCTCTATTTACAATAGCCCGGAGATGGAAACAACCTAAGTGCCCATTATCGGATGAATGGATAAAGAAGATGTGGCACATATATACAATGGAATATTACTCAGCCGTAAAAAGAAACGAAATTGAGCTATTTGTAATGAGATGGACAGACCTAGAGTCTGTCATACAGAATGAAGTAAGTCAGAAAGAAAGAGACAAATACCGTATGCTAACACATATATATGGAATTTAGGGAAAAAATGTCATGAAGAACCTAGGGGTAAGACAGGAATAAAGACGCAGACCTACTGGAGAGCGGACTTGAGGATATGGGGAGGGGGAAGGGTGAGCTGTGACAGGGCGAGAGAGAGTCATGGACATATACACACTAACAAACGTAGTAAAGTAGATAGCTAGTGGGCAGCAGCCGCAGGGCACAGGGATATTGGATCGGTGCTTTGTGGCAGCCTGGAGGGGTGGGATAGGGAGGGTGGGAGGGAGGGAGACGCAAGAGGGGAGACATATGGGAACATATGTATATGTGTAACTGATTCACTTTGTTATGGGGCAGAAACTAACACACCACTGTAAAGCAATTATACCCCAATAATGATGTTAAAAAAATGATAATATTTTCAAACTATCATACTTATAAGAAACAAACTTATTCCTATAAGGTGTTGTTCATAATTACATCCAAGTTATAACTTAATTTTTTTAGAAAATCTTGCTATGATTGAGTCTGATAAATTCTAATGTTGAAGTCAGTGAGTTAAGGTAACTTATGTTTCTAAGTTTCAGGATCAATCATAAAATGTTCTCAATTTATGAGTAGTTTATATGTATGAGATACTATGTACTGTATCTTGTTGGTTTGCCATGTTGTCTCAAAATGAAAAAGCAGTGACTGAATCTTTTTCTAACAGACAAATATCACAATCATTCTATGTGGCTCAAATAGAGAGTAATGGTATGCAGATCGTCAACCATCTAAATAATTGTCACAAACGTTACAAAAGAAAAGAATTACTGGCTGGGGATCTGGAAAATGGTAAAGTGAAGTATTTCTCAAAAAAATTTGCAAAAGAGCCCCTTTCTCTGCCTCTTGCACTGTCATAAGAAGACACCAAATCCAGTAGAGAATTTTTTTTTCTTACACTGAAAAAAAAGTTTCCAGTGAAGGAAGCTAATTTAGTAAATAATGATTTATCTTTATAAATAAAAAATCAATTAAAATGTTTATTCCATAGGCTCTTTGACTCTTAGTTTGGCAACACTTAATTTTCATGTAAAATTACATAAAGAAATATTCTGTAATATTGTATAAACCTATAGTTAACATATAAGATGGCAAAACAATACAGTGAAAGAGGAAAAAAATAAGAGGAAAACAGAGTCAAATGACAAAGTACTTGAGAACATATAAGATATTTTAAAGTACTCTGTTAAGGACAAAAAGTTTTATTAAATTTTCTTGATTTTGAAATAAGAATTATATAAGTTTACAAGATTTGATTTGTTATAAATGATAGTTTCAATAGAACATAAAAAATAATAATGTTAGGTAAATTTAAGAAAGTAGGGGGATTAAATATTCACAGTATTACTCTCTCGTAATAGGATTTTTACTACAATTTTACAAACTCATGTTTTTGACCTATGAGATGCCACATCTAAAGCAATATTTTAAATAAACCATTAGACTCTTAAAGCTTTTAAATAAAATCGAACTGTAAGTGTTCATCTTTAAATATTTGCTGTGTTCATATATTTCATACACCTAATGAATCTAGATACAAAGTGATTTTTTTTTTTTTTTTTTTTTGCAGTACACGGGCCTCTTACTGCTGTGGCCTCTCCCGTTGTGGAGCACAGGCTCTGGACGCGCAGGCTCAGTGGCCATGGCTCACAGGCCCAGCTGCTCCGTGGCATGTGGGATCTTCCCGGACCGGGGTACGAACCCGTGTCCCCTGCATCAGCAGGCGGACTCAACCACTGTGCCACCAGGGAAGCCACCAAAGTGATTTCTTGATAATTTTCACAGGGATTTTTTAAAAATTGGCATAACATGGAGGGATTTCTTTAGGCAATTATCAGAAACCCAAATTTAAATATAAAATAGGAAAGATTGATGTGGTGATTTGGATGCTGTTGATAAATAATCCTGTAATCCAATCTTGAATCCCTCCTCCTCCTTCTTCTTTTGCATAACTTTTTAATGTAAGACTTAGTAAAAAAAAAAAAAATACAGTTTTCATGACAAGTAAAACAATACACTCTTGGGCTTCCCTGGTGGCACAGTGGTTGAGAGTCCGCCTGCTGATGCAGGGGACACGGGTTCGTGCCCAGGTCTGGAAAGATCCCACACGCCGTGGAGTGGCTGGGCCTGTGAGCCATGGCTGCTGAGCCTGTGTGTCTGGAGCCTGTGCTCCGCAACAGGAGAGGCCACAACAGTGAAAGGCCCGTGTACCGCAAAAAAAAAAAAACAAACAAAAACAGTACACTCTTTATAATTGGTAAATTAACTAAAAGTAAAACCTAATGCTGTTTTGTTTTAGACAGTACAATAACCTCAGGTATTTACTGTTTAAGAGGTGTTCTGTATTGTGACCAAAAAAAATCTATTTTTGTTTGCCAAACTTTATAGTTTATTTGGCTCAAAAATGAACACTTTCAGGGAAAACGAGAAGTAAGTTGAGGTGAAGTAACAGCTTCACTAATCAAAGTAACATATATTTAAAACTGGAAGTGGACAAAACTCTTTTTCTAGATGACATGTTCCAGAGAACTTGATATTCATTCAGGATAGAAGCCTCAGCTGTAACTGTAAGAACAAAGGGGATCAGGGCAGAGATGCCAGACAAGTATTTACTCCCGCACTTGCATGATATCCAGGAACTTGGGCTGTTCCACCAAAATGAGATATAATTTTTCTTAGATGGGAAGAAAGAGGAAGAGTCTATCCCAGGGTTTATTTCACCCATAGGGGTCAGAGGCAGTTTATTTGTATTTTGGAAGCAGAGGATAAAGTGGAGTATAATGAAGACTTTTCTACAATGGTATCAAAAGCAGAATGATACGGTTGTCCAGATTCTAAAATGATGAAAAGTGGAGACCAGTCCACTGTAAACATAAGGCATGTTTTTACTTACTCAAAGGAAAAGAGAAATACCACATATCTTACCATAATTACTGAGAGGTAAGACACTCCAACAGTAACATCAGATGAGGGAAAAGAAACATCAAGATTGCTTTTCATCAATGAAATATTTCCAAATGTTCTTTAACACCAGACACTTCAGAGGCAGGAATTCTAGACATATTTATGTCATAGAATGTGGAAGAGAGAAACACCACAGCTTTAAATTACATTACTGGGCCCATCAAGGGTAGGGCCAAAAGCAGCATCACTGAAAGTGTTCATCAGAGATGTACCACCACGACTTATATCAGAGGAAGATGTTTTCCTAGGTAATTCAAGTATCTTCACATGGGGGTGTGCAGGGATTCATATGACTACATTGCTCTTTAGCGTTTTTTTCAATTATGGGTATAATAATTAGACTTCACAATCTGTTACATTAATAATATGGAATGGAAGGCTCCAGGGTTTGTACCCAAAAGAAAAATACTGGTCATTGCTCTTTAGTGAGGCTTCCCCCAAACAAAGAAATGTTTCAAAGCTCTATATTAAGATATTTTAAATGCCTCCGCCACCTGCTTGGGATAAAGAGAGGCCTTTATAGAATATCACATTTCTTCTGGGCACTATTCTTAGAATAAACCATAAGAGTTGGGTTCAGCTTTGAAGAATGACGGCATGGATATTCAAAGGGAGTAGACCAAAGAAGGCATTGTGACAACGTTCATCAAAGAAGCATCAGAATGGCACAGATCAATGACAACTGTGGTTCCAAATACCCCCAGATAGTTCTTAAGAAATGGAGTAAGCCTCCTGGATTTTCCTGATCAGTTCTTCATCTACTTTCCTATTAAAATAAAGCATCATGCCACAGCTGTGTTTATCTCCAATAAAGACTGCAGGTGGGTGTGGTCCCAAAGAACCAATTATACATAGAATTCAAGATATAAATGGTACAAAGACTCAAGTTAGAATTAAAGCTTTTGGAGATGCTCAGAATTCATTGAATTAGGCGGAAGTCCACTTGCAGTTTTCACATATATTTGAGTAATTAGAGATTTCCTGGTTATATATCTATTACCAGAGATGGATGAGTTTCCCTAAATTTCCTGGAGGATAAGCTAAAAGAGGTCAACTGAGACCCTTTATAAATGGTGAACCAAAGGGCCAGAAGAAGTTCAAATTCGTCTTCAAATGTCTTTGTTGCTACCACAGACTATGTAGAAGCTGACGGCCCAAACTAGAAGTCAGCTCATGAAACAATCCTAAGGTATAAGAGTGTGCTCTCATAATTGAATCTAACAACAGTGATGGAAAGTTCCAACAAACACAAAGAATAGGTATTTCAAACCGTTCATCATGAAATGGAAGAGAGGTGGATTTTTCTTCTGCAACGATATTCAAGAATTCCCAATTGGACCAGCATTTATACTTTCTTAATTATGTCTCATCATTTCAAGTACAGTTAGAAGAGAAGAATGTTATCATTGGGTCCCTCAGGAGTGAAGGACAGGACTCCTTGATACTCAGATATGGGCCTGACGCTGACTCAGAGTTCCAGTTCATCAGTGAGGCAGAGAGGGGCTACTAGCAGCAATACAGATTTGTTTACTTGCCTCAAACACAAAAATGGATCAGAAAAAAATTCCATTTGCTTTTTTTCCCACTTTTTCAGCACTTATATTAGTGAGTAAGAATAAAGTAAAGTAAGAACAAAAGGAGTGATGGAGACAGTATCCTTAAATGTCTTCACCTTATTCTTCAAGAGGGAAGAAAGATCTTTTGGGATTTCATACTGTCAGCTTTTCCATCACTCAGAAGTTCTTCACTAAACACTTGTTTTTGAATATGTTATTTAGATAGAGGTTTATTATATCATATAATCTGAATGCTTTCCCATCTCCAGGAAGGTTTTGTTCTTTTACTGATTTCATTGGAATATTAATCCTTTATAATAAATTATCACATCCATGACATAATGATACTCCATACACAGTGTATGTTGATATTATCAAATATATATTTTCATTATTTACTATATTAATAGTATATTTTTCTTTATTGTGCTGAAATAACTGAGAATAAGAAAATATACTTTGGAATGTGTACGGTTATATTTACTGTAGCCTTTGATACTTTAAAGTATTCAGATCACAGGCCATTGATCTTCACACATTGTATAGATATGTATCCCAGAACATTGTTCCACAGTCTTTGGCTGAAAAATGACATTTACTAGAGCTCTAAGATTTATTGGCTTTGATTAACTGTTTATAGTAGACCTTCTGAGTTACCTGTTCTCCTTTCTTCACGTGGGTGCAATGACCAACCTCTGCTGACCATGTGGAATACTGAGCAAATGAATCTTCTCTATGTTTCCATTCTTTAGAAGACTTGTTTCTTCTTCGGGTGTGAAATGGTATATAGTTTTCTTCATCTGCTGCTGCATTGAACTCCTGGAATCTTTTGCATTTTATTTGTTTTACTTTAATGAATGTCACAGAGATGTCTTCCATACCAGTGCTGAGCACAATATTAAATCAGTAAAGGTGATTGACATTGAAAAAAAATTTTTTGACTCTATCCAGCACAGTAACCTCTTGTCTACTTCATTTAGCTCTATAAAAATATAGTACTTTGTCTATGACAAGCAGTATTATGATTTAAAAGGGGGAAAAATGACCTTTTTTACATACTATTGATCAGGCCGGGCTTTCACACCAACATCAGCTTTAAACCCATGGCAGCATCATGCTAAGAATGTGACATACTCACCTACTTTGTATTCCACTCTTCACCAAGGAAGCTCTTCATGACTATGAACACCTGCGCAGGTTCTCTCTCTCTCTCCCTCTCTCTCATCATATATATGTGTGTGTGTGTATATATATATATATATATATATACACACATATATATATATCTGTAAATACATTCTAAATTCATAAAAATACTTCAAATCTATATTTTATATATTTGTATAAATATATATGTATATTTTATGAATTAAATGTTAATAAACATTATATATTTATTTCTATGGATATATATTTATAGATAATAAATAGTAGTATAAAACAGTAAAACCACATTGACAGAGCATACAGAAGTTACACACTCTCTCTCCATTATTCCTAATTTCGTCATAGTCTACAAATGACTACATATTTAAGCTCATCAGCGGTCCTGAGGTGTCTCTTCATTTTGGTTTTGTGAAGCTCATCTACTAGTTAATTTCTTCTGAAGGTCTTAGAGACAATATCCTCCATGTTTTGGTCCAGATTGATAATAAAAGACTGTGCTCTTCATCTGCGTGAGTCAGTTTTGCAGGATGTAAAATACTAGGCTCAAAAATGATCTCCTAAAATGTCAGATATATTAGTCTGTTTTCTGACTTAATGAATTACTGCTAAAAATTTCTTATAATAACCTAGTTTTCTTTTCTTTATACATCATATACACTTTTATTGTGTTTTTTTTGTTTGTTTGTTTTGCTTTGCTTGTTTTAATCTAGATCCAGGATCAACAAACTATAGTCCCCAGATGAAATCCATCCTACTGTATGTTTGGTTACATTGCCTAAAATATTTACTATATGGCCCTGTATGAAAAAAATTTGACAACTCCTGGTCTAGATTCTTGAGAGATTAATAAGTTAAAAAATTAAATCCCAATAATTTTAGAGGCATATATCTTGTTGTTAGTCATTCTTTTTAGGAATATGGTGAGATAATTCAACAAATACTTTCATATCTTTTTACTTCAGGAAAATTTGCTTGGATTCATGTACTTCATATTTGTTTTATTCCCTTGCATTGGTGTTCTTCAGTTTCCTAATATTGGTACATTGAATGTTCTTTACCAATCTTCAGTTTTCTTTTTCTTAAATCCCTTTATTTTTTCCTTTCTTTTCTTTTTAGTATTTAAAATATTCCTGCTTTTCTTCTTTTTCTCATATGAAATTAGCTGTTGCATGTAAAAACTCTTATGTTCACTGCAGCTTAGTCTTCAACTCTGAATTTATTTTTTTTCTTTTATTTCTAATATTTCTGAAGTTCTGTGATTTCATTTCTGGTTTTCTAATTCTGTGTTCATTCGTATGATTTTTGTGTTAGCTCATTTGTATAGTATTGTTTAATAATTCTGATCTCTCCATGTACAGATCTTACTGGTATGTTATTATTGTCTGTAGGGATTCCATTCTGCTATTCTTTATTTATTATGCAAGTCTGCTTTTTTTTTCTTATAGAAATAATGAATGGATTTTGACTTTGATTATTCTCTGTAGCTCATTTTTTTATGAAATCAGTTTTGTGAAATTTTAGTAGCTGTGTTTCAAGATAACATTTCTCTTTTCACAGACCTTCCTTTTCTATTGTTATCTGTAGTGTGAAAAATATGGAGATTTTCTATGAGCATTCATGGCTCTGTTCTTACCCCCTATGTTAAGTTGGATATTTTCCTTCTTTCTTATCTGTTGTCCTTTCAACACAATTTTGATTCCATTCCCAGAAGTTTCTTCTAAATGTGAGGTCCTATCCTACCCTGGAGCTGCTCTCTGGGTGGTCAATTTTGATATTCACTCAAGATACACCATTCAAATCTCTTCAGCCCTTATGGCAGACCCTTTACTCTCATGCAACTGATTTGGACAAAACCCTCCCAAGATTCTGATATTATTTTCAATCTAGCCTTATTTTCTAGTGAATACTTGTTGGAAATTTATTTATTTATTTATTTATTTATTTATTTAAATAAATATCCAGAGAGATGATGATACTTTGAAGGTCTTGTGCCAGCTGGTGGTTTTTCTCACCCACTTATATGTTACGGTTGTTGAAGATACCTTCTTGCCTAGGATTTCTACAAATGTTGCCCATGCTTTTTGTGTGTTTTTTTTTCTTCTAATTTTGTTTTGATATCCATTTACTTTGTCTATCTTCTTGAGGACATTCATAGAGATTTAAAAACTATATTAACACCATGATGGTCCCAGAATCTTTATAAACATCATCACATCAATATTTTTGCCTTACCCTTTCTCTATGGCCTCAGAACAGTAAACTGAAGGCAATCTTTTACTGTTAATCCCATCTACTCACTGGATGAACAAAATTAAAACCCTTCACTATAGATACCATCAAAAACATAATTTGATCATTCTCAAATTAAGAGCATTACCTATTTTAATATAAATAAAGGTACAAATGTGAATAAATACAGAATAGTTATTAAAATAAATTCTGAGGTAACTTGTGGTACACATAAAATTTCAAAAGTTCTATTGTATGATTTATTTAACTTTATTGGGCTTATTTGAGGACCTAGCACCTGGTAGTCAAACAATCACTGGTATTTTATTCTAATCCTGGAAGAGTTTTATCTCTCCTGATCATGTATTTACAATAAATTAAATTTACATCTCATTCAATAAATTTGTGTATGCTCTTTTTTAAGTTTGTATGAAAAGTCTGATTCTAAGTATGACAAACATATTCAGTCTTCATTATAATTTCTGATATGTTTAAAGTCATTTTGCTATAATAGACTAAGTTTAATTTTAGGCAATTCATCTTATAAAACAATTTAATGTTTCTCAGAAATTATCAAATAAATTAATATTCATATATAAATATTTCTATCATACTCAGCTTAGACATATCCGCCTTCCTAATTTAACCAAAATTGACTAAAATAAACTAATTCTTGAAATAATGCTTCTGTTATTACTTATCTTCCAAATGATGCATATTTCTTACCCTTTTATCCATTGTACAAGTTAACAGTTTACAATTTATGTGATATAAAGGAAAATAGAAACCAAGATTTATTCATTTTTGGAGGCTTAGCATTCTTCCCATTTTCTAATATTTTCTGGGCAAATTCTAGCACCGTTTTTAGAACTAAAAAGAATTAATAGGAATATAGAAACATGATGCACCTGTTTGAGTTTACAAAAATCATCAGTGATACAACAGATTCGATAACAACTTACATAAATTTGCTCCCATTACATATCTGCTATATTTTAGATATCAAATCAGTATCCCTAATCATCCTGAAATCAAAACCAAAGACACTACCAAAAAAAGTATATTACAGGCCAATATCTTTGATGAATATAGATGCAAAAATTCTCAACAAAATATTAGCAAACAAAATCCAATAACACATAATAAAGATCATACACCACAACCAAGTTAGATTCATCCCATGGTCTCAAGGATTGTTCAACACATGCAAATCAATCATTGTGAAAAACCACATCAAAAGAAAACAAAAGAAACAAAAGGTCACCTCAACAGATGCAGAAAAGGCATATGATAAAATGATAAAATTCAACATTCATACATGATGAAAACACTTACCAATGTGGGTATAGAGGGAACATATTTCAACATAATAAAAGCTATTTATGACAAACCCACAACCAACATAATACTCAATGGTGAAAAGCTGAAAGCCTTCCTGCTAAAGACAAAAATGCCCACCTTCATTATGTCTAATCAACATAGTAGTGGATGTCTTAGCCACAGCAATCAGACAAGAAAAATAAGTAAAAGTTATCCAAATAGAAACAAAAGAGGTAAAACTGTCAATATACACAGATGACATGATAATATATATAGAAAACCCTAAAGACTCCACACAGGTTGGCCACACAGCTTCTAGGTGTCCACTCCTCTGGTGAGATGAGGCCGGAAGATGCTCTCCTCAGCTCCTTGCCTGGATGGGCAAGCCAGACTCTAGGGCTGGCAGAAATCCTCATTTGAGGGTCCCACCTAGTTCCCCGGTCAGAGTACTGCAGCTGAGTGGAGCGGCTACTTGGGACTACAGTTTGTGCACTGCAGAAAGCCTTCTTGGAATCTGAGATGTTATCACTTTGGGACAGTTGGCCAGCTGCTCCTGACTTGGTCACATGAAAGCTCAGACTGTCCCAGTCTCTGAACTGAAGAGAACTGACACTATTAGCATATCTCTCACCACCATGAAAGAAGGTATTTCAGTGAAGAGTATGGGGAGGACATCTACAAATCCCAGACTGGCATGTGCAAGTTCTGAGGAATGGTGGAATAACTCAATGTATCTGGGTGACCTTTGAAGCCAGCTGAGACAGAGATACAACAGGGCAGTGGCAGACACCCAACTCATAGCCCATTCTCTCCAGCTGTGTGGCTGACAGGGTCTGGGTGTTACAGCCAGCTGTCAGGCCTGAGCCTCTGAGGTGGGAGAACTGAATTGAGAACATTGGTCCACCAGAAGCCTGCCAACCCCACATAATATCAATTGGTGAGAGCTCTCCCAGAGACCTCCATCTCAATGCTAAGACCCAGCTCCACTCAACAACCAGCAAGCTGCGGTGCTGGACACCCAATGCCAAACAACTAGCAAGACAGGAACACAGCCCTATCATTAGCAAAGAGGCTGCCTAAAGTCAAAATAAGGTCACAGACACCCAAAACCACACCACTGGTTATTAACCACTGGTTAATCATTTGGTTAAACTCCCTCACTTTTTAGAGAAGGAAACTAGAAAGGTAATTTGAGTTACCTAAGTTCATGATGGTTATTGCCAGAACTCCCAACCATAATGTGTCAAAATCTATCGTAAAATATTCTCTGTCACTGTGTTCTTGGAATAATTATGGTAGATGTTTATTTTTTCCGTATTTCTTGTTGATACGTTTCTTGCCTTTTTAATTTGTGTGTTTGTTTTTTTCAATATCTAAATAAACTTTAGCCTGTAGTCTGCAAAAAAAAAAAAAAAAAAAGATGATCCAAACTCATGGAAATAGAAGGGAGAAAATACAAGAAACGTTTAACAAGAACCTAGAAGAACTAAAGAGTAAAGCAACAATGATGAACAACAAAATAAATGAAATTAAAAATTCTCTAGAAGGAATCAATAGCAGAATAACTGAGGCAGGAGAACGGATAAGTGACCTGGAAGATAAAATAGTGGAAATAACTACCACAGATCAGAATAAAGAAAAAAGAATGAAAAGAATTTAGGACAGTCTCAGAGACCTCTGGAACATCATTAAAACGCATGAACATTCGAATTATAGTGGTCCCAGAAGAAGAAGAGAAAAAGAAAGGGACTGAGAAAATATTTTCAGAGATTATAGTTGAAAACTTCCCTAATGTGGGAAAGGAAATAGTTATCAACTCCAGGAAGTGCAGAGTCCCATACAGGATAAATCCAAGGAGAAACACGCTATTCCTATATTCTTAAACTGTAACTGTGGGGCATTAATCTCCCCTGCCCCTGCCCCAGGGCAATTCTTAGCCCTAAAGAGTTAAAAGCCAATAGATAAATGCTTCTTGCTTTCATTGCCCAGGCAAACAATTCTAAAATTCATTGTGTAACACCACTTAGATATTCCCAACAAGATTGAACACAATTATCCACACTTGTTGCCAATTTTATAATAATCCATTATTGGCTTTTCCTAATTGCTTTCTTTCTCCTTTCCTATTTTACTCTCCCTAGTTATTCATACGTGTTGTCTGGCATTGATTTCCAAATAAATTCCCTTGAAGTGAGCCCTTGCCTTAAGCTCTGATTTTGTGGAACCCAGACATAGTCCATTGTACATGACTATCTTGACCAGCAGTGTGCTAGCATTGCAATTATGCAATAATGTATAGAACCATGCTTTTTTTCCTTAAGATATGTGTTATTTAGTTTTAATATTGTCAGTTAAATTTATTCAAGTTGTATAAACTATAAATGAAACACAATAATTATTTCAATTAATACTTGATCCAGCTATATTCATTCATAAATCTGTTTCTTCCAAGCAGACATAATATTTTTATGAAATGCTTTATATCTATTTTATGTTTACACATTAAAATTTACTCTTAATTTTTGTTTTCTTGAACTAGATATTGTTTCCTATATTTATAATAAGAAAAAAAATATTTAGTGGTATTCTGTTCTTTACCTTTTTTCCCATACACACAACATTCTCCTAATATTCTCACTCAAGCTTTATTTTTTCTCTTCTCTTTCAGGGCTTTAAAATTCTCTTTGATGTGTTTTCTCTTAAGCAACACTCTAACCTAAGAATAATATCAGCCATATCCATGGGAAATATAATATTAGAAAGTTCGGCTTTCCTTTACTTTCTTTTGAAGAATGTCAAGCTAAACTTTATATTTGCAAATACTTTCTACTTATAGACATAAAACAAAAGTAAAATTGATTTTCTCTCTCTCTTAGGCAATAGTTTAAAATGTTTTCTAGTTATATCTTCCAATCCAAATGTCTCCTATATACTATACCAGGACTTTAATAGCTACAACAACAAACACGTTAAAAAATTAATCTTTCAAATGTTCACAAAGTCCACATTTTGATTTTAATGCAGATATTGATATAACGTACATAGCTCCCCCAAACATTACAAACTCAGTAAAACAAACCAGAAACATAGTTCAGTGCAAAGAGTAATTTTAAAAAGCATGTGGTTGTTGTTAGTGTATAGAACTCAATACATAGTCTTAGTCTATCAGAATTCCCTATTTGAGGGAAGAAATTGACTGTTTCTCATGTAGAATGCTATGTCTCTACTTACCCACTTGACAAACATCTATACATTTCTCTGTCTTAACTCAAACACAGCCTGAAAAGCCTTCTTTAACTTTCTCAGTAGTCTTAGTGTTTTGCTTTATTTTTATTTTTACATGTTTCTATTGACATTTGCAAATAGGCCCATTATTGCAATCCCCATAGACTATATATTCTAAAATATCTAAGTGTCCTGTCTTTGTCTTACATACTGTCCTGTCATGTTTCACATACTCAGCATCTCTTGCTTAGTATATCACAAGTCTTCTCCTCCTTCTAAACCACCAGAACTATTTCCATAACGCAAATATACTTATGTCAGTATGTGTACCATCACGCTGGCTTAAAAGCCCTAATTTGGAAGTAAGAAGATGTTAGTGACAGTCAGAAATTATTTTCTCTGTCATGTAATAATTGCAAAGCTTTATTTCTCTAAGAGTGCTTTAAAACAAAACAAAACAAAATATCCAAATGGAGTTATTTACCTTACATGGTTTTCATGAAGATTAAATGAAATGACATTTATCAAGTGATTGGCACACTGTCTGATATATTTTAGGCCATGAAACATATAGGTTTTGTTATTATTTATTGTTCTCTTCCACTTATAAAATTCAAACTCTTTACCATACATAGCCAGTCCTAGGAAGCTTGCCATTGTCTGCCTGCCCAGATTCATTTTCCACCACTAGCCTTTTACTTGCTATATCCCAGCAATTGTGCATTATGTGTAGTTCCCTAAGTAAGTCATGCTGCTAGATGCTTCCATTTTTTGTCCAAATATACAGGCCACTAGTTTATCAGTGAAGCTTTCCTTGAACATTCCTGGCATTATCCCATCACGGTTCATGTCACATTTTCATTTTTGCTATCACTACATACTCTAAAACTTTTTACATAGGCACCTATAACACACATTGAGATTATCTTTGTGTAAACCTTTCCTCCCTCAATATGAGAGTTCCTTGATGGTTTTGGGCAATTCTTTAAGCTCCATTTAATCTCTAAGGTTTATCACAATGCCTGGGATATTAGGGATAACTACTAAACTGTATTTTGATACATAAATGTATGTACATGACATCATTCTGGTCAACATTAAGAAAAAGATCACCAAAACCCAAGATTGGAAAGGTTTTACCCACCAAGCAACTCTCAGTTTCTCTAATATTTTAATTACCAAAATCGGTAGGACAAACTGTGAATGTCAGAGATGTCTTCAAAGACAGTGTTACAAAATGGTTCCTCACTGGATAGAGATAAAGGCTAAAACATGTCTAATATGAGAAAGGTTAGCATGAGTTTAATTGACAAAGGGTGGGATGGGTGCTGAAGATGGAGAGCAATGAGTCTGTGTGTTGTGATGATAGTAAGGAACACAAAAGTTTATTTTATGTCTATTTTTAATGAGTATATGGGGCATAGGCAGAAAAAAGTTTGTAGCAGTGCTGAGAGCCGAGGCTGGAAGTACCTACCAATGAAAGATATTTAAGATAAGGAAACATCTATTATTAACTGTTGATGGGTTCTTTGGGTCTACAGGTATATTTTTCCCAAGAATATAACCCAAATGTGATCTCTTTCTCTCCTTTAGCTTCTATCTTGACTAAAAGTAACTACTGGTGACTTTTACTACCAATATATGCCAATCTCTGTTGCCCCTACACTATTTTCAAACATTTTACATGTGAACTTTGTGAACAAAATATAATTTTATTAATACTTTTATTGCATCAATTATTTAATGTCTTTCTAATAGTATTACTTAATATTACTTAATATAAGAATTATGAGTGTTATTGTATTAAATTTATTTGACCGTAACATTTTAGATCTTTCAAGTCTAAAAACTTCTCTTTTTTTCCCCCACATAATATATTTTTAAACAGTATTTGTTTATATGTTTATCTTTCTGTAAAGAATATATGCTTGTATAGTAAGCTGGTATTAAAGATATATCATGTACCAAAAAAAAAAAAGGTATATCATGTATTAGTTCTTTTTCTATCCCTTATATAATTTCTGACTTAGACACAATAAATATTTAATGAAATAAATTTTCTACTACTTCGTATGCTAGATTATTTCTTTTACCAACAGCGTATTTTGTTCTGAATACATTCTATAGAAGAAATGAGTACGTGGGTAAATGTGAAATTAGTTTTATTCAATAAAGAAGAGGTAAATTCAAATACCTAATTGAAACCTATTATTTCCTCAAGTAAGTCTCTAATATTGGGAATAATATTGGTGATTTATATTAGCTCTTTTGTACAGAGGAAAGAACAAAGAGAGGCATGGAAGCACACATGCTATATAGTCATTTTAAATTGGAAGACATTCCCAGCAGGGGGAAAATGGGGGCATTGTAAATGCCAAACTTTAAAGCAAAAAGAATATTTTTCCTATTTTGTTTTAGCTAATTTTGCCCAAGTCCCTGAAAATAAATGTCTTTTAATTGCTTAAAATCTAACAAATTATTAGATCCTAGTACATGGAAATGTGTCTGTGATAGTTATTTGACAGCACCATAAAAGCACTTTGCCAGAAAAGAAAAACCTAAAACAGCTGATATCTATCCTCCATACCACTACATCTGACAGCATGAAATACTTTATACAGTTTATACAGAGGAGGAAAAAACACCCTGTTAGGATCATTTGTCAAATGCTTAAGAGAAAAACAAATTAAAGATTTGGGGTTGTAGCAAAATGTAGTCATAAAAATTGCTGCCATGAAGTTTAAAGGATTACTGCTTATTTTTCATACAACAATAGAAATTAACCAAAGACTTAAGGGCAGTTTGGTTAAGCAAAAATACAGTTGTTTGGTAGACAGAAAAGATAAAGCAATAGCCAATCTATGTCATTTTGTTTCTACAAAGAAGAAAAAGTCTGCAACACTATTTGAACATTCCCAAATTCCACTAAGCAGCTGAACTGAGGAGCCCTGAAAGAAATTATTCATGATTATAGCACCTTTTTTGGTAATTATTCAGTCAAGAATACACAATTTTTTGATTAGTAAATAACGAATACTACACTTTATATAAATTAGTGTCTATGAGTGTACTCACATGGGTAAGATATTGATACACATTTTATTTGCTCTGAAATGAGCTATATTTGGCAGAAATCTGGAAGGGAAAAGTATATTTGCAAAACATAGTCTACCAATTCAAACTAAATAACACAAGAATCCTAGAAGTATTAAGTTATCTAGCAGATATAGGAATGTGTTGATCAGATGCACCTTCAAGAAAGGACTAGCTGCCCAGCTGTGAAGAGTGTGGTTAGCTGGATCTTTGCTTCCTCCGGTCCTACAACAATTTTCAAACCAATGCCATGTATTCTTGGGTCCTGCTCCCAGCCAATGACTCAGCAAGGTACTGCTAGTCGAGAGTCCACTTCTCAACTGCCAATGACTTGTTAGCCATGACTAAGCAGGCCCCAGTGAGGGATTCCTCTCACAAACCATCTTTTTTCCAGAGCTCAGCATTAGTTGATCTGCACTGCAGCATTATTGCTCCCCTACACAATCCCAGTTTGCCCCATTTTCTTCCACAATTTCTACTCCCCTAATAACTATGTTGTACTCCTAACTACATCTCAGCTCCTAAGTACTGGAGACTCCAAACTGGCATATGTTATCCCAGGAGCCATCTGAGAAAGCAGTTACAGGAGGAGGTTTGGGGACTGGATCACTGAGTGTTCTAGCATATTAAGGATCCCATCACTGCTGGTAGATAGTTTGCAGGCAGCTCCTGGTACAAAGTGGCATCCAATTGTTAAAGTTTTAACTAGATGTAAGATGGTATGGTATAACCGTAAAGGGAAAGCACTGGCCCCTCTGATAATTTGGGGATTTGAAATTTCAGGGGAAATGGTAAATATGAGGACAATGAAATTAGATGGTTGTACTAAATTGCACTAGGGCCCTATTGGCAAATAATGAGGAGCTGAGGGTAATTATCAGACAATTAAAAACTAATTAGGAGAGACAGAGTAGCTCTGTAAACTTGAATAGTTTACAAAGAAGACATTATCCCAAAAAAGAGGGAGGACAGAGAAAGCTGAAGATTGACTCCTGGATTTGGTAGCCAGAACATCTGAATTTCAAAGACACTTGAATGTTCAAACAAGGTTAATTTATTAGAGCAAAGCCAAGGGCTTAATTGTGAAAACCTGAGAACCTGAAAAAAGAGATGGGAATATTTGGTGAATGCTGTCTCACAAAACTTTGACTCTTTAGATTTTTCTGATGGTTCTCAATCTCTTTAGTGGCCTACTTACTCCCATTAATACCCCAGGAGACAATACCATAGTGTTTTCTCCCCAAAGCAAAAGATACCACCTTTAGTCTAAGGCCTTTGATGATTTCCTGTTCTCCCTTTTTCTGGCAGTAACATACTTTTATCTTTACCAAGCCGTTACATGAGTTCAACCTATGCTATCCCGTAAATCTTTTCAATTAACTGATCCTGTGTGACTCATGAAATTGCCACACATTTGGAGCTTTTTGGATTAAAAATAATATTCTCAGAAAACTGAAATCCTAGATTTGAGTCATATTCATACGTGGGTCAAAATCACATGAACTCTGATATAAACATTGAAAAATTAAAGTAAATGCCATCACAAAAAATAAATAAATTTGTAACTTAGTGGCAGAGGGAACACTTAATCTTCAGATTTTTCATTTCTCTGTTAAAATATGCCTTTTCTGAAACTTTACCTAAATACCAAATATTCTTCCTTTGCTTACCCCTCTTTCCAAAACCCAGAACACTACCCAAAAATCCATGTATGAATTTTGATTTTTACTGTAGGAGAACATCATTTTCATATCAGATTTATTTTAATAATTGAATGAAATTTCTTTTTAAATGGTGAAGATGGAAAACTAAGAAAATCCCAAATCTTCTTAGTTTTTTCAGTATAATGGTTTCTTTGTGTTTCAATTACCTTAGGAATTCTCAAATGATTCAACGTTACTTTACTTCTTATATACAATTATGGTCATTATTTATTTATGATTTCTTACCAAAGAGGGACCACTTTAAATCATAAATTTACATCATTCGATTATTTCATTTGTTATTATAGAGTACTTTAAAAGAGGATTCCTCCTAATCACTTTGTTTTCCAAATGTACTTTTCTGTTTGGGGGGAGGTAGTATTAAAATTGTGGCTATCCCTTAATCCTTTTAAGGTAGGCTGGGTTAGAGCCTACTCAATTGGGTCTCTCACTGTTCTGTAGTAGCCATAAATGTTTCACTTCTTTAAAATTTTGATGTGTGTTGTAAATTGAACTGTGTCTTCCCTAAACTAAATATTGAAGTCCTATTCCCCAATGCCTCATAATGTGACCTTATCTGAAAACAGGGACTTTGCAGAAGTAATGTTAAGATGAGGTCTTATGGAGGAGGGTGAGCCCCTAATCCTGACTAGAGTCCTTTTGTAAAAAGGAGAAAGTTGTAGATAGAGGCACATAAGAAGAATGCTATGCGAACATCAAGGCAGAAATTAGTTATGCATCTAGCCAAGGAACTGCAAGAGTCTAGGGAAGAGGCATAGAATAGATTCTTCTCCACAGACCTCAGGAAGAACCAATCCTGATAACACCTTGATCTCAGACTTCTACCCTCCTGAACTGTAAGACAGTAAACTTCTGCTGTTTAAACTCCTCATTTGTGGTACTTTGTTACAACGGCTCTAGCTATCTAATATAATGTATAAAATCAGAGGGTAATAAAAAGAGTTGAGTTCCTAAATGGTGATCAGGAATACAGTTTTTAATCCTTCATTTGACTACAACTCATTATACTGTGATCACAGGGAAGAGCAAAAACCAAAAGAAAATGAAAGAGGATTACTTTGCACAAGGTGGAGGTGCCCTCAAGAAATTCTGGAGGTGAAATGTGTACTTTCACAGTGGCTATGTTGTAAGTAAACCACAGCATGGATTAACATGGACACTTTGGCTCATTTTAAGGGACATGAAGAGAATGGAATACCACAAATGTAAGTGAAAAACAGCACTTCTAAAAATCCTTGTTTTCTAATAAATTATTGACTATTATACACTTTAGTTTAAAAGTGTTGATTTTTTAAAATAAAAATTTAAATCAGAGAATAACTTCTAACAAATATATGGTTTTCCACTGATGAGTGGTCAATATTTTTGCACTCATGGTAAGTGAAAGGAAAGAGATTCTAGTCAGAAATTGTTTACCATGTATATTGCAATTACACTTACAGACAGGTAAAAACACAGAAATAGATCAAGTATAAGATGCATATATTTATGTAAATATATGTAAATATATTTATTTTTTACATATATGTAAATATATTTTTGTAAAAATATATGTAAATATATTTTTACATATATGTAAATATATGTAGAATTGTACAATTCTACATGTAGAATAGATGTAGAATTAAATGCATGTTAAAATATAGTATTTATCCATTTGGTTAGATAGGTTTGGTTTATGTTGCTTATTAATTAGTGAATTTGTAGTAAGGTAAAATGCACTGCTTTATAGTAAAATGAAAAATGGGGATTTACCTATTTCAAGATATATTATTTGATTTATGTATTTTACTATTGTATTTTGATTCATATTTTTATTGATATGTGCTAAATAAATCCTATTTTTAGTAATATAAGATGAAAATCTTCATCACTGACAATTCAATGCTTTTTAAATTACAACAAATACAAATCTGCATTGACAAAGACACCAACAACAAATTTTTCACGTTAGCTCTTATGCCTTTCCAAGACATCTTAATTTAGGCTTCCCCAGAAGCATACTTGAGAAAAACATCCCAGAATCAGGTTTTTGGTTTTCTTTTTACTTTTATTTATAAAGGACACCATTCTGCCCCAACACAGACATGAACACTAACACATTCCAAAAAGCGGAGCTCATTAAAAAAATGATAACAGAACTGGAGGACAGAGGAACTTATTTAACACCAGTCTGTGTGCCCAACTCGGGGATCACTGGGAATGTTTCCTCAGATGTGATATCTCACCTCAAAGAAAGGAGACCTTGACCTGGAGGGCCCACCCACCCACTGGGCAAAAGCTACGCCCTCAGTCTTCGGTATCATCAAACTGTCCCGTTTCAAAGACCATTTTGGAATAATGGGGTATCAGTGGAGGTGGATGGTGCCAACTGGGGTCATAGATCATGTCTCCTTGCAGGGCATAGCACACCCAGGGTCTAACCTCTTGAGACAGTGAATTTGAGAGTTGAAGGTAGGGGAGTTGTGAAAGGAGACAAGGAAGGGAAAGCTGCCAACAGAGAGTGTGTTATCAAGTTAGAGCCCACTCTGGGTAACAGGGACTCACATTTGTTATGGAAATGCTGGGTGCTGTTTTGAAATTCACATCATAAAAAGTATTCCATGTGCTGGTTGATCGACCTAAGGTATATACACTGTGGACCACTAGTCATTGTTCAGGTACAGTGTAAAATCCCTGGCTCTTTTGGCTTATAAAACAGGCACCAATAAGTTTCTTGAGTCAAAATAAAGCTATGAGGCAATGATATAAGATTCTGGCAATTGCACATTGGGCTGGTATGCACCAGAATCTTGGATGAGGAATCACTGGCAAGGTACTCACAGAGTTTACCTGAGTCCATATTTCACACTGCTGTGATTCCTTCTTTCACCAGGTGCATTTGTTTCCTATCCTTACAGTAACGAATTATCAACTTTGTGGCTTACAACAATGCAAATTCATTAACAGTTTTGGAGGTCAAATTCCAAGGTAGTTCAGTAGGGCTGTGCCCTTTTAGGAGTCTTTAGGGAGCAATCTGTTTCCTCGCTTTTATCAGCTTCTAGAAGCTGACTCCATTCCTTGGCTCCTGGCCTCTTCCTTCACAGAGTATCACTCCAACCTTTGGTTTAATTGTCATATCTCCTTCTCTAACTCTAACTCTCCTGCCTCCCTCTAATAAGGACAACTGTGATTACATTGGGCCCACTTGGATAGTATATAATAATCCCCCTCAAAATTCTTAATTTAATGACTTTCATAAAGTTCCTTTTACCTAGTAAGGCAACATACATAGTTACAGGTTATAGAATTTGGGTGTGGATATCTTTGAGAGTGTGGCATTTTCCTGACTATCACACCAAACTAAATTAACTCAATCTCGTTCTTGATTTTTCAAGATATTGGCTTGTCATAGTTTCTTAAAAAATTTACAGTCATGTTTTGTGTTGTTGGCCCTAGGTCTCAACTGTTATTCATTATTTACCTTCCCTAGAGTCCTTTCTATACTTTCTTCAGCCTTGGCTAATACTTCTGCTGGATTGGTGAGTTTCTTTTGTGAAATAATGCAGATATTCATCCCTTATACGTCAAACCATTTGTTATTATATTTTTGTCAGGCTGTGTTTGTCAAAATTACCAAATTGTGAATATCAGTAAGCATGGATTTCAAAGAATGGCACCAGTGAATACCCTAAGTCCCACACATAAATCTACTTATTGCCATTGTGTAGAAGTAACCCTACTGCTTTATGTTGATTAGGACAATTATCCCTACCAGTAGAGTAATTATTTTCTTTGCTTGTTGGAATACTGGCAATAGAAATCCAAATGCCTAACTACACTAATAGCATTAAGCATACTATGCCTTCTGGGGAAAGCTTTCTGCCCCTCTGAGCCAGGATATCTAGTCTAGCAGAGCCAAATTTTGTGGTACGTCAAGCAAAAGTTACCCAAGTGGATCACAGGAATGATCATATGTACACCCCTTGGGTTTCATCTGTATATTATAACAGTTGGAAATTAGGAAAATCAAATAGCCACAACTTAAAGGTATTTTTCACTCCTAGATGGACAGTGCCCTAGTCTTAGCTATATTTTTTAAGACTTTATTTCTTTAGAACAGTTTTAGGTTCAGAGTAGGAAGATACAGAGGTATCCTAATACTACCTGACTCCACACATACATAGCCTTCCCCATTATCAACATGCCCCACCAGAGTAGTACATTTGTTACAACTGATGAACTTATATTGACACACGTTAATCACCTAAAGTCCACAACGTACCTTAGGGTTCACTCTTGGGTTTGGACAAATGTATAATGGCATGTGTCCATCATTATGAAATCATACAGAGTATTTGCACTGCCCTAAAAATCCTCTGTGCTCCACCTATTTATCCCTCCCCCTTCCCAACCCTTGGCAATCACTAATCTTTTCTACTGTTTCCATAGTTTTGCCTTTTCCAAAAGTTGTATAGTTGGAATCACACAATATGTAGCTATTTCAGATTTCCTTCTTTCACTTGGTTACATTTAAGTTTTCTCCTTGTCTTTTCATGGCTTGATATTTTTTAGCACTGAATAATACTCTACTATCTGATGTGCCAGTTTATTTATCCATTCACCTATTGAAGGACATCTTGGATGCTCCCAGTTTTGGCAATTATGAATAAAGTTGCTATAAATATCCATGTGCAGGTTTTAGTGTGGAGATAAGTTTTCAACTCCTTTGGGTAGATAACAAGGATGTCTCATGTGAATTTAATTCTTAGACCAACCAGAAGAACCTAAAATGGCAGAAGAAAATTTCATCCTCCCTGAGAGTACAGTGTTAAACTATATTCTTTTTAATGTGATGAATTAGCTTTTGAATAATGTGTTTAACACCTAAAAACAATAGAATTTATTCTTAATTGATACTTGAATATTCTAAAAAAAAATCAGGCAACCAATATATAAAAAACATACATTAGTATTCATCAACAGAGACAATTCTCTTCATAATGAGAAGAATCTCCCTAGCAGTTTTGTAGTATTTAAAATATTTCACTGACAGAAATTGTTTTATTATTACAGTAATCTTTGTGAAAGAATAGTTTTTCTTTGTTTGAAAAATTCCACACATCATTAAACGTAATGATGTACATTAAAAGTACATCTCAGAGCAAACCAGTAATTCTGCCACAATTTAGGCATTCTCAGTGTATGGCCACCTGATGAACCAATCATGAATTGGCAATGTATTTAAGCATCTTAAATAACTGAATAGAGCAAGGGTTTTCATTCTAATCCTGATGTCTCTGATCTTAAAAACGCTTCTTTATATCTGTGAATACAAGCTACATTCACTATTGCTGAGTGATCAATATTAGCTTGTTGAAATAAATGCCAATTTTTGTAAATGGCAAATAAATAAAATGGATTCTTCTCAAAATAATTATACTTGGCCATGTAAAAATTATAAGTAAAATCTTTTTTTAACTTCTATTGGTAGTGGCCATCCTTCTTCATCTCATAGTGCCTTTGTTCAAAGAATGGTTTTAATCTTAAGTAGCTATGTTTCCATTGCTGAATATCTTGTTACCTTCAGCATCCAGAACCAATTGGATTTATTCTTTAGCATTTCTTCATAGCCCTGCTCCAATTTATGTTAATTAATAAAAGAAAAATCTTTACAATTTAACCTCTAAGTTTATATTGACCAATACTTGTACATATTTTATTCTATCAATAGATTTATTGAGATAAATGACTACTGATTTTTAAAAATCATGTTAAGGTGCTGTTTTGATTCAAAGGAGACTGGCCTTCTTTTTGCATTTTCCCAACTACCTTCTTTTTAACTGATACCTAATGTATAATTTTACAGCTCTATTTACATATACACCTTGGCATTCTAAGAGTAGTTAATTGGCTTCTAAGAGTACAGAGGATCAGTTGTTAGGTCTGAAAGAATGAAATACTGGTGTCAGATTGACTTTTTTTGATTAATCTATGTAAAATAGGTCTGTTTTAGAATATAAGATTTATTATTATTCAGGTATGGTGAGGTCAAGAGATCAGGCAATAATTGCCCCTGAAGAGATCGTTTATGAATCAACCTGCTTTTATTTTGAGGTAGAGGGAGTCATACCCTGTCATAAAGGGTCACACAATAGAAAACAGGGATGTTGATCCAGGCAGATAGAATGGGGAACTGCAAGAGAGACTTTATTGTGGTTTTAGAGGAAAGGAACAGGCAAGGCAGAGTAAGCAGTCTAAGCAGGTTTAGCATTATCTAGTTTGGATCATTTCAGCCAACTCTAGAGTGTAGGGACTGCTGCTAGTTGTCTGATACCTGGCCCTGAGGTGATTAGGGAGGGGAATAATGACTGAAGTGCAAGAGTCAATAAAGGAGAAAATTGGAAGCTATGGGCCTGTATTGTTCATTTTGTATATGAAACACAGGTTCACTGGAGAGTCATTTGCTTGCCTAGGAATTGGCTAACTCTGGGAAGTCAGAAAGGTCCCAGATGTCAAAGCATCAGATACAGAAAGTAGAAAACATGGTTAATACAAGGTCCACACTGTCTCCATATTTTTGGCGTACAACTTGCAAAATTGAAGTGGAAGTTTTTACACACTTCCTTAATTGTTACAAATGTTTTTGAGTAAATTTGTGTTATTTTTATGTATTATATGTGTGTATGAGCACATGTGAGTACATATGCAAGTGTGTGTGTATGTATGTGTTTTAATACTGTATATCTGTCCCACTAAACAATGAAATTTGTTTTGGTGTTCAACATAAATATTTATCTCAATGGTGTCCTTAATATTATTCTCAATAAGTATAATATTTCTATATTGATAAATTATTTTCAGAATAAGTAAATTCTTTTAAATTCATTTATAACTCGTATATCCCTTTGTGTTCCAATTACTCGTGGTCATCTTTACTTTAAAAGTTTTAATAACTATTTTGAGTACCCTTTTTCATTTCCTTTTTTAACTTCTATTTTCGAGGCCCTGAAGGCAGGGTGGGGGTGGAGGAGTAACATAACTCTAGTCTCCTTTTTCACCAAAATCCTGCTTCTATCATATGTTTGATCCTTGCTCACTATTTCACCTTCTTTGGCTGCTGTCCTGTCTCAACTGAGTATGGTTTCCATTTCATTACCCAAAACAAGAGCTATATAATACTCTTATAATAGTCTTTATTGAAGGTTTGGTGATACACAGGGTATATACTGCACGTAACTCGGAACAACTTTAGGTTGAAAGGCAGATATCAGTGTTTTCAGAATTAACTGCTCGTGTCTTATCACAAGGAACCCTGGGGAATTTCTCCTTTCTCAACTCCATAGAGCCCTAGCTCACTAATTGTCCATTTCTTCGAATTTCAGTCCCTCAACCACCCCCCACCACTGCCGTAAATAGCTTACTTTGAAAACATAATATTCTATCAATTATGCAGATCAAATTAAATCTTTTTTTTGGGGGGGATCTAAAGGTGTACCCAAGGAAATTAGTCATGTGAACTCATCACCAACAATAAGAATGCCAAAAACATCACTATAACAAAGACAGGGGAAAAAATCAAGATGTTTTCATAAAGCAAAGGTCTATCTATCTCTTTCCATCTTGTGATTATAACAACTAAAACTCCAGCCAGTTTTTAAAGTAACATTCCTCCCTCCAAAACAGTATGTATTATATAAAATTTTCCATTGGATATAACATATAGTACTGAGAACAAAGTTAACCTAGAAATAATTCACAAATGTCATGCCTTCACTTCTGAGGGATTTGAACAGGAAAAACTTAATTATGAATAAGTTCAAATCAAATGAATTTGGTCCTGGAGGTCCTGGAACATTTTTCCAGTTTGATCTCTCTATTATTGCCTCTCAGAGCATCTTATAATTTTTTTCATTATAGGACTTTTAGTAGCATGCAAATATAATTTTGTGTTAATATATTTTTTTTTTTTTTAATATATTTTTTTAATGTCTCTCCTTCGCTAACTTTGAGCACCATTGAGTAGAGGTAACCTGTCGTACCCACCGCTGTATTCCCATTGCCTGACAGAGTATGTGGCACATAGAAGGACTCTCTTAATAAATGAAGGAATGAAAGTTTGTGGGTTGGAGGATATATGTGTTCATCAAACTACTGTTTTAATAATCAAAACTACCATTTACTGAGGACATAATGCATGTCAGGAAATAAGTTGAGTCTTTTACACTCATAGAATATATTTTAATTTTGACAGCAACTTCATAATTATTATTCCCAATTTGCTGGTGGAACACAGGTAGAGCTAATAAAATGTTGCCGGGTAGTGACCAGGTTAGGACTTGAAACAGATTGGTACACTCCAAAGCCCAAGCCCTATATTTTCTCTTGTTTTTATGTATGTGTTTAAAAAGTTACATATAAATATTTTTTTAAGAAGTTGGATATTAAATCTCCTTTTTACTTTCCTGATGTTTTATTTTCTTTAAAGTCTTCAACAAAGGCTGATCTCCCAGTCAATCTTCAAATTACCCTTACAGAATTTGAAGTTATTTGTTATACATACTTCTCACTCTATCTAAAATACTCTCTGCTATTTTTTAGTAGAATAAGCAGAAAATGGAGCCACACTCTGGTTTATTTATTTTCTTTATACTCAGAAGAACATGAAGCTAATCTTTACTCTTGTGATCTCACACCTTTGGGAAAATTATAAGTAGGTGATTTCCCCAGAAAGGTCAAGAAGCACTGACAGAAATGAACTTGTATTGGATAACTTTGACCAAAGTTTCAGTGAGGGTATTCCCTAAACAGCTGTGCTGTCAAGTATCTTGTCATGTCCTCAAATTGATTTCAGAATTAAGGAGCCTTGTATATCATCTGGGAAATGCTAAAGTGAGGGGTTAGTTTCCCAGCTCCAAGGAGGATCTAGTCTTCAGCATTATACTTCTTTTACTAAATAATTTATACTGATTCAGTTTCAATTATCTTTCTTTGACTAAGATATAGTGTTGCTAGTAGTGGTAAATTTGAACATTTTTATTTATTTTATTATTATATCAGTGTATTTTACCGAAAGACATAATGAGATTTTATTTTGATTTTTCCTATTGTTAATGACCATTATCCTAATTTCAAACAGTGTCTCTGGATTACTCTTGAGTGGAAAAACACGTGTCTCTGAAAACTTCTTGTAATCTTTAAAATACATCTTGAAGATGCTGAATAAGCAATATTAATTTACTGATTTTAAATTAAATTTATATTTAATTTATTAATATTAAATTGTATTTAAGATTGTCAAGATGGCCATGCTCTTACATTTGCATTATAAATGGTACAATGCCACTTATTTTCTCAGCATTAATAGCTTATATTGTCTTTTAAGACAATATTACAAGCATAGGGCACTGTTACTATCTAAAATGGATTTACAAATTCAGTAAAACTAACAAACATGACTTTTATGTAAAATTGGCTATTCAGGTATGCTAAAGTCTCCCTCAGCATAAATCAGTCAGATCACATGGCAAAGTACACTATTCCTGAATAATCAGCTTGAATGGCCAGATGATACTATTTAATCTATTTTTGCTCATTTTTAATGTCAATGGCTCAATTAAAATTATTTTTTAAGTATTTTATATCCAGTTTGAGAAACCAGATTATTTGACAATACCATAGTAAAGCTAATCATTTCAGAAATAATTTTCTGAAATACCTATGAGTAAGAATACATTATTTTGTTTAATATGTTTGTTGTTACCTCCTCACTATTCTTTCAGTCTCTGAAATAATTTTTCATCTGTTTTCTTTTCTACTGTAAAAACAATGTTAAATATTTTTAAGCCATTGTTTTTGAGAACTATGGAACTATTTACTCAGTTTCACCAATTCAGTATTTAGATATTGCCTTAATATAATGCAGTTAACACAAAAATCTGGCATCTACGTAAGTCTGGCATAATATAGGTGCTAACTGTATCTCATCTGTTCATATACTTACTGTCTTGTTCATTTCCTCTCATCTTACTTTATATACACATAATTTCCTGTGTTTTATTCAATTGCGCATGGATCACTCCTGAAAACTGAGTATGTATTAGGTCACCTAAGGAAAACCTAATTAAGTTCCACAAATTCCAAAAATTATAAAAAAAGTCTCTGATCACAAGGCCATGAACTATGTATTAATAACAAAAGAAAAAAAATGACTCTTCCACTTTGAAATTTCTGATCTCTTCACTAAGTGACTTCTGGAAGAAACACAAAATATAAACTGAAATGGAAGAATTTCTAAAAAAAAAGGATAAAGAGAAAATTACATCTCAATTTATTAGGAGTGTTTAAAAGAATGATATTGGGAAATTTTTATTGTTAAATAATTTTAAATAATTTATAAATGGAAGATGAAGATTAAATAGCTCTATGCAAATAACTATAAAAACCTAGATGAAATGACCTAATAATATCACCCATACAGGTGACATATTAGTTATAAGAGGAAAATTATATCTTAAAAATGGAGAGACCTGTGGATATCACCTTAATCAAGTGATCAAAATTAGCACTACTGATAATAGAAACCATCTGACATTTATGTGCCCTCTGATGTGATGCAACTGGAGACACAAAAAAACTTGTTTACAGTAGTCTTGCAAAGTATATTTGTGTGTGTGTGTGTGTGTTGTGTTGTGTTCTAAATCTAATGCTGAAATAATCAGATACAGTAAATATAATACCTTCTGTAAGGCAGTGCTCTAGACTATTAACTATTTTCAACAGCATGAAAGAATTACAAAAAAATGTATATATACATACATATTGACTATACACTAAACAATTCATATATGTGTGTGAGTATAAGTGTACACATATTTATTTATTTATTTATTTATTTATTTATTTATTTACTTATTACTGCTAGATTTCCTGGGAGTGATTATGGTATTACAGTAATGCGCAAATGTATTCTAAAGAATTGAATGGAAAAATATAATGAAGTCTGCAAATTACTCTCAACTTTTTAAGCAAAAAGGGAAAAAAAGATATAGATAAATATATAGGGACCAAATATAGCAATATCTGGCAAATCGTTAATTTGTGAATCTGTGTGAAGGATATCCAAGTGTGTAACATGCTTTTAAGTTTTTTGTAGGTATAAAAATTCTCAAAATAAAAAGCTGAGAAAAATTGAACAATCTAAAATAAAATAAAATGTCAACTACTGGTATAAGTTTTTCATGATATATTAAAACATGTATCCTTAAAGCATACAGTATTTGTTAGAACCATAATTATGATATAATTTACAGATTTAATTGACCATGTTCTCTCTGTACACACAGACACACACACACACACACACACACATGTACAAACATGCCATAATTAACCTTGAAATATGCAGCACTATATTCTTGTTTTATTTTCTCCATCTTAGAAATACTGATTGATACTGATTGGAGAGCAGAAAAATTGGATGATTATTTTCACCTTAATAAAGAACTCCTATTAAGTAAAAAATAAATGTGTACTATCAAAAAGCTAAAGCATAGCTAAAGACAATCAACAGTATTTGAACTAACAAGCGTCAAATATAGCTAATGGTATAATCAACACTCTGAAAAGGAGGTTCATTAGGGAGTGCCTGGAATAAGGTCAATGAGTGTAGGGCAGCATTTGTGTCACTGTGACAATGTGCAATCCTGTCACTTAATCATTCCATTAGAAATGAAAGGTAGGCAGGGGTTCCCTCCTCTTACTTTTTATAGCTGGAGTCATTATCAGTCCATATTGGGGCTAAGTGCTTATCCACTTGAACTGTTCCTTTCAATTCCCAAATGCCCACACTAACTTTCAGTTAGCAGTATGACTTGACATTTAAACACAAAGATCTCAAAAGTCTTCTGAAAGAGTTTATCTCATTAAGATTGGCTTAAAGAAAACAATTTCGATGAATTTAATATATAGCACTTATTTCCTTCCTGGAACCCATTTTGCCCTTTTTAGGATTCATATAGTAGCACTACTATGCAAAAACTGCACATCTAGACACCAAATTGTGTTAACATATATCACAATAACTAAAACTCAAAATCCTATGTCATTTACAAATATTTCAAAGCAACTGAAGGACATTAATATTTTATATACTGTCACATCCCTTATTGCATGCAATTTTCCTTTATTATGAGATAAACATTCTAGCTAGATGATATCTATCAATAAATAAAAAGTAGCTACTAAGAGAAAAGAATATCAAAATCAGACATAGTGTGAATGAAGACAATGAAAAACTTCCTTCAAATATAATACCTTCATTTATACTGAGAAATTTTCCACTAAAATTATATTATAAATTATATACTTTCTGGTTACATAATAAAGTTTTTTAAAGGTATTATATGCCAGCAAATACATAGTTAATAATACTCAATAATATTCTTATTGTTAACTATTTTGTGGCATAGGGCTTTTTTGAATTGTAAATCATGTCTAATAGTCAGCGAAGAAGAAGCCCAAGCATTATAAGTATCCAACTCGGTTTATTACGGCAACAAAAAAAAGAAGAAAGCAAGAAAAACAACTTTAAGAGACCCTAACATTGCATTTTTCAAGTTGAGGAAACCAAAGTTCAAAACAAATGAACAAGAAAAACCAGCTGGTATATTTTACTACATTTGAAGATATCGACTAGAGGTGTATAATAAGGACTGCCCAAATCATGTAGAGAAATTAAATGTCACTAAATGGTCCTGTAGTTCTGATTCAGTGTGTTCTATTTGAGTAGATCTGAGAACTATGGGGACCTAGAAATATTGTAGCAGACTTACTGAAATACATCAAATATATTTGATTGAAACTTCAGGTTTCAAAAAACTTGACCAGATACATGCAGCTTGTTTTAAAAAGTACTGTGTTCATAATGCTCGATTAAATTATATGAAACTCTAGGATTCACTTATCATCATACTAGCATTTCCCTATCTATTGATTCCAACTTTGTTTTACATTCAGCTACCTCTCTTCTTTCAAATTTTAATTACCTTTCTTAGAGGACAAGTAAATTAGCCAATTTGGCTGTGAAATTCACTAGAGAGGGCTCTGTCTTAGCTTCAGTTTCTGCAGGTTTATGTGATCAGTGATGATAAAATACCTAAGATCTATATTTTTATTCCAGAAAAAAAACAAATTTTATCCTCTGCATTCATATGACACTCTGAAACTACTAGCATATCTTTTGACTTATACATGTAAAAGTTATTGCAATACTTTGGTTGTAGTTCAAAAATGAAATTCTGCAATTTATGTCTGGGTATATTATAAAGTTACTCTTTCTCCCTTCCATATTTCTTGTTTCTCTGTACTGCCCCAATTTCTTTATTTAAATGTTTCATTTATAAAGTTTGATTACATATTTTATTATTACAAAAGATTGGCTATTGGTCCTCAAAGATTGGTTTTAAGTATCCCAGTGAGGCAGAATGGTATGACTTGGGTGCTGGGTTCTGTTTATCACCACTTACCCATGGTTTTCTTTTAAGATTTAAAGAATTTTTCCCTCTTGTTCTTCTATTAGGCTAAAAGCAGTTGAAAGCCGGAAGAAAAATCCTTCCTGTTCCAGACATACTTGACAAGTAGAACTATTAAATTCATACTTACTGAGTGACTAATCTTACTGGTTTTCCACAAGTCCACCAATCCAGATAGTCTCATGATGTTCACTTCTTTAAACTGTCCAATGAATGATTTCTGTCAAATGAATCATGAAAAACATATTTAATTGTATGTATATGTGTCATGAAACAATGTTGTCAGTCTGTGACACACACAGAAGAGGAAGGTCAGTTCATCAAATACCAATACCATTTTTTAATTCACACCTCTTATCTTTGTGCCTGCTTCATATGAAATACTAAACAAATATTGAATAAAAGAATGGATTAATGTTTTCCCTGATTTCATGGTCACTCCATCAGAAGTTTCCTCCTCTTTTATGAATGCTTACATTATTTTTACCACTAACGTTTTAATGTGTTGCTTCGTACTGATGTTAACTGCATATTTTACTATCATTTATTATTATTATTATTTGTACTATTACTATTTCTATCCTATAGTGTATGATCTACAAGTAATCATCACTCACCAGTTTATAAATTATGATGTGCATATAGAATAATAGAGTTTAAGTTTAATAAAATGCCCATATTTCCTTACAGAATAATAAAATACTGTCTTCTTAATTATATCAGGCCCCTGAATCAGGGAGTTTGTTTGGATGGAGATCCCAAGAAGCACTAATGGGAATATTTGGAAGTGAGTCAGGAAATGGAAGGAAGTCAATGAAGGATTTGTTATTAGCAGATTATTACTATATGCAGTAGAAGCTTGACCTTAATGTGGGCATTTGGGATACATGAACAAGATGCTTCAACATTATGCTACTCCGAAGGAGAAAACTGCCATATGAGTCCTTCAAATGTGGCATGCATTAGACTAGTGATTCCAAAGGGACATGGATTGAACACTAAGAGTATCTGCAATAATATCTAAAAAATGGGGAACTCTTCTTATTTTTTAGAGTCAACAGAAGGTATAGTAACTTAAAGAGAGAAGAGAAGAAAAGCTGTGATTACAATGACCCTTCAACTCTAAGGATGTTAAAGTTCACAGGAGGGGAGCCAACATGCTTGATTTGCAAAGATAACCATTCAATTTAGAGGGCTAATTGTGATTAATAGCAGCATAACATATTAAACTTACTCCTGTCCTGATGGTTTTCATATTTGCCTATTTCTATACCGAGACAAATTCCATTAGAATTTAATTAATTTAATTTTAATTATTATTAATAATATAATTTTAGTACTTATATGTCATTTAATTTAGCCTTAAAAGTTCCCCTTTGATGGTAATGGACTAAGATATAGAAAAAAGCTAACCACATTTTTTGAGTAACATTGATTTTCCTTGCCTTAATATCACAACTTTGCATAATAATAATAATATTGAAATAAGAGTCAATATGCTTCAGTTGAATCTCATTTGCTTAGGTGAGTTATTAAAAGTGATTTCTTTTTAACAAAGTCTTGCTGATTTTCATAATGGCTTCACTTTAAAATTTATCTGGAACAATTAACACTTTTTGCTCTTAGCTCTAATTGAGCTAGCTTTTCACCATTCTGTGTATTTGAACAAATAAACAACAACAAAAACTGAATGCATACATAAGTTTTTTCCATATTTCTACAATTCTTTATGAATATTTCTATTATTATCATGCCACATAATATTATAATTATCTCTTTATCTGTCACCCATTTTTACTTGACAATAGGTGTCATAGGAACAACATCATTTATTATTATTCTCTGCAACTTCAGCATTTGATGTAGTTACAGGTTCCAAATAAGTAACGGATAAATAATTATTGAAAAACAGAAAGAATGGATAACTAACAGCCACTTTAAATCTGACATTTAAGTGTTTTATGTTTTTATTGAAATAGAATAGAAGATCTGTGGGTTTGGTTTGAAAATTATTGCCTGTCTGTGACCAAAATCAAAGCCTAGAATTTATCTAGGTGAAAAAGAAATTATTTTGCTGGTACCCAGTTTAAAACACAATTTAAATATATGGACTGTTCAGATGAGTCAACTCATAGGCAATACAGATGTTGACATTCTGTGCCAAAGCATCCAGTTGAATATGAAATGGTTATGTGTTACCCTGTAGACAAAATTACTTAAGGGGTGCAAATTGGCAGTGGAATGTACCTAAACATATCTTTTCTTTAGCCTGTAGAGTGTTTAAAAGTCTTTGAATTTAAATAGTTGTAGCTGGGATAATGTCCTTTTTTTCATCTCCAACACTACCAGTCTATATTGGAATGTAAATTCTAAAGCTGCTTCCCAGACTTCCTTAGCTTACTTGGTCATTGATGTCATCTGAGTTTGTAAGTTTGTAACATCTGAATTCTATGCAATGCCAAACAACTATTTACTACTTCGCCCTAATGCCTCATTTTAACAGACTTAACCTGTGGTTTTCATGTCACCTAAACAAATCCTTGCTTCACAGCATTTCCTTGCAAATATATTTAAAGTTTATTTCATGTCAGTTTCTAAAAAGCAGTTTCATAGATCAAAATACAATAAAATATACATACTGCAAAAGTAACTGCAATACTAAAAATATTTACCAAATACAACTAAGGAATAAAAACATGAAGGTGAATTTCCTCATTTTTAATGTATCATATCCAAATACTTTAGATATTCTTGTTCTCAACTGGATTGATTTTTGATCCCAGAGGACATTTGGCAGGTCTGGAGACTTTTTGATTGTCACATCTGGGAGGGGGATGCTACTGGCATCTAGTAGGTAGAGATCAGGAATGTTCTTAAAAAATCCTACAATGTACAGGACAGCCCCTTTCCCCAGCCCAACAAAGAGTTATCCAGCCCATAATGTTGATGATGCTGAGGTAGAGAATCCCTGCTATACAGTAGATAACATCAGGTTATTTATTATGTTCGCCAAGTGTCTAATCCTCCATGCAGCTCTTTGGAGAAACAAACGAAAACCACAATTCTCTCTTTATAATTACCATCTATGCAAGAAGAATAAACTGATATACAGAAAACAATAAGACAATCCTTCATTACAAACCAGTTATGCTGAATGATCGATAGTAAGGTAGATCTATACTGTACCTAGAGAAAATTAAATGTTGAGAACCTTAATACAAACTGCATCTTTTTTCTCCCTTAATAAAAAGTGTGGAAGACGAAACTGCTGGTATTGTTTTAGCTGCTCAAAAATGCCAGCATTTTTGCAGCTCCCTGTGCCTTTACTTCATGGGCTCCAGATGGCTGCTGTGTCTTCAGGTGGGAAGAATGATGGAAGGGGGGAACAAAGGCAGGGGTGGTAGTGGTGCCAATCATTCTCTTTTATCAAGAAAAATGAACACTTTCCCAGAAGCTCCCAGCCTACTTCTGCTTACATTTTAGTAGCCAGAGTTGTGTTGCATTGTAAGGGAGGCTGAGAAAGCATTTATTCCGATTCTTAACCTCAGTAGTGAAGTGACAGTGAAGAAAGTAGTTGAAATTGTGTTGAGTTGATCACCAAAAGAAGCTTCTGCTACAAATAGATATATTTGTGCCATAGTTTACAGAAGGAATGAAAGTACTGCTTTCAACTGAAAAAGAAAGTGGATCTGAATTCTATGCCAATGCTTATCCAAAATGGATGATATAAAGGATAAAAGCAAGACAACTTCCCACACAAGCACCACAGACCCAAAGCTTGGCAAATTTGTAATTATAGAAAACATTGTGTCTTTGTTCTTAATCTAAAGCAAAAGGACAATGTGAAAATATAATACGTGTTGAACTGTTACATATTTATTAATACTTTAAAATGAGTTTTGGAATTAACTTGACCAACTTACCTTTCAAGAAAGGTTTGTAGTTTTCCTTCATAAGACAAAAATGAATATTTTATAATAAGATTTAATCAACTGTCAATCAATCTTAATCTCTTAATCAATTGTGTTATTGTTTCTTGTAATTGGCATTAACTATATATGTCAATCTGTTAATAAACATATGTTCTGGATTTTTAAAATAGTCAACCCCGTGGTTGAAGGGCAGCATGTAGTCCCATATCAAGCCCTTTGCTTATGAAGAACACACAAAGCCTCATGTCTGCATTTTGTTATACATCTGTTTCCTGTTTTCTATATCTCAGGGGGAAAAAAATCTCATCACAGGATCCCACTGGCATAGGTTATTACTCAGTGGAAAAGCACCTGTAATGACTCCAAAGACAAATAAAAAAGGAAGATGATAAAGGTCATAGCCACTGTTAGGAGTCTTACTCCCACAGGCAGTGCAGGTTCTGTAATATCAATCAGTTTCCCAAAAGGGTTCACTTTGCTGATGCCTCCTTTGGTGTTGCTATGGCCTTCGTTGCTAGGGAACTACCCAGTCAAAACCATTTCCTAAAGGAATGGCCTGGTGTCAGTGCTGAATCATGACCTGAGAAGAGTAGTAATATTATTTAATACTTCCCAGAGGCTACCAATCCATGTTCTTCTTTCAGCTCAGTCAGATTAAAAAAAGAAAAAGAAAGTGTTCAAAATAGGAGTCAATTTGAGATAGCCTCAAGTAAAAGATTTGTGTGCCATGCTGCTAAAACATTTTATATTTTAGCACTGTCAGTCCTTGTAAACCTTATCAAGAAATGAATGCCATTATCAAAGATTTGGGGACATAATACTTATTTGAAGACAGGAGAAAATCTTTCACATTAACTGTATCTAAAGGATGCTAATGTTAAAACAAAAGGTGGACAAATAAAGTTATAACTCTAATTAGTTATAAAGAATTTAAGTAAAAATTATTAATTATTGATTCATTTTGGTTATCTTGTAAGAACTCTTTCATTTACACTCCACAATGTAAACATTTAAAAAATAAAATTACATCTAAAAGAATCTGTGCTCTCTGATCCTACAATTCTTTCAAATGAAATATGGTTCTAGCTCATGAAACTGTTCACTATACATTCTTACCCAGCACAAAAATAATCATCATAACCATCAGAGATCATTAACAATGGGTCATCTGATAATCAGAATTCAAAATAACAACACATTTGGCAGTACTGAAACTCACTAGCTTTTTCATATAAATCATGAACATTAGAATCTCAACTAATAATTCTTCAAATCTGATTACATTTAACATTTTAAATGTCCCATTTGAACTTATATAATAGTCACAAAACAACCTCATAGACTGAAATATTCTGATAAAAAGCATCTGCTTTAAGAGCCTCTAAATTTTATTGTAGTTTCTACAGTTAGGAGACTTTTAATTAACCAGGCCATAACTTTATAAGAGGACAAAGCTAGTTTTTTACTCCTTATTTTCATCTTTAAAAAAATTCAAACGTATTTGAAAATCATGGCAATTTAGCATATTTTTCATTAATATAGTTGGAAAACTAAGCATAGATCAAGTTTAAGAATTCTGTGCTTCAGAACAGATTGAAATTATTTAATGGAATGAAATAGTTCTTGTGTTTTGTTTATATTTATGTTTTTAATGCATTTTGTTTTCTTTCAGCTTCTCTCTTTTCCAAAGTTTCTAATAAAAAAAGGAAACGTTTATCTTTTCCACAAAAGAGTGTTAGTTGAATAATAAAAAGAAATATGTAGATTTCAATAATTTAAAGGAAATTTATATTTGTAGAAGACCCCAAAAACTGGGGAAATAAAAATGCTTTCAATAAAAGTTAAATATTAATTAGATTACTGGAAAAATTCTTTACTACTATTCATTCTTAATTTATTTTAATACAATACTATGGTGTTGGTCACTTGGAGGAAACCTACACAAAGTATTTTGGTCCAGTAAGGTATAGCACAAATTAATACGTAATATCAAAGTTTAAAAATACTACCATTAAACTTAAATTAGGTAGTTATTCTTCTGACACAGTCACTTTGAAAAGTGGCCACCAAATGTGTTTTTTAAGGTAAGCTGGAAATAGAAATTTAAATTTAAATTCAACTGTGAAGTGGTTTTTGTTGTTTGACTTTTCTTCTATGCTTATCTTGCTATATTAATGTTCATTCTACTCTTAATTTCTCTAATGATGCTAAAAAGAGATTATTTTATTAGATAACTTTAATAAAAACAGTGAGCTTAACGTATTTGTATTGATATGAAATTTCCCCAAAATATATTAAATGTTAACAATAATGTAGAGAATAATGTTCAGAGTAGGGTTTTATGTATACAGAAAGAATTCCTACTATGAGTGTTTTTTACGCAACTATTATTTTATATTGAGGTGAAAGTAGCAAAATGGGAAGAGTATGTGTTTTGTGGTCAAACTGAAAGTGAATCCAACCTTTTGTCTGCCAGAAAGGTTTTTTGGAGTCTTTATTTGTAATTAGAATAATATTTTATAGAATTATTCTAATAAAATATGCATGTAAAATTATTACACATATTAGGCATTTACATTTGCTGTGATATCTCCAAGCTATATGACATATAAATCATTAAGTCATCTTAATAGCATTCTGAAATTTAGTAAGTAAATTAGATTTAATGTATAAGCAAAGATATTTAAGCACTGATAAAGGGAACTTGTAAGACTTCAATAAACATATGAGCATGGATTAATCTTGATAATATATTTTTGCAACATGCTATTTGTCATAGAATAATTAGCATAGTGATTAAATTAGAAAATACTAATGGCTGATATGAGACACACTTTTGTTTCTTTTCTGCCAAAGCTCATGTTGACTTAGTGTATGTATCAAAACAAACAAACAAAACAAAATTATGGTTACCAAAGCAGGGGGAGGGACAAATTAGGAGTATAGGATTAACAAATACAAACTACTATGCAAAAAAACAGATAAGCAACAAGGATTTACTGTATAGCACAGGGAATTATACCCAGTATCTTGTAATAACCTATAATGGAATATAATATACAAAGAAAAAATCCCCAGATCACTATGCTGTACACCTGAAACTAACATAATATTGTAAATGAACTATACTTCAATTAAAAAAAAAAATCCCCACAATGTTACATCTATTAGCAGGAAACACTTTTCTGCTCTTCTCTTGACAACACAACTGCTCATAATCACTGAATAATTGATTGTAGTTCCCTAAGATGTTTGGTCCTACCAACAGAGTTTATTTCAGAAGCTTGATAGGAACGTTGGCTCTCACTTTCAATGAGCTGCCCACAAGGTAAGGTCTTAATGTAATGAAAAGAAAAGAAATGACTTCAGGTGTATGTCAGAGAGGAATTATTTCGGTGGGATACCTACTCGTATTCTCAAATCCTATTGCTTCTCACAAAAGCTTGGATATAAAATACAGGATTTAAGAAAAAAATATTTCCAATGTCAGTTTATTCTTTAAAATGTGTTGTAGCCAACTTTGATTTATTATCATTTGCACAGATCACTCTTATTACTTTTAATTTAGAGGCACATGAGTAATTGAACTCAAATCCATGTATCCTTGCTCTTTGAAGATAATATTTTAGGGAGTTTTAGGTAGCTACTTCAGGGAGTTTCGAGCAGCATCTTTTAGCTCAAAGATCAGATGCATACTTTTTATTGTACATACATATGAATAAACATGTGCTGCCAAAAATATGTATATTTATGTATTACTAAGAAATTACCCAGAAGTTTTGGTAGATTATATTCTGCCTCTTCTTCTCTTACTCTACATTTTAGATGTATAAAAAATAGCATTTTACCTCAATATTATGAAATTATACAAGATGCTAAATCATTAGGGGTTAATGATTTCATTGCTTTCACCTAAAATTCTTCCATTTTATTACTGGGAACTTTAGTGTTAATTATCTTTTGTTCATTCAGTACCTGAAAAATATTAGGCACTCGCTTAAGTAACCACTGGTCAACTTAAAATAGCTACAAATGGATTATTTGAGTTTATCTAAAAACCTGTAAACACTAATAGAATTAATAAATACATGTAGAAAATATGATTGAGAGATATTGACATATTACACATGCAAAAGCACATGTGTCTAAAATCTATATATTTATATTATACATCCAAAGAGACATGACAGAAAACATGCTATTGAATAGGTAGTTGCACAAAAACTGTATTTATGATTTATGTCTCTAACAAATGCTGATGCTTTTTCTTTATTGAACAATAAACATGGAATTACTTTCTAATGCATCATATAGGTCTAAAAGTTTTCAAATAAATTTGCATTACAGTACCTTAAAATAGTGCTAAAGGTATAAAATATTTTTTCTGTAATGAGATAAATGTTAAATTAATTTTTCATGAATAATTGTAAGTAAACACCACAGAGACTATCTAGTTGTGAAACAAAACTTGGGGTTAAAGATGTGAACAGAATACTTAGAAGTTTATTGACCTGTAATATTATTATATACTTTCCAAACATGGTTTTTAATTTTTCTAATTTTAGCCATTCTGATGGGTGTGTATTCCATTCCCATCTAAATTGTATTCATTGGATGATCAATGTTTTAGGCACAATTTTATATATTTATTGTCAATTTGTTCTCTTCATAGTCTCCTTAAAAACTTTGCCTACTCCAGTGTCACAGGGATATATTTATTTTTTAAAAACTACATTATTTGTTTAACATGTAATAAATTGATATTCTTTTTATATTCATTACTATATAAATGTTTTAAAATGTTTTCATTCTAATATGGTAAATATTAATAACAATATACAAACAAAAGCTAGTTATAGTCTTCAATAATTTTAAGAGTGAAAAGGGATTCTGAAATCAAAATTTTGAGAACTATTGCTCACAATTTCTTTGAGAAGCGATGTTGGATGCATTTTTTAATCTATGACTTTTATATTTGAGCCACACTTCTCATCTGTATCTGACCTGAGTGAAACTCTCATTACTGCAGGGTTCAGTGTGGAATTCCTGTTGCATGAGGAATGCTGTTCTGAATTATTCTCCATTAACAATGTAGGAGAGTACTGATTTTTGATAGTTTGGCCAACACTTAATATTTTGTCTTTTTCTCATTTCACTCGCTGTGGTGGGTACATAATAGTGTCACATTGTGGTTTTAATTAACATTTCCCTGTTTGATTTCTCAAATAATTTTAAGAATATTTTTATATATTTACTGTTTGGCTATCCTTTACTAAGTGAGATGTCTGTTCTAGTTTTTTGCTTATTTTGCTATTAGACTGTTTCTTATTTACTTACTGATTTGAAGCTTTTTTTTTCATATTTTGACTGAGTCCTTTTATCAGATATGTGTTTTATATGAATTGTATTTTTACTTATTGGTATCTATTGAAGAACATAAATTATTAACTTTAATGTAATCCAATTTATGCATATTTTTCTTACAATTATTGTTTTGGTGCTTTAAGAAGACAGACTAATCTAATGTCTAAAGATATTCTCCCATATTTTCTTCTAAAGACTTGACTATTATACTTCTATAGTTTTTCTTAGAAATGTCATTATTACAAGTGTTCTTTTTTATTGAAATATTCTTGACATGTAACACGTAAAGTTAAGGTGTACAACATGTTGATTTGATACATTTATGCATTGTAATATGATTGCCATTGCATCAATAATTAAAACCTCTATCAAGTCACATAACTATCATTTCTTTTTAGTGATTGGAATAATAAAGTCTCTTAGCAAGTTTGATGATTACAATACAATGTTGTTTTCTATATTTACTTACTGTGCATTAGATCTCTAGGGCTTATTTATTACTCATTGCCAAGTTTGTACCCCTAAACAACCATATTTCTATATTTTGATCTGTGATCTACCTGTAATTGATATTATTTTATGGTGTGTGATGGTTAATTTTAGGTATCAACTTGATTGGTCCTGGGGTGCCCAGATTAAACATTATTTCTGGATGTGTCTGTGAGGGTTTTTTCCCATGAGATTAGCATCTGAATTGGTGGACTCAGTAGACTGCCCTATGCAATGTGGGTGGGCATTACCCTATCCTTTGAGGGCCAGTACAGAACAAAAGGCAAATGAATTTACCCCTTTTTTCATGCCTCACTGATGCTTCACATCTCATCTCATTTTCTCTTGCCCTCTGACTGGGATTCATTACATCACTGGCTACCTTGGTTCTTAGTGTTGAAGGACTATGAGCTTGGTTGAAGCCTTTGAACTTCAACTGAATTATACCACTGGCTTTCCTTGGTTTCCAGCTTGCAGATGGCAGACCATGGACTTAGCCTCCATAATCTGTGAGCTATTTCTTCATAATATATCTCCTTTTAAATGTATAAAATAATTTGAATCCTATTGATTCTATTTCTCTGAAGAACCCTGCATGGTGTAAGACAGGAATCAAAACACATTTTTTTTCTTATGGGTATCTAAGTGACCCAGCATTATTTATTTTCAAAGACCATACTTTTTCCACTATACATAAGTGTTGCTTTCTTTACATATCTGGAGACTGTACATGTGTGGGCTTGTTTCTAGATCCTCACTTATATTTCATTATTTAGTTTTGGATCACCTTTTCAATCTCTATGTCCCTCTCCTTCCTCACTCAAAAACTGGTGGATAATAGTAATACTTATTTGATAAGGTTGCTAAGAGGTACAAATCAGTTAATGTATTTCAACTACAATAAGATTTCCTGGAGTAACTGTTAAATGTGTTAGTAAAATTTGATAACGATGATGATGTTCATCACTATCATTATCATCATCCTCATCTGTTTTCTCACAATCTCTTCCCTGAGCTCTTGAAGATATTTCCCATTATCTTCCATCATAGAAGCTGTTGCTTAATTGTATATTTAATTCACAGCAAACTATAGTCTCACTTTTAATCTATTTGATAAAATTGCATTTTATTCCTGCCTGGGGAAACTTCATCTGCCATTTCTTTCTTTCTTTTGTTGGATTGTAGCATCTTTGTGTAGATCAAGTACTGTTTCCTTTTTAATTACCCATCATTGCACAAGCACTTTTTTTTAAACCAACTGTTAGTAAGAAGTCTATTAGGGGAAGGATCAGCACAGTATTTCAAGCCACCTAAATTTTTTTCTTATAAAATAGGCCTTATCTAAGAGTAAAACTAGCTTTTACTTCTTCCCAGTTAATGGACATGGGCAGCTAGAGATCGTTTGCAATATAAATATTCTTTTTCTTTCTGCTGTCAAGAGACAGAGTGCTTATACGTAAATGAATATATGTGGGATTCTTGATTTATGAATGGATCTCTGCTTCTAGGAGCCAAGTTAGGGCCAAAAATTCCAGATGATAACAGGTATACTTTCTTTATTCCAAACTAGATATTAACTGTCTTCACCTTAAGAATTAACACCCTAATGATGTTTTCTGAAACAAAACAAAACAAAATAAAAAACATCACGCTACCACTGAATCCATGACTTCTTATTTTAGCCTTCTCCTGCATACCTCCTACACTATCACCACTTTATTTTGATATTGAATATTTATATTTTCTATAAATATACACAAGTGTATACATATATATTTGTATTTGGTCTAGGTGTCTTATTTTGTCCTAAATTATGTTTTGTTTTATTCTCTTTTTGTGTTTCATCTCTAAGAAGAGAAGGGGCATTTTAACTTGAGGACCCCATGTTCAAGCCAAAAATAAAACTCACTTTACATGTTCAAACCAGAAAAAAATAAAATGTATCATTTTAAAATTTTGGTGAGATGATTGCATTTTAAAGGTTTATACTGTGATAGGTACTTTACTTTCCCATCAAGTGTCATCTTGTAAATATCTAAATTATTTTTATATCTGAGTTTGTCATTCTAAAAGGAACCACAAGATACGGGTACATACTGTGTCACCTGGCACCACCTGTAGGTTAAGAAGTATGTAGACACCTTGCATGAAGGTAATTTATTTCTTTTAGCTTATATACTTATGAAATCAACTGGAAATGCAAAAGAAGCAAATTATACCTTATATCATATGCCTGGAAAATTATGTACAGAGTAAGCACATCATAAATTTTGAGATTAAACTAATCATTTTCTGGAGGAGACCTTGCATAATTTTCCGAAATTTCGACATCTTGATTCACATAGTTTATCAAAAGAAATTGTTCTTCCATAAGATCACCTAAGACACCTCACAGATCCAGGACACTTCTATATTTGGCTAGAATGAAAACTTCTGAAACTCATTCTTCTTGTGATAATGGAATTTTAGTCTGACTTACCCAGTTCTCTGATGGTTTAGTGCTATAAATTTACAGTGGTGGATTGGGTTCACTAGGTTTAGAAACAGTGTAAAAGTAACTGGCCCCAAAAGGGAAGTTTGACCAAAGTTTGACCATGGGCTTGTACCAAAATGTATAGGGTACTTCAGAGTCAGAATGATAAAACAAATCCTTAAATATGGTCTATGTCTTATATGTACAAGCAAACTAAATTATACTTAAGGCAGCTTAAACCATATAATATAATAACCTCTTAACCACATGCTGCAGATATCATCACTCAAAATAATTCTGATGGTGGGAGCGGGGAAATCAAGATTCCAGAGTAGAGGGATGTGGAGCTCACCTCCTCTGACAAATACATCAAAAATACACCTATATGTGGAACAATTCTCACAGAATACCTACTGAAAGCTTGCAGAAGATCTCAAAGCTGTAAGAACAATCCCCACATAACCAGGTTGGACCAAGGGAAAAGGGAGAAGAAGAGGAATCAGGACAGGATCTGTGCCCCTGAAAGAGAGCTGTGAAAGAGGAAAGGTTCTCTCACCCTGGGAACCTCCTTCACCAGCTGGGAGATCCATCAAAACAGATAGGGAGCTTCAGAGGCTGGAGAGGAGAATGTGGGAGCTTGTCTGCACCCCTGAAATAAACAAATGGGACCTAATCAAACTTATAAGCTTTTGCACAGCAAAGGAAACCTAAACAAAACAAAAAGACAACACATAAACTGGGAAAATATATTTGCAAACAATGCAACCAACAAGGGCTTAATTTCCACAAAACATTTCTCCCAAGAAGACATACATATAGCCAATAGGCACATGAAAAGATGCTCAATATCGCTAATTATTAGAGAAGTGCAAATCAAAACACAGTGAGGTATCACCACACATTGGTCAGAATGGTCATTATCAAAAAGCTTACAAATAATAAATGCTAAAGAGGGTGTGGAGAAAAGGGAACCCTCCTACACAGTTGGTGGGAATATAAATTGGTGCAGCCACTATGGAAAACAGTATGGCGGTTCCTTAAAAAACTAAAAATAGAGTTACCATATTATCCAGCAATCCCACTCCTGGGCATATATCCAGAAAAGATGAAAATTCAAATTCGAAAAGGTACATGCCCTCCAATGTTCACAGCAGCACTATTTATAATAGCCAAGACATGGAAGTGTCCAGCAACAGATGACTGGATAAAAAAGATGTGGTATATATATACAATGGAACATTACTCAGCCATAAAAAAGAATGAAATAATGCCATTTGCAGCAACATGGATGGACCTAAGATTATCATACTAAGTGAAGTCAGAGAAAGACAAATATATGATAGCACTTATATGTATAATCTAAAAACTAGTACAAATGAACTTATTTACAAAACAGAAACAGACTCACAGACATAGAAAACAAACTTATGGTTACCAAAGGGAAAGGATTGGAGGAGGGATAATTTGGGAGTAGGAGATTAACAGATGCATACTACCATATGTATAATAAAATAAGCAACAAGGATTTACTGTATAGCACAAGGAACTATATTCAATATCTTGTAATAATAATGGAATAGAATCAAAGAAAAATACATACATACATATATATATATATATATATATATATATATATATATATATATATATATATCCGAATCACTTTGCTGGAGCTGTATAGCTGTAACTAACACAATATTGTAAATCAACTATAGTTCAATTTAAAAAAAATTCTAAGCATGATTAGTTTTCTGGGAGTTCTTCCATAGCTCAGTGGCCACTCATTGGATCAAGAGGGCCAAAGATCTATTACTTTCCATTTTTCTGTGCCAGATTACTGTAGAAAACAACACAGATGTAGTTGAATTGTGAAACAAATACTCAATTTCATTTCCTTGAAAGGAGGTCATAAAAAATTTGTACTTGCTTATAAACTCACGTGAAAGGAAAACATCATACATCACTGAGACACATGAAATAGCTGTCCCTTTAGCAAAGAGAAAGAGAGAAATAGCCATTCTATAGAACTAATCAGCTCTAGAATTCAAAAAGGATAAATTTTTAAAAAGCAATTAAAACACATCATTATTTATGCAGCTCTTTTATTATAAAGGATCCATTGTTTTTAGGAAGAAAATGCAAGTAATACTAGAAGTAGGGACAGAAGTAAACCTGTAATAACAAGCTAAACCTGATATCACATAAATCATAACACATAAATCTGAAGTAATTCTCAAAATTGTTTTTATATCAATTTATAATTCTGTTTTACATAAAGCAATGTTTCTCTTAATTTTCAATTTTTTTTCATTTTTTAACATCTTTATTGGCATATAATTGATTTACAATGTTGTGTTAGTTTCTGCTGTATAACAAAGTGAATCAGCTATATGTATACATACATCTCCACATGCCCTCCCTTCTGTGTCTCCCTCCCACACTCCCTATCCTACCCCTCTAAGTGATTACAAAGCACCGAGCTGATCTCCCTGTGCTATGAAGCTGCTTCCCACTAGCTATCTATTTTACATTTGGCAGTGTATATATGTCCATGCCACTCTCTCACTTCGTCCCAGCTTACCCTTCCCCCTCCCCATGTCCTCAAGTCCATCTTCTACGTCTGTATCTTTATTCCTCTCCTCTCCCTAGGTTCATCAGAACCATTTTTTCTTTTTGTTTTTTTTAGATTCCAGATACATATGTTAGCATATGGTATTTGTTTTCCTCTTTCTGACTTACTTCACTCAAAATGACAGACTCTAGGTCCATCCACCTCACTACAAATAACTCAATTTTGTTCCTTTTTATGGCTGAGTAATATTCCATTGTATACATGCAACACATCTTCTTTATCCACTCATCTGTTGATGGACACGTAGGTTGCTTCCTTCATGGCTATTGTAAATAGTGCCGCAAGGAATATTGTGATACATGACTCTTTTTGAATTATGGTTTTCTCAGGGGATATGCCAGAAGTGGGGCTTCTGGGTCATATGGTTGTTCTATCTTTAGTTTTTTAAGGAACCTCCATACTGTTTTCCATAGTGGCTGCATCAATTTACATTCCCACCAGCAGTGCAAGAGGGTTCCCTTTTCTCCACACCCTCTCCAGCATTTATTGTTTCTAGATTTTTTCATGGTGGCCATTCTGACCGGTGTGAGGTGATACCTCGTTGTAGTTTTGATCTGCATTTCTCTAATGATTAGTGATGTTGAGCATCCTTTCCTGTGTTTGTTGGCAATCTGTACATCTTCTTTGGAGAAATGTCTATTTAGACCTTCTGCCCATTTTTGGATTGGGTTGTTTCTTTGATATGGAGCTGCATGAGCTGCTTGTATATTTTGGAGATTAATCCTGTGTCAGTTGTTTCATTTACAAATATTTTCTCCCATTCTGAGGGTTGTCTTTTGTTTGGTTGTCTTTTGGTTGCCTCTTGTTTTCACTTGTTTGGTTGGTTGTTTTTCTGATATGGAGCTGCAAGAGCTGCTTGTATATTTTGGAGATTAATCCTGTGTCAGTTGTTTCGTTTACAAATATTCTCTCCCATTCTGAGGGTTGTCTTTTGGTTGTCTTTTGTTTTTATTTGTTTGGTCTGGTGTTGAATTTTGTTGAAAGATTTTTCTGCATCTATTGAGATGATCATATGGGTTTTCTCCTTCCACTTGTTAATATGGTGTACCTCAATGATTGATTGGCATATACTGAAGAATCCTTGCATTCCTGGGATAAACCCCACTTGATCATGGTGTACGATCCTTTCAATGTGCTGTTGGATTCTGTTTGCTAGTATTTTGTTGAGGATTATTCTGTCTATGTTCATCAGTGATACTGGCCTGTAGTTTTCCTTCTCTGTGACATCTTTGTCTGGTTTTTGTATCAGGGTGATGGTGGCATTGTAGAATGAGTTTTGGAGTGTTCCTCTCTCTGCTATATTTTGGAAGAGTTTGAGAAGGATAGGTGTTAGCTCTTCTCTAAATATTTGATAGAATTCACCTGTCAAGCCATCTGGTCCTGGGCTTTTGTTTGTTGGAAGATTTTTAATCACAGTCTCAATTTCAGTGCTTGTGATTGGTCTGTTAATATTTTCTATTTCTTCCTGGTTCAGTCTCGGAAGGTTGTGCTTTTCTAATAATTTGTCCATTTCTCCCAGGTTGTCCATTTTACTGGCATATAGTTGCTTATAGTAAACTCTCATGATCCCCTGTATTTCTGCAGTGTCAGCTGTTACTTCTCCCTTTTCATTTCTAATTCTATTGATCTGAGTCTTCTCCCTTTTTTTTGTTGATGAGTCTGGCTAATGGTTTATCAATTTTGTTTATCTTCTCAAAGAACCAGCTTTTAGTTTTATTGATCTTTGCTATTGTTTCCTTCATTTCTTTTTCATTTATATCTGATCTGATCTTTATGATTTCTTTCCTCTGCTAATTTTTCGGTTTTGTTCTTCTTTCTCTAGTTGCTTTAGGTGTAAGTTTAGGTTCTTTATTTAAAATTTTCTTGTTCCTTGAGGTAGGAATGTATTGCTATATACTTCCCTCTTAGAGCTACTTTTGCTGCATCCCACAGGATTTGCGTCATCATGTTTTCATTGTCAATTTTTTCTAAGTATATTTTGATTTCTTCAGTGACCTCTTGGTTATTTAGTAGTATATTGTTTAGTCTCCATGCATTTGTACCTTTTAAGTTTTTTTCCTGTAATTGATATCTAGTCTCAGAGCATTGTGGTCAGAAAAGATACTTGATACAGTTTCAATTTTCTTAAATTTAGCAAGGTTTGATTTGTGACCCAAGATATGATCTATCCTGGAGAATGTTCCATGAGCACTTGACAAGGAAGTGTATTCCATTGTTTTTAAAGGAATGTCCTATAAATATCAATTAAGTCCATCTTGTTTAATGTGTCATTTAAAGCTTGTGTTTCCTTATTTGTTTTCATTTTGGATGATCTGTCCATTGGTAATAGTGGGGTGTTAAAGTCCCCTATTATGATTGTGTTACTGTTGATTTCCCATTTTATGGCTGCTAGCATTTGCCTTATGTATTGGGGTGCTCGTATGTTGGCTGCATAAATATTTACAAATGTTATATCTCTTTCTTGGATTGATCCCTTGATCATTATATAGTGTCCTTCTTTGTCTCTTGTAATAGCCTTTATTTTAAAGTCTATTTTGTCTGATATGAGAATTGCTACTCCAACTTTATTTTGATATCCATTTGCATGGAATATCTTTTTCCATACCCTCACTTTCAGTCTGTATGTGTCCCTAGGTCTGAAGTGGGTCTCTTGTAGACAGCATATGTATGGGTCTTGTTTTTGTATCCATTCAGCCAGTCTATCTCTTTTGGTTGGAGCATTTACATTTAAGGTAATTATCGATATGTATGTTCCTTACCATTTTCTTAATTGTTTTTGGTTTGCTTTTGTAGGTCTTTTCCTTCTCTTGTGCTTCCTGCCTAGAAAAGTTCCTTTAGCATTTGCTGTAGAGCTGGTTTGGTGGTGCTGAATTCTCTTAAACTTTGCTTGTGTTTAAAGGTTTTATTTCTCCGTCGAATCTGAATGAGATCCTTTCTGGGTAGAGTAATCTTAGTTGTAGGTTTTTCCCATTTATCACTTAAAATATGTCCCGCCACTCCCTTCTGGTTTGCAGAGTTTCTGCTGAAAGATCAGCTGTTAACCTTATAGGGATTCCCTTGTATGTTATTTGTTGCTTTTCCCTTGCTGCTTTTAATATTTCTTCTTTGTATTTAATTTTTGATAGTTTCATTAATATGTGTCTTGGCATGTTTCTCCTTAGATTTATCCTGTAAGGGACTCTTGCACTTCCTGGACTTGACTATTTCCTTTCCCATGTTAGGGAAGTTTTCAACTATAATCTCTTCAACTATTTTCTCAGACCCTTTTTCTCTTCTTCTTCTGGGACCCCCTATAATTCAAATGTTAGTGTGTTTAATGTTGTCCCAGAGGTCTCTGAGACTGTCCTTAATTATTTTCATTCTTTTTCCTTTATTCTGCTCCATGGTAGTTATTTCCACTATTTTATCTTCCAGGTCACTTCTCTGTTCTTCTGCCTCAGTTATTCTGCTATTGATTCCTTCTAGAGAATTTTTAATTTCATTTATCGTGTTGTTCTTCATTGTTTGTTTGTTCTTCTAGGTCCTTGTTAAATGTTTCTTGTATTTTCTTCATTTTATTTCCAAGATTTTGGATAATCATTACTACCATTAGTCTGAATTCTTTTTCAGGTAGACTGCCTATTTCCTCTTCATTTGTTTGGTCTGGTGGGTTTTTACCTTGCTCCTTCATCTTCTGTATGTTTCTCTGTCTTCTCATTTTGCTTAATTTACTGTGTTTGGGGTGTCCTTTTTGCAGGCTCAGGTTCATAGTTTCTGTTGTTTTCAGTGTTTGCCTCCAGTGGGTAAGGTTGGTTCAGTGACTTTTGTAGGCTTCTTGGTGGAAGGGACTGGTGCCTGTGTTCTGGTGGGTGGGGCTGGTTCTTGTCTTTCTAGTGGGCAAGGCTGTGTCCAGCAGTGTGTTTTGGGGTGTCTGTGAACTTTGTATCATTTTATGCAACCTCTCTTCTAATGGGTGGGGTTGTGTTCCTGTTGCTAGTTGTTTTGCCTGGGGTGTCCAGCACTGGAGCTTGCTGGCTGTTGGGTGGAGCTAGGTGTTAGCACTGAGACAGACACCTCTGGGAGAGCTCTTGCTGAGTGATACTACATGGTGCTGGGAGGTCTCTGGTGGTCAAATGTCCTGAACTCAGCTCTCCCACCTCAGTGTCTCAGGCCTGACATCAGGCTGGAGCACCAAGACCCTGTCACTCACATGGCTTAGAAGAAAAGGGAGAAAAGAAAGAAAAAAAAATTAAATTTAAAAAAAATTTTAAGTATTGATAAATATAGAAAAGTAATTTAAAAAAAGAGAAAAAAGGAAAAAAAGAAGAGAGCAACAAAACCAATGAACAAACCCACCAATGATAACAAGTGTTAAAACCTAAACTAAGATAAACATAAAAATCAGAAACAAGTCAGTCGCAGACAGCAAATCCCAAGTCTACAGTTGCTCCCAAATTCCAACACCTCAATTTTGGGTTGTTTCGTTGTCTATTCAGGTATTCCCCAGATGCAGGGTACCTCTAGTTGCTTGTGGGGATTTAATCCGCTGCTCCTGAGGCTGCATGGAGAAATTTCCCTTTCTCTTCTTTGTTCGCAAAGCTCCTGGGGTTCAGATTGGTTTTGGCCCCACCTCTGCATGTAGGTTGCCCTCAGGCTTCTGTTCCCGTCCAGACAGTATGTGGTTAAAGCAGTGGCTGATTCAGGGGCTCTGGCTCACTCTTGCTGGGGAGAGGGTGGGGTACAGTATTTATAATTGGAAAGCAGGATGAGCCCGTGGCAGCAGAGGCTGGTGTGACTTTGCAACAGCCTGAGGAGCACCGTTTGTTCTCCCAGGGACGTTGTCCTTGGATCAGAGGATCCTGGCAGTAGTGGGATGCACAGGCTCCCCTGGTGGCGGGGGTGGTGGGGGTGGTGTGTGTGGATAGTGACCTGTGCTTACACACAGGCTTCTTGGTGGCTTCAGCAGCAGCCTTAGCATTTCATGCCTGTCTCTGGTGTCTGTGCTGCCAGCCACAGCTCACGCCCATCTCTGGAGCTCATTTAGGTGGTGCTCTGAATCCCCTCTCCTCACGCACCCCTGATACAATGGTCTCTTGCCTCTTAGGCAGGTCCAGACTTTTTCCCGGACTCCCTTCCTGGCTAGCTTTGGATCACTTTGGATCACACAGCCCTTCAGGCTGTGTTCACACAGCCAACCCCAGTCCTCTCCGTGGGATCTGACCTCTAACGCCCAAGCCTCAGCCTCCAGCCCCCACCCACCCCAGCGGGTGAGCAGACAAGCCTCTCGGGCTGGTGAGTGCTGGTCAGCACCGATCCTCTGTGCAGGAATCTCTCTGCTTTGCCCTCTGCACCCCTGTTGCTGCGCTCTCCTCCGTGGCTCCAAAGCTTCCCCACCCCCCACCCCCGTCTCCACAGTGAAGGGGCTTCCTAGTGTGTGGCAACTTTTCCTCCTTCACAGCTCCCTCTCAGAGGTTCAGGTCCCATTCCTATTCTTTTGTTTGTGTTTTTTCTTTTTTCTTTTGCCCTACCCAGGTACATGGTGATTTTCCTGACTTTTGGGAAGTCTGAGGTCTTCTGCCAGCATTCAGTAGGTTGTATTTTTGATGTATTTGTGGGGAGGAAGGTGATCTCCACGTCTTACTCCTCCACCATCTTGAAGGTCTCCCTATTTCTCTTTAAAATAAATTTACACTGGGTTTAATTCTGACTTTTGATGTAAATTTACATACATGAAATTTAATTTTAATTTTCACTAAGCCTTATTCTTGAAAGGGAATTCATTTTTATCCTTATTGCATAAAGATAATAAAATCAGAGCTAAATGTTTAGATATTTATGAAAAAATTTAGGTAATTACTTTTTTTTTTTTTGCGGTATGCGGGCCTCCCACTGCTGCGGTCTCTCCCATTGCGGAGCACAGGCTCTGGACACGCAGGCTCAGAGGCCATGGCTCACAGGCCTAGCCGCTCCGCGGCATGTGGGATCTTCCCAGACCAGGGCACGAACCCACGTCCCCTGCATCAGCAGGCGGACTCTCAACCACTGCGCCACCAGGGAAGCCCGGTAATTACTTTTTAAATTATATACATTTCAGATGTGCAGCATTATAATTCAACATCTGTATACATTACTACTTAAGTAATTACTTTAAAAATTTGAGTCATAAAATAGTAGTTATGATGAAAACCATTACATATTTATAGAATTATCTAGAATATTGTTATTTGCTTAGATTGAGTCTATTTTAAACATCTTTTTTAAACTTAAAGCTATTTTGCAGAAACATAAAGGTAAAGGACTGAACTTAAGAGTTGAAAATGTAGCATGTGAAACATAGTCATGATGGTTTTAATTACATTTCTTGAGTCAAAGGACTTAATGGGAAGTAAAAATTTTAAAACATGATTTATAATAAAACCCTCTGATGATGAGTGCTAAGTAAAATTTAGGGGAAAAAATACAAGAATTTTTATAAAATTCTCCACTTCATGTCTTTCAGATATATTTTAATTTCTTAATGTCATAAAAATTAATGCTCTTAATGTCATAAAAATTAATGCTCACTCAGGCATTAGATATTAACTACTCTATACTCAATTTTTCCAGTAAACAGAATGAAACCTAAAGCAGATAAATCATTGGTGTAATCTTCCGACATCATGTGACCAATCAAAGCAAGTTCATGCCATTGAATATTTTGATTTTCACCTTATAATGAGTATACTTATTTCTTGTTTCAGCTCCAACAGGTAAAGAGCTTATACATTGTTTCTCTTGTTCCTACAAGAAAAAGCCAGCTATTCTGGGACTCATTAGAGAACTGAGGTTGCAGAGAAAACCACAGTGCCCCAAATCTGGAGAGATAGGAGCATCTGGGGATATGCAAGAACTGAGTTATGGTTCTGCTTACCTGGAGCAGAAGCCACTGGAGCTTTAAACTGGTAGGAACACTTAAGTGGTTGCTTTGAAGAATTGCTGGAGGCTGAATGTGGACTATATTTAGAGTGAGAAACCCTGGGAGCCACAGTCTTAGGGAAACCCACAGACATCCATGGACTTCTCCTCCTGGAATACCATCAGGTTATAATTAATCAAAGAAAGATCCCTCCTAGGCTCTGGAATGCAGAGGGGGAAAGTAACCATTGTAAAATACACATAAATCCTTTTATACAAAAAAGGCTACACTCCAAGGGAAAGAAGTTTTCTAGAGGACAACTCTGAAACTTACTGGTAGCTGGGGAAGGAAACTCCTCCCGATTCTAGCTACTTCCAAACTTTCTATCTCACCTAAAGGGGAAGAAAGGAAAACAATAGTCAACAGAGGTAAAAGCTGTAAGGCTGTAGATTGAGAATGCTTCAGCCAGAGAAGGGAATAAGGGATAGAATTTAAAAACAGCTATTCCAATAGAGATACACTGTGAGGGTCACTGTTCTGATACATATACCCACTGGTAGACTGAGATTTAATCAGATTATATAATGTTCTTATTCTCCTAAAATTGCTGCCACACCAACACTGTTCTGGTATAACAATGACTTGCCACTGAAGAAATGCAAGAAACAAATTCTATCTGGGTTTAGTATTTAACATTTTTTAATTTATATGTTTTTCGCTTATCCCTGGTTTTCTACTCAAACATTGGGGTTTGGTATGACACAAGTGGCAGGATAAGGTAGTAACAAAGTCAAAGAAGATTAACACAGGTGCTTAAGGAAGATACAATATAGTGTCAGGATTAAATATTTCAAGGTTAGAGCAATCTCCAGGCAAAGAATCAAGATGTGAAGCTTGTTAGCATCATCATTATTAGTATGGTTCACATATTGCGTGTTTGTCTTTTATATATTATATATTGTGTATTATGTTCTGTATGTCATAAGGCACAAGTGGTCCATCTCTATCCTCTATTACTAAACACATAATATTATCCCAATTGGGGCAATTTTTCAATTACTAATCTCCCAGCTCCATATCCCCACCCTCTATATTCTGCTCTGTGAAGCTGCCACTGGGTTTCAGCAAACCACATTTTTGATTTGCCAGATGGCTCCCTGTTAGTCTCTGCAAATAAGGCATTCTGAAAGGAGACAGCAAAGCCAGAGGAGGAAAAAGTTTTTTCCTCTTTTCTCTCTGCTTCTTACAGGTTTTCTGTGGGCTTACTGACTCCTCACCATTCTTTTAAGGGTCACTCCTGAATGCTTCCTCATTCCTTATAGCAGTTCCTTTCATGCAGGAGATGAATCTAGTTTGCAGATGAATCAAACACTTACAGACATCTACATCATATCCCAGCGCCAGCCAGTTGGTACCATCTCCAAAGGTCTATGTCCCAATCCAATGGGGTGGCTCTCTTGAGTTCAGAGATACTTCATCCAAAGAGCAATACCTTCTCCTCCAGGAAAGACTTTGAGCTACATAGGGGCCCCTCTCTAATTTCTTAAATCTTAATAATTTCCTCCTTTTGCCATTTTTCTTCAGATCTAAGAGGGTACCTACTCCCTGCAATTGCCACCTCCTTGATATCTTAAAGTTCTCTTATTGTCTTTGAAGTCACCTAGTTAGCAAAATTATACCTAATTAACACTTTGTAAAATATTGATTTCTCTCTGTTAGAATAACAGAGTGCTTTCTTTTTCCATACTGGAGACTGACTGATATATCCATTGCCACAGAGCATGTCCTCATACCTAGAAACTGTAGAGATGAGAATTAAACTAAAGAGCTGAACCATTCTAAAACTGAGTTCTTTCAACCATACACTACTATACTGGATATTGCAAAGAGAGGGCACATACACTGCTATTGGAAGAAAAGGTAACCAGCCATTTGACATTGTAGTAGTTTAACCATAGATGCCTGGATCTTAGCTACCAAACTGTCGTTGAAGGGAAAGCAAAACAAGTGAAAACAAAGAAACAGAGACACAGATAAACAACATAAACTCATGTTAGAATCTATTGTAAGAATTGTGGTGCTCAAGAATGAGTTAATATTTAATGATTATTTTTGAGGCTTTTGTACATGTCTGTAAATAAAAAGAGGTTTTCTGAGACACGTACAAATGAAAACAAAAGATTCTGCCCTAAAATGTGGGATGGAATGGATGAAATTCCTGCTATTTAAGTCAATACCATATGGAAAACTTAGAAGTGGAACTGAGTGCCATTTGGAAAGGATGCAGAATCTCAAAATCAGACAAATTTTTAGAAATATTTTTTTTAATGGAGATGGTAAAACGATTGTAAATCTGAAGTTACTTAAAAGTAGTTCATAAAAACCCAATTTTTTTGATCTTTAATTTATTTTATCTTTGGTTCCTTCTTATCTGCAGAAAAGATAGCACCACCATAGGAAAATAAAAAGCTAAATAAACAGCATCTTTTCTTACAATGCACACAGGCAGTATATTTAGTTCTAATAATAGTTTAATCAATGATGTTTGTTAGTATTAGTCTATATATGCAAGAGAATGATCAAGAAACCAAGGAGACTCTGAGTCCTTTCACAGAGGAAGGTCTCACAGCTAATTAAAGTGCTGTGAAGTCTTTTGAGGGTCTATGACCACCATCAACTTTGCTGCTTTATCTTAGATGCCAACCTCTTCATCAATACTTGCTGAATAAACTTATTTCTTCTAATTTATTTTCAGGCTCTGCTTTGCTGATGACAAATTTTAGTTATGATGTACATTGGGAGATATGGATCTTACTTCACTTAGTGGTCTGTTAAATTCTCCAAAGTTGAAAGTCATGCCTTTCTTATTTTAGAAACAACCACTGCTTAGCATAGAACTTTGCACACAATAAGATTCAAGTATATTAGTTGAAAAAAAATTTTTGGCCCTATTATTGATCTTGAAGAAATCAGTAATATAATTTACTAATGGATTGGGATTGACATATATACACTAATATGTATAAAATGAATAACTAATAAGAACCTGCTGTATAATTAATTAATTAATTAATTAATACCAAAAAAAAAGAAAGATCAACGATGGGGGTTAATAACTTCCCAAGATCAAAATACCTACCAGCCTTAGCAGATTAAAATGTACTAATATGTGAAAAAAAAAAAAAAAAAGGTATACTTTAAAGAAAATATTATGGTATACATGATTTGGCCTGTAATCAATCCATCCTTAGCAAATATGGGCTGAGTAACAATGCAGTCCCAGTCTTAGCTTGAGGACACACACACAGTCAACCTGTTATAATTAATGTAATATATGACATATTATATTCATATATAGACATCTTTCCATGTGTAAACCTTTACGTATAGTTTTCACTGCATCATTCTGCCTAATTTAATTATGTACCTTTGCAATGATCACGTGAGTTAAATTTGATTAGTTAAAATTTCAGATTATATTTCTGTAATATTTAGTACTTTTAAATAAATTTCCAATATTTATACCTTACTGAAACACTGGAAACAATTTCAAAATTGTAAATCCTATTGTTTTATCTCTATCACAATTAGGAATGTTTTATACAACAGGGAGACTACTTAAAGGGTTTAAAACACATCTGCATATGTGACTGAATTAGTAATTGAATTATTTGTATATTTCTCCTTTCAAAACTATATTATTTCTAACTAAAATAATGTATGCTTATTGATTTAATAGCACTCAAACTTCACTAAGGAAAGTCATGTTAAAAATTGATGTGTTCCTTTCATACTTTTTCACACTATATTTATTTCCATATAGATGGGATCAGTTATACATGCTATTTTACAATTGGATTCTTTAACCTAAAATGCAGCTATTTTCTAACTCAATAACTATGGAGCTAATTCATTTTCTGATGATTTTATTTTTCTCATTGGTATAAAATCTGCTTCAGTAATTATCTTGAAAACTGCAATCTTATTAACTACTGCTTTATGTCTTTGACAAATTCCTAGAAGGAAAACTTATAGGGCAAAGTGTTTTCCTGTTTTAAAGACTTCATTTCATAAAGATAATTAGTTCATGATTCTACCAGCAGTTTTGAGATATACTCATTAAAGTTATATCAATCTTAGCAACTTTATAAAAAAAAGTATTTTATACCTTTTACTACCGTTATGTTTGCACATCATTTCTCATGTTTTTACGTACTTCTGTTTTCTAATCTGTGAATATTGTTTATATAACTTTCCCAATTTCAATTGGTTTTATTTTAATGGTTTTATCAATTTAAAACATATACATTTAGCTACAAACCACTCATGCAGCCATTCATACACTCTCTTTCCCCTTATGCTGCTTAACTCCAATGAGTTCAGTGCCGTTGAAATCCCATAAGATGAAAGCAGCCTGGCCCCTTAATCACTGCTTGAGGGACGGTCATCAACTAGTCAGGAATATCTGTTTGGGGATCAATGTGGACAAAGATAAATCCTATTTTTTTAAGACACCAAATGTTGAGTTTTTCTGTTACTGGAATTCAATTGTCCTACCTGACATATTCAGAATATACAATTTTAAAAATCAATCTATCATTGGTTTGCTTTATGGCACCTGTGTTTCTGATTGTTTAAGTTTTCCACTTCCGTGAGATCCTAAAAAACATTCTCCAATAAGTTCTTGTAATTGCATCATTTTAACCTTTGCTATTAATTTTTAATAAAACCAGATTTATGGCCCGTTTTAATCAGATCAGTTAAAAAAATAAAAACATGTTTTTGTAAACATATCACTAAAATTTGGGAGTCTCCATCCACATATTAGTCATAAGTTATATAAATGATAATATTATCTACATTATAAAGCATAAGTTAAAAGAAAATAAAACAGAGATCAAAACAACAATTCAGGACGAGGTGAAGATGGCAGAAGAGTAAGACGAAGAGATCACTTTCCTCCCCACAGATACACCAGAAATACATCTACATGTGGAACAACTCCTACAGAACACCTACTGAATGCTGGCAGAAGACCTCAGACCTCCCAAAACGCAAGAAAGTCCCCACGTACCTGGGTAGGGCAAAAGAAAAAAGAATAAACAGCGACAAAAGGATAGGGACGGGACCTGCACCAGTGGGAGTGAGCTGTGAAGGAGGAAAGGTTTCCTCACACTAGGTAGCCCTTCACGGGTGGAGACTGCGGGTGGTGGAGGGGGAAAGCTTCAGAGCCACGGAGGAGAGCACAGCAACAGGGGTGCGGGGGGCAAAGTGGAGAGATTCCCGCACAGAGGATCGGTGCCGACTGGCACTCACCAGCCCGAGAGGCTTGTCTGCTCACGAGCCGGGGCGGGTGGGGCTGGGAGCTGAGGCTCGGGCTTCGGTCAGAGAGCAGGGAGAGGACAGGGGTTGGCGGTGGGAACACAGCCTCCATGGGGTTAGTGCACCACGGCTAGCCGGGAGGGAGTCCGGGGAAAAGTCTGGACATGCCGAAGAGGCAAGAGACTTTTTCTTCCCTCTTTGTTTCCTGGTGCGTGAGGAGAGGGGATTAAGAGCACTGCTTAAAGGAGCTCCAGAGATGGGCGCGAGCTGCGGCTAAAAGTGCGGACCCCAGAGACGGGCATGAGACGCTAAGGCTGCTGCTGCCGCCACCAAGAAGCCTGTGTGCGAGCACAGGTCACTATCCACACACCCCTTCCAGGAAGCCTGTGCAGCTCGCCACTGCCAGGGTCCCGGGATCCAGGGACAACTTCCCCGGGAGAACGCACGGCGCACCTCAGGCTGGTGCAATGTCATGCTGGCCTCTGCACCGCAGGCTCGCCCCACACTCCCTACCCCTCCCTCCCCCCCGGCCTGAGTGAGCCAGAGTCCCCGAAGCAGCTGCTCCTTTAACCCCGTCCCGTCTGAGCGAAGAACAGACACCTTCCGGCAACCTACACGCAGAGGCGGGGCCAAATCCAAAGCTGAGCCCCTGGGAGCTGTGAGAACAAAAAAGAGAAAGGGAAAGCTCTCCCGCAGCCTCAGAAGCAGCAGATTAAAGCTCCACAATCACCTTGATGTACCCTGCGTCTGCGGAATACATAAATAGACAACGAATCATCCCAAATGAGGAGGTGGACTTTGAGAGCAAGATTTATTATTTTTCCCCTTTTCCTCTTTTTGTGTGTATGTGTATGCTTCTCTGTGAGATTCCTTCCTTCCTTCCTTCCTTCCTTCCTTCCTTCCTTCCTCCCTCCCTCCCTTCCTTCCTTCCTACCTTTTCTCCCTTTTATTCTGAGCCGTGTGGATGAAAGGCTATTGGTGCTGCAGCAAGCAGTCAGTGCTGTGCCTCCGAGGTAGGAGAGCCAACTTCAGGACACTGGTCCACAAGAGACCTCCCAGCTCCACATAATATCAAATGGCGAAAATCTCCCAGAGATCTCCACCTCAACATCAGCACCCAGCTTCAATCAACGACCAGCAAGCTACAGTGCCGAACACCCTATGCCAAACAACTAGCAAGACAGGAACACAACCCAACCCATTAGCAGAGAGGCTGCCTAACGTCATAATAAGTCCACAAACACCCCAAAACACATCACCAGACGTGGACCTGCCCACCAGAAAGACAAGATCCAGCCTCATCCACCAGAACACAGGCACTAGTCCCCTCCACCAGGAAGCCTACACAACACACTGAACCAACTTTAGCCACGGGGGACAGACATCAAAAACAACAGGAACTATGAACCTGCAGCCTACAAAAAGGAGACCCCAAACACAGTAAGATAAGCAAAATGAGAAAACAGAAAAACACACAGCAGATGAAGAAGCAAGATAAAAACCCACCAGACCTAAGAAATGGAGAGGAAATAGGCAGCCTACCTGAAAAAGAATTCAGAATAATGATAGTAAAGATGATCCAAAATCTTGGAAATAGATTAGACAAAATGCAAGAAACATTTAACAAGGACCTAGAAGAACTAAAGATGAAACAAGCAACAATGAACAACACAAAAAATGAAATTAAAAATACTCTAGATGGGATCAACAGCAGAATAACTGAGGCAGAAGAAGGAATAAGTGACCTGGAAGATAAAACAGTGGAAAGAACTCCTGAAGAGCAGAAAAAAGAAAAAAGAATGAAAAGAACTGAGGACAGTCTCAGAGACCTCTGGGACAAAATTAAATGCGCCAACATTCGAATTATAGGGGTTCCAGAAGAAGAAGAGAAAAAGAAAGGGACAGAGAAAATATTTGAAGACATTATAGTTGAAAACTTCCCTAATGTGAGAAAGGAAATAGTTAATCAAGTCCAGGAAGCACAGAGAATCCCATACAGGATAAATCCAAGGAGCAATATGCCAAGACACATATTAATCAAACTGTCAAAAATTAAATACAAAGAAAACATACTAAAAACAGCAAGGGAAAAACAACAAATAACACACAAAGGAATCCCCATAAGGTTAACAGCTGATCTTTCAGCAGAAACTCTGTAAGCCAGTAGGGACTGGCAGGACATATTTAAAGTGATGAAGGAGAAAAACCTGCAAGCAAGATTACTCTACCCAGCAAGGATCTCATTCAGATATGATGGAGAAATTAAAACCTTTACAGACAAGCAAAAGCTTAGAGAGTTCACCACCACCAAACCAGCTTTACAACAAATGCTAAAGGAACTTGTCTAGGCAAGAAACACAAGAGAAGGAAAAGACCTACAATAATGAACCAAAACAACTAAGAAAATGGGAATAGGAACATACATATCAATAATTACCTTAAATGTAAATGGACTAAATGCTCCCACCAAAAGACACAGATTGGCTGAATGGATACAAAAACAAGACCCTTATATATGCTGTCTACAAGAGACCCACTTCAGACCTAGAGACACATACAGACTGAAAGTAAGGGGATGGAAAAAGATATTCCATGCAAATGGAAACCAAAAGAAAGCTGGAGTAGCAATTCTCATATCAGACAAAATAGACTTTAAAATAAGGACTATTAAAAGGGACAAAGAAGGACACTACATAATGATCAAGGGATCGATCCAAGAAGAAGATATAACAATTGTAAATATTTATGCACCCAACATAGGAGCACCTCAATACATAAGGCAAATACTAACAACCATAAAAGGGGAGATCAACAGTAACACATTCATAGTAGGGGACTTTAACACCCCACTTTCACCCATGGACAGATCATCCAAAATGAAAATAAATAAGGAAACACAAGCTTTAAATGATACATTAAACAAGATGGACTTAATTGATATTTATAGGACACTCCATCCAAAAACAACAGAATACACATTTTTCTCAAGTGCTCATGGAACATTCTCCAGGATAGATCATATCTTGGGTCACAAATCAAGCCTTGGTAAATTTAAGAAAACTGAAATTGTATCAAGTATCTTTTCCGACCACAACGCCATGAGACTAGATATCAATTACAGGAAAAGATCTGTAAAAAATACAAACACATGGAGGTTAAACAATACACTACTTAATAATGAAGTGATCACTGAAGAAATCAAAGAGGAAATAAAAAAATACCTAGAAACAAATGACAATGGAGACATGATGACTCAAAACCTATGGGATGCAGCAAAAGCAGTTCTAAGAGGAAGTTTATAGCAATACAATCCTACCTTAAAAAACAGGAAACATCTCAAATAAACAACCTAACCTTGCACCTAAAGCAATTAGAGAAAGAAGAACAAACAAACCCCAATGTTAGCAGAAGGAAAGAAATCATAAAAATCAGAACACAAATAAATGAAAAAGAAATGAAGGAAACGATAGCAAAGATCAATAAACTAAAAGCTGGTTCTTTGAGAAGATCAACAAAATTGATAAACCATTATTAGCCAGATTCATCAAGAAAAAAAGGGAGAAGACTCAAATCAATAGAATTAGAAATGAAAAACGAGAAGTAACAACTGACACTGCAGAAATAAAAAAGATGATGAGAGATTACTACAAGCAACTCTATGCCAATAAAATGGACAACCTGGAAGAAATGGACAAATTCTTAGAAATGCACAACCTGCCAAGACTGAATCAGGAAGAAACAGAAAATATGAACAGACCAATCACAAGCACTGAAATTGAAACTGTGACTAAAAATCTTCCAACAAACCAAAGCCAGGACCAAATGGCTTCACAGGCGAATTCTATCAAATATTTAGAAAAGAGATAACACCTATCCTTCTCAAACTCTTCCAAAATACAGCAGAGGGAGGAACACTCCCAAACTCATTCTACGAGGCCACCATCACCCTGATACCAAAACCAGACAAGGATGTCACAAAGAAAGAAAACTACAGGCCAATATCCCTGATGAACATAGATGCAAAAATCCTCAACAAAATACTAGCAAACAGAATCCAACAGCACATTAAAAGGATCATACACCATGATCAAGTGGGGTTTATTCCAGGAATGCAAGGATTCAATATATGCAAATCAATCAATGTGATACACCATATTAACAAATTGAAGGAGAAAAACCATATGATCATCTCAATAGATGCAGAGAAAGCTTTTGACAAAATTCAACACCCATTTATGATTAAAAACCCTGCAGAAAGTAGATATAGAGGGAACTTTCCTCAGCATTATATAGGTCATATACGACAAACCCACAGCCAACATCGTCCTCAATGGTGAAAAACTGAAAGCGTTTCCACTAAGATCAGGAACAAGACAAGGTTGCCCACTCTCATCACTCTTATTCAACATAGTTTTGGAAGTTTCAGCCACAGCAATCAGAGAAACAAAGGAAATAAAAGGAATCCAAATTGGAAAAGAAGTAAAGCTGTCACTGTTTGCAGATGACATGATACTATACATAGAGAATCCTAAAGATGCTACCAGAAAACTACTAGAGCTAATCAATGAATTTGGTAAAGTAGCAGGATACAAAATTAATGCACAGAAATCTCTGGCATTCTTATACACTAATGATGAATAATCAGAAAGTGAAATCAAGAAAACACTCCCATTTACCACTGCAACAAAAAGAATAAAATATCTAGGAATAAACCTACCTAAGGAGACAAAAGACCTGTATGCAGAAAATTATAAGACACTGATGAGAGAAATTAAAGATGATACAGAAAGATGGAGAGATATACCATGTTCTTAGATTGGAAGAATCAACATTGTGAAAGTGACTATAAGACCCAAAGCAATGTACAGGTTCAATGCAATCCCTTTCAAACTACCACTGGCATTTTTCACAGAACTAGAAAAAAATTTTTCACAATTTGTATGGAAACACAAAAACCCCAAATAGTCAAAGCACTCTTGAGGGAAAAAAATGGAGCTGGAGGAATCAGGCTCCCTGAGTTCAGACTGTACTACAAAGCTACAGTAATCAAGACAGTATGGTACTGGCACAAAAACAGAAATATAGATCAATGGAACAGGATAGAAAGCCCAGAGATAAACCCACACACATATGGTCTCCTTATCTTTGATAAATGAGGCAGGAATGTACAGTGGAGAAAGGACAGCCTCTTCAATAAGTGGTGCTGGGAAAACTGGACAGGTACATTTAAAAGTATGAGAGTAGATCACTTCCTAACACCATACACAAAAATAAGCTCAAAATGGATTAAAGGCCTAAATGTAAGGCCAGAATCTATCAAACTCTCAGAGGAAAACATAGGCAGGACACTCTATGACAGAAATCACAGCAAGATCCTTTTTGACCCCCCTCCTAGAGAAATGGAAATAAAAACAAAAATAAACAAATGGGACCTAATGAAACTTCATACTTTTGCACAGCAAAGGAAACCATAAACAAAACCAAAAGACAACCCTCAGAATGGGAGAAAATATTTGCAAATGAAGCAACTGACAAAGGATTAATCTCCAAAATTTATAAGCAGCTCATGCAGCTCAATAACAGAAAAACAAACAACCCAATCCAAAAATGGGCAGAAGACCTAAATAGACATTTCTCCAAAGAAGATATACAGACTGCCAACAAACACATGAAAGAGTGCTCAACATCATTAATCATTAGAGAAATGCAAATCAAAACTACAATGAGATATCATCTCACACCAGTCAGAATGGCCATCATCAAAAAATCTAGAAACAATAAATGCTGGAGAGGGTGTGGAGAAAAGGGAACACTCTTGCACTGCTGGTGGGAATGTGAATTGGTATAGCCACTATGGAGAACAGTATGGCAGTTCCTTAAAAAACTACAAATAGAATTACCATATGACCCAGCAATCCCACTACTGGGCGTATACCCTGAGAAAACCATAATTCAAAAACTGTCATGTACCAAAATGTTCATTGCAGCTCTATTTACAATAGCCCGGAGATGGAAACAACCTAAGTGTCCATCATCAGATGAATGGATAAAGAAGATGTGGCACATATATACAATGGAATATTACTCAGCCATAAAAAGAAATGACATTGAGCTATTTGTAATGAGGTGTATGGACCTAGAGTCTGTCATACAGAGTGAAGTAAGTCAGAAAGAGAAGAAAATGTCATGAGGAACCTAGGTGTAAGACAGGAATAAAGACACAGACCTACTAGAGAATGGATTTGAGGATATGGGAAGGTGGAAGGGTAATCTGTGACAAAGCGAGAGAGTGGTATGGACATACATACACTACCAAACGTAAAATAGATAGCTAGTGGGAAGCAGCTGCATAGCACAGGGAGATCAGCTCAGTGCTTTGTGACCACCTAGAGGGGTTGGATAGGGAGGGTGGGAGGGAGGAAGATGCAAGAGGGAAGAGATATGGGAACATATGTATAACTGATTCACTTTGTTATAAAGCAGAAACTAACACACCATTGTGGAGCAATTATACTCCAAGAAAGATGTAAAAAAAATTAAGAAAAATAAAAAAACAATTCATAAACTATTTTATCAATAGATATAACTACACATACATAAACATTAATACATATATAATTTTATGTGTTCAATCATAATTTACGATTAAGTTTACAAGAAGATGTAAGTATGTATTCCTTTTCACTTAAGAACAAAAATACCAGAAAAAGTATAAAAGGAAGAGGTGTTCAGCTCATGAAGAACTTATTTTTATTAAATAAGAAAGTAGAAACAGTTGAGAACAAGGAATATGCGATATTATATACAGAAGTTTTTACCCTTTCTTCCTTTACAAAAATCATTACTAAAGAATAGTGGATTGTTTAAGCTTTAAAAAAAGCACAGAGATCACAGAGTCCAACACTTACTGAGATCCACAAATTTTATGTAACTTTTATAAGTCAAGCATTAGTTAACTTAGTTGTTCTATAAATATAATAATCAGTAGAAGAGAACTAGACAATTTGACTTTTATCTGGTCTTTACAAATCTCTGTCTCTGTCTATGTACATGTATATGTGTGTGTCTGTGTGTATTCTAAATGATCTGTTTCCATGAGACCTAAAAAGATAAATCATACCCTAGGCGATGATTAAAATTTAAGTCATCTATGATCCACAAATAAATACACGTTACTAGAGGAATATGAAACTACGGTAAATATTTCCAAATATTTGCTCCATGGAAATTAGTTTTAAAATATTTATGACTAAAGACATATTGTAAATATATATATTTTTTTTTCTTGGTAGAATTTTATGAAATGATTATTGAAGACTATTATGTGTTATTTACATCAAAAGACATTTTGTAAATTTGCTTTGAAATATTTGCTCAACAAATAACACACATTTATTGACCACTATAAACCATATTCATTCATTTAAAAAAATTGAGCACCTAATAAATGCACTAGGTTTGAAACTAAGATTAATGTGCCAATAAATAGACATGATCCCTCTTCTTATGAATTCACAGATATTATTCTAATTATAAAAATGAACCTAAAATTGTAATTTAATCATAAAGTATAATTCTTTGTTGTTTAGATTGTATCTTTATATAACCATTGTCCGTTTGGAAACTATCTTTTGAGAAGTGACTATTTCCTTGGCCCAGTGGTCTTTAGTGTCACTGGTCTTTTTCTTATTGATTTATAAGTCTTTTGTACACAAAACAATAAAAATTTTTATTGTTCCTATGTTTCTCTGTGAATTTTCTGTTTTTATAAAACATATTCTATTATTGTTATAAAACATATTTTAATGAATAATAATAAAATTTAATAATTAATTTTCCCACACCATTAATTTAAATCTATTATTTCTATCATATAACAAATGTGACCTTTTTAAGCTCTCTATTATGCTCAGTTAGTCTATTGAAGTACCTTGTGTCAATATCAAACTTTCAAATTTTAAGTTTATAAACTTCAAATTTTAAGTATATAAACTTCAAAGTTTAAGTTTATAAATCTTGATTTCTAGTAGCATGTGTCTACATCTCTTTCTTAAGCTTTATTTCTTTATTTTCCTTCTCTTCCTTTTTATCCTTTACTTTCTCTTTATTCTTCTCATTTTCTTTTTTTCTTCCATTTCCTAAATTGTGAAGACTATCCTTGAACTTTTTTGCCTGTCTATGAATGTTTAAATCAGCATAAATTCCATGAAAAACCCTGTAAGAATTTTGCTGGGAATCATCTTTAACTTGTGGATTAACTCTGGGGCAGTTGTCATTTTCATTAAATTATCTATCCATGTCCATGATATAGCTATTTATTTAGGTCTTATTATTTCCTCCAATAAGTTTCTCTAATTTACTCTCATAATATTTTGACACATTTATTCCTCTACTTGCAGCTTATTTTTCTCCTAATTTTTATTTTAAGAGGGTAGATATTTTAAAACAGAAAGTATAATTTGATATGATACTCTCAGGCCTAAATAGGAAAATGTTAATTAAAAAAATACTAAAGACTTCCAGTCTGGATAAAATGGCATAGACATATTTCTTGCTCCTCTTCTCTAAGGATAAACTCTGCAAATAATGTAAAAGGCAACCACAGGAGAACTCTAGAAGGTGGAAATTGGGAGCAAACTAGTTCAGGACCACAGAACTGGAAGAACAACATAATAGCAAGGTGTTTTATATTTCTACTCCCAATGGAAGAAAGCAACACAGGCTCAGCATTTTCTGGTCCAAAACCTAACAACAGAAGGCAGCCCAGGTAGGCTCGTTCCTTCCCAGGATGGAACTGAAGTCCTTGGACAATACCAAACAATCCCTGTACCATCTGGCTACCAACAACAGGCACCTACTGGGAGCCCTGATAACCATAAGTGGCCAGGGGAAAAGCCTGAGGAAACTGTCCACACTAGTTTGAAACTCCCTCTCCTGATCAAGAGGCACATGGGTGGTTGGGCAACACAGGAAAAAGGGACCCACCACAAGCAATCCTTCATGGAAGCTTCTTTGTCCCTACAGGCAAACCAGGACTCTTCTTTTTCATGGAGTGACACCAGGTTACTCAGTCAGCCTCAACAATGGAGATTCAGCCCAAACAAGTGGCCCTGCCCAGGATGCCCCTTTGTCCCTTTAGGCCTAAGCATCCTTTTCCCTGCCCAGAGATAGAAGGTTGCTAAAATAACAGTAGGGGAAATCCTGTCCCAACAAATGTCTAGCACAGGAAACACTTTCCTTCCCCCACAGGCAAGGGAATTCATCACAACTGAAGACTGGATAGGGAAGCCTCTTCATGCCTTAGAGACCGAAACTCACTTTTCTAAACCCCTAATGAGAGACATCTGGTGGTTAGTACTGGAAATAGCCCTCCTACTCCCTCAGGCAGCCACGGCAGCACCAGATAAGCCAAGGAGACAAAATGACACTGCAAAGTCTGAAAATGAAACTATTGTTGGACCCAGAGCTCACAAAAGTGGACCAGGATCTATGAGCTAAACTTAAACAGGGGAGGTGCCTGATAAAACAAAGGGTATAAATAGATCGGGAAGTATCCTACACAATAGGCAAAATGTCCAGGGTACAATACAAAATCATTCATCATATTAAGAACCAGAAAAATCACAACTTGGAGGAGAAAATAAAATCACTGACACCAACACCAGAATGAATCAAATGGAATTAGTCCATAAGGATTTTAAAGTAGTCATCATAAAAATGCCTTAAAAACAAATTTGGAATTTTCTTAAAGCAAACAAAAAAAATTAAATCATCAAGGAAATAGAAATTATAAAAAAAGCAAATGTAAATTATGGAACTGAAAAATACAATAACAGAAATAAAAAGGCATGCTAGATGGACTCAGTAGTAGAGTGGAGATGACAGAAGATGGAATCAGTGAAGTTGAGGACAGATCAATTGATTTACCTAGTCTCAGTCACTGAAAGAAAACAGACTGGAGAAAACATTAACAGAGATTAAAGGATCCATGGGATGATAACAAAAGGTCCTATATTGTGTCTTCTATGCCCCAGAAAGAGAAGAGAAAGAGAATTGGGCTGAAAGAGTATCTGAAGAAAATGGCCCAAAACTTCCAAATTTGGCAAAAGACACAACAGATTTAAGAAACTGAGCAAATCTCAGACGATAAAGCTGAAGAATTCTAGGTCAAAACATATCATAATAAAACTCCTGAAAACAAAAGACAAAGAAAAAAATTGGGAAAGCAGCCAGAGAGAAATGGAACATGAACTAGAGGGGACACCAATTCTAATCACAGATGATTTCTAATCTGGAACCAAGGAGACCAGAAGGAAGTGGCACACCATTGTTCAACTGGTAAAAGAAAAGACCTCTCAGACCAGAATTTTCTATCAAGAAAAGAATAATTCTTTAGAAATCAACATGAAATGAAGACATTCTCAGATGAAGGAAAACTAAAAGAATTTGTCTCTAGCAGACCTAAAAATTGGCTATCGGAAGTTCCTCAAATAGAAAAGAAATAATAAAAAGAAATCTTGGATTATCAGGAAAGAAGAAAGAACAATGAAAGAACATAAATATGAATATATACAATTGACTATCTCCTTCATGATTTTATAAATTATTTTTGAAGATTAAGGAAAAATAATAACAGCTAACAGACTGTTAAGGGACTCATAGATGTTTGTTATTTGGCCTGAACAGTGTGTAAAACGATATGAAGGCTTTATGAGGAATATACTCCACAGTTTGGCCAAAATCCCACACCCTAATTCCTGTTTTACACTCAATCTCAGGGTCAAATCTTATTTAAAGTGACACTTAAAGGATTGGTAGAACTTGCATGAGAGATTTAGAAAGGAGTGGGATTCCAAAGGAATGGAGTTAGAAATAGTACATAGTTTTTCAGAGTGATAATTTATTTATTGTCCCATCTGTGAAGGAGTTATCAAATATCTGTAATCTTTTCTTTGTGTTCTGAAAACTGTAGTGTTTTAAAACACTACACATAAAACACATAAAACACATGAAAATGTACTTCATCATTGTCAAAATGTGCTAATAAAATTAATGCGTTGTTGCACATTAAGTTAAAATACATTTGTGGGAAATTGAATATTTTACTTTTTTTCTGAGCATGACAAAAATTGTAGCATTGTGTTTTTACAGAATACAAAAGTGCAGATGAATATTTTTGTAAAGGACTATAGACTATGAATATACTTTCATTTCCTCTTGATCTTATAAATAGCTACAAAACAGAAGGAAATAAATTACTCCTTTTTTACTAGAGCTTTTTGCCTATTCACAACAGATGTTGTTTCCACAAATTAGTTTATAATTTCTTTCATAGCTCAGACAGAACAACCCTTCAATTTATAGTCAGGAAATAGATATAGAGTTGAATATAATTCTAGTAATTATGTAACAAAACTGCACTTTGCTATATGAAAACCTTGGCCAACAATCATTCAGTTTAGTGTTGGGGCAACTTAATCTTCTCTTGCAACAGCTATGCAAGGCTCAGTCACAAACACAACAGAATTGCCAGACTTCCACTAAGTGAAAATTAAATGATCAGTATGAAAGTTAATAGCTAGACACCTAGCCAGCTAAATAGAGCTGATCTGTACTGCATGCAATGAATGCAAAATTTTGGGGGGGGGGGGGGTTGGGAACATAATCAATTTTCTACTTAACAGAACTCCAATATACGTGTCATCTAGTTTACAAATAATAATAACTGCGGCTTAAATAAAATGTTTTCTTTTTCTAAAGAAAAATAATTCAATAATATTTGAATTTCATACCATATCTTAGAGTCCTGGATTTGAGAAGATGCTATTTTAGATAACATATTTCAGAATGAAAAAGTTGTAATTTATAAACAGCAGGGGGAAGAATGGTGTATTTAGTTCAGGAAATTTATAACTCTTAAATTAAGAGCCTAGGGTCACTTTCAAGGTCTTTCAATTTATTCAATATTATGTCCATTTTATATCTTATAGACCTGAAATAGAATTTCATTAATGGTAAAATGATTAGGTTGAATGTCCTAGGGAATCACTGCTCATCTTAATATTTTACATTGGTTAATAATTTATATTTCAATGGTATTTTCTATTCATTATTTAAGCTTAAAATATTTTATAAAATAGTTGAGGCAAGCTTACCAATCACACTTTACAGACATATTGAAATTCAGAGAAGGAAAATAACTGTCCAAGTCACACAGTATGTAGGTGGCAAAGGTCAAAATACAAATCAACTTTACCATCTTGGCAACTTTTATTCAATGGCTACACAAAAACGGATATCCTTGTTATTTATAATACAAATAAATGCATTATTCTGGAAATACATGTTTTTTAAAGTGTTATATGTTTCTATGTATTCAAACTTCTATAGAATCTAATAATTTACTTTGTGTCATAACAGTGAGTCTGAGGAGAACAGAGAGAAGTCAGTTTCAACGATGGGTTCCTGGGACTGAGACCACATAATGCCCTCAGAGACCAGTGGCCAAAATCAACATTTCTATGAACTTGAGCAATTGAAAGTTATATGCCCCATGCCTTAATTGATTTGCTTTGTGGGAAATCAAGGATTAGAGCATATTTCCACATAGTGATGGGAAGCAGGACTTTTAGATATATCATTTATTGATTTTAGTTAGTAAAAAGACCACCACACACATCTTCTTTAGAATGTGAGATCCTAAGAGGCCAAAGGGTTGATATTAAATCTTACAATCATTACCATGTTGGACTTTAGATGGGCAGGAGAAGAAGCGCCAGGACCTACAGGCATGATATCTCCACTCAGAAAGTGAAAACGCAAGATCAAGTGATGCAAAATCTGTTTTGAATCTGGGTGGGGTAAATAGTTTGTACTAAAAATGATATATTAAGATGAGGTACTATATTCTCTCTGGATTAACAGTATGCACCTCTATGTCTTTTCCTGTACTTTTACATATTTTTTTCTCTTATGGGTCAATGTTGCTAGTATGAAAGTGGCTCCCCAAGCAAGACAGGGACTTTGCTGCATCAGACATTGTTCCCTGTGTAAGGAGGAAAAGAGCACAGACACAAGATAACTAAAAGCTGAGTTTTAATCTTGAAGAGATAAGAATCTAGCACAGGTAAATAACACTGTTAAACTGACAGCATTTTAAGGCCCTAAGGAATATATTTCCTGAATTACCTGTGGCCAGGTCACAGATGCCTATTCTCACCTAGCATCTACAGAGCTGAACTACCAGCTTAGTGCAGAATTGGGATTTAGTTTCTAACCTAAAATACTAAGACTTGAGAAATATATGACACACTATCATTTGAAATTTGACTTTTAGTCAGTTGTCTATACAAAGTGAAAAATAAAAACTGATGAAATTAATCATATTTGTAATAGATCTCCATGAAAACAATGCTATGGAAAAAACTACCTGAAATTTTAAGCATTTTTAACAAAATGCAAGGTCAAGATTTGTATTTTCTATACATATAAATGTGTTTTATCTGGTAAAGAACTTTCCCTGGTTTACAACATTATGATTAGGAGGCTGCTTGACACAAAAAAATGTAGGAAAATATACAAATTTTTAAAAATGAAACTATATTTTTTCACTCATTGTTTGTAAAATAAAATTTTTAAATAAACATTTTGTTTTCCCACTTAATTATTTTTGCTTTTGTTGCCTGAGCTTTTGGTGTAATATTAAAAAACTGCCAAGGCCAACGTCAAGAAGCATTTTTCCATATATTTTCTACTAGAAGTTTTATGGTTTCAGACCTTTTTGTTTAATTCATTTTGAGTTGATTTTTGTGTATGGTCCAATTTCATTCTTTGGCATGTGGATATTCAGTTTTTCCAACACTATTTATTGAAGAGACTATCCTTTTTATGATAGTCTTTCATGAAATATTAAAGAGAAGGGAGAATTGATTATTTAAGCCAATAACTTTTCCTTAAATGTATATAATTATGTAGATTAGGTTTAATGAAAAATAGTTAGAAATGATAATCAAATAATACAAGGAAAATAAATATCTGTGCTTTAGAAATCTGAAGCAATGTATAGTAATTTTCAGAAGCTCCAAAGACTTAAGTAAATTAAGATTGTGAATTAGCTGACATCACTCTGTGCCTTCCATCCTACAATAATTTTTTGTAAATGATAAAGGTGGATAAATATGTGTGAAAAGAGTTTATCTTTCAAACTAAACTGAGATCCTTACATTCCTGAAGCAAAGGACCTGCAGCTTCTTGGCCTTCTCTCTGCTTCTGATAAAAATCAGATCAGCTTAAGCACAATTTACATAGGAGTTAAAAGATGATGCAATTTATATGTATTCTATATATGCCTCACTGAATAAAACAAGAATCATAATAAGATAAATGCTTGATTTGGTAACTTAGTTTCACATTAATTAAAACAAAGAAATGTTATAATGTGATATAATTAAAAATTATATAACTCTCACTAGAGTTTTTTAAATTTAAGCTTTGGATAATAATACAGATTACCTCAGATGAAAGTCTTATATTTCTTCTTAAACTATTCACTATTGATCTGACTATACAGGATGCATGCCTAGTTTTAAATATCCCTATGGTGAAACTGCCTTGTAATAACCAGTTTGGCATTTATTTCATTGTTATACAACAATTTTTCTAAATACACAGTTTCTTTCAGGGACTATAGTTATTACACACTATGTTTGTATTTCTGTACTTCTTCCATGGAAATTAACTAAGATTCTGAAACTGTAACTAAAAAACATAAGCAATGCAAATCAGTATTCATTTTAACATAAATAATATATTAAAAATAGAGTATTACTCAATGTTTTTCAAGATATCTTCAAATACAATATTAATAGAAACTAATATCAATACACTTTTTATTTTATTCCTTACTATCATTGTTGTTAATAGTTGCATGTGGCTCTGTAGCTAGCCAGACCTCAGTCTGAATCTTTGTGCTTTGAAAGATTAAAAAGTTATTTAAATCCCCTGAGCAAATTTTTTTAATCAAGTGACAATAATACGAGTTCCCATCTCTTTAATATTAAGTATAAATATACACCAATATATACCAATTATCTTACACCATGTAAATATACATATATAATAACATACTATTACATATTAAGTATAAATACATATCAACATATACATATATGTACAGAGTGTGTATATATATATAGTTATATATTAAGTGGAAATATACACCAATATATACATGTATATTTTTATTTGTTGGTATGTATTTATACTATATATGTATACAATAATATATATGCACATGTATATGCAACAGTATTATATGTATACATGTACATATGGATATATGCACATGTACATGGGTCAGTAATATTATTATAAATACATTATATCAATATATTATACTCTATTGACCCATAGCAATTTCTCAGGACTATTTGTTCCATTGCTACTACCATCCCAGTTGTAATCAGTTATTTTTCAGCCATTTTCCTCAATCTCATTTGGTTATTAGTAGAGTTAATTTTAATTTTCTCAACTTTAGATTCAAACTGAATTCAAGATCCATATTGGCTGTTTATTCATTACATGACTTTATTTCCTGTTTTATCTGGAATTTAAATTCGTAATCTATTCAATGATAATAATAACCCCTAACCTATCTGTTATACTGTGGTATTATGTGAAAATCAAAGGGGAACAGACAAAATACTTTCTAAATTATAAATCTCTAAAATTTATTAAGGTTACAATTTTACTGATATTATAGAAACACAAATTTAGAAGATAAAAAGAAACCCATTATTCTATCCTAAAACATTCCTAGTCTTATTTCAATGTTTATATATATTAGAATTTTGAGCAGCAACAATTTTAAAGCTAAGTAACCTATGGTTAATGTCCAAAATACACAAAAATAATTTATAATACACAAGATTACACAATACTTTGTTAAATGTTCATATAACTTTAACTGATGAGAGGACAATTATTCTAATATACTACTAGTTGGAGAAATCATATTTAAGTCAGAAACATAATAAGAAATAAACTATTTCCTTTTTTTCACTGAAAACATCATGCACAATGGAATACCCCTTGAATGTGAAATTCTGTTTGTCAGTGTGCTTTTGTAAGACAAATTGCTTTTTTAAATCTCTAACCTTACAAAGGGCAGTTTAGAAAACTTTGCTAGCTTAAAGAAAAACAAAAGATCTTAAAAGGCAGCCTCTTAAGATATTAAGTGGCAGATACTTTACAAAAATGGCTATGGGAGAACATAAAAGAAAGCTTGATTTTCTTAATATAGTTTTGTTTTCAAAATGTATCCTCTATGAATATTTCAAGTCCATAAAAGCAGTATCACAACTATTTTCCAGTTAAGAAAACTGGAAGGTCATATAGGTAAATCTGGTGCTAAAATTCCAGGCTCCTATCTTCAAGCTCTGTTCTATCAATATAATGATCACCAATATGCGCAGATACTGTGTGGGTGGTACTAAGAATAGTGTCAGAGTACAGTAGTGCACAATGCAATTCCAATGTAAATGCACCACACCTGTTTAAAACCCTACAAGTTTTCATATCTCTGACAAAAATTCAGAAAAAGTAAAAACTAAAACCAGACCAGTTAAACTGTATTTAGCAAGAGATTACCATGCACAGAAGAACAGTCCTTGAATTGGGAATATTCAAATCCAAAACTGATATGAAGCTCAGAGACATGACTTTACAGGATAAAGTGAAAACAAGGAAGTTAAAATCTTTACAATGACTGGTTATTACACTGGGGGTTTCAAGATGGCATGGGATTGGTTAAAAGTAATTATACCATTTTTGGAAGATGATTTAAATTTCGTTTATGATTATCAGGGGACATTTACAAGAAATAACCTAAGTTTCACTTAGTTCATGAAATAAGTTAGATTTAGTTTTGCTTAAATAGCTTAAATGGTTTTGTCTGCTTGGGATATTTTCAAGTCTTGTTGTCATTTCATTTTATTTTAATACTACCTATCCAGATAAATGATTGAAACAGATGTCACTTCAGATCTAGCCTACAGTTTGGGTCTCAGTTTTAAAGTTTACCATTCATTAATACTACATCTCAATCATTAAAAAAATGTGATAAACTTTTTAAATTTTATTATTTATTTTTGGCCGCATTGGGTCTTCGTTGCTGCATGTGGGCTTTCTCTAGTTGCGGCGAGGGAGGCTACTCTTTGTTGCAGTGTGTGGGTTTCTCATTGTGGTGGCTTCTCTTGTTGCGGAACACGGGCTCTAGGCACACGGGTTTCAGTAGTTGTGGCATGTGGGCTCTAGAGCACAGGCTCAGTAGTTGTGGTACACGGGCTTAGTTGCTCTATGGCATGTGGGATCCTCCCAGACCAGAGCTCAAATCTGTGTCCCCTGCATTGGCAGGCGGATTATTAACCACTGCACCACCAGGGAAGTCCGAAAATGTGATAAAATTTTGATTTGAAGATTAGAGAAACATACAGATGTCAGAGTACAACAGAAGTATGTATCTTGCAGCAATGGGTTGAAGAGATACACTTATGGAAACCATAATTTTAGCAACGGTTATAAATCTCCATTTGAGTAACATCTGAAACTTCAGGCAGTAACAGGCCCTTGACAAGCACCACTGGGACACTGAAAAGGGGAGTTGCAGGTTGCTCTGAGACCTCTAAAGGAGGCAAAGTTTTAACCTGAATATTTAAGTATTATATCTGTAGTTCTGGCAACTGGATAGTGTTACAGCAACTGCCCAGTGTTTTCTGCCAGTGATTTCCTATAGGAAGGCAACAGGGTATACTCTCAGGATATCCTGTTGTATGCCTGTATTAGAAATTCTGATAAAGATAATTTGAGACCTCATTGAACAAGATATTAATGACCAAATAATTGTTCTATAGTATTATAATTAAGTATGATGAGCCCTGATAAATGTCAGTTATTGGTCCATCATGGCATTTAATTGATCTAATACTGAAAAGAAGTTGAAAAGATTGAAAATAGGATACAGTGAAGAGCAAACGGGTCGAATCATGCCTTATATTTTAAAATGTACTTTAGGGCTTCCCTGGTGGCGCAGTGGTTGAGAGTTCACCTACCGATGCAGGGGACACGGGTTCGTGCCCCGGTCCGGGAAGATCCCACATGCCGCGCAGTGGCTGGGCCTGTGAGCCATGGCCGCTGGGCCTGCGCGTCCGGAGCCTGTGCTCCGCAACGGGAGAGGCCACAACAGTGAGAGGCCCGCGTACCGCAAAAAGAAAAAAAAAAAATGTACTTTAGTAGGAAAACGGTTTAGTAGGAAAACCATTAACATTCTCATCAAACGAATTAAATAGACAAGGGATTCTTTAAACTCATGCACACAGAATTATTCTTTGGAGGATTAGACGTGTCATACTGTTGTGAACAAAGGACACTTTTTTTGTTTGTTTGTTTGTGTTACGCAGGCCTCTCACTGTTGTGGCCTCTCCCGTTGCGGAGCACAGGCTCCGGACGCACAGGCTCAGCGGCCATGGCTCACGGGCCTAGCCGCTCCACAGCATGTGGGATCTTCCTGGACCCGGGCACGAACCCGTGTCCCCTGCATCGGCAGGCGGACTCTCAATCACTGCGCCATCAGGGAAGCCCACAAAGGACACTTTTGCTACTGAACTCATTTGATGGAACAGATAAAGTTGTGTGTTTACTTTTGGAAGTGCCACAGTTTTACAGAGAATTTGACCAATTTCTAATAATAAACTATCATGTCATAAGGACAGGAAATTATAGCCTATAACAAAAGTTGAAGAAATGGGGATTATTTAAAATTTAGAAAATAAGTCGTGAAGGATACATATCTGTTGTCTTCAGATAATTGATCTGTTGGCATGTAGAACTGAATTCAGACTTGTTCTGTGTTTCTCTGGGTGTCCCTGGTTCAAATTATGGTGCTCCTATGACTATATTATTTAGCTTGAGCTATACCATAGTTTTGCTGAAGTTCATATATGTGGATTTTAAAATTTCTTCTCCACAGCTAGTTCCCATGTCAATAGCTTGCCTAATCCCCATTTCTCCTTGATATATTCTAGAGGGCGAGTGCAGTTCTTTGACATGTGGAGTCCTATCTGAAAACTGAAGATTGATAATTGGGGACTGTCTTAACCATGAACAGACAGTGAGCACATTACCTGTATGGCTTTCCAAATAGTTATCTGCCTGGATTATCTATTTCTGTACCCCACTCTATTTTGGAAAAGGATTATTCAGTTTTGTCCCGTGTCTCCAAATATAAGCTCTTAGAGAAGATTACTGTTTGCAAGAACACTGTGGACATACTCAGGAATATCCCCAGGAGTAGTCTTAAACATTAATATTTATGTTGCAGTTAGTCAACTTCTGAATCATAGCCCTAACACATTCCAACTGATAGTCTACCAATACATCATCAAATTGGGTTGATGAATCTCCAGCTACTCTAAGTGTTCATTCTGATTTAATTTTATAGGTCCTTCACTGGTTTGCTTTTCACTACTGTTCTTTCTGTATCTCTAGAACTATAGTTACTACTTCTATTTCCAACGTCACTCCATAGTTCTTTACAAATGAAAAAACCCTTTGCAGGGCTTCCCTGGTGGTGCAGTGGTTAAGAATCTACCTGCCAATGCAGGGGACACGGGTTCGAGCCCTGGTCTGGGAAGATCCCACATGCCTTGGAGCAACTAAGCCTTTGTGCCACAACTACTGAGCCCACGGGCCACAACTACTGAAGCCTGAGTGCCTAGAGCCTGTGCTCCACAACAAGCGAGGCCACCGCAATGAGAAGCCCGCACACCACAACTCAGAGTAGCCCTCTTTCTCCGCAACTAGAGAGAGCCCGTGCGTAGCAACAATGACCCAAAAAACCACAGCCAAAAATTTAAAAAAAAAACAAAACTTTGCATATTTTCCTTAGAAAATAAAGATTGCTTTTATCAATGTTGATGATTTGAGTTTTTGAAAGCACAAGTTTCAATGCAAATTCTATTTCATAAAATAATTATTTTTTATTACAAGTCTCTGGTTGTCAAGAATATGAGCTTCCTAAAGAAATTAGAACAAATTCTGAAAAAATAAGATGCTAGAAATAAAGGATAAGTGTTGTGACATTTCTTTTCTAGTTGATTTTTGAATTTTCAATATGATTTTTTAATTAAAATATTCAGTATTACTGTCATAGGCAATTTTGTGTTTTGGAAAGAAAAAATAACTTTTTGTTTTAAAACTGAAGGAGGTTTACAAAGCAAATATAATGTTCATGTTTCATATTTTGTTTGGGATTTAAGATTTTCTCTACTGAGCTAAAACAAAGGATAGGATTGCTAAATCAGACTCATACAAATTAAAATCAAGTGATACTAATAAATTCAAGGATACAAGAAATCAAGAGGCACAGGCAAAGTAGAGAGATGCCATGTGTTCTGAGTGTGACCCCTCAGGTCTTCTTATCCACATCAGATGTGCTTTCTAGAGTTTTCTAAGACAAATGGGCAGGTAACTTTATCCAACAAGGAGAATTTTAGGATATGACATATCTCCATTTTATGTTCAAGTAGTTTCTTATGATATATAGCATTTTCCGGGATTCCAGAGAGTCTAGATTTGTTTTCTTTTGTTTTTACCAAAAACAATTGTAAAGCAGGACTATCAGATCAGAAAGCAATCCAAAAAAAAAAAAAAAAAAAAAAAAAAGCAATCCATAGTTAAAGAATCTCCTTTTAACAAATATCATTAGTCTGTATATTAGTCCATATCATCAGGTTTACAAGGTGTTTAAACCTCATCACCTACCTTCTTTTATTCCCAGTGTGTCCTTGATAATGGAAAAGAAATGGATCTCAGGCTAGTTAATTAACTCCTGTCTTCCATCTGCAAAACTTAACTTGATTCTGAAAACCATAAGGGCAGTACACAAGCAGATATTACCCATTTTATGACCCCAGATAACTCCCCTCATTTTGATGGAGTTGGGACACTAACCATGCTTGCCAGAAGTAAGGCTCTTTCTTCTATCTTTCTCAATTTTATATCAAAATTTCTCAAAATTATTTCCAACAAGTTTTAAGGACAATCCACAGCTTTTATAGTAAGACTTTATGATTGTCAGTCATTTTATATAAAAATATAATTTATAAATTTTTCAGAAAAAATCTTATTGTTAGATTCCTAGAGCAAAGGTAGAGTACTCAATTATGAAAATTGGAAAAAGTATAGGAAAGTCCTAGGTTAATAAAATTTACTTTAAAAGATAAAAAGAATTTGAAGAATCAATATTCAAAGCTTAAATACCCTTATTGCACTGATGTGCTTTAAAATGTATAGCTCTCATAAGGGTCTGTTTCTCCCATCTATTTAACAGACAGTAGGCATTTCAATGAGCACCTGATGCCTAATTGTGTAAAAATTAAAATATGAAAAGTGTAATGAAAGCATTTTGTTATTTATGACAATAGGAAAATGAGCTTATTTCCAAAGTAATGATGTATAATACATTGAAAGTCACAAAAATGAGTGTTGGATAGTACCTACAAATACTAAAATGTATGGGGTCTCAGAGTGGTATTAAATCCATGGAACACAGTTTTCAAAGGGTTAGGAAATGATTCAGTTCTTGTTTATCTCTAAGAATACTAAACGATTTCAAGTTTATATGGTTAGAGTAACACTTAAAATTACCTTTCTTAATGAACCAATTTCTTTGTAACTATTCCTTAGCAAAATCCCAATTTTTATCCCTGTATTTAGCCATGAATAATTTCTTTTTTCTCTCTGGGAGGAGAAGCCCCCAGAGCATTTGGCAGGAATGCAGGAGATCCACAGGACTGGGGAAACACAGGCTCCACCCTAAGAGGGGGCATACAAGGTCTTGTGCACACTGAGACACAGGGCAAAAGTAGTGACTTCATAGGACCCTAGGCCAGACCTACCTGCCGGTCTCAGAGGGTCTCCTGGGGAGGCGGGGGATGACTGTGTATCCCTGTGGGGACAAGGACACTGGCAGCGGAGGTACAGGGAATATTCATTGGCATGAGCTCTCCTGGAGGCTTGGTGCCATTTTGGCACCAAGACCTAGCCCCACTCAGCAGCCTGTAGGCTCCATTGCTAGGATGCCTCAGGCCAAACAACCAACAGGGCAGAAACACAGCCCTACCCATCAGCAGAAAGATTGCCCAAGGATTTCCTGAGCCCAGAGTCACCTCTAGACATGCCCCTTGATACAGCCCTGCCCATTAGAAGCCAAGACCCAGCTCCACCCATCAGCAGGCAGGCACAGGCCCCTCCCATCGGGAAGCCTGCACAAAACTCTTGAACAGCCTCACCTACCAGGCAGCAGACCCCAGAAGTGAGAAAACTATGATCCAGCAGCCTGCAAATCTGAGTCCATAAACAGAGATCAGAACCTACCCTGGGACCATCTGGTCCCTGGCCCTTGGGTGATGAAATGGGTATGTGTACTGCTAGAACACATATGACATCCCCTACTGAGGGTCACTTCTTCAAGGTCAAGAAATATAACTAACTTTCCACGCACATAAAAATACAAATAGAAATTTAGACAAAATGAGATGGCAGGGGAATGTGTTACAGACAAAGGAAAAAGATAAAACCCCAGAAGAACAACTAAGTGACATGGAGATAGGCAATCTGAGAAAGAGTTCAGAGTAGTGATTACAAAGATGATCCAAGAACTCAGGGAAAAATGGATACACAGAGAGAGAAGTTACAAGAAATTTTTAACAAAAGAGGTAGGAAATATAAAGAACAACCAAACAGAGTTGAAGAATACAATAATTGAAATGATAAACACACTAGAAGGAATCAATAGCAGAATAAATGAGGCAGAAGAGCTGGAAGACAGAGTAGTAGAAATCACTGCCATGGAACAGAATAAAGAAAGAAGAATGAAAAAAAAATCAGGAGAATTTAAGAGACCTCGGGGACAATGTCAAATGCACCAAATTTCACATTATAGGGGTCCTAGAAGGAGAAGAGAGGGAAAGGGTGTGAGAAGATATCTGAAGAGATTATAGCTGAAAAATTCCCTGACATGAGAAAGGAAACAGTCACCAAAGTCCAGGAAGCAAAGAGAGTCCCATACAGGATTAACCCAAGGAGGAACACACCAAGACACACACTGATCAAATTGACAAAATTAAAGAGAAAATATTAAAAGAAACAAGGGAAAAGCAACAAATAACATACAAGGGAATCTCCATAAGGTAATCAGCTGATTTTTCAGCAAAAACTCTGCAGGCCAAAAGTTAGTGGCACAATATATTTAAAGTGATGAAAGGGGAAAACCTACAATCAAGAATGCTCTACGCATCAAAGCTCTTGTTCAGATTTGACAGAGAAATCAAAACCTTTACAGACAAGCAAAAGCTAAAAGAGTTCAGCACCACCAAACCAGCTTGACATCAAAAGCTAAAGGAAGTTCTCTAGGCAGAAAAGAAAAAGTAGCAACTAGAAATAAGAAAATTACCTGATAGGAAAGCTCACTAGTAAAGGCAAACATACAGTAAAGGTAGGAAATTTTGAAGGACTCCTTCATATAAAAACTTAATACAATTTGATTATATACCCCACAAGAAATGAAAATCCAGCTTTGCCTCCAATCTCTAGTGATCTCAGAGGCTTAATTATAGTATCCTGGCTATCCCTTGTTTTGATATACTTTCCCTGAATTCTTCATCTTGCCTGTCTTGCCTCCTGAGGCTGGTACAAATATTTTTGTAAGTTAGCTAACAAATATGGAACAAGCAGTGAACCAGCCTCAGACCTCTGGATTTTCATAAAACACTGCTAAGTTTCAGAAGTATTTTTGCAGCAAAATTTGAATGGAGGTTTATGTCAATGGAGGAATTGTAGAGAAGTACAGAACAGTAAGCCCCTAACATACCATGCATCTGTTCTTAGAAGTGCTTTGCTACTCCTGAGCCTCTACACCGAAAACACTTTACAAATTAACTTGCTCTTCAGCAACGTGCTTGCCTTCTTGCTCCTTAGGCATTTCAGACCTCTCCTCCTCCCTCCAACTTCTTTCCATAAAGCTTCAGGCCTTTACCCCTTCCTTCTTGGGTTTCTCCCCTGAAATTCAGAAATTTATTTATTTTATGAGGGCTATTGACTTGCTACCTTGTATCCAACTCAAGGTCTGTATTTCCTTATCCAAAAACAAATTAAGGCATCAGGATCATGAAAAGTTCAACTATGTCTGTCCTTAAATCATTTAACAGTGTGAAAGAACTAGCTGAGTTGTTAACATTTCAACCTTTTCTTGATATGAGCAAATATTTGGTTCACGCTTCCCTTTGTCCATCTCTATAAAATGTAATCTTTCAAAAAAAAAATGTAATCTTTCTTCACTTTAGAGAAACTTCCATTCACCATCACCCAGCTACCTTGCATTATAAGCTATAGTTTCTGTTTCTTTCTTTGTTTGTTTTAAACAACAATTTGGTTTTTTCCAGCTACATTTATAAAACCCATGGTACCGTCACTGCATTTTATCACTTTCAAGAAATACTTGAATAAAACCTCAGGAGAAAATAAACAGTTTTGTGGAGCATGTCTATGTTAATATTAGAAAAAAAAAGTCTGAAACAAAATGAAATAGAATTAAGGGTTTTAAAAGTCATTTTTGACCAAGAGTAGAAGGAATTTAGTCATGGTAATATCCAACAGAATAACATTATGTGGACCCCAGAATATCATTTAGACTGGACTGTGATTCAAATATACGTCTATATCTAATGCTCTAACACATGAAATGCTTGCCATCTCTCTGAATTATTTCAGTTGCCCATTCCATGTTTCTTCAAACACAGTGTCAGAACTATGAAATGTATCCCTGTAATACTTAGTCTCACTTTAAACCAGTAAAAACATTAGCTGGATTTTCAATGTTTAATTTCAAATTATTTTCCTATAAAAATTGCTCCATTCATTGAGATAACGTGACACCAAATTATAAGCTCTGTGCAGCTGTCACTCTTTGCCAGGCATTCAGAAATATAAATGAAAACTGGCATGCCATTTATCTGAAAATTCAGTGTCACCAGTAATAATATCACCGGGCTTTGTACATTATCAGTTTCAGGGAATATGTGAATTAAAATGAAAACTGAAAATAACTTTTATGTATAAGAATAAAAGTGTACAACTGCTACTGATATTGGTGATATTTTAGTTTGCAATTGGGAAAACCTCAAGCACTATATGTGAAAATGAATATTATACTAGAAGAAGGAGAATCTTTTTTTTAAGTGAATGGAGCTCATGACAGTTATAAGGTGAACATTGCATTTCTGGAAACAAACTTAAGTTAACTTCCTATATTTGTTTAATGCCTTATAGTATACAAAGTAGTCATATATATAACTTATTTCACTTGATTATCCACAACTCTCGTGAATTTCAAAGGACTGTTATGTGTTCCCATTTTACAAAGTGAGAAATTGTATCTCAGAGAGTTAAATAAGTTCTTCAGATTCTCCTGCCTGGCAAATGTTAATCCTAAAACTAGAATATAGAAAATATGTCTTTTTAGTCTAATTTCCTTATTTTTTGTTTCATTGTCTCTCCTGCTTCTTCACTTTCATTCTTATTTCATAAGTCTTTCATACAGGTTTAGAATCATAGCTTAATTTTTATTTTAACATATATCTAAAGCAACATATAGTAAACAAAGAGGATAAGTTTCAATATCATAATTTCTAATAGTAACCTGTAATTTTCTTTCATTCTTATTGCCAATTGTATTTATGTATTATTCTTTCTTAAAGTCAAACTTCATACATGCAAGAAACAGTTTTTACCACAGGATCAACAACCTCTATCAAAAGGGATCATAGCAGTCATGTCATATATAATGTTTTCCAAATAAAGGAATACCCCAAGGTAAAAAATCAGAGATAATTCAAAAATTCATGGATGTTTTAATTTTTCTCATTTTGCTAATCAGTCCTTTATATTAATATCCTGAATACATCTAGGAAAAAATATATATTATAAAAAATACCAAAGTAAAAGTATCACATAGAAACTGAATTCAAATATGAAATAAAGATATTTTCTATATGATACTCTATTCCTTGAATCAGCTGCTTTAAGATTTTATTAAGGATTTTTAAATGTTGTAAATGGAGTCTACTTGTTGATATAACACATTCCAGATCAACTGACCTTAGTGCACAATTCAGAGCCAAGCTTTTGCTCACAATTTTCCTTAAGGAGATGTAACTATTTGGATGGATAAAGGGTAAACTTTTTCACAATCTGAGCTGACAAATAAAGTAAAACACACATGTAAAACAGTTACAAAACTTTTGCTAAGTGTAATGTCTTTAAGCTGACTAGTATATTTAAAGAGACATTTTTAAAATTACAAGAAACCTGTTTTAACCGAATAATAATGGTTCTCAAGGACAAAGTAGTCACTTGTATAGAGTCAGATCAGAACACTGTTTTCTAAATGCCACCAAGAAAGGGAGATGTATAACTTTACTTTTTTTTCTTCTGTGATATATATATATAGTTGGTGTACAATGTTATGTTAGTTTCAGGTGTACTACACAGTGATTTGACATTTGTATACATTATGAAATGGTCACCACAATAAGTCTAGTAATCATCAATCTCCAACAAAGTCATTATAATATTATTGATCATATTCTTTATGCTGTACATTACATGCCTGTGACTTATTTATTTTACAACTGGAGGTTTGTCCTTCTTAATCCTCTTCACCTATTTAAACCATCCCTCTCCCCTTTGGCAACCACCAGTTTGTTCTCTGTATCTCTGAGTCTGTTTTCATCTTGTTATGTTTGTATGTTTTTGTTTTTGAGACTCCACAGTACTTGTCTTCGGATAACTTTACCTTTATTAGCAATGGAGAAAACTTCATGGATAAGAGTTACATCTAGGATTTACCCTTGTCTTTGCTGGAAGAACTAAAAAGTGACAATGGTTGGTTACAGTGGCTGGTTCTTTTTTGAGGAGAACAAGGATACCTATTTTTATGTAGTTCGATTCTGTTCAATCAGATAGTTGTTCTCCAATTGCTTATGATATTATTGTAGTTAAGTAGTCAACAAGTGCATATTTATATCCACAAAAGCTAACAGGTATTAGAATAGTGGCTACTCTTGATGGGGGTTGAGGGAGAGATAGACTGACAGTGGCATAAAGGAGGATTGATATGTTCTTGACATAAACTTATAAAGGGCATGAAATTTCTGAAAAGGGAAAAAAGGCAGATAAGAGGCTTACAGGGCATGGTGGATGATGATAATGTGTGTAGCCATCACGGATTATCAAGGGTAAACCAAGAGAACAGATTGGAACCTGATGGTTGATGATCTTGTAGGATATGCTAAGCATTTTGATTTTATCCAATAGCAGTGGAGGTTCTTTGAAAGTTTAAGACAATTTTGTCTAATTGAAAGAAAGAAAGAATAACGAATTAAGAAAAAAAACTACACCACTGGAGGACAAAGTTATTGAATAAGATAGACATTAATTAATCATTTTAGATTTTTCCCCATAAAGACAAAATTCAAGATGTCAATATTAAATCTAAAATCTTGACTAATATAGATCAAAAGATTTTAAAAGATAAAACTATTACAAGTTGATGATACATAATTAAATTGTTCAGAAGTTTTTACACTTGAAGCCTTTATAGTCATTTCTGTTAATTGCAACAATAAGACAGAAATATATTAAAACATATGACTCCCCACAAAATATTTTCTTTACAAAGAAATAAAAACAATTAATTAATATTTGATGGCTTTAGAGGTGGGAAATAAAATGGATACAAAAGTATTGCCTGCACTTTAAATATGTCTGCATCACAACTGTAACAATCTGGCCCAATCCATTTGTATTATCACAGGAACCTCCTAGCTGGTCTCCTTGATTATAAACCTGCTTCTTTTCACAATATTATGAATATAGCAGTTTGAGTGATCTTTTCTAAACTTATAATAGATATCACTACTTTACTCAAAATCCTCAAATTACATCTCATTTCACTGAAAGTAAATTTCAAAGTCACTATTATTGCAAGGCTCTCTCCCTATTTTTTTGGTTATTGCTTAGCTTTCTGATCTCATCTCTTAGTGCTTTCTCCATCATTCTCTGTGTCTCAATCACACTGACTCTTTCCTTTTCCTGAAACATGCCAAGCATGCTTCCAATTAAGAATCTTTAAGGGAGGCTCAAGAGGGAGGGGATATATGTATACATACAGCTGATTCACTTTGTTGTACAACAGAAACTAACACAACACTGTAAAGCAAATATACTCCAATTTAAAAAAAAAAAAAAATCTTTAGTTTTGTTGTTTTTTCTCCCTGGACTTTCATGCTTTCCCCCCACCAGATAAGACCAACACAAACACACCTATGTTCAGAGTCAGGTTTGTTAGCTTGCAAGGAGAATACACACCGTATGGAACCTCAGGGAATCTCAATAAGAGGAAGATGGGAGGCTCTTGCTATAGTATTTTAATTTGTATGGAGTCATTTTGAGGGAGAGCTTAAGAAAACTAGGTTTGTTCACAAGTGGATCTTTTCAGGAAGCTTAGGTAATTCCTACTTTAACAGCAACACATTTTAAGTAGTAGATGGAAAGCACAAATAGGGCTAGAAATGTCATTGGTAAAGAAACATAGTTATTCATATGAAATGAGAGAGAAAATCATATTTATTTAGTAACCACTGAGCATCCTGACCTGATCATTTTTCTATATCATGGAGTCTCCTTATTTGACTATTGTTGATAGTCTGTGAAGACTGTTTATGTTTTTTTGATAATATTATAGCCTAGTTCTTACTCTTAGCTGTTACTTGCCAGCTCTAAGCTACCAGGGAGTTTTTCTCTTTTCTTCCTTCCTACTTTCCTTCCTTCTAAAAGATAATATCTCATTCCTAGCAATCAAACTGAACAATGTAATTAAATTGTCATAATAAACCAAAATCTTAAAAACAAAATTCAAGAAAACGGGAGAAGTAAACTGCTATGGTAGGTTATAGCTATCATGAATTAGTATGCTGTCTCTCCGTCATTGCCAATGGAAATCAATCTGGACTGAATAAAGCTGTGTCTAAATAACTCATTGCAGCCTTTCGCAATGCAAATATTCTATTAAGCCAATTCTGGGAAAGTCATGAGAGATTATGTTTGACTTGAGACATTTTATGCTTTTTACATGCTCATGAATTCACAGATCAATACGAATAGGGCTATTACTTAAAGCATAAAATGTGCTTAATGTGGGAAGATAAATCTTCCCTGGATTTCTCAGTGTTCCTGCAAAACCGTGGCCTCCTGAGACATGGAAATTGATATGCTATGAAAACAGAGAATGTTTGGTTTTACTTCCCTCAAAAACATTTGCTTTTTACATGTCTTGAGTATTAGATCTGATGTCATTTGTCTCCTTATTATCCCATCCAAAGGACAATAAACCTTCCTTTATTTTCCCAACAACTAAATGATTGCATTCCAGGGTAGTGACCTGGGTTAACAGAAAGGGTGACTGAACAGACTGTAGGCCTCCAGGGCAATTTAGAGAGTTATCTTCCTATGTGTTTATATTCAAAAGGGATAAAACCCTGGGCTGTAAACTGTAGACACTTACCTTATCTTCCTCCTGGAGAGATTTATTTAAATTTCAAAGGATTAAGACCCAGGATCTTACTCTTCCTCCTTAGAGGAGAGAATTTGTTTATATTGAGAAGATTACAGTTATTTTCCTCTCTCAGAAGGGGAGTGGGTGAGAGCTGTCCTTATTTGTAAGTACAGAAATTTATTTTTCTGCATTTTTATCCAATGGGAAAATCCTCCTGTAGGGGTAGGCTTATTTATGTGTCCCTCATCACATCATGGGCGGGGTTCTAAGTATAGGGAGATCCATGCTGCCATGTTACTCTGCCCACTGCTATTGCTGTGAGTAAATAGTCTGACCTCTGACTAGAGACTTGGCATTTCTGCTAGTATCTATCTATATCTACATCTATATCCATCCCCATATCTATATCTATACCTGTAATTTTATTTGTTATCAATATTTATATAAATATATAACTGTGCATGTAGTGTAACGTCTTAGATCTTTTGCAGTTTCTGACTTAACACTTACATAAGATATAATTCAACCCCATTCACTTAGGTACAGGGCAGATTTTGGAGTACCCCTGAAGTGTTACACAATAGAATCTTATTAAAAATATTCATAAATTGATGCAATAGTTATATAAATACAGTGGTAGTAAAGATTTGTTTAGAAATTAGGCCAATGTCAAAGTTAAGTGGCTCTCATTTTAGAATCAAAACTGTAAGGAAATAGATACTTATGTGCTTCAAAAATCAATAGCATTATACAATATATTGTAATTTTTGTTCCATAAAAGCAGCAATATTTTAGTTTTTGTTTCAGTACCCCTTTCTATCCTAATGTTGCTTTTTTTTCACTTTTTAAAACTTCAGTGTTAATAATAAAGAGTTTAATGGATTCATAGGTATGTATTGGAATAAGTATAAGGGATCACACCACAGTATTTTTAAAAAAAGAGAATAAATTCCCCATTGTCTTTGAAAACATTATAAATCTTTAATAATTAGATATATTAATTATACACTATGTCCATTTTCTCTTTTAACAGTGAAGATATTTAAATATATAGATTCTAAATTTTCATTCATCTGAAGAAAAAATAAATCACATACTTTTAATTTCCTAATAATCATTCAAGATACTTATTAGATAATCACACTGATAATTATACTTTAATTTTATCAGCGTGAAAAAGGACATTCCAATATTATATGAAAATTATTCACCTTTAGAAAATTCTTTCTGCTATACTATATCAAATTAAACTATTTTCTTGCAAAATTTAAAGGATTTTTAAAAACCTAACTAATTCAAAGTGTAAGTCTCTTTGTTGTTTTATTGCTTGTGTTTGGTCACCAAGTTGTACAAGTATTTTTTTTAATTTCTTAACTAAACATGAAGTAATTTTACTGTTATATGTTCAAAGGGTTAACTTTTTACACAAAAATAGCTAAGACATTATACATAAATAGGCTGATTCCACAGAAGTTACCAAATTTAACATCTACCACTGTGACTTCTCTCTGCTAAGGTAAGTACTGTCAAGAAAACATAAATTTAGTTTTAATTCATCTTTTGGAGCTGCATGAATGTGGAGATCATTATTTATATACTTTTCAACAGTCATGGTATAAAAAGCATGGGAATTATCTTTAAAGAAATAGTAATAAATTTTATAATAGAAAGTAATATAGATCAGACAAATGACTGCATTATACAGTTGATAAATTTCTCAGTTAGGAATTCTAAGGAAGAATGTACATGATTAGGTATTCTTAAAAAAACAATAAATTCCTCTTGAATAGACAATAAATGACATGATTTGTTTTCAAATTCTTCAAATATTGAACTACTAATAATGAAACAGGTAATTATGAATTCCTCCCAAATAAAACAAATTCAACATTTCAGTATAATTTATAACATTCAGTGACTGGATTTTCTTTTGAGGGACAGTTTCAGACCCATTGAATCTATACTGTTAGAATGCTATTAAGGTTCAGGTAAATAATCTAAGGTCAGAAGACAAATAAAAGGGAGATGAAATTGTGGAACAGGAGAAGGCAAGGAAGAAATTGGTGGTGTTTCATCAGAATGAAAAGTATGAGTATAAACTTGAACTTTCTGAAGAAAACTGATTCCCTGAGTAAGAGCTTCAATGATAGCGGCTTAAACAGTTTGCTTATAAACCGATGATGATTCTCTCCAGGACTGCTTCTCACTGACTCCAAGCCCATAATGAGAATTAGTGGACATCAAGTCCCAGACAGAGAATCACAAAGATGATTCCTAGAAAAGATAGCCTATATACTGAATGTGTCACTGACCGATTGGCAGAAAATGTTACAATCTCTATCAGCAGAAGTCTGGGAAGCATAAGTAGATAGGCATGGATTTTAAGCAGAATAGAAGGCCTGGTTGTGTCAAACCTATTAACACAGGTGCCCTCAACTCAGAATCAGTTTAGTATTTTAGCTCAATAATCAGGACTGGTTTGAAGGATCCATTAGGTAGGCTAATTGATACCTGGACTCAGTGGTTGCCTCCACTGTTTGATGTCGAAATGTCAGAACCTCCCTGCCTTACTGTAGAGAATAAAGTCTGAACAGTAAACTCTCAAGGGAAATAGGAATAATGGATTCACACTGTTACTAATCACAGCACAGTTCATAAGAAAACAATCAAGCACCCACAAATTATGGAGCATTTTCCAATGTCCCATATTCTAAACTAGTTCAGTTGATCTGTACTCTTTAATGATCTCAATGTCAAAAAAATATAAAGAAAGGCCGAGGAATTCTTTCAGATTAAAGGAAACTAAAGACGTGTGACAAATGAATGCAATATATAATTCTGGGATTGAACCCAGACTTTAAAAAATAAAACGGAGGGTGGTGGATGGCTCTGATGGGACACTGGTAAAACTTAACTATGGACTATTCATTAATTAACAGTATTGTATTAATAAAAAATATCCTGAATTTGAATTTTTCACATTGGTTGCCTGATACAATCTTCTTGTTCTTAGGAGATATAAACTGAACTATTTGTGGTTTAAAAAGTTGTGATACCTGGAACTTACTCTCACATAGTTCAGCAAAGTTTACAGTGCCAGAGCCTCCCTCCTGGTTCACTTTGTTGAAATGCCTTGCAATAGGTCAGAGGAATAATTTGACTCTGCTCTATTCTCCCAAAGTTTCCTATTTCCATTCTCCAGAATTATGCCATATTAGGGCATGGCTAGTATACAAAGGTAATGTGAGTTATTAGATATTGTCTTTGAAAGACCCTAAAGCCTGGAGATCCAAAACAACATTATGATGTTCTGACCTGAGTGGGGACTCAGGAGGTCAGGTATTAAATGGAGATCTTGCCCAAGCCATCTCACACTCGGTCCAGTGGGGTTGTAGAAACTTATTATTTACTTCCAGGTTCCAGCATGTAGAGAGGGAATAAATAAAATTATTAACTGGTAGATAACTTATGTTGCTTGCCTGAACCACTGACTGAAAGATAATACTGTAAAAAGACCTAAGTGAAAGCCCATGAAAAATGTCTCCGCATCCTACAAAGAGAATAGACAAAATTAATGAGGACTTTTAATGTGTGGGAGAAGTGGTGGCTTAGTCACATACAGAATCTTCCCAGTCTGCTCAAGGCATTACCAATCTAATAGTTCCATCCAAAACATCAGATCTGTATATTAAAATAAAAGGGCAAAAACAGTATTATGCTGTACGTTACATCCCCATAACTTATTTTATACCTGGAAATTTGTACATTTTGCCCTCTTCACTCAACTGTAGTCATCATGATGACTATAGTTAATAACACTGTATTGCGTATTTGAAAGTTGCTAACAAAGTACACCTTCAAAGTCCTCATCACATGAATTTTTTTTTGTATCTCGTATGGGGATGGATGTTAACTACACTTATTGTGGAGATCATTTTGCAATATATGCAAATATCACATCATTATGGTTGGACACCTGAAATCAATGTGTTGTTATATGTCAGTTATACCTCAATAAGAAAAGAATGATACATTCCTTGGAATATTACAGAAAATAGTGCTGCTGTAAAACTCTTGAAAGCTAAAAGGGTGTGAATTCCTGTGACATATGTTTACCTCTGATTAGCAAGGGCAAAAGTCAGATTGTGGAGAGATTGTAGATATTATAAATTCAGTCAGGTTCTGGTGTTGATCATTATCTGATTGTAACTGCATTCCTGGATTTGTTATCAATCCTGGAAAAAGTCATCTGAGCTCCCTGTATCTGCCATGAAGTTATTGACCCAGCAAGTGTTTCATTCCCTTACCTAACAGTAAAGATAATAAGAATCAAGCATATTTTTCCCCCAGTTTGCAATTTGAAAGGATTTACTAGACTCCATGGTGCATCCTAACATGAGGTTTTTATTTAAAATAATCGAGACCAAGAAAAGAAAGAAAAGATGCAGGCAAGCATCAAGAGTCTCAGGAGAGACAGCTAAATAACCCAAACTCCTCATATCTCTACCTTTGTGCACAGCTGCTCTGAGTCTCTGTCTTCAACCCCAAAGATGTTTCCCAGGAAGGCTGGCTTTGAAAGAGTTCTAAGGTGTTCTGAGTGGGAGACCCTGGGTCAATAGCACCCTTGGTCAATAATCAAGTCACATTTGTCAAACCAATTAGGTGAGTTGCAAACCATTAGCTTGTATAGGTTTTCCATTTATTCATTCATTCATTCATTAGTTAATCACTCAGGCTAAGGCTTACCACAAGAAGATGGCAAAACTCAGTGTTCGCTTTTAGTCTCCTTCCCCTGCCTCTTCTATGCACTCTTCTCTCTCATCACTCTATATTTGGTTTGCTAACATATTATTCAGTCATATCTGCCCTATTTGATACCTTTCCATACGTTTTTAGATTATTTAATGGTTTTAAATGATCATGTTAATGATGATGATTCTCAAGTTTACATATAAAACCTAATTTTTTCCTGACTTCCAGGTTCTTATGTCTTACTGTTTACTGCCTACTCCCAGTAAGTGTTCAGTAGCCATTTAAAGCTTAGTATTTCCACAACAGTACTAATCATACTCACCTTAATTATCCTTCCTTCTATTTTCCTACTTCAGTGAATAGCACGAGAACACACTTAGAGGCTCACATTATAAACTGGCTCTAATCATCAATTCCTTCATTCTTTTATACCCCCATCCAATCTACTACCTGTGCTCCTTCAGTTTCCTTTTAGCTTGGGTTCACTGGATACTTGGTAATTTAATGAGACAAAGTCTAACAGGAGTTCTAATAACGTGGGAGATTTTCTTTGTCATGATGCAAAAAAAAAAAAAAAAAATGGCAAAAAGGAACTAGTCTGCCTTGAAACTGTCTCAAAGTTGTAGATTGTTATTGTAAAGATACTGACCTTTCTTTTCACAGGAAAATACATTTCATACATGGCACCAACTTCAGATTCCTCCACAAACTAGTGTGAAAGATGATGGATACCTAAAGTGAAAGAACATTTTATCAGATTAAATAAAAGGAATTAGTAAATTTTGCCCAAATTTGGGATTGTTTTGTCTTCAGAGTTTCCAATCTATTATAGTATTCTGCTTAATGAGACATCTTGGCATTAAGAGTAAAGTTTAAGTCTTCTACCTATCATTAATGTATAAGATGAAACCCAAATGTTAAATACAGAGATAGATAGATAATAGAAATAAAAAAGAAAATCACTCAAATATAAAGTATTTTTACATCCATACAATGGAATATATTCAGTAATACAAAGGGACAAACTAGTATATATACAAGGTAGATGGATCTCAAAAGCATTATGCTAAGTTAAAAAAAAAAAAAGACAACACATATTCTGCATGATCCTGTTTTACAACATTCTGAAGAAGGCAAAACTAAAGAGACAGAAATCAGACCAATGATTGCAATGGGCCCAAAGCGGGTGAGAATGCTCACTTCAAAGGGTCATGGGGAACAGAAATAGACTCACCAACATAGAAAACAAACTTATGGTTACCAAAGGGGAAAGAGGGGCAGGGATAAATTAGGAGTTTGGGATTAACAGATACAAACTGTTACAATATAAAATAGATAAACAACAGAGTCCTACTGGGACTAATATTCAATATCTTATAAAAAACTATAATGGAAAATAATCTGAAAAGTAATATACATATATGTATGTATGTATAACTGAATCACTTTGCTGTACACCAGAAACTAACACAACATTGTAAATTAACTATACTTCAATTTTTTTAAGTGTGTGTATTAATAAAACTGTAGGTTATAGAAAAAAAGGGGCATGGGGAAACTTCTGGAGGCGATAAAAATGTTCTATTATTTGATTGTTGTCGTTATATTTGTCAAAACCTATTGCATTATCCACCTAAAAAGGATAAATTTTGTTGTTTGCACATGATACTTCAATAACCCAAATTAAACAAATGAAAAAACTAAAAAGTATTTCATATGCTCATTGGTGACCCACTCTGTCAGCTAAGGAAGACAAATTTAAATATGTATATATGTATTTAAAATATAAATATTTTATACATTATATATAAGCAAAGGGATTCGATTTTTTTATTTTTGTCTGAGTTATAGATCTTATGTTCTCTTGATAATTATTCTTAAGCCTCTACAAAATAATTAATAATTCTTAATTTCAACTCATAAATATTTCTTAAATATGACCATTTTTTCTTTCCTTACTATATCTACCCATTTTAACCAGATCACCATCTCTCAACTAGCCTACTTCAAATGTTTACTGATGGTACTTCTGTTTCCAGTATTTCTCATCTTCAATCTGGTCTTCACACATGGAATCACAGTTTGATTTTCTAAGATGCAAATTTTAGCACAACATTCCCTGTTATGTAAAATGTTAATGACATCCCATTGCTTTTAGATGATGTCTGGATTCATTAACAAGACCCTCATGATTTGAACTTTATCATTCCTCTTTTATCGAATGCAATGTTTTAGTCAGACTGAATGTTTGTAGTTCCTGAAATATGATTTATATTCTCTCTGACCCAGACGTAACAAAGTTGATCCTTTGTAAGATGACTCTTCTCCATGTCCCAATTCGCTTTCCTCTTTGCCTAATTCTTACTCAGATTTTATATTACACTCATGATACCACTTCTTTCAGAAAATGTTATCTGATGCCTCTCAAGCAATGTTAGAAATACCTCTATCTACATAAAGAGCACCACTCCACTTATTTCCTTGTATTACACCATATTATGACTATATTCATGCCCCCACTGAAGTATAAACCCTGTAAGGTCAGAGTCCATGTCTGTACTTTTTAATTCATGGACCATATTAAAGTCTCAATTTTTAAATGAATTACTGAATAATTAAATATTTGGTATTGCTTTTAGAGTCTGTACCTTTGAATTTCAGCAACTAAAAAGTATTGTCTCTGTAGATACATTTTAGGAAAAAAATATTCTCTAAAGAAATGACACTGCTCATGTGAAGAAATTATCAGATACACAAACACATCATGAATTAAAAGGCATTACTGTAATGTACTCTTTCACCTATTAAATTTCGGAACTTTCTCAAACATGAATAATTTAAACAATGAAATGTTTCTAGTTCAAGAGTGAATATTAAGGTACATTCAGAAATAGTGTGGTCTTTGGGACATTTTTTCCTGGCAAGGATGCAGTAGCTTTATCCACTTTAAACACCCCAGCAGTTACTGAAACAGAAAGGTTCCCAGGAGAAGATATCTTGCTGTCAGCAGTGTTTAGCTCTTGTCCTAATCCTTGCTAAACCAGTTATTCTAATTAACATTTCAAACAAACATCCCAAAGGATAGGCTCAAAGTACAATCTACTTTTCTTCAAAGGGGAAACCCTCTATTATCTCCCAAGAATAAACCCTTTATTTTCCTGGACATCCCTTTAAAACACTTCACTGACATTTTTTGAGTCAGAGACCTGAAACTGCAGTCTCATATATTACATATGCAGTGAGTTGTGTGTTTTAGAACAGCTGTATCTAAACTGATTAACGGGTCCTATTAAATTTCACCAAGAAAATGGTTTCAGAAAAGTAACTTTGGCTGAATATTAAAATGTAACAGGTCTTTGTAATTGCACATAACCTATTTGATAATGTTATACTTTCAAATTATAGATTTTTAGTAATTAATTTTTTTCAGAATTGGTATTATCATAATACCAATGCCAAATTAAAAACTGTGAAAGCACGTGCTGTCAAGGTTATAAAATCAGACTGTTGAGCCATCACTTCTCTTTTCGTTTTTACTTGCATATCAGTAACTTGATAAATTAGTCAGATACGTTTGATGAATGTTCAACTCTCATGAACAATGCAAACTTTCTTCTCTATAACAAGGATAGACTCTATTATGAGACATTAGGAACACCATAAAATACTTTTAAACATTTTGGAGAAAGGCGCCACTTATTATCACAAATGCAAAGAATAAAATTATGTTATATGGAAAATATTTTCATTTAAATGAAAATGAAATGATCACATATAAAATGTTAATGCATCCAATTACTCGTGGAAGAGGAAGGGTGTGTTGTGTGGTTTAACTTGCAAAGGTGAAACTCAACAGAAATGTAAGAGGAGCTGAAAAGCTGTAATCTCACGAGAATGGAGTGTTGGCCACTTCTTTTGAGGTTGCTTTTTTAAAACATATATTTGTGTTGATTTTGAGGGGCTGATCTTCATCCATCCCACCTACTAAGCATTCTCATACATACCAGTTGAAATTAAAAGTGAATTTTTCCAGGGGTCATGCTAAGGATGTATTTATGGTCAAGGCCACTGTTTGTAATTACTTTTTTAAAAATCTTCTATATAAGACTCTGTGATAATTACAGAATGCCTTTCTATGCTTTGGCATAGCCAAGGTCCTTTTGATTAAAAATTATAAAAAGTCTCTTCTATTAATACTTTTTTGCAAAAAAGAAAGTTCATTAACCATAGATCTTGAGATTCTCAACAGCTCAAAATTGTAGGAAATAAGAGAGAAAGAGAACAAAGAGATTACCAGTGATATGCTCTTATAATCTATTAGACATATGGAAAATAAATTAGCCTGAGAGTCATCTATAAAACAAGACTTAGTGGGTATAATCGAGATATTCAATCACCTAAAGGTGTAAAATAGATGTTCTGATATCAAATCTTCATTGCAAATAGAGTGAATCTATTAACACATTTAATGACAAAAATACTTTAATGACATAAAGTCTACCTTTGCCTAGTATTCCAACAGCTACTGTGCCAATCAAAGTCAAACAAAGACTGGGATGAGCCATAATTAAACCCTTTATTATTTACACCACAACTGTGTGAAGACGGATTCTTAGATGGATACTGATCTGCTGGTATTTACTATCTAAATCTATGGTTCTGCACTTGAGCATGTATTAGAATAATCTGAGTGTTCGTTAAAACATAGGTTCCTATAACCTAACCAGAGTTTCTGATTCAGTTCTGACTCAGTTTCTAATTTATTCTGATCCATCTAGATTGGTGGAGTCTGAAAATTTGATTTCCTAGCAAGTCTCCAGGTTCTGATTTGAGACCCACTGATCTAAACCATATATCAGTCTACATATTTTGATTTGTCACCAAGCAACCTTCAAATTCCATGTAGCTCACTCAGAAAAAAAAATTATGTTTTGTCAGATGATATGAAAATCAGGTTCCCTTCACTTTTCTACTTTGATTTTAAAAATAAATTAGCATTCTGGTTATTTATATATCAACTTTTGAGACTCCTATTAGCTTTAGTCATCTGCAAGATTATTCAAATATGGGATCTAAACAGATTATTTTTTTAGGGTGCACAATTGCCTACTCAAAAAGATATGAGGCGTTTTTGCTGGCTTTCCCAAGTGGGAGCCCAAACATTAAATCTCCAACAGAACAATTACAGTATTCTCTAAGTAGGATTTCTCTTCAAAAGATTGGCAAAACTAAAATGAAATAGTTCTATTAAACCTGAGATAGTATGAAAACTAACCTTATTTCACATTTTAGGGTCATGTGTATTTCAACAGTGTAACAACTCTTATATTTGTCAGCATCTTCTCCTTCACCCAGAAAAAAAGGCAATACATCCACTAAAAGGTACAGGAAATGTACAATCTAAGTAAATTATTATTTTCTGATATGTTTTAAGGCCGAAATATAGTTACTAAGTTGATGGAATTATTTTATAAGTTTTTACATGAATCTGTTTTTCAATATTTTATACCATTAAGACCTTACCTAGATTTCATAAGCCTGCTGCAAGATATCACAAACATGAAGGCAAAGAAAATGTGAAAATGGACATGGTTTAACAAATATTTGAATCTTTATACCTATAATTTCTTTTTTCAAAATTCTTTAGATTTGAATGCCTAATATGATATGATGAATTTTTGCTGTTTAGAAAGAAATACCATTTTAAAAATATATACATCTCACCTCAAGGAAATACATTATACATGGCAGTGACATTTGCTATTTGTGCATGCACACATACACACACAAACAAGGACTAAGTTTTAAATCTAAGGTAACATTATGTTTGATGAAACATTCCTCCTCTTAGGACTTAAGAAAATGGTTCCTACGGAATATATGTGTGTGTGTGTATATATATATATATGTCACTATACATATTTTTATAGATATATCACTAGATTATTATAAAGAACTTCTGTACATATTAATAAAATATAAACTCTTTTTAAACAAATGACTCTTTTAAAACATATTTATTAACAAACTGGACAAATTATTTTAGTTAGCCAGATATAACTGTATTTTAATTCTCAGGCAATACATATTTTATACATTATGAAAATATTTGTCAAATTAGGAGACTATTGTTTGCCCTCACCACCAGTCCTCCTGCCAAATCAAAAGTACTGTTGCCATTCCCAACATAAACCAAAAGTCCTGGTGTCTCATGATCCTCATTTATTAACTGACCCATCAAAATATAGATTTGTAGGTGTACATTGTTTGACAAAGTGGTTGTGTAGATGTGGCTTTAGTAAGGTCCTTCCAAAAATGTCAAGAAATTTCAAGTTGCCTGCAGAACATCTAAAAAACAAAAAAAAGAAAACAAGGAGCTTTATGTAAGACTCTAAGGAGTCTTACATAAAAGCTCATCTCTAATCTATTTAATGTTTCCTGACTGGATTCTAGTCTTTTTAGGGTTACACAAATATTTGCAAAATTTTTTATGTACATTCATATACCCATTATCTGACTTAAATTGTCATTTTGGGAAAGAATTTAATGTTTTTGGTCATTTCAGATATATATCTGCTTTACCTTTCTCATCTACATTAGTGAGATACCACCAACATTCACCAACATTGGACCAAATAAATTTGGTTCAGTCCTGCTCATACATGCAATTTTTATCTTTTATTTATTCAAAAAATATTTCTAAAAAAAATAAAATGCATACAGGAGCAGATATACACAGGAGCTGAAAGCAAGGTAAAAATGTAAGGCAAGCATAATAAGCTAATACAGGTCTGTTTTCCCTTAAAAATTCTATATTTAATCTATTCTAAAATTCCTCAGGAAAGATCATTGAGAGGTGAAACGAACCAAGAAGGACTATTTAATTTTACTATTAAGATAAGAAAACGTATCAAAATGTGCATAATTCAATCTTACATTTAATTTTCTCTACAAGAAAACCTAAAGAGTATTTTTTCTATCTGGAGGTTTTTAGACAAAATTAAACCAAACAAAGAAAAAGGAGAGGAAAATTCCTTGATTTAATCTGCTGGTTCATCAGAAAAACTTAAAGCTATATTACACTTATCTGTATCTTATCTCTCAGGTTTAAATTATACTCTATTATCTGAGGATACATACAAGCACTTATTTTTCTGTTTTTGATTTTTTTGGGCTAGTGTGGAGAAAAAAATAAAGCCTCTGCTATTCCTGGCAATTTAGACATGTGTGCTTATTCCATGAGAATAGTCTATTCTGCAAAGAAGACTTCCATTTTTGGTATTAGGGGATGATAAAGGAGTATTTTTATTCTAATGCCTTAAGCAAATTGTATATAATTGAATTTGAAAGTGTGGCTAAACATGTACATGCAAACCTAATAAAATTTTATATTACATTCTCATTTAGTGAAATATATTTTAAGACCTCAAAAGGACTTTGCAACACCTAAATGTGAAAATCCCCATTAGAATACAATAATTACATCCATAAATTATTAAACACGCACACACAAACACAAACACATTTCCTGAATTTCTTAGCTATTTGAGTAAACCTTTTTTTTTTTCTTTTAATTCAATTTTCCAAATCATTTCTATTTAGTCTTAGTCTGGTCTGCTGTCATACTTAATCAGTGGTTCCCTCCAAAACTCACATTAACCTATGCTTAAAAGGAGTTTTACTGCTGTCACAGAATAGTATCCTGTTGTTGCCTCTAATCCTCCATGTATACAAGCTTTACCTTTAAGGGGATTGTGGGGGTGGGGATCCTCTCCTACATTTTGGTCCATTAGCTATACTTCCTTTGTAAGTCTAATTCTTCTTAATCAGTCTTTCTCTGAAGATAATTCTTATCTCTTCTGGTATTAAAAACAAAACAAATACCAAAAACAATGTACATCATAAGATTTCCTCAATAAAATTGATTCTAGCTTCTGTTTATGCTAACTAAAATTGTTAACATTGTTCCTGCAACTCAAAGATGGGCTGCCAATGCTCCACACTGGGTGGAACCTATCTAAGTGTCTGCCTGAAAGAGGAAACACATTCTGACCATAATTATAACACTGAAGTTACCAAGACTTTTGGAACCAATGTTAGTGAATGTGCATTCACTTTTCCTGTAAGACTTTATGATAAAAAAAAAGTCAACCCTTTTATCCTACATCTCAGGTATGAACTTCATAAAAATTGGCTGGAGGACAATGTGATTGATCTATTTCTGGACTCAATCTGAACAGTTCCCATTGTAAACACTTCTAGCCCTTGTTTCATTTCTCTTCATCTTAAGGTTTATTTCTTTTTTTTTTTTTTTCTGTTATGGTTGCTTTGTTTTGTTTTTACATGACGATTACTCTATTAGACTTTTCACTATGCCCAGGTTTGTCTGAAAGTTTAGAATCAAGGCAAGACCTCTGATACACACAGACATGATTCTATAGCAAGGAATCACGTATCCCAGACATTTAATAGTGCGTCTGTTCAACATAACTACAACCATTTTCCAGCTACAGTATTCAAATAAGGTTTTAGGTTCTATATTTCACATACAAGCACAGTTAACTTCTGACAGTAAATTTTTAACTAATTACAATGTATCCATCCATGCAAGATAACTGCAATATAAATGTTTAGCAGTCAATCTGGTGCTTTCGTTAGTAATTAATATTATAAAATTAATATCAAATGCTTCTATACTACATATATTGGCATAGAGAATTTTGATAAACATTGAATTATTTATACGTGTACATTAGAATTCCTACCATATAAAATCATTAAAAAGAAATAATGGACAGGTAAACACAAGCAGGAAGCTAATTTTACATTAAAACATGTTTACTGTCTCTTAATGGCCAAGCCATTATCAGCACCCAAGAATGAGGGATGTGGCATCTTGACTAAACTCACTTATTTAGGATAATCTCTGTCTGCCTATTGTATGTTTATAATGAATAAGGTGTTGCTTATTTTAAATGACTAAACCTCAAAATCATAGAAATCTAGATCCAGAAAAGACTTTCAATTTTATTTTGTTCAGTGCCATTATTTTATAGATATAGTGGAATAATTTAGTGATAGATTCAGACTAAGTATCAGTCTTCATAACTGCCATTTCCAGAGTCTATTTACCATTCAATGCTGCTGCTCTTATAAAGTAATTAATATCTATTATCAGCAATAATTAAGAATATTTATAATTCTATTTATGTACTAAGATTATCATTGCCCTTGACCTCATAGAATGAGAGCTCTAAATAATACTTTCTTACTTCTATTTTTCATTAGATGAGTTTAGAGTAAATAAAAACACATTCATTAATATTATTAAAATAATATAAATTTTAATTACAGGGAAAATTTCAAAACAGATTTATGTATGAAAAAGTTGCATTCATAATATTGGTTATGTGATTATTCTTTAGATTTTCACATGTGGTAAAAAATTTAATCTATTTCATTGTTTCATTAGACTACAAAGGTAGTGATATATATATGTTCACAGCTGGTACTATGTATTTATTCAACTAAATAATGTTTGCTGTTTAAAATGTGGAGCAATATAGTTTTTATTCTAAATATCAAGGTGATTAGTTTGATAAGGAAATATAAATTGTTGGCATCACTAAATTATGTACTGAATTAAGTAATACTTTTCTTGCAGTCAATACTAATTAAGTCATTGGCTTCAAGAATAAAATCAAACAAAAGGAGTGCCAATAATTTAAAAAATTTATTTGTTATTTAGCTATTCTAAAATCTCTTAGGACCATGTTATATTTAAACTTGAATGAATTTTTTAAACATAGAATTTCCAATTATAAATATCTGAAAATCAGAAGCAGAAAGAATGTACTTTCCTTTGCTCACAGTCTTTATATTAGTGAATGTACTAAAAAGTAATCTTACCTAGCAGCATAGTTTTTATTCTTCTGAGGCGGGCAAACATATTTTTAGGAAGATGCTCTGAGCTACAGTTGGTGCAGGGTGGCTTCTTTCAGAATAAGTAATCAAAACGAAAATCAAGTAACAGTACCCACACTATTATTTTATTATTTTCCTCTGGGAATAAGCGATATTATCCTGCAATATGTTATACTTTCTTTATTGACTAAATGAGGACAACAATTTTCTTTTAGTTACAATCCACCTTCTCCATTGGTTACACTGACTACAGAGGTAGACCAGGAAAATTAATCAGCACAATAATTATGTGTCCAATAATGTCTAAAAATTGTGTAAGATACCCACAACTAATTGATCTAAGGAAGTTAGAGTTTAAGTAAACCTTTGCTATGGCAAAACTATTCACTGTATCACTTTGAAAGTTTAAGATTATATGTATTACATTATCCTGGCCCCCCAAAAAAGTTTAAAATTCAATAATGTAAATCATTTAAATTATAATTTCACATATTAATTTTATCAATAAATCTTGAAAGAGGAAATTTTGAAGTTAAGAACCTTATTTCCACATTAGCATATGGGTATTAGAATTCTAATCTGAGAGAATTATATTAAAACAAATTAGGCAACATATACACGATAAACATATCCAGAAATGAAACAGTTCTATTAAATTTTAAGGAATATATTTACACCTCAGAGATATTCAGAATCTATTAGTGCAAACTAACTTACACAATGTATCTTCATCTCCAGAGTTAATTACAACTTACTCTCTTTGTTATATCTATGTTTTACTTACATGTTATATGTATACATTTTATTACAAAAGCAAGTTGAACATAATTATTATATATAAACAGTTGGATTCCAAGTAGTGTATTCAATATAGGCCGAGCTAAATTTTAATACTTACACACTTGAGGTCTATTTTATCATAATGTATTGAGTAGCTATGAGTTATTATCCTCAAATTATAAATGAATCCCATACTTTTCATACTTTATCTCTAATTTTCACAGAAATTTTTAAAGTTATTAGTACATTTGTGAAAATTGAAGCTCTGATTAACTAACATTCAGCTAGTAATTGAATGATTCTTGTGTTGAAACCAAGCCTGTTTGACTACCCCATGCTTTTTCTGCTGCATTACGGAAATATTTTTTTAGACTAGTGCACTGGATGTTTATGATTTTCAATAAAATAATAAATAACTGTTATACATGCCACAACTAATGCAGTAGTTTATAATCTGCTAGAGGTCATTAAAAATTATTTCTATATAAGCCATAAAAAAGAATGAAATATTGCCATTTGCAGCAACATGGATGGATCTAGAGATTACCATACTAAGTGAAATAAGTTAGACAGAGAAAGACAAATATTATATGATATCACTTATATGTGGAATCTAAAAAATAATACAAATGAATCTGTTTACAAAACAAAAACAGACTCTCAGACATAGAAAACAAACTTACGGTTACCAAAGGGAAAGGTGGGGGAGGGATAAATTAGGAGTACATGATTAACAGATACATACTACTATATATAAAATAGAAAAGCAACGAGGGTTTACTGTACAATGCAGGAGTCAATATATTCAGTGTCTTGTATACTGAAACCTATAATGGAAAATAATCTGAAAAAAAATTTTATATATAAATATTTCACTTTGCTGTATACCCAAGACAAACACAATATTGTAAATCAACTATACTTCAATAAAAAAAGCAGGATATTAAAAGATGAAAAATATTATTTCTAATCACAATTTACTGCATTCACACAGACAATGAGCACTTCAAAGAGGAGGGAATATGCTTTAAAGTAGATTATTTGCAACCTTTAAATTTCTTTTTTTCTAAACAAGAATTGTTGTAATGTGGAAGTCTTAAATTAGACTTGAATTATAAACAAAACTATAAATGAGGTGCCTAGAAAGGCAGAGACCATGTTTTTAACACTGGAAGTTATCATCATATTACAAAATTAATACTGCCATGATCTGTGGTTACCTTAATTTATCTGTTCCATGCACCTCTCCTTTATGTAATGAGTGAATAATAAATTTAATTATATATTTTGATAATACTGTTATATGGTAAAATAAATGGAGATTAAGACTATAATTACTTGTATAGTAAATGATATTATAATTGATTTCTGGTGTTATATATATCTATTATTTTCTCTCTGACTGCTTGCCTATAAAATAATTGCATAGTAATTATAGGACTGACAAGTTAATTTTACTTTGATGCAATTTACATATTTATCAAATCAGTAGTGGCAAAATCCTAATACACTTGTAACATTATACAAATAAGATATTTGGCACTATCTCTTTTGACCTGTAAATTTTAATAAATGACAATATTTAATTAATATTCTCATTTTAAAAGGAGTTTAGTAGAGTGGAAAATACCTACATTGTCCATGCTGTAGGTATAACTCATTATAAAACTAATTTAAATTAAAAAACCAAAACAAAATAAAATCTGTAAATTATCTTTAATATAAAAATTGATTTCAAATGCTACAATTGCTCAAATTTGCCCGTGAAAACTCTTTTTAAAGTTATAAATATAAAAATAATAGCTAAGGATTAATCAAATACTAGATATTTACTCTTATTACTTGAACTTATATTTTTCATTCTGAAAATAATAATACTGTTTTGTGGATAGTAAGTGTTCAATAAATTTTAACTGTAGGAAATATTGGTTAAAAAGTTTATGAGCTACTGGAGATATAAGAGAGAAAATATTATATTATTTGAAACTCAGGCATTTGGGATATATTAAGCAAGATAACCATCAGTCTATTCAGCTTTAGGGTAGATAATCTTAAAGAATACCTTTTTTTTTTTTTTATGGGAATAAATGTGAAGATCACTTTCACTCATGCTGCCAGGATCTGGTGATGCAAAATAAATGCTCTATTTTCAGTGAAACACTGCATTGTATTTGTAAATTATGTTTTATAGAAAATGTTTAAAGATTTTTTAAATTCTAATTATTTAATTTAAGAAACTCAGTTTTTAATTTTTAAAATTAACCACAAGATCTAGTGCAGATCCTTAAAAGACCTTGAGCTCATGATGAATCTGGGTCTAGAAAGTGAGGTAGGAAGGTAAAGTTTAATGAAGAATTGCTGAGGTTGTTTGCTTCCTTCTTCATTAAAATGTCTGTTAGCTATGGAAGCCAGTAAGTGATGATTATAACACAAAAGAAATAAGACATAGAGATGAATGTGACTTTGGGGCAAAATCAAGGATGTTACAGTTACCTTACAGACTAAGGTCTAGGGATGAGTATCTAATCAATGTTACAATGATAAAAGCAAACAGGCACTAGAAATACAGCTTTACCTTTTTCTGCTACAAGAAATAATCACATCTAAGGCTTCTAATGAAGTTGTTGTGCTAAAATTTATAAAAACCTCACAGAATGAAATGAGATTTTACCTTTGAATTTAGATATACTAATAATCAAAGGTTACTGGAGAGGCCAGTTGCAGGTGAGTTCGTATTAAGGGATACTCCTTAAAATGGTAACAAGGCTTGGGAATCTCCAGGAGGTGGGTTTAATAGCAACTGAACAAGTTTTAATATTTATGAAATCCATTTAAAAGCAAAAGTTATTGAACATTTTTCCAAAAGATTTTTAAAAATCAAATGTAGGATAACTTTTTAAATCTTTTTATTTTGAAAATTTAATGTCATCTTCTTTCCTTCTTCACATGACTAGCTGTTTTATCTATGTTAAAATTTTGATTTAATGTTTATTTAATTTAGTTAGATCAGCTTTGGTCTAAAACTGAGTCACTTATTATCCATAACTGGAAAGGGAGATGGACCTCAAGGTAGATAACCTTCTGGGAGTGTGTATATAAAATGTTCTCAAAAATACTTAAGGTCTGGGGCTTCCAAGGTGGCGCAGTGGTTGAGAGTCCGCCTGCCGATGCAGGGGACGCAGGTTTGTGCCCCGGTCCAGGAGGATCCCGCATGCCGCGGAGCGGCTGGGCCCGTGAGCCGTGGCCACTGGGCCTGCGCGTCCGGAGCCTCTGCCCCGCGGCGGGAGAGAACACAGCAGTGAGAGGCCCGCGTATCGCAAAAAAAAAAACAAAAAAAAACAAAAAAACTTAACATCTGGAATCCTAAAGCCTATGGGCATTAATACCCTTATGCCTGGGTCCTGTGTTTTAACATCACTAAATTTGTTCATGTATTTTTACCCTTTATTGAGTCATGATGCATTTTTGAACTTTTTACCTTATAGACTACCAGGTCATTTTCATAGAATAATTGGTTACAGAAGAATTAGTTATGAAAGTGTAATTATATAACTGTAATCAAAAGATATATTTTCATTTAGGAATAGCATTTTCTTAAAGTTTTGTTAGTCACTATAAAAGAAGTTAAAATCATTTATAATTAAAACACTTCAGCAAATACTGTATGATTGATAAAATACAAAATAAATTGTACAAATAAAACTAAATAAGAGCTTAATATGATCAGTACCAAACATATTTCTAACCAAATAAATGGTATTTTAATATTCTTTTGGTCACTTATAATGAATATAAATATTTTTATTTCTACTTAAAGTACTGTTTTCATTATTCTTATAATTCTTTATGGCTCATAATGGGCCATTTTCCTTTTAAGAAATGCATTTTTCTTTATTAAGAATTTTTTTCAAACAGGTGATAACATTAAAATGTTTGAAAGTAAGCACATACTTGTTTAGGAGTATCAAGTTTATTTTCTACCTACTATATTTCCAAAGTCAAAGCCATCATATTGAAATTCTCTCTATATGTTACAAATTTAACATATGTTGTTTATGTAGCTGTAGATATTTTTACAATCTTATATCATTAGAATTAAAATAAGCTGAATCAACACTGTTGCCCAAAGACATCAATGTCATACTTATATAATATTTAATTTTATATTCATTGCAGAAATTAAACACTGACTCTTGAAGGTTGAAAACCAGTAAAAAATATATTTGACCTAATATCTGATAATCCAGAAGAAATTAACCATGTCATGGAAAATTAAAAGTAGGTAATTGATGTGGAAACCATTTACCAATGGATGTCAAATACTTAGACACTGTGTACTGAAGATATAAGTACTACATACTTCCATATCATCAGTTAATAAACAAGATGGGTTTTTAATATGCATAGATAGCATAAAAACAGTATCCCATAGTATCTCCAGCACATGAAATCCAGAAGGATGTTAAACATTGGTGCATTTGCAAGCTGGACATCCCTGGGCAGCTTGAAAGCATTCATGGAGAAAGAATATACACTAAGATAACAGAAGGTTCAGGGATTGGGTTCATTTTTATTATGGGTAGTGCATCAATCAATACTTCTTACACTATCTTAACATTTTACTAACAAAAATATAATGAGAAAATCACTGTCCATAGCTAATCTATGTAACAGCAAAGCCTGTGTTTTGTTGGACATCTTGAAGACTATAACATCTCACCTTCCTCTCTTACTCACAACAAAAAAATAAGCACTAAAAAATAATCCTACTGAGACATTTTAACTTGGTGTCCCTACAACCATAGAGCAGCTCTCAGAACACAGCATGGTTTGCTGGGGACAAACCCATAGAAGAGTAAGGAATAAAGATCACAACACTGAATTAACAGAACTTATAAAACTGACACTAGTTGATTATTTTAATAAAAATTACAAAACAGATGAAAAGTGGTAAGTATCCAGACAAGCCTCTTAGATAGCCTCATCCACCAGAGGGCAGACAGCAGAAACAAGAAGAACTACAATCCTGCAGCCTGTGGAATGAAAACCACATTCACAGAAAGACAGACAAGATGAAAAGGCAAGGGACTATGTACCAGATGAAGGAACAAGATAAAACCCCAGAAAAACAATTAAATGAAGTGGAGATAGGCAACCTTCCAGAAAAAGAATTCAGAATAATGTTAGTGAAGATGATCCAGGACCTCGGAAAAAGAATGGAGGCAAATATCGAGACGATGAAAGAAATTTTTAACAAAGACCTATAAGAATTAAAGAACAAACATCTAGAAGAATTAAAGAACAAACAAACAGAGGGGAATAATACAATAACTGAAATGAAAAATACTAGAAGGAATCAATAGCAGAATAACTGAGGCAGAACAATGGATAAGTGACCTGGAAGACAGAATGATTGGTTACAGAAGAATTAGTTATGAAAGTGTAATTATATAACAGTAATTATATACAGTTAACTGTAAGTATATACAGAAAGGTGGAATTCACTGCTGCGGAACACAATAAATAAAAAAGAATGAAAATAAATGAAGAGACCTCTGGGACAACATTAAATGAACCAACATTCGCATTCCCAGAAGGAGAAGAGAGAGAGAAAGGACCTGAGAAAATATTTGAAGAGATTATAGTCAAAAACTTCCCTAACGTGGGAAAGGAAATAACTACTGAAGTCCAGGAAATGCAGAGAGTCCCAGGCAGGATAAACCCAAGGAAAACCACACTGAGGCACACAGTAATCAAATTGACAAAAATTAAAGAAAAGAAAAATTACTAAAAGCAACAAGGGAAAAATGACAAATAACATACAAGGGAACTCCCATAAGGTTAACAGCTGATTTCAAAGCAAAAACTACAAGCCAGACAGGAGTGGTGTGATACACTTAAAGTGATGAAAGGGAAGAACCTATAAACAAGATTACTCTACCCGGTAAGGATCTCAATCAGATTTGATGGAGAAATCAAAAGCTTTACAGGCAAGCAAAAGCTAAGAGAATTCAGCACCACCAAACCAGCTATAAAACAAACGCTACAGGAACTTCTCTAAGTGGGAAACACAAGAGAAGAAAAGGACCTGCAAAAACAAACTCAAAACAATTAAGAAAATGGTAATAGGAACATACATGTCGATAATTACCTCAAACATGAATGGATTCAATGCTCCAACCAAAAGACATAGCCTTGCTGAATGGATACAAAAACAAGACCCATATATATGCTGTCTACAAGAGACCCACTTCAGACCTAGGGACACATTCAGACTGAAAGTGAGGGGGTGGAAAAAGACATTCCATGCAAGTGGAAATCAAAAGAAAGCTGGAATAGCAATACTCGTATCAGATAAAATAGACTTTAAAAAAAGAATGTTACAAGAGACAAGGAAGGACACTACATAATGATCCAGGGATCAATCCAAGAAAAAGATATAACAATTCTAAATATATATGCACCCAACATAGGCACACCTCAATACATAAGGCACATGCTAACAGCTATAAAAGAGGAAATCAACAGTAACACAATAATAGCGATGGACTTTAACACCTACTTACACTAATGGACAGATCATCCAGACTGAAAATTATTAAGGAAACACAAGCGTTAAATGACACAATAGACCAGATAGATTTAATTGATATTTATAGGACACACCATCCAAAAACAGGATATTACACGTTCTTCTCAACTGCACATGAAACATTCTCCAGATAGATCATATCTGGGGTCACAAATTAAGCCTTGGGAAATTTAAGAAAACTGAAATCATATCAAGCCTCTTTTCCAACCACAACATTATGAGATTAGAAATCAATTACACATTAATAAAAACATAAAAGACACAAACACATGGAGGATAAACAATACATTACTAAATAACCAAGAGATCACTGAAGAAATCAAAGAGGAAATCAAAAAATACTTAGAGACAAATTAAAATGAAAACACGACAATCCAAAACCTATGGGATGCAGCAAAAGCAGTTCTAAGAGGGAAGTTTATACCTATACAAGCCTACCTCAAGAAACAAGAAAAATCTCAAATAAACAATCTAACGTTACACCTACTAGAGAAAGAAGAACAAACAAAACCCAAAGTTAGCAGAAGGAAAGAAATCATAAAGATCAGAGCAGAAATAAATGAAATAGAAACAAAGAAAATAATAGCAAAGATCAATAAAGCTAAAAGCTGGTTCTTTGAGAAGATTAAAAAAAATTGATAAACCTTTAGCCAGACTCATCACAAAAAAAGAGGAAGAGGACTCAAATCAATAAAATTAGAAATGAAAAAGGAGAAGCTACAATGGACACCGGAGAAATACAAAGCATCATAAGAGACTACTACAAGCAACTCTATGCCAATAAAATGGACAACCTGGAAGAAATGGACAAATTCTAAGAAAGGTATAACCTTTCTAGACTAAAGCAGGAAGAAATAGAAAATATGAACAGATCAATCACAAGTAATGAAATTGAAACAGTGATTAAATATCTTTCAACAAACAAAAGTCCAGCACCCGATGGCTTCACAGGTGAATTCTATCAAACATTTAGAGAAGAGCTAACTCCCATCCTTTTCATACTCTTCCAAAAAATTGCAGAGGAAGGAACACTCCCAAACTGATTCTATGAGGCCACCATCACCCTGATAACAAAACCAGACAAAGATACTACAAAAGAAGAAAATTACAGAGCAATATCACTGATGCATATAGATGTAAAAATCCTCAACAAAATACTAGCAAACAGAATCCAACAACACATTAAAAGGCTCATACACCATGATCAAGTGGGATTTATCCCAGGGATGCAAGGATTCTTCAATATACGCAAATCAATCAATGTGATACACCATATGAACAAACTGAAGAATAAAAACCACACGATCATCTCAGTAGATGCAGAACAAGCTTTTGACAAAATTCAACACCCATTTATGATAGAAACTCTCCAGAAGGTGGGCATAGAAGGAACCTACCTCAACATAATAAAGGCCATATATAACAAGCCCACAGTAAACATCATTCTGAATGTTGAAAAACTAAAATCATTTCCTCTAAGATCAGAAACAAGATAAGGATGTCCACTCTCACCACTCTTATTCAACATAGTGTTGGAAGTCCTAGTTATGGCAATTGGAGAAGAAAAAGAAATAAAAGGAATCCAAATTGGAAAAGAAGAAGTAAAATGGTCACTGCTTGCAGATGACATGATACTATACATAGAAAATACTAAAGATGCCATCAGAAAACTACTAGAGCTAATCACTGAATTTGGTAAAGTTGCAGGATACAAAATTAAAGCACAGAAATCTCTGGCATTCCAATACACTAACAAGGAAAAATCAGAAAGAGAAAGTAAGGAAACAATCCCATTCACCATTGCAACAAAAAGAATACAATACCTAGGAATAAACCTACCTAAGGAGGCAAAAGACTTGTACTCAGAAAACTATAAGACACTGATGAAAGAAATCGAGGATGACACAAACAGATGGAGAGATTTACCATGTTCCCCGACTGAAAGAAACAATATTGTAAAAATGACTATATTACCCAAAGCAATCTACAGATTCAATGCAATGCCTATCAAATTACCAATGACATTTTTTACAGAACTAGAACAAAAAATCTTAAAATTTGTATGGAGACACAAAAGTCCCCGAATTGCCAAAGCAAACTTGAGGGGAAAAAACAGGAGCTGGAGGAATCAGACTCCCTGACTTCAGATTATACTACAAAGCTACAGTAATCAAGACAGTATGGTACTGGCACAAAAATAGAAATATAGATCAGTGGAACTGGATAGAAAGCCTCGAGATAAACCCATGCACATATGGTCAACTAATCTATGACAAACGAGGCAAGGATATACAATGGAGAAAAGACAGCCTCTTCAATAAGTGCTGCTGGAAAAACTGTAGAGCTACATGTAAAAGAATGAAATTAGAACACTCCTTAACACCATACACAAAAATAAACTCAAAATGGATTAAAGACCTAAATGTTAGACTGGACACTGTTAAACTCTTAGAGGAAAACATAGGAAGAACACTCTTTGACATAAATTACAGCGAGATCTTTTTTGACCCACCTCCTAGAGTAATGGAAATAAACCAAAAATAAAAAAATAGGACCTAATGAAACTTAAAACCTTTTGCACAGCAGAGGAAACTATAAACAAGATGAAAAGACAACCGTCAGAATGGGAGAAAATATTTGCAAACGAATCAACGGACAAAGGATTAACTTCCAAAATATATAAACAGCTAAATATTTTAAAAAACTAACAATCCCAGCAAAAATTAGGCAGAAGACCTAAATAAGTATCTCTCCAAAGAAGACATGCAGATGGCCAAGAGATGCATGAAAGGTTGCTCAACATCACTAATTATTACAGAAATGCAAATCAAAACTACAATGAGGTATCACCTCACACTGGTTAGAATGGGCATCATCAGAAAATCTACAAACAAATGCTGGAGAGGGTGTAGAGAAAAAGGAGCTCTCTTGCACTCTTGGTGGGAATGTAAATTGATACAGCCATTACGAAGAACAGTACAGAGGTTCCTTAAGAAACTACAAATAGAATTACCATATAACCCAGCAATCCCACTACTGGGCATATACCCAGAGAAAGCCATAATTCAAAAAGACACATGCACCCCAGTGTTCATTGCAACACTATTTACAATAGCCACATCATGGAAGCAACCTAAATGCCCACACAGAGGAATGGATAATGGATAAATGCCCACACAGAGGAATGGATAAAGAAGATGTGGTATATATATACAATGGAATATTAGCCATAAAACGGAATGAAATTGGGTCATTTGTAGAGACATGGATGGACCTAACGAGTGTCATACAAAGTGAAGTAAGTCAGAAAGAGAACAACAAATATCGTACATTAACGCATATATGTGGAATCTAGAAACATGGTACAGATGAACCAGTTTGCAAGGCAGAAATAAAGACACAGATGTAGAGAACAAACATATGGACACTAAGGGGGGAAAGTGGGGGTGTGGGGGTGGTGCTGGGATGAATTGGGAGATTGGGATTGACATATATACGCCAATATGTATAAAATAGATAGCTAATAAGCACTTGCTGTGTAAAAATTAAATAAATAAAATAAAATTCAAAAAAAAGAAAAAGAAAGAAGTGGTACGTATCCAAATATTGTTATTTAATGGTCTGAGTCTCTTTCTTCTCCTCTCCCTTCCACACCTCTTCCATGCTCACATCTTACTCCTTAGGCAAGTCTGCTTGTAATTTTCAGGTCCTAACTTTACTCCAGTTCTAGGTCTAAACTGACTGATAGCTTCACTAGTGCATTAATAATTAAAATCCCTCCACAAAGTAACTGATTTTTTAAAAATAATTGTAGAAAGAGAAAACACTTGTCAATATTATTTTAAAAATTGGAATTTCAAGTAAAAACAAAATTTTTAAAAAGGTTTTTAAGAAGGCAAAATTATCTTCAAAGTCTTCCAAGCTTGAAATTATTTTTTAACATTCTTTATTTACTTTTTTCTCTCTCTTTAGGAGTAATGAGAAAGTGAGATTTAAAATGGTATTAGGATGGAATTTTGGTGAAGGGAAAAGAATATGTAAATTCTGCCTTGGAGTAGCCAAAGCCCTCAAACTATATCCATACCAAATAATGTCCAGGGGAGGTTTGGGTGAGAAAGGTTGACAAAAGGAATCATAAAGTAGTGAGACTAGGGTAGTGAAATCAATTAGAAAGCTATTTGGGAAAACCTAAAATTATGAAATGGCACGTATGCTCTGGGGAAGGACTATGTCAGACTAATTTAAAGGATAATAATATAGCAGAATAAAAAAGGAAATAGGGATCCACTAAGAAGAAACCAGCAGATATGTAGGCCTGTCTAGGCCTATCAAGTCTTCATTTACTTCTATCTTTACTTCTAAGTGTGATTCCTTTTCTATATTGCATAACAAATTACCACAAAACAAGTGGCTTAAAATAATACCCATTTATCATCTCACAGTTTCTGTAAGTCAGAAGACTAGGCCCAGCTTTCCAGGTTTCTTTCTGCTCCTAGTTTCACAAGGCAACAATCAAGGTTTCAGCTGGGTGGTGTTCTCATACTGAGATTCAGCTAAGGAAGGATTTGCTTCCAAGCTCCCTCAGATTGTTGGTGCAAGTTTTTCCTTGTGGTTGTACAGTTCATGGTAGTTTTCTTTTCCAAGGCTATCAAGAGAATCTCCTGCTCCAGTACGTAAGTGATAGTCTTAGTCTTACATAATATAATTGTGGAAGTGATTCTCCCATTAATTCTGTCATGCAATATAATCTAATCAAGGGGTGCCTATACTGTCACCCTTGCCATATTCTAATGTCTATAAGCAAGTCACAAATGCCACCTCACTTCAGGAGAGGGGATTATACAGGGGTGTGGGTCATTGGTGGTTATCTTAGAATTATGCCTACTACAAAAGTTGTGTCTCTTTTAAGAGGAAGAACCTTCAACATCACCCTTAAGAAGAAAAAGATAATTTTATAAAACTATTATGGCTAAATTACATTTCCATAAAAATTCATATATTAAAGTCCTAACCCTCAGTCCTCCAGAATGTGGCTGTATTTGGAAATAAGGTCTTAAAGAGGTAATTAACTTAAAAAGAGGTTACTAGGGTGGACCCTACTTCAATATGACTATGTCCTGGTAAGAAGAGACATATGCAGAAAAAATATCATGTGAAAACAAATAGAAAAGACTGCTATCTACACCCAAGGAAACAGACTTCAGAAGAAACCAACACTGCCAACGCCTTGATTTCAGACTTCTAGCCTACAGACTTATGAGAAAACAGATTTCTCTTGTCTAAGCCATCTAGTCTGTGGCACTTTGTTGTGGTTGCCCTAGAAAATTAATACAGTCAGTTTACACTGTGATGATTTTATCATACTTCATAGGAAGGCAGTTTTCCATGGTAGTAAGCTCACGTTTAATGTGGGCATGACAGGACATCATAGCCTACTTCCATATTGAATGTGGTTCACCTCTTTCTCTCAATTTTCTCCTGGATGGAGAGAGTAAAATAATTAATAGTATACAATTTTCATGAGTGTGTGAACAGAATTCCTTTTACAGCCTTTCAAGGGGACAAATGTTCAAAAATTATCATTTAAAATTAGCACAACACTTGATCCATTAATTATTCATTGTATAGTTATTGAGTGTTTAAATTACCAGAGTGCTTTTGGTGCTTACGATAAATCAGTAAACACAACAGACAAAAGTTCCTGTTATAATGACTCATAATCTAATGAGAGGAGAGAGAAAAAATATAATAAATTATAAATTAAATAGAAGGTGATAAGCATTGTATAAAAATTTTTTTAAAAAGGACTGGATACTGTAGACTGAATGGCTGGACATTTTTCATGTGCATGGTCAAGGTAGGACTGAGAAGTTGGCATTTAAAATAGGGTGAGAGATTGACCTTCCACAATTTACAGGGAAACAAATTTGTTGCCAAAGAAACTGCTAATACAAAGGCCCTGTGGCCTGGAGTGTTTGAGAAACAGCAAGAAAGCTCCTGTGAAGGACATGGGAGGAATGAGGGGGAGATTAATAGGACATAAATTCTTCTGAGTAAAATGGTATTACTCAGAAGATTTTGAGCAAAGAGGTGATATCTTGTACACTGAATTGAGGCTAGGTCATAGGGGAGCAAGAGACCATTTAGGAGGCTATAGCAATGACCTATGTGAATGAGGGTTGTGGCTGGGAGATCTGGAAGCAGTGGAAGTGTTTAAAAGAATATAGTCTGGATATATTTTAAAGCTGTAGACAGTAACAAATTTTTTCCTCTAAATTTATTCTACAAATAGCCTTACAAAAGTGAATGAAGATATATGTAAAAAGATATGCACTAAAGTTTAGTAATAAAAAACAACTGGAAATAGCCTAGTGCCTACCAAAAGATATCTATTTTTAAAATTCTGCTAGAACAATAAATTAAAATTCAACAGTCAATAAAAAAAAGGTAGGTCTGGAGGTGTTAACATGAAAAAATGTACGAAGTATCTTCACAAATGAAAAATTAAAATTGTAGAACTGCATACAATTTGTTTAAAAATAAAAAGTCTGCATAAAAATATGTAAGTGCATATGGTTAGACATTCCTTAAGCTAATTAACATAAGAGAATAGAATCAAATTTAGGAAATGGAGAAAGATGTTGCTTTTCATTTTTATATCTTTTACTACAGTTTGACATCTATAAGTTATTACATGTTAGTTTGCTAACAATACTTGTTATTATACATACTGTTTTTTGAAGGAAAAATTATACTTGTTTCCCCCCAGCCTGAGAATCTTCGACCTTACCTTACAAACTCATAGTTGTAAGCTGGAAAACAAGGATCATCCCAGAAATGAGTACTGATTTCAATGAGCAGAAACTTTAAATAATATCACAGAAAATAAAAGTGTTGCAGTGTTAATACTGGAAAATGAACTATGAAAACAATAATCAGTATAATAATAATTTCAAAAGTAAAATAAAACCAATCAATACTTGACTTAGCTTGTTCATGACATAAAAAAGCCTGGTTGCTACTACATGCAGTGAATATAGTATATTTTTTGCTTTCACAGTTGTGCAGGGGCTGCCCACTGGAGCTATCTAGAATAAAATTAATTAAAAAAAATATTTAACAGAAATTCCCCTCCATGATGAGCTGCTACAACTGGAACACCAGTTCCAGACTTAGGGTTTCTTATTTCAGGCTAGCAGTCTGCACTCGCTTTCCATTCTATTTTCCAAGCTACTGCTTTCTTCCTCCAAATAGGTTGTGCAGAAAGTTCTGAAAGACATAATTTCCCCCTAGGCTTACTATACTCTCAGTTTTAGGTAGTTTCATAAAACACATAGTTTCTATTCCCCAGTCTTTGTCTTGCTTTTCTTTCAGTTTCTACTATTGATTTGGCATTGTTGTAACTTGTTTGTATACCCTAGATCCTATAGTTTGCTTAATTAGGCAGATACCAGTTATAATAAAGTCCATTAATGGCACAATCTGTTCTGGTTACTTTTTCAACAATAAACATTAAAAAGAACATGATCAATTTGACCTGGTATATCAGTTTGCTAAGGTTGCCAAAAATTGGGTAGTTTAAATAACAGAAATATATTTTCTCATAGTTCTGGAGGCCAGAAGTCTGAGATCAAGGTATCATCAGGATTGGTTTCTTCTGAAGGCCATGACAGAAGTATTTGTTTCAGGGTACTCTGCTTGGCTTACAGACAGTTGTCTTCTCACAGACTGCTGTCTTCTCCTTGTGTCTTCTCCCATGGTCTTCTCTCTATGTGTCTCTATCCAAATTTTCTGTTCTTATAAGAACATCATTCATACTGGATTAGGGCCACCTTAATTATCTCTTTAAAAACCCTGTCATCAAATGCTGTCACATTCTGAGGTACTGGGGTTTAGGACTTCAACATATGAATTTGGGAGTAGACAGAATTCAGACTACAACACCTGGGTTCTAGCTTCAGCATCAAACTTTCTACCACAAAATAGAAATAATGTGTTAAAAGGGAAGTTTGGAGTGACCTAAGTAACTTTCAGCTAAGCCTAAATATTTTTATCTGATGATCAGAGTTTTGATACCTACATACATGCTAACAATGAAGCCATGTTGCTAAAATATTAATCAATCAATTCAACAGATAATATGCGCCATACACATGCCTTCCTACTTCACAAAAGGTGTCATCTCTTAGAATTTCCCATGCTTTGGGGAAGTCTTGTTCTTTAGGAATCAGGTGATCTTCTACTTCTCAGGGATCTTCTACTTATACCCATTCACAATCTCAAATGTTTTCTTTAAGTTTTATTTCCTTAGTTCAGAATAAATTTGTATTTTGCCCCCATTTCCAGAAAGAACCCCAAAACAGCCATCAATTGCGTCTCAGTCTACATGCAATTCCTATCAAGTCTTTGATGATTTATCAAGTAATCATTTTAAGGAAATGTTATGTTCTACAATCTTTGCTCGTGCTCCCATAGTGCACATTAATAGACGCAGTAGAGATGAGCTGTATTAGTTTCCTGTTGCTGCTGTAAACAATTTTCATAAATTTTGTGATTGAAAATAACAAAAAATTGTTTTTTAGTGCTCATAGTAAGTAGTCCAAAATGGATCTCACAGAACTAAAATCAAGGTGTCAGCAGGATTGTACTTCTTCTGCAGTTTGCAGGGGAAAATTTGAATCCTTACCTTTTCCAGCTTCTAGGAACTGCCTATTCTCCTTCCATCTTCAAAGCCATCATAGGCCTGCTCAGTCTTTCTCATGCTGATATTGATTTTCTGACCTCTCTCGAAAATATGTTGGGCCAACCCAGGTAATTCAGGAAAATCTCACCATGGTAAAGTCAGATGATTAGCAACCTTAATTCCATCTCTCATCTCACTTTTTCTTTACCATGTAATGTAACATATTCAAAGCTTCTGGGGATTAGGACATAGACTTCTTTGGGAGTAGGAATGGGGATCGTTGTGCCTATTACAGGCTATGGACCAAGAACTGTCTGATTATACATCCTACGTAGAGACGTGTTAAAGTTAGTAAAAAGAAAGTACTTAACAATTGGGCTTTTTTTTCATTATAATTATTATTTTCATTATCATATAGTGAGTGGACCAGTACTAGGTTGTGGAGATTTGACAAGGAATTCAGAATTTGATGAGAGGGTCAGGACAGAGACATTACCATCTCCAATTGGCTACATGGCTATGTAAAACAGGGAAGCAGCATTTGGACAGGGTATTATAGCTTGTAAGAAATCAAAGATGGTCTGAATTTTTGAGCAAAGGTTTCACTGCAGATAAATATGTAGTACAGTAAATACAAGCAGAATCTGCAAATAGCAGCTATGAATTATAGGGCAGTTTTTGCATGAGGGAGTCTAGAAGTTCCTTCACAGATACCACAACAATGCTCATGAAGGTAGCTAAGCACATTGGCAGACTCAACTTCGTTATTTAACATTGTTTTCACCATCACTCCCTCAAAGAATTGGGTGCCTGATGGTCAGAAATACTGTGTGCTTGGTGGCTGCCTGTTAGGTATGGGTCCTGGTGCCCATATGGTGACTGAAGAGATACTGAGGCACAACTTTCTCTCTCAATTTAGTATTCATAGTTTGTAAACCAGAACTTCTGCTTTTATCCATATGCCATAGTTCTGGGCTTTGGCCACCTTTACTACCATCCTGAACTATTTGTGGAGTCTTGCCACAAATGAATTGGTTCTCTAGAGATCAGCAGTCCAGATGACATCTTATAACCATAAAATTCGACAGAGGATCTAATTTCATATTGGTTCGCAAAAAATTCTATAAATGGTTTGCTTTATCTATTCTTCTTTAAAGATATGGATATCATATAAAAGCCTCATTAATTTTTACTAAAACATTACTGACGTCCCTCTATACTATTTTTTAAACATAGAATACTACTTTCGTGGTGCATTCTGAAAAGTTTAGAGTATATGTAAAAGTATAAACCAAATATAAGCTGAAAGGACTATTAAAAATTAGAAAAAAACAAGTTAAAAAAACATTTTTCACAGAATTTCTAAAATACCCTTTTTATCTAGCAGTTGGTAAATTGTTGCTTATTCAAACAATCTACAGAAAAAAATATATTTTTTACTTGGAAAGTATGAGAAATTCTAGCCTGAAAAGGTACTTGTCGTGAAGTTATATACAAATGAAAGTATGAGCTAAGAATAACAGTACCATCTGAACCATAATTATAGTGCAGTGTTATAATCTGAATTTACAGTAACTTGGTAGAAATAATTATTTTTTAAAAATTGAAAACTACTCTTAACACTTTAAAACTAGCCTAACTCTTAAAAATATTAAGATGCCAACTCTTTTAAAGTTACTCTCCCTAAAGTTGTTTTCTTTTAGATTTATGAGCAAGAGTTGAGCCAATCTGAGCAACAGTTTATAGGAGTATCTGAATTACACATATAAAGTTAATTTTAAAGGCATCTGAAATGCTTAAAATCCTAAACTTATCAGTAACTTGGGTGGCTGCCAAATCCTCTAATATAGAGTTAGAAAATTTTTGATATATTAATGCTTACCTCCTATCTCACCAACCAAATATCTAAGTGGTAAAAAATTACAATCAATAACAAAATTAACAATGGTGATAATAACTGAATATATAATAAATATATGCTTCAGACACACTTAAAATATATTGCCTAAGTAAAATCTCAAAATAATTATAGAAGGTAGATATTTTGATTTACAAATTAGGAAACAAGTTCAGAAACATTAAACATTACTTAAACATTCAATTTTTTATCTTTTTTAAAAAATATATGTATTAGTTTTGAGCACTATACCCCTAAAAATATGGTACACTCAAAGTGCTTTTTTCAATTTGTTTTCAATTTTTATCTTTAAAAATAATACTTTGGGGCTTCCCTGGTGGTGCAGCAGTTGACAGTCCGCCTGCCAATGCAGGGACACAGGTTCGTGTCCCGGTCCGCGAAGATCCCACATACACTTTGGGACTTTGGACTTTATGTTTACTTTTTACAGTTTTAGAAAAGGTTTCCCACGGCTAAAAGAGATGGTACAACGTAGAAAACATCAAAATGTTGGCCTTAGAAATGTCTTTAGAGAAAAAATTAAAAGACTGAACAAAAAAGAACTTCACAATTTAAAATTTGGTATTCACACACTTAGTGCTAATCTAACAGAATCTAATTCTCCAAATTCAGTTGTTACTGCTGTCTCTATTATCAGGTCCTTTATATTCAACTGAACCATTGTCTTCAAAGAGTTTTAAATGGCATAACATAGACAGTTCCTGCACTTCACCTAGTTGGGTGCTTCCAATTCTATGAACTATGAACCTTTGATTTCTAGAGATTCTAGTCAACCCAAGGAATTAAGAATGTTTAATATGAAAAGGTCAGCAGATAATGAGCAATTCTAAGTTTACCGAAAATCGAAGGCTCCTATTTATTTCCCTAAATGGAAAAGGCAACCAATGATAGTTAACACAAATATGTACTTTTAGGAGAATGTCTCTTGTAATTGTGTCATAATTCTCACCAAATTCAGGCATATTTCCTTAATCAGTATATATATTATATCCATTTTGGGAATAATTTGTCATTTTCTTCATATCATTTAACTCTTTTCAGTCTCACAATGGTTTTTAGCATACTAAGATTGCTTCATGTTAATCATATTTCTTTCAGCAGTATCTTGAGTTTGCCATTTTCATCTGAAAGTAGTGCTACCCAGTAGTGTTCCACAATTTAAAGCCTCAACTAGTGCAGAATCACACAGCTTCTGCTCCTATATAAAAAACATTCACATTAGTAACATTGCACCTTTCAATATTCAATTTAACTCAATAGTTCATTTACCATTACAATGAAATATTTATATAATCACCCTGTGATATATTAAAATTTTAGATGTCTGGACTTTATCATAAACCAGGAATTCTCACTCTGGCTGCACATTAGATTCATTTGGGAACCATTTAAAAACTGCCCTGTCCTCACTCCTGAAACAATTGATTCAGAACCTCTGGTGGTAGGGCCTAAGCATGGGTATCTTTACAATGCTCACAGTTGAGTCTAAGAACGTTGAGATTTGAGAACTGGAAACTTCACGAATTAAACTTACATGGAATAGGGATTTGGATTTTCTTTTAAATTAATTCCACCATATTATCTTTTGTGCATTAAAGTTGTGAAACAAATCTCTAAATAGTATCTTATTTAGTTTTTCTGTCCTGCATATTTGATGAATTTTCAAAATCTGGAAAGAACACATAAAATCATTTTTCTATCCTAATAAAACAACAGCTAATTAATAGGATGATCTTTTTATATTTTTATAAAGTACACCTGGTGTTGTATGCCCTCATAAAAATGGGAATACTGTTAATTGATATTCTAAGATACATGCTTAAATTATTTAAAATATTACCAATTCCATTATATATTTGAGATTTATATAATTTATGCCATTATAACCACAATATAGCTAACATTCTCAGATAATACAATAGTGTAAAAAACTTTAAGAGATAGTGTAATATAGTGGTTCATAATCTCAGGAGCTAGACTGTTCAAATGTCACCTTCAACTGTTTACTAGTTGTGAGAATTAAGTCAAGTTACTTAGCCAAGAAATGGAGATATGGATACTCAAAGTTAGCTTTGAGTATTAAAGATTTTATAGGTAAAACAATTAGAAAACTATGTGGCCCATTATAAGTATTACAACCATACTTGTTTTGTTACTTCAAAACTAAAAGATATTAATATTAAAAACACTAATAAAGTTTCTATTATTACCTTTTCTCCCTAGAGAGACAACTTATGGGTCTGGGAATCAAAAGGTTAAAGTAGGAATGGGCCTAAGTTACTACCACTCCTAATGACCAACTTAGAGAATTTGTGTCTTCTGTTTCTACAAGTTAAGTCTATGTGGGTCTAGAAGTCCTACTGACTTTCACCAGGAGAAACAGAAAGTTCCATTACACATCAAGCCATGGCTACTGTCCTTTTGCCTTGAGCTCTTTGTGCTAAGAGACGATCTGGAAAGGACAGAAAATCTATCCTGGCAGGGGGCAAAGGACTCTATTCTTCTGAAAGAGGTAGGATTGCTGTTATAAAGTGGAGCAGAAAATAACACATTTGGTTTCCGGATCATTTACTAGGGCCTCTATTGGTGTTCTCCTCCTTAAATTTAACAAGTGAAGCAGTCTGACCCTATGAAAAGCATAGTGACCAAGGGCACCAGAGAAGCAGACCTCTCAGAGATGAAGGTCTGAGTTATCTCACCACCTAAATCACTTCCATGAGGAAAGATGCTATTTAAAGGTGACGAGAATTTATAATAGGTAGTGGAGGAGATAGGGAAGCTCCAGTTTCAAGGATGGTATTTTTTTTTTTTTTTTTTTTGGTGGTACGCGGGCCTCTCACTGCCGTGGTCTCTCCCGTTGTGGAGCACAGGCTCCGGACGCGCAGGCTCAGCGGCCATGGCTCACGAGACCAGCTGCTCCGCGGCATGTGGGATCTTCCCGTACCGGGACATGAACCCGTGTCCCCTGCATCAACAGGTGGACTCTCAACCACTGCGCCACCAGGGAAGCCCCAGGGGTGGTATTTTTTAAATTACCTCTTATAACTTTCTTCAGGAGATGGAAACTACCAGAATCCTGGAGAGTTGGGGTGAATTTACTTTATAGATGGGGTAAAGTCCTTTATGGTAGAAGTGAGTATAAGTGATGGAAACAGTAGACTAACTTTAGACACCCCTGGAAAAAGGAAGTGTGGTTGGTCCCACCAGAGATAACAAAATGCAGGTATTGGGGAGAAAAAGTGGTCACCTTAATAAATCGGAGTGATATTTTTAAAGAGTTGCTAGGCAGTCACAAACAGATGTCCATTGTATCAAAGGGCAGAAATATTGCTTACAGGACTGAAATGAAACACCATATGTAGAAGAATCCCATGGTTTACTGAAAATATCCTAGAATAAAGATGGAAAATGATAGCAAATAAATCTTGACCCAGACTGGAATATTTATTATAAATAAAAAACTATGACTGCATTAATATCTAAATTATTCATAAGAATTTCTATGAAGAGATACATAGAAAATTCATGACCCTACAGCAAATTAATTTTAAGTATGACTGGTGTATTTATCATTTATCTGGGGAGACAGTTAAGTACATAAATATACCTTTAAAAAAAAAACACCTCATTTTTAAGCAGAGAACTTCAAGAATCAGTAATATCTGCAAGTTTTCTACCAGTAAATTTTATGACCTGTATCAACATAAGGCGTTATGACTTTATGTTAAGGTATATGTAGCATTACTACTAACTACCTCTAGCCAATCAACCCCTGTTGGTACACTATTCCTATTTTTTTTTGAAACTTATCCATTAAGTCTTCCTTTGCCCCACGAAGTGTCCCAAACCTTACTTTTTTCATGCCTTTGAAAATACACTCTGCATAAGTTGAATTCAACATTCAATGACAATCACAGATTTTGGTGATTATTTAAACATCATATTTTTATGAAAGTCATCATAAAGACATTTAAGTGAATATTATTAGTAAAATGTTTCATATCTATTAAGTAATTTATTGTTACCCCTTGTGATATACAATCATGTAACAAAAAGAAAAACTGGCACAAACACTTTACATCAGGGAAACCCTGGTGCATAGCACTAAAACTAATTTTACTTTATTTGTTCTTGCACACATTAAGCTACCATATGTGTTTTGAAAGGTAAAAATACTATAAAATGCAATTTATAAATTTAGTCATTCTTTTGAAACTGGATACTTTTATTCCCAAAGGTTGATCTATGAATATATATGGGCATTTCATTAGGGCAGTGCTATCATATGTGGATAAAACATTAGGTTCACGAGTTACTTGGATTCGTTTTTTTTTTTTCCCTTCAGTGTGATTATTTCAATCATTTGAAATTACGCTAGACTGATTTGATTTTTTCTATAATACCATTTTTTCTTATCCTTCTTGATTTTATCTATTTTTGAGAATGTGAAAAACTTATCTAAAAGTTAAAACTAAGCAAAATTTATACTCTTAAATGTGTCTTTTCCCCATACATTCTATGCTATCTCAACTACCCACCCTTTCCACCCATTCTGTCCTATCCTTTTTCATCATCAACCTTATTATTGTCTGGTTTAATTGTCCTGTATTTGTTTTACAGAAATGATCAAAGATATGACTACTTTCTTATTTTTCTTCTAATAAAAAGCTAACACACTATAAATTCCCTTTTGTGCTTTTTTTTTAAACTAACAATATATTCTAGAAATTATTCCCTACCAGTTCAAACAGATCTTTTTATAGATGAATATTTCTACAGTACATGGATATACCATAGTTTATTCAACCAATATCTTGTGAATGGGTGCTTAGGCTGTTTGCAATATTTTGCAATTATAAATATTGCTGTGATGAATATATTGGAAATACCTATTTTCATATTGTTAGAGGCATGTTTTCAGGATAAATTCCCAGAATTGGAATGCTAGTTAAAATCTAAATGTACATATAGTTTTGTTACATATTCACAAATTCCTCTTCAAACTTGCATTCCCATCAGTAACATATGAATATCTGTTTTCTAAAGTATTGTCGACAGAATATGTTTCCATATATCACTTTCACATATATATATATGTCATTTCAGTGCAGGGCTTACTTGTATTTCTCTAATTATGAGGTAGCTGGCACATCCTGTCATAGGGTGTAGAACCATTTCTACATCTTTATTTGTATTGCCTATTCTTACCTTTTCTCCATTTTTCCTATGGGGTTCTTGAGGTTTTTTTTCCCCTAAAAAATTTAGGACTTATTTTTATATTAGAGATGTTAGTCTTTCATCTGTGATATATATTGCAAATATTTTCTCCAGTTTGTTAGTTATCTTTTTTTATTCTGTTGTTTTGCCACACAATAGCCTTTTAAATTAATTTTATGTAATCATTTATCAATTATTTCCTTTATCACATCTTTATTTTGAGTCACTTTTAGAGAACAATTCCCCATATTCAAGTTATAAATGACTCTATTCTTGCTTTCTTTGGAAAATTGTATGGCTGTCTTATTTCTTTTTGCTGTTGTCAATAATTTGTCCTAATATTATGTCCCCTATTTATTGTGTATATAAAAGCTATTGATTTCTAAATATTAATTTTATTACATGCTACCTTTTAAATTATTTTATTATTTTAGTCTTAGGGTTTTTTTTTAGTTTTGAAAAACGTTTTATTCAAGAATTACATAATTTCAAATATGTTCCAAAATACAGTTTCCTAGATTGCTACAAAAGAAAGCATATCCAGTAAGAAATTTAAATCATTAAATATATTTCACTAGTATATACATACAGAAGGCCAAGCAATTAATATTTAGCCCTGGAATGTGTACCATGTCTTTCATTTTTTCTTATTAAAGGCTCAATTCAGCACTTTGTATAGGCTATGTACAACAGGCAAAGTTCAGTGTTCATAGAAGTCTGACTTTAGCTGCTTCAATTTATAGCTGTGGTAGTTTGTCCACAGGGGTGTCAAATTTGAAGTCTGTAGGAAACAGATCTGGGGCCTAAGGATAGATTAGTCTGTAGGACTGTCTGATTGTAACACCAGCAATATCTCCAATTTCTTTTTGGGTCCTTTACTTAGCTGATGCCTGTGAGGCCATGTAAATGGCAGCTGCTGCCACAGATATCAGGCTCCTTCCAGGAACCAAGTCCAATTCCACAGCTTTATGGGCTATATGTGTAGCTGCCATCTGTACTTGTTTAGGAAGGCAAAGGTTGGAACAAAACCTGGACATGAAGTCCCCAGTTGTAATCAAATCCACACTGGTTTCTAAAGCTTTCAAAATAAGTTTAAAACATCGACCAATTTCTTTCTTAGAAATTTGTGATATAGCACGTATTTCTTTAAATGTCCTAGGAACTCCTTCCTGTCTGCAGGCAATATAGAGACAAGCAGAAGCTATGGCATCATTAGCCCTTCCCTTCAGGCTCTTCTGTTCATATGCTTGCTTGAATAGATTATTTGTTCAACCAACTATATTTCGAGGGAGGTTGATTCTGTCTGCCATGGTAGTGATTTCTTTGAATGCATTCATCATCGCCCGATCAGAACTACTTATGGTTCTCCTATTCTGGTACTTAGAATTACCACATTCATCCAAATTTGCAGCTCCTGTACCCTTGCCATTCATAGTAGACAAATCTCCATCACTCAGAAGAGGATTCTGAGAATCTCCAACTCGAGATGGATCTTTTGTTGCTACAACCAGACCACATTCAGGACAGATCATATCACCAGCTCTGTAGTCCTCCACTAAGATCGTATCTGGATGGTTTGGACATGTGACTCTTGGAAGAGCATCCAAACGGCTGGTAGACACCATCTTCACGGACACTGTGGTTCCAGCCACCAGGTACAACAGATGCACTGCAGACACGAAGAGATTGTATAGTCCTAGTTTTTAATATTGAGTTTCTGGGATTTAACATAAATTCTTAGGATATATAAACTTATTTCATATAAACTGAGACTGTTTATTTCTTGTTTTATAATTCTTATTCTAATTGATATATTTTGTCTAACTGTATTGGCTAATGCCTCCAGAAAGTGTTGATCCTTAACAGGTACTGGTTCCTTGTTCCTAATCTTAGTGGAAATGCAGTTAGTATTCACATGTTACATAAGATGATGGCTTTAAGATTTAGAATATATTATATATATTCTGTTAGAATATATTTAGAGTATATATCTTATCCTTACACACACACACATTTCTACTTATTTGAAGATTTTTTTCCAGAAATAGGATTTAAAATTTGTCAAAAACTTTATATCTATGAATATGGTAGATTATATTCATAATTTGACAATATTAAACAAATCTTGCATTTCTGGAATAAATTACACTTGGTCATGGTAAATCATTTTCATAATATGATATTGGGTTTATTAACTTATATTTAATACTTTGCATTGATATTTCACAAGTAATATTCTTTTTCTGGTACTGTTTTTACTAGGTTTGCTTATGAATGTAACACTTCATAAAAATTATAGGAAGATTTCCTTTAATTTCAATACTCTGAACCAATTTATGGAACATCGCAACTATTGGGTTTCTGAAGATTTTGTAGATTTTTCCCTTTGAATTCATATGGCCTGACTTTGGCAGGGGAGTGGGGGTAGCTCCTTTCCTACCCACTTTTTCTCTTTTACTGTTGTTTTCTACAGACATTAGTAAACTTAAGCTTTTTATCTCTAAAGAGGATGGCTTTGGTAAATTGTATTTCCCTATAAATGTATTTATTTGAAGAAGGGTATGAAAGCACTCGTAATTTTTCCCTTTTCCCCATTTCAATACCTAGTTTCACCTTGTCATTTCTGTTTTGTAAATTTGTTTTTCCTTACTTTTCTTAAGTTAGCTAATGTTCTTTGGTAAAATTTTTCACACAAAATCAATTTTTTCCATGTCATTCATCCCTGTTTTTATATTAAAATCCCTCATCTTACTTAGCATTGGGGTTTTTTTTGGTTACTTTTTCTAGTTTTTTTTTTTTAAAGAAAACTGGGAATCTAATTAATTTATTTTCATTTATGTTCATTTTCACTGATAAATACATTTAGGGCTATGACTGGTCTGATTGCTGCTTTAAATGACTCCCATGTATTTTGATATGTAGAATATTCATCAGTAATATTTCTAAGAATTTTTTTTTTTTTAGTGTTAGGTTACACTTTAGCCCAATAATTATCTAATAGAAAGCTTTAAAACTTCAAGATGGAATGGCCTTTTATGTTGTTAATAACTTGTAGTATTATATCACTGTCATCAGAAAGTCTGTTTGTAATACTTCTGCTTTAAGGAACATAGTGGTATTTTCTTCATGACAATACATAAAGTTTCATGAACAAATGAGAAGAAGTTATATTCTCTATTTTCATGGTGAAAGTCTATATATTTAATATTCATAACATCTATTTATTGATTATATCATTCAATTCTTATATATCTTTAATCATTTCTCCCTACTTTATCTTTCTTATAATGAGAATGCTGTTAATTTCTGTTATTCATATTATTTCTATCTATATCTCATTGCTTTCCAAGTTTTTTATTTATAAAGGTGATTGCTATAATATTTGGTGCATTAAAATCTATAAATGTTATTTATTTATTTTTTTTTTGCGGTACACGGGCCTCTCACTGTTGTGGCCTCTCCCATTGCGGAGCACAGGCTCCGGACGCGCAGGCTCAGCGGCCATGGCTCACGGGCCCAGCCACTCCGCGGCATGTGGGATCTTCCCAGACAGGGGCACAAACCCACGTCCCCTGCATTGGCAGGCGGACTCTCAACGACTGCGCCACCAGGGAAGCCCAAATGTTATATTTTTAATTGTCTCTTTTATTATTAAAAAGTTTGTTACTTTCAATATTTTGTTTAAATTCTAATTTTAAAAAATTATCATTATAACAACCCCAGATTTCCTAGTTTCCAATTCTCAGAATACATTTATTCACACTTTTCTATTTAGCCTTTTAGATTCATTTTTTTAATATTTAGGGGTTTTGATTTGTTAGCTAAATTTATTTTTTTTCTCTCTTTTACAGGCAAGTTATATCCATGTTGATTTATTGAAATAAAAGATATGTCTTTGGTATTGACTTTGTCATATTATTTTATGGTACAATTATTAAGTGTATTATGATATATCTTTTGCAGTTATCTATATGACTTTTTTCACTCTTTTATTTATTGAAATTTCTTACTTGTGTTTAGGATGGCTTAACTTTTTGTTCTAATAGGTACCTTTGTATGTATACCTCTTAAAACATTGTTTTCTGTTTTCTAATTTAACTTTTAACAAAACAAGTTGTCCATTTAAAATAATGTAATTTACCTCCAATGTTTTACCTAAATGGCAACAACTTCAATACTTCTTTCTTCCTATTTTCTCCTATATTTAATATATAATTCTTGTTTTGTCATAACATGTAACACAAAAAATGACATATTGTATAGCATATAGCATAAATAAATATATATATATATATATATTTACTTTTTTTCCCACCCTTGTTTTTGTTTCCAATTAAAGCAAATGCTCATGTTTCATCTTTTTGCTGAAGTCTCACCAGTAATTTCCTGCTTGAATGGAACTCTTTGGTTGATTGCTTGAGGAGGACTCATGGGTAGAGAATTTCTTGATCATTTGAGTGAAGAAAACATTGTTTTATTGCCTTGACACTTGGAAGACAGCCAAGCAAGATTTCAAGTCACTGAAACAATCTTTTTACAAACAAATTTTATAAAATCCTTCATCATTGGTGAAATCTGAGTCAGTTTAATTCTCTTGTCCTTTTTAGTTATCTATTATTGTGGCCAGGAGGCCCTGAGGAAATTTTCTTTAACTATAAAGTGTAACAGAATGTCTTTGAAATGTCTAAGAATTGATTGTGGTAGGTCAATTTTCCCTAGTACTTCCTTGGCCCATTGAATATGTAGATACAGGTAGTCTTTGGTTTCGGGGGTGGGGGGGGGTGGGGAAAGAGGATTATAGTTTTTGATATAAGTTCTAGCCCATTATTTCAGTTGGACTCGCTTTAGAGATTCCAGTTAAATATATGCTGGATTGTTTTTGCCTGTCTTCCATTTCAGGGCTGACCTCTGTCCATTTTTTACTTCTTTCCTTACATCATTCCTTTGGCTGTTTTGCTGCTTTTCTTTAATTGCCCTTATTAAGTTTTCATTCAGATATATTTGATTGTACTTGATTGTAAGAAAACTTACAATTTATTCATTATTTCATATACACTTTTATTTTTTCTTCTATTTATTTTCTGAGTTTAGTCAGCTCTCATTACTTTCCCCCTATTTATATTCCTAATTTCTTTTAATATTCCCCAAATGCTTGGTGGAATATATCTAATTGGTTGTGTAGTTTTAATTTGTAAATTGAATTGATTTCTTTCCTAGTTTCTGCTTACTTTTTATAGGTGAAAATTATTTGATTCTTTGTGACTTATGGTTTAAGGTGTTTAAAAAACACCATCTTCATGAGTATACTTTACTATAACAAAACATGGCTTCTTTTTCTTTTCAGAAAAACTTGCATTTATTTCTAAATATTTTGAAAATAAACAATTGTGACAAATTTACATATAGTTTCTTTTCAATTTCTGTGATTACACTAGTAACGATTCCAACAGATTTCCTGAAAATGTCATTTGCACTTTCTGTACATTACTTACAATGGCATTTTCAGTTGAAATAGTTGGGTTAGATTAAGAAATACCAATGAATTATTTTTAGTCCAAAATCATGGTTCTTTATGGATGATTTTTTAAAGCAGGAGCTGTGGAATGGCAGGGTTCTAAGCTTATGTTTTTAATGTTCCTCATGTTACTTCCTGTATTTTCATGTTACTAAATTTACATATATTTTTTTCAAATAAATATTCATTCTTCCTTTTTACGCTCTGCTCCCCTGAAACTTACATTTCTCCAGATCAGGGATGAATCTCTTCCAGTCCTAATTGACACTGGAGCCACACTTTCAGGGCTCAACACCACTACTATAAAACAGCCCCTGCCTTGGAGTACTAAAATATATAGTTCTAACAGTGGGGATCTCTAATGAACCTAAAGAGGTTCATGTCTCTGAACCTAATCCCTTTGGTTTAGGCACTCTGAGAGATACAAACTCTTTTTTTCCTTATTTCCTCTATTTCTATACATTTATTAGGCTGAGACTTCTTAGGGAAGTATCATGCCAGAATTTCTTTCTCCAAAAAGGGGGAATCATTCTTGAATTTGACAGTAATCATTAAAAGTAACCAACCAGTTGAGTTAAATGACTCTTTGACGTTTTATTTGTTCTGCCTCTGAAGGTAATAGAGCTGATTATGAGGGGGGGAGGAAGCCTGATTATTTGTCCCTATTTATTTAGCTAGTATCCTTCTTATGGACAAAATTTCCAACTGTTAGCTGGTAATATTCACAGAGCACATCCCATCAAGATTCAAACAGATTCCTCAAAAACTCTTCTCAGAATTAAGCAATACCCTATAAGATGCCCTTCAAGGTATTAAGCCCATAATAGAAGATTACAAGACTCAAGGCTTCATTATCCCTTGTACTAGGCCTTGTAACACTTCCCTTTTACTGGTAAGAAAACCTAAGGACTAGGAGTGGAGGTTCCTTCAGGACTTTCAAGCAATAAACAGCCCTGTTATCCCTTGATACCTGTTGTTCCTAACCCTCATAATTATTTTTTTTTTTTTCCTCATAATTATTAACATCCATTCCCATCAGAAGTAAATTCTTCACTATAATTGATTTATGTAGTACCTTCTTTAGTATTCCAGTTGATAAATTTAGCCAATACTTTTTGCCTTCATTTGGGAAGAAAAACAATTCACCTGGACAGCAATGCCTCAGGGTTTGACTCAGAGGCCTTCTCATTTCTTGAAAATCACGAAGACTGATCTGTATGATAGAAAGTTCCCTAGGGGTCCTATTTGTTGCAATATGAGGATAATTTGTGTCCTTCTCAAGCTTCCTCACAGCAAGAAAGCATCTAATTGCTAAAGTTTTTAGCCTTAAAGGGACAAAGAAAACTTGCAGTTTGCCCAACCTAGGTTTAATATTTAGGGCAGCTGACACCCGAACAAGGCCTGCACTTAGATCCAGACAGACTTAAGGGTGTCCTAAACTTCCCAAAATCCAAATTAAGTGCCAAATGTGAGGATTTCTCAGGCTACTTGGTTATTGTTGAAATTAGATTCCAAGTATCTCTGTTGTGGCCAAACTTCTGTATGTTTTACTCAACAATAACAACCTTGACCCAACTTGATGGGCAGAACAGGATGACATAGCCTTTAAGGCCTTAAAGGAGAGTTTGATGAACCCACTTGCCCTTGGGCAGCCCAATAATCTTATTTCCTTTTTCTTTTGTGTATATGAAAAGGAAGGGAATGCCCTTGAAGTACTCACCCAAAAACATAGGGACCACCATCAACTCATAGGGATTACAGCCAGTAACTGGACTTTGTGGCACATGGATATCCTCTTGCCTTAGAGGCATTATAGCCACAGCCCTTTTGGTTAAGACCACTGAGAAAACTGTTGTGGGTTCCCCTTTAACCATTTTTGTACCTCATGCAGTAAAAGCTCTCTCTTTTTTTTTTTTTTTTTTGTTTTTTGCGCTACATGGGCCTCTCACTAGTGTGGCCTCTTCCATTGCGGAGCACAGGCTCCAGACGCGCAGGCTTAGCAGCCAATGGCTCATGGGCCCAGGCGCTCCGCGGCATGTGAGATCTTCCCGGACCGGGGCACGAACCCGTGTCCCCTGCATCGGCAGGCAGACTCTCAACCACTGCGCCACCAGGGAAGCCCAGTAAAAGCTCTCTTAAATTCTCATCATACTCAATATTTCTCAGCCAGTTGCCTCAGCTCCTATGAAGCCTTTGTTAACTCTTCTTCATGTAACTTTTATGTTGTAATACCTTCACCTTGTTACCTCCATCACTGATGAAGTCCCTCCCAACTGCTTCAAGTTGATTGACCACCTCCTGAGTATTCATGATGATCTGCAGGAAGCTACTTTGGGTAACACTGAATTCTCATTGTTCACTGATGGTTCTTATTTAAAAGGTGACAATGGCAAACATTGTGCTGGGTATGCTATTGCTACTCCTTTTGATGTTATTAAGGCAGCCTCTTTATCTACAGCTCCTTCAGCCCAACAGGCTGAATTATACACTGTGATACTGCAGAAATACAAAAAATTATTAGAAAATAGTATGAACAGTTATGTGCAACAAAATGGACAATGTAGAATAAACAAGTTTCTAGAAACATACAGCCCACCAAAACTGAATCAAGAAGCAATAGATGATTTGAACAGACCCATCACTAGAAGTGAAATAGAATCTGTAATAAAAAATACTAAAATAAAAAACAATTTAAAAATAAATAAAAATTAAAAATGAAATAAAAATAAACAAAACTCTTTGCAAACAAAGTCCAGGACCAGAGGGCTTCACTGGGGAAATCTACTAAACATACAAAGAAGAACTTATATCTATCCTTCTCAAACTTTTCCAAACGATTGAAGAGAGGGAACACTCCCAAAGTCATTCTATGAAGCCACCATCACCCTGATATCAAAGTCAGACAAAGACATAACTAAAATAATTACAGGCCAATATCTCTGATGAATATAGATGCAAAATCATCAACAAAATATTAGCAAACTAAATCCAACAGCACATAAAAAGGATCATACACCATTATCAAATTGGATTCATCACAAGGTCACAAGGATGGTTCCACACAGGCAAGTCAATCAATGTGATAAACCACATCAACAAAAGAAAAGACAAAAACCACATGATCATATCAATAGACGCAGAAAAAGCATTTGATAAAATTCAACATCCATTCATGATAAAAACTCTCACCAAAATGATAGAGAGAAAATATATCAACATAGTAAGAGCTATTTATGACAAACCTACAGCCAACATAATACTCAACAATGAAAAGCTGAAAGCCTTCCTGGTAAATTGAGGAATAAGACAAAGATGCCCACTCTCACCACTTTTATTCAACATAGTATTGGATGTCCTAGCTATAGCAATAAGAAAAGAAAAAGAAATAAAATATATCCAAATAGGAAGAGAAGATGTAAAACTGGCATTATGTGCAGATTACATGATACTCTATACAGAAAAGCCATAAAGACTCCACACAAAAACTATTAGATCTTATAAATGAATTCAGCAAGGTAGCAGGATGCAAAATTACGGAAATACATTGCATTTCTTTACACTAACAATGAAATATCAGAAAGTAAAAAAAAAAAACATCCTGTTTAAAATCACATCAAGAGAAGCATCTCAGCAGCCAGGCGTGCAGTGCCTCGGACGAACAGACCTGGTTGCGGATGCTAGAAGTCCTTTCTTCCCTCTCATGGGCCTTCGCAGCTTGGAAGAGCAGCTTGGAAGAGCTGGTACGAAACTTTCGAGGCCCAGCAGAGGTGGGATGGCATGACCCCGGGCCTCCTGCTAGACCTGCCTACACCTCCAGCCCCACTTGAAACCCCAAAGGCTACATCAGAAATACATCTACATGTGGAACAACTCCTACAGAACACCTACTGAACGGTGGCAGAAGACCTCAGACCTCCCAAAAGGTGTGACAAAACTCAGAGCTAGGGGGACCTTGAAGATGGCGGAAGAGTAAGATGCGGAGATTGCCTTCCTCCCCATGGATACACCAGAAATACATCTACACATGGAACAACTCCTACAGAACACCTACTGAAGGCTGGCAGAAGACATCAGGCCTCCCAAAAGGCAAGAAACTCCCCACATACCTGGGTAGGGCAAAAGAAAAAAAGAAAAAACAGAGACAAAAGAATAAGGACGGCACCTGCACCAGTGGGAGGGAGTTGTGAAGGAGGAAAAGTTTCCACACACTAGGAAGCCCCTTCGCGGGAGGAGACTGCGGGAGGCGGAGGGGGGAGCTTCGGGACCGTGGAGGAGTGCACGGCAACGGGTGCGGAGGCCAAAGCGGGGAGATTCCCGCATAGAGGATCGGTGCCAACCGGCACTCACCAGCCCGAGAGGCTTGTCTGCTCACCCGCCGGGGCGGGCTGGGCTGCGAGCTGAGGCTCGGGTTTCAGTTTCGGACAGAGCCCAGGGAGAAGACTGGAGTTGGCGACTTAAACATAGCCTGAAGGGGTTAGTGCACCACGGCTAGCCGGGAGGGAGTCCGGGAGAAAAGTCTGCACCTGCCGAAGAGGCAAGAGACTTTTTCTTCCCTCTTTGTTTCCTGGTGCGCGAGGAGAGGGGTTTAAGAGCGCTGCTTAAAGAACTCCAGAGATGGGCGCGCGCCGCGGCTAAAGGCGCGAACCCCAGAGTCGGGCGCGAGCCGTGGCTAAAAGTGCAAACCCCAGAGACGGGCGCGAGCGCTAAAAGCGCGGACCCCACAGACGGGCGGGAGACGCTAAGGCTGCTGCTGCTGCCACCAAGGGGCCTGTGTGCGAGCACAGGTCACTCTCCACACCCCTCTTCCACGGAGCCTGTGCAGCCCGCCACTGCCATGTTCCCGGGATCCAGGGACAACTTCCCCGGGAGAACGCACGGCAGGCCTCACGCTGGAGCAACGTCACGCCGGCCTCTGCCGCCGCAGGCCCGCCCCGCACGCAGTGACCCTCCCCCCACCCCCCTCCCACCCCCGCCGGCCTGAGTGAGCCGGAGCCCCCGAGTCAGCGGCTCCTTTAACCCCGTCCTGTCTGAGCAAAAAACAGACGCCCTCCAGCAATCTACACGCAGAGGCAGGGCCAAATACAAAGCTCAGCTCCTGTGAGCTGTGAGAACAAAGAAGAGAAAGGGAAATCTCTCCCAGCAGCCTCAGAAGCAGCGGATTAAAGCTCCACAATCAACTTGATATACCCTGCATCTGTGGAATACCTGAATAGACAACGAATGATCCCAAATTGAAGAGGTGGACTTTAGGAGCAAGATCTATGATTTTTTTCCCTTTTCCTCTTTTTGTGAATGTGTACGTGTATGCTTCCGTGTGAGATTTTGTCTGTATAGTCTTGTTTCTACCATTTGTATCTGTCCATGGTTTTTTTTTAAATTTTTTTCTTAATAATTAATTTTAATTGTAATAACTTTATTATACTTTACCTTCGTTCTTTCTTTCTTTCCTTCCTTCCTTCCTTCCCTCCTTTAGACAACGAATCACCCCAAATTGAGAAGGTGGTCTCTGAGAGCAAGATTTATGATTTTTCCCCCTTTACCTCTTTTTGTGAGGGTGTATGTGTATGCTTCTGTGTAAGATTTTCTCTGTATAGCTTTGCTTCCAACATTTGTCCTAAGGTTCTATCCGTCCCTTTTTTTTTTCTTTTTTCCAAAGATTTTTTAATTCAATAACTTTATTATACTTTATTTTATTTTTACTGTATTTCTTTCTTTCTGTCTTTTTTCCTTCTTTCTCTCCTTCCTTCCATCCTCCCTCCCTCCCTCCCTCCTTTCTGTCCTTCTTTGCTTCTTTCTTCCTTCCTTCCTTTCCTCCTTTCCTTCTTTCTTTCCTCATACTTCTACTAATTCTCTCTACTTTTTCTCCCTTTTATTCTGAGCCATGTGGATGAAAGGCTCTTGGTGCTCCAGCCAGGAGTCAGGGCTCTGCCTCTGAGGTAGGAGAGCCAACTTCAGGACACTGCTCAACAAGAGACCTCCCAGCTCCACATAATATTAAACGGCGGAAATCTCCCAGAGACCTACATCTTAACACTAGCACCCAGCTTCACTCAACGACAAGCAAGCCACAATGCTGGACAACCTATGCCAAACAACTAGCAAAACAGGAACACAACCCCACTCATTAGCAGAGAGGCTGCCTAAAATCATAATAAGGTCACAGACACCCCAAAATACACCACCAGACGTGAAGCTGCCCACTAGAGAGACAAGATCCAGCCTCATCCAGCACAACACAGGCACTAGTCCCCTCCACCAGGAAGCCTACACAACCCACTGAAACAACCTTAGCCACTGGAGACACACATCAAAAACAACGGGAACTGCGAACCTGCAGCCTGCAAAAAGGAGACCCCAAACACAGTAAGATAAGCAAAATGAGAAGACAGAAAAACACACAGCAGATGAAGGAGCAAGATAAAAACCCACCAGACCTAACAAATGAAGAGGAAATAGGCAATCTACCTGAAAAAGAATTCAGAATAATGATAGTAAGGATGATCCGAAATCTTGGAAGTAGAATGGACAAAATGCAAGAAACAGTTAACAAGGACCTACAAGAACTAAAGATGAAACAAGCAATGATGAACAATGCAATAAATGAAATTAAAACCACTCTAGATAGGATCAATAGCAGAATAACTGAGGCAGAAGAACGGATAAGTGACCTGGAAGATAAAATAGTGGAAATAACTACTGCAGAGCAGAATAAAGAAAAAAGAATGAAAAGAACTGAGGACAGTCTCAGAGACCTCTGGGACAACATGAAACACACCAACATTCGAATTGTAGGGGTTCCAGAAGAAGAGAAAAAGAAAGGGACTGAGAAAATATTTGAAGAGATTATAGTTGAAAACTTCCCTAATATGGGAAAGGAAATAGTTAATCAAGTCCACGAAGCACAGAGAGTCCCATACAGGATAAATACAAGGAGAAATACGCCAAGACACATATTAATCAAACTGTCAAAAATTAAACACAAAGAAAGCATATTAAAAGCAGCAAGGGAAAAACAACAAATAACACACAAGGGAATCCCCATAAGGTTAACAGCTGATCTCTCAGCAGAAACCCTACAAGCCAGAAGGGAGAGGCAGGACATACTGAAAGTGATGAAAGAGAAAAACCTGCAACCAAGACTACACTACCCAGCAAGGATCTCATTCAGATTTGATGGAGAAATCAAAACCTTTACAGACAAGCAAAAGCTGAGAGAGTTCAGCACCACCAAACCAGCTTTACAACAAATGCTAAAGGAACTTCTCTAGACAAGAAACACAAGAGAAGGAAAAGACCTATAATAACAAACCCAAAACAATTTAGAAAATGTGAATAGGAACATACATATCGATAATTACCTTAAATGTAAATGGACTAAATGCTCCCACCAAAAGACACAGATTGGCTGAATGGATACAAAAACAAGACCCTTATATATGCTGTCTACAAGAGAACCACTTCAGACCTAGAGACACATACAGACTGAAAGTAAGGGGATGGAAAAAGAAATTCCATGCAAATGGAAACCAAAAGAAAGCTGGAGTAGCAATTCTCATATCAGACAAAATAAGACTTTAAAATAAGGACTATTAAAAGAGACAAAGAAGGACACTACATAATGATCAAGGGATCAATCCAAGAAGAAGATATAACAATTGTAAATATTTATGCACCCAACATAGGAGCACCTCAATACATAAGGCAAATACTAACAGCCATAAAAGGGGAGATCGACAGTAACACATTCATAGTAGGGGACTTTAACACCCCACTTTCACCCATGGACAGATCATCCAAAATGAAAATAAATAAGGAAACACAAGCTTTAAATGATACATTAAACAAGATGGACTTAATTGATATTTATAGGACACTCCATCCAAAAACAACAGAATACACATTTTTCTCAAGTGCTCATGGAACATTCTCCAGGATAGATCATATCTTGGGTCACAAATCAAGCCTTGGTAAATTTAAGAAAATTGAAATTGTATCAAGTATCTTTTCTGACCACAATGCCATGAGACTAGATATCAATTACAGGAAAAGATCTGTAAAAAATACAAACACATGGAGGCTAAACAATACACTACTTAATAATGAAGTGATCACTGAAGAAATCAAAGAGGAAATAAAAAAATACCTAGAAACAAATGACAATGGAGACACAATGACCCAAAACCTATGGGATGCAGCAAAAGCAGTTGTAAGGGGGAAGTTTATAGTAATACAAGCCCACCTTAAGAAGCAGGAAACATCTCGAAAAACAACCTAACCTTGCACCTCAAGCAATTAGAGAAAGAAGAACAAAAAATCCCCAAAGCTAGCAGAAGGAAAGAAATCATAAAAATCAGATCAGAAATAAATGAAAAAGAAATGAAGGAAACGATAGCAAAGATCAATAAAACTAAAAGCTGGTTCTTTGACAAGATAAACAAAATAGATAAACCACTACCCAGACTCATCAAGAAAAAAAGGGAGAAGACTCAAATCAATAGAATTAGAAATGAAAAAGGAGAGGTAACAACTGACACTGCAGAAATAAAAAAAATCATGAGAGATTACTACAAGCAACTCTATGCCAATAAAATGGACAATCTGGAAGAAATGGACAAATTCTTAGAAATGCACAACCTGCCAAGACTGAATCAGGAAGAAATAGAAAATATGAACAGACCAATCACAGGCACTGAAATTGAAACTGTGATTAAAAATCTTCCAACAAACAAAAGCCCAGGTCCAGATGGCTTCACAGGTGAATTCTATCAAACATTTAGAGAAGAGCTAACACCTATCCTTCTCGAACTCTTCCAAAATATAGCAGAGGGAGGAACACTCCCAAATTCCTTCTACGAGGCCACCATCACCTTGATACCAAAACCAGACAAGGATGTCACAAAGAAAGGAAACTACAGGCCAATATCACTGGTGAACATAGATGCAAAAATCCTCAACAAAATACTAGCAAACAGAATCCAACAGCACATTAAAAGGATCATACACCATGATCAAGTGGGGTTTATCCCAGGATGCAAGGATTCTTCAATATACGCAAATCTATCAATGTGATAAACCATATTAACAAACTGAAGGAGAAAAACCATATGATCATCTCAATAGATGCAGAGAAAGCTTTTGACAAACTTCAACATTCATTTATGATAAAAACCCTGCAGAAAGTAGGCATAGAGGGAACTTTCCTCAACATAATAAAGGCCATATATGAGAAGACCACAGCAAACATCATCCTCAATGGTGAAAAACTGAAAGCATTTACACTAAGAACAGGAACAAGACAAGGTTGCCCACTCTCACCACTGTTATTCAACATCGTTTTGGAAGTTTTAGCCACAGCCATCAGAGAAGAAAAGGAAATAAAAGGAATCCAAATCGGAAAAGAAGTAAAGCTGTCACTGTTTGCAGATGACATGATACTATACATAGAGAATCCTAAAGATGCTACCAGAAAACTACTAGAGCTAATCAATGAATTTGGTAAAGTAGCAGGATACAAAACTAATGCACAGAAATCTCTGGCATTCCCATATACTAATGATGAAAAATCTGAAAGTGAAATCAAGAAAACACTCCCATTTACCATTGCAAGAAAAAGAATAAAATATCTAGGAATAAACCTAGCTAAGGAGACAAAAGACCTGTATGCAGAAAATTATAAGACACTGGTGAAAGAAATTAAAGATTATACAAATAGATGGAGAGATATACCATGTTCTTGGATTGGAAGAATCAACATTGTGAAAATGACTCTACTACCCAAAGCAATCTACAGATTCAATGCAATCCCTATCAAACTACCACTGGCATTTTTCACAGAACTAGAACAAAAAATTTTGCAATTTGTATGGCAACACAAAAGACCTCGAATAGCCATAGCAATCTTGAGAACGAAAAAAGGAGCTGGAGGAATCAGGCTCCCTGACTTCAGACTATACTACAAAGCTACGGTAATCAAGACAGTATGGTACTGGCACAAAAACAGAAAGATAGATCAATGGAACAGGATAGAAATCCCAGAGATAAACCCACGCACATATGGTCACCTTATCTTTGATAAAGGAGGCAGGAATGTACAGTGAAGAAAGGACAGCCTCTTCAATAAGTGGTGCTGAGAAAACTGGACAGGTACATGTAAAAGTATGAGCTTAGATTACTCCCTAACACCATACACAAAAATAAGCTCAAAATGGATTAAAGACCTAAATGTAAGGCCAGAAACTATCAAACTCTTAGCCGAAAACAGGCAGAACACTCTATGACATAAATCACAGCAAGATCCTTTCTGACCCACCTCCTAGAGTAATGGAAATAAAAACAAAAATAAACAAATGGGATCTAATGAAACTTTAAAGCTTTGGCACAGCAAAGGAAACCATAAACAAGACCAAAAGACAACCCTCAGAATGGGAGAAAATATTTGCAAATGAAGCAACTGACAAAGGATTAATCTCTAAAATTTACAAGCAGCTCATGCAGCTCAATAACAAAAAAACAAACAACCCAATCCAAAAATGGGCAGAAGACCTAAATAGACATTTCTCCAAAGAAGATATACAGAATGCCAACAAACACATGAAAGAATGCTCAACATCATTAATCATTAGAGAAATGCAAATCAAAACTACAATGAGATATCATCTCACACCAGTCAGAATGGCCATCATCAAAAAATCTAGAAACAATAAATGCTGGAGAGGGTGTGGAGAAAAGGGAACCCTCTTGCACTGCTGGTGGGAATGTGAATTGGTTCAGCCACTGTGGAGAACAGTATGGAGGTTCCTTAAAAAACTACAAATAGAATTACCATATGACCCAGCAATCCACTACTGGGCATATACCCTGAGAAAACCAGAATTCAAAAAGAGTCATGTACCAGAATGTTCATTGCAGCTCTATTTACAATAGCCCGGAGATGGAAACAACCTAAGTGCCCATCATCGGATGAATGGATAAAGAAGATGTGGCACATATATACAATGGAATATTACTCAGCCTTAAAAAGAAACGAAATTGAGCTATTTGTAATGAGATGGATAGACCTAGAGTCTGTCATACAGAGTGAAGTAAGTCAGAAAGAAAGAGACAAATACCGTATGCTAACACATATATATGGAATTTAAGGGGAAAAAATGTCATGAAGAACCTAGGGGTAAGACAGGAATAAAGACACAGACCTACTGGAGAACGGACTTGAGGATATGGGGAGGGGGAAGTGTGAGCTTTGACAGGGCGAGAGAGAGTCATGGACATATACACACTAACAAACGTAGTAAGGTAGATAGCTAGTGGGAAGCAGCCGCATGGCACAGGGATATTATCTCGGTGCTTTGTGACAGCTTGGAGGGATGGGATAGGGAGAGTGGGAGGGAGGGAGACACAAGAGGGAAGACATATGGGAACATATGTATATGTATAACTGATTCACTTTGTTATAAAGCAGAAATTAACACACCATTGTAAAGCAATGATACCTCAATAAACATGTTAAAAAAGAAAATCACATCAAGAAAAAAAAACTCTAACCAAGGAGGTGAAATGTATAATTCTCAGCATATAATTCTCTTATATGCTGAGAATTATAAAACACTGTAAAAAAAATCAAAGATGATTCTTTGGAAATTAAAAGAGATCCTATGCTCTTGGACTGAAGAATTGATATGGTTAAAATGGCCATCCTACCCAAAGCAACACACGGATTTAACACGATCCCTATCAAATTACCCCTGACATTTTTCACAGAACTAGAAAAAATAAGCCTAAAATTTATATGGAACTATAAAAGACCCAGAATTGCCAAAGCAATCCTGAGGAAAAAGAACAAATGTGGAAGTATAACCCTTCCAGACTTCAGACAACAGTGCAAAGCTACAGTAATCAAAACAACATGTTACTGGCACAAAAACAGACATATAGATCAATGGAGCAGAATAGAGAGTCAGAAATAAACCCACACATCTACAGTCAATTAATCTTCAACAAAGGAGGCAAGATTATACAATGGAGAAAAGGGAGTCTCTTCAGCAAGTGGTGTTGGGAAAGGCGGATAGCTGCACATAAATCAATGAAGTTAGAACACTCCCTCATACCATATATAAAAATAAACTCAAAATGGCTTAAAGACTTAAATATAAGACAAGACACCATAAAATTCCTAGAAGAGAACATAGGCAAAATATTCTCTGATATAAACCATCACAGTATTTTCTTAGGTTAGTCTCCCAAAGCAAAAGAAATAAAAGCAAGAATAAACAAATATGACCTAATCAAACTTATAAGCTTTCAACAGTGAAAGAAACTGTAAACAAAATGAAGAGATAGCCTATGACTGGGAGAAAATACTTGCAAACGATGTGACCTACAAGGGATTAATTTCCAAAATATATAAACAGCTCATACAACTCAATATCAAAAAAACATACATCACAATTTTAAAAATGGGCAGAAGACATAAATAGACATTTCTACAAAGAAGGCGTACAGATGGCCAACAGGCACATGAAAAGATGCTCAACGTCTTACTACATTACTAGAGAAATGCAAATCAAAAGTACAAATGAAGTATCACCTCTCACTGGTCAGAATGCCTATCATCAAAAAGCTACAAATAGTAAATGCTGGAGATAGTGTGGGGGAAAGGGAACCCTCCTACACTGTTGGTGGGAATGTAAGTTGGTGCAGCCACTATGGAAAACAGTAAGGAAGTTCCTTAAAATAGTAAAAATAAAGTTACCATATGATCTAGGAATCCCACCCCTGGGCATATATCTTGAAAAGACAAAAACTCTTAATTCGAAAAGATACATGCACCCCAGTTAGTTCATAGCAGCACTATTTATAATACCTAAAACATGGAAGCAACACAAGTGCCCATCAACAGATGACTGGCTTAAGAAGATTTCATATACATATATATATGCTACCATGGAATATTAATCATAAAAAAGAACATGTTGCAGCAACATGGATGGATCTAGAGATTATCATACGAAGTGAAATAAGTCAGACAGAGAAAGGCAAATATCCCATGATGTCACTTATATGTAGAATCTTAAAAATAGTACAAATGAACTTATTTACAAACCAAACAGACTCACAGACATAGAAAACAAATTTACAGTTACCAAAGGGGAAGGAGGGGATAAATTAGAAATATGGGATTAACAGATACACACTACCATATATAAAAACAATAAGCAATAAGGATTTACTGTACAGCCCAGGGAACTATATTCAAGATCTGGTAACAGCCTATAATGGTAATATAGGTAATATATATATAACTGAATCACGTTGCTGTATACCTGAAACTAATACAATATTACAAATCAATCATACTTCACTGAAAATGAATAAATTTAAAAAAAAGACAATTGGCAAAATTTGTAGAGACCCTCCAAATACCTTGGCCAAAAGCATTGCCATTGGTCTTTCTAAATTTCAGACTTACCACTTGAAGAACTTATAAATTCTCATCCTTTGAGATAGTCACAGGATTCCTGATGCACTTGGCTCCTGCTTCTTTTGACCCACAACTGATAAAAGGACAGATATTCCAATATTTCAAAGGCCTAATTGCTTCTATTAAAAATAACTATACTTTAACAGAGCAATCTTTTCACAATGCACTTTCTGGAGACAAAGTCCTTAAGCATCCCACCTTGCAACCTGGAGACTTCCTCTACTGGATAAAGCACCTCCAGATAAATTATCTTCAACCTCATTGGAGAGGACCCTATCAGGTACTACTAACCAACCCTTGTGCCACCAAACTCTAAGGAACAGTCTTTTGGATTCCCATGACAAACCTAAATAAAGCACTGAACATTGACTGGATCTGCACATCATCTGGTGATCTGAAAGTAAAAATTTCCCGGAATTGAAGCAGATGACAGCTAATAAGACAACTTTCTCAAGATACCTGGACCAGGCCTGTTAGAAGTTTGTCACCAGATCTTAATGATTATATAACGCTTCAGATGATCTCCAAATACGATCTTGATAACATATGGACTTTAGATAAAAAGTGCTATTTCTTCTTGTGACTCCAATAGGTTTCCAATCTGTGTACTTTCCCTCCAACTTGAAACACTACATCCAGAAAAGATCTTTCTTGGCATGGAGAGACAAAAGGCCACTGAAACTAGAACACCTGACTCTTGATCAGCAGTGTTTTCAGAGAAAGATCTTGATCAAATGAAGAAAATATTTTTTAAAATAATAATAAACAGAAACCTCAGTTAAATAGAGTCATAAGACCAGAGAGACCTGAAAGCTCTCTCTGCCTGTGATGATAGCAGAATCCAACAGGGAGAAGAAAGACTCCTCTTCTTTCCTGGCAAGAACTCAGCCAATGAAAAGGCATGGACTCTTTTTTACTATGGCCCTCTCAACTTCTTTTTCTTCTCTATGAAAGCGTTCTCCTTCCCTTGCTGTGTAGAGCCTTACATGTGGCTTGCCAGGTGGCAGACCCCAAATTGCACTTCTCTGCTAATCCTGAATAAACCCATCTTTGCTACAGAGATATCTGGCAGTCTATTTATTTCAGGTCAACATTTCTAGCTTCCAATTTTTTATAAAAATAGATACACTGAATTTTACTCTTTTTTTTAACCAAAAGTCTATATTCTCCATTGCATCTTCTTAGTTCCTCCTGCTATATGAATAGTGCCAAAACTAGCAGGCTAGCCAATTTTTAATCCTACAAAAGAAATACAGCAGAGTTGAGAAACATACATTGTTTCTTCTACTTTGGCTCTTTGTTTCTTTAGCAGTAGATCTGCACCACCATTATGTGTGTGTATTTTAACTTTCATTGGTTTCTGCCTGTATATACGAATATCATCATTTCAACAGTCAGGTTTCTAACTTATCAAAGCAAGAAAACTTAACATCTGTATACACAAATTACACATGGAGCTCAGGCATGCAGGATAAAGAGAAAAGGGTAATAGGAAGTAGAATCAAAGTTTATTAAAATATAATTTTATGCCTGATTTGGTTAGAATTGGTCTGATTTCATTTGCACTTCACATCAGCAGCTGCTAATTTGGTATAATTTGGAACCATAAATTATTGATGACAAAACATAATTAAATTTCTTAACAAGTTTAAGGAGCTTGAAGGTTTTTTTCTGTTATAAAGAGGGAGAAAAACCTTACGACATACAGTGAAGGATATTACGTAAAAGGAGTATGCTTTATGTAATGCTCTATGAAGGCTTTAGTTTAGGAACAAAACAAAAATTTTATGGAGATGAAATGACATTTCTTCTCTTCTACTCATGAATTTGACAATATCCCCAGTGTTTTTCTTCTTCTTCCTCTTCCCCCCTCCTGTCTCCTCTTCTTCTCTCCCTTTTACTTCCCCTCCCCTTCCCTCTTCCTCTTCCTCTTTTTCTCCTCCTCCTCCTTCTTCTCCTTCTACTTCTTGAGCTTCTCATTAACTGGAGTCCTAGCGTTCTGCCATGAACTAATGCTGTGTTCTGGCTAACACAGACCACAAAACAAGTATTAGCAGCCTCAGAAGAATTTGATGTAAAAAAAAAACACACCTGGAACAATTAGGTCAATTTCAAATTAATAATGCTTCCCCATTTTGAACTGTAGGACGTTTATATTTAACTGGATTGTCATAAAAAGAGAGATAGAGTGAGGCAGATCTTCAGCAAAATTATAAAGGAAATGGTATGATGAAAGAATATGTGTACTGATATAGAATAAGATAGAAGAAATTGAAAAGAGTACATAAAATAAAGGAATAAAAACAATTTCATTTTAGATTATTAAATATAGTATAACCTCCTTGAAGTTAAATAGTATCGGTCAATTACATTTTATATCCAAGAAATCTAGCAATGATCTTTTCCACTCAGTGAACTACTGTAGGTTTAAATTAGTTAACATGAACTGGGTAAAATTGCAAATAAACACAATTACATTTAGAAGAATGCAAGTCCTGTGATTTTAAAATATCATCCTTCCATTCTATAAGAGAGGATGCTCAAGATGAGCTATGTTCCTTAAAGAGAAAATAAAAATTGCATTAGTGAAAAAGTCTATGAATCTTTTTTTTTTTTTTTTTTTTTTTTCGATACACGGGTCTCTCATTGTTGTGGCCTCTCCCATTGTGGAGCACAGGCTCTGGATGCGCAGGCTCAGTGGCCACGGATCACAGGCCCAGCTGCTCCATGGCATGTGGGATCTTCCCAGACTGGGGCTCGAACCCACGTCCCCTGCATTGGCAGGCAGACTCTCAACCACTGCGCCACCAGGGAGGCCCAGTCTATGAATCTTTAAAAAAAATAGACATATTCAAATATAGATTTATAAAATCATACCATGTCAGAAACAAAGGAAGCTCAAAATTTATCTAATCTAAGCTCCACTTTTACATTTAAATAAATACATAAATCCAAGGAAATCTTGGAGAAATGCTTTCTTGGAGGAAGAAAAGCTTGAGGAGCATAAGGTAGTTTTCCAAAGCAAATGTTATCTGGTCGGCTGCAAGAAGCTGAACACAGCTGTCTATGGTCAAAGAAAACGCTAACCCGTGACAGCCTCAGATATCCTTCAGATGCTTAGGTACTTCCAGAATTCTGGGCGAGTTCAGCATGCAATGGAGATGTTAGTAAAAGTGAAGTTGGCAACTTAATGCAATGTGAATACCAGAAGCCAAAGATAGAAGCAAGTCCTTCATGAGAGCAGACAAAAGCCAATAATGCAAGGATTGAGTGGCTGATATTGTCCTGAGTTTGAAACAAATGAGTTCCTGTTATCAGACATAGCAAGACAAAGTCAATTTCCCTGGCAAGTTGAACTTAAACAATAGAGCTTGGCTAGAGGCCAGTTTTATACTAACTGATGCTCTTTAAGTTACAAAAAATGTATGGTTTAAAAGAGCCATTGTTCTTTCTGGGTTTTTAGGAGGCTTCTTTCTAATAAAGTGCAGGGACTCTAAGCTGTTGAGAAGAAGGAACTGGTCAAGGTCCAACAATTAGCAAATAACAGGTTTAGAACTAGAACCTGGATTTTCTAATACCTGAGTTGTTCTGTAATTCACTACATTTCTTTACTGTTGATGCTCTAGGAATACAAGAAGCAGGCAAACAATTTTCATATTTACTATAACAATTATAAATGTTTATGCACCCAACATAGAAGCACCTCAAAACATAAGGCAAATACTAACAACCATGAAAGGGGAAATTGACAGTAACACAATGATAGTAAGGGACTTTAACACCCCACTTACACCAATGGACAGATCATCCAAACAGAAAATAAATAAGGAAACACAAGCTTTAGATGACACAATAGACCAGATAGGTTTAAACTGATATTTACAGAACATTCCACCTGAAAGTGGCAGAATAAACTTTCTTCTCAAGTGCACATGGAACATTCTCCAGGATAGATCACATCTTGGGTCAAAAATCAAGCCTCAGAAAATTTAAGAAAACTGAAATCACATCAAGCATCTTTCTGACAACAACACTATGAGACTGGAAATCAGTTATAGGAAAAAAAACTGTGAAAAACACAAATACATGGAGGCTAAACAGTGTGCTACTAAATAACCAAGAGATCACTAAGAAATCAGAGAAGAAATAAAAAAATAAATAGAAAATGACAACGAAAACACCACGACCCAAAACCAATGGGATGCAGCAAAAGCAGTTCTAAGAGGGAATTTTATAGTAATTCAATCTTACCTCAAGAAACAAGAAAACTCTCAAACAATCTAACCTTACACCTAAAGCAACTAGAGAACGAAGAACAAAGAAAACCCAAAGTCAGCAGAAGGAAAGAAATCATAAAGATCAGAGCAGAAATAAAAGAAATAGAAATGAAGAAAACAATAGCAAAGATCAATAAAAATAAAAGTTGGTTCTTTGAGAAGATAAACAAAATTGATAAATCCTTAGCCAGACCCATCAAGAAAAAAAGGGAGAGGATACAAATCAATAAAATTAGAAAAAGGAGAAATCACAATTAACACCACAGAAATACAAAGAATTATAATACTACTACTAACAACTATATGCCAATAAAATGGACAACCACGAAGAAATGGACAAACACTTGGAAAGGTACAATTTTTCAAGACTGAACCAGGAAGAGTTAGAAAATATAAACAGACCCTATCACAAGTAATGAAATTGAAACTGTAATTTTAAATCTTCCAACAAACAAAAGTCCAAGACCAGACAGCTTTACAGGAGAATTCTATCAAACATTTAGAGAAGAGCTAACACCTATCCTTCTCAAACTCTTCCAAAAAATTGCAGACGGATGAACACTCCCAAATTCATTCCACGAAGCCAACATCACCTTGATACCAAAACCAGAAAAAGATATCACAAAAAAAGAAAATTATAGACCAATATCACTGAGAAACATAGATGCAAAAATTCTCAACAAAATACTAGTAAACAGAATCCAACAACATTTTAAAAGGATCATACACCATGATCAATAGGGATTTATCCCAGGAATGCAAGGATTCTTCAATATACGTAAATCAATGTGATATATATTATCAAATTAAGGAATAAAAACCATAGGATCATCTCAATAGATGCAGAATACACTTTTGACAAAATTCAACACCAATTTATGATAAAATTGCTCAAGAAAATGGGTATAGACATACCTTATCATAATACAGGCCACATATGACAAAGCCACAGTAAATATCATACTCAATGGTTTAAAACTGAAAGCATTTCTACTAAGATTAGGAAGAAGACAAGGATGGACACTCTCACCACTCTTATTCAACATAGTTTTGGAAGTTTTAGCCACAGCAATCAGAGAACAAAAGAAATAAAAGGAATCCAAATTGGAAAAGAAGAAGTAAAACTGTCACTGTTTGCAGATGACATGATACTATACATAGAGAATCTAAAGATGTCACCAGAAAACTACTAGAACTAATCAATGAATTTGGTGAGGTTTCAGGACACAAAATGAATGCACAGAAATCTCTGGCATTCCTATACACTTACAACGAAAAATCTGAAAGAGAAATTAAGGAAACAATCCTGTTTACCAAAGCAACAAAAAGAATAAAATACCTAGGAATAAACCTACCTAAGGAGACAAAAGACCTGTATGCAGAAAACTATAAGACACTGGTGAAAGAAATCAAAGATGATGTAAACAGATGGAGAAATATACCATGCTCTTGGATTGGAAGAATCAATATGGATTGGAAGAATCGATATTGTGAAAATAACTATACTACCCAAAGCAATCTACAGATTCGATGCAATCCCTATCAAACTACCAATGGTATTCTCCACAGAATTAGAACAAAAAATTTTACAATTTGTATGAAACAAAAAAGACCCTGAATAGCCAAAGCAATCTTGAGAAAGAAAAATGGAGCTGGAGGAATCATGCTCTCTGACTTCAAACTATAATATAAAGCTATAGTAATCAAGGCATTATAGTACTGGCACAAAAACAGAAATATAGTTCAGTGGTACTGGATAGAAAGCCCAGAGATAAACCCACACACGTATGCTCAACTAATTTATGACAAAGGAGGCAAAAACTTACAATGGAGAAAAGACAGCCTCTTCAATAAGTGGCGCTGGGAAAACTGGACAGCTACAGGTAAAAGAATGAAATTAGAACACTCCCTAACACTGTACACAAAAATAAAGTTCAAATGGATTAAAGACCTAAATATAAGACACGACACTATAAAACTCTTAGAGGAAAACATAGGAAAAACACTCTTTGACATAAACCACAGCAAGATCCTTTTTGACCCACCTTCTAGGATAATGAATATAAAAACAAAAATAAAGAAATGGGACCTAATTAAACTTAAAAGCTTTTGCACAGCAAAGGAAACCATAAACAAGAAGAAAAGACAACCCTCAGAATGGGAGAAAATATTTGCAAATGAAACAACGGACAAAGGATTAATCTCCAAAATATATAAATAGCTCATGGAGCTCAATATCAAATAAACAACCCAACTGAAAAATGGGCAGACTTAAATAGACATTTCACCAAAGAAGACATACAGATGGCCAAGAGGCACATGAAGGGATGCTCAACATCACTGGCTATTAGAGAAATACAAATCAAAACTACAATGAGGTATCACCTCACACTGGTCAGAAAGGCCATCATCAAAAAATCTAGAAACAATAAATGCTGGAAAAGGTGTGGTGAATAGGGAACCTTCCTGCACTGTTTGTGGGAATATTAATTGATACATGGAGAACAGTATTAATTAATTAATAATTAATAATTAATTAATATTGATTGATACCATGGAGAACAGTATGGAGGTTCCTTAAAAAACTAAAAAAATAGAACTACCATATGACCCAGCAATCCCACTACTGGGCATATACCCTAAGAAAACCATAATTCAAAAAAGACATATACCACAATGTTCACTGCAGCACTATTTTCAATAGCTAGGACATGTAACCAACTTAAATGTCCATTGACCAATGAATGGATAAAGAAGATTTGGTACATATATATACAATGGAATATTACTCAACCATAGAAAGGAACAAAACTGAGTTATTTGTAGTGAGGTGGATGGACCTAGAGTCTGTCATACAGAGTGAAGTTAAGTCAGAAAGAGAAAAATACCATATGCTAATGCACGTAAATTGAGCTTAAAACAAATGGTACTGATGAACCTAGTGGCAGGGCAGAAATAAAGACACAGACATAGAGAATGGACTTGGGGACATGGGAGGAGTGGGGAGGGGAAGGTGGGGCAAAGTGAGAGTAGCACTGACATATATACACTACCAAATGTATAATAGTTAGCTAGTGGGAAGCAGCAGCATAGCACAGGGAGATCAGCTTGGTGCTTTGCAACGACATAGAGCTGAGGGATAGGGAATGTGGGAGGGAGTTTCAAGAGGGAGGGGATATATGCATGTAAATGGCTGATTCACTTTGTTGTACAACAGAAGCTAACACAGCATTGTGAAGCAATTATACTCTAATAAAGATGTATAACAAATAATAAAATAAAATAAAAATACTGAAAAAAACAATGAAAGTAACCCAAAGTATGGTACAAAAATTCAAATTGACCACTCCAAATAATAAAATTAGTATAGCCTTCTCCTTCCTCTCCACCAGCTTTCCATTTCAGATGAAACAGTCTTTAAATAATATAAAAAGGAAAGTATATAATAGGTGTAAGAAATATAGGGTTTAGTTTATTATCTTAGAAGAGGGGAAGGTTTTCTAAGCATGATAACAAAACCCAGAAACACAGAGGGAAAGATTTTTTAATTGTTTGCATAAAAATATCTGTATGAATAAAATACCATGACCAGCATCAAAAGACAAAAAATAAATAGTATATGAAACACATCTGACAAGGAATAGTTAGGCTTTTTGATTGTTTGTTTTCACTATAGAAATAGTTATTATAAACCAATTTACTAGAAAAATGATGAATAATAACAAGCAGTTCATAAAATAAAAATAAAGGTGGGGCAGGATGATAGCTAATAAATACAGGAAAAGAAAGCTAATCCTACTGAGAAAACAAGCAGAATAAATTTAAAAAAAAAAACAACTAGGGGAAAAGGTTAACAAGGGAAACTCTCACATTGGCACATACTGATCATTTTGATAGCAGTAATTCTGTTTATCCCTTAGTGTGGCTATACAGTTTGAAGATATGTTTTGGGAGTGACACCTCTCTTACAATATTGCACCAGATGGGTTATGTACAACTCTTTGCAGAGTATGGTTTGATGTCATAATTGTTGCTATTTTACCAGTTATGCACGATCTAAGAAATTTAACCACTTGTCTGTTTTCCATATTAGAAATCTCACAGTGTTCAAAAAACCCTAAATGACAATAAGCAGTATTCACTACTTTCATCTGATGCTACGTGGCCTCGCTAACCTAAATTCCCCCAAACTTTAACCTCAGAATAATTCAGGTCCCTTCTGGAACTTGGGGTCTCTGAATTGGGTAGTGTCTTAGTTGTTCTATTAATGAAACATTTACTGCTTATTTTTTCAGATAATATCCTGTAGCCATTCTGACTCAAGCAGAATTTTAACATATTAATATCAGTTGCAATCTTTATCCTATAGAAAAATATACTAGCAATTATTTCAGAAAGTTTAGTGACTGAGGAAAAGAGCTTCCAGATTTTGGCCAGTACTTCTAGTACAGACTTCTCCAACTTTCCTCTAATGTCTACACTTACACAGATAAATAAAGGATACTTATACCCGAAGTGAAGAAGATTGGTGGAGAGTACCATATTAGAATCTAGGTGGAATAGTGCTCTAATACAGATGAAACTGGATTGAGAAAAATCTTCCCAAGGTTAGATTTATGGTAGTCCTATGCATATAAGGAAAAACCCATTGCATCATGCAACAAAAGAAATTATATACCTAATATAGAGAAACATGAACGGTATCATCAGGAAAACTTGGCTACTGTAGTCTCTTTCTACAACTTCAAAAATACTATGTGAAATATTATTACATTTCCCCACCCACCTGCTCTTATCTAATAATTCCAAAGAAAAGGATACAAAAATTCTGTAAAAGAAAACAAAAATCTGTACAAAACAAAATCTGGACAGGATGAAGGAACGCTTGATAAAACTGTAGCATTCTGGGGTGGTTATTCCTGAAATCAATAGGACAGAGGTAGTAGAACTTCTGAGTGGTTTTACATAATAGCAATTTGCATTTTTTCATATCCTATTTACTCATAACATTAGGAGTCATAAGTTATTTTGATATTTTGACTTTTAGTCATAAGTCAATAAGTTATAAGAAAATACTATCTAGGAAAACAGATTTGTACTAGGTCTAAAATTGTTAATAATTGGGGGTTTTGAAAGTTTTGAGAACTGCTCACAGCACTCTCAGATCCAGCATAAACTTTGAGAAGGAAATTTATCCATGTACAAATGGAAAGTTCATGCAAAGGGAATTCCACTGATCAAGTCTCTCATCACGTATGGGAAGGGAAAAAAAAAAAATGGAACTCAGAAAATAGATCCTGAAAAACTAGAGAGAAAAAGAGCAGCTGAGGATCAGAAAAGCACACTTCTAAAAAATAATCCACTGTTGTATTGTCCAATTCATTTGCTAAAGAAACAAAAAAATCCTTATTGCTCACAGATGTAAGCAGGTAATAGTTTTATATCTCCAGAGTGTAATAAGACATGCCCTTTGTGAAACAGACATGGAAAGTCACAAGAAAAGTGTAGCTGAGATCAAAATATCATAATATGAAAGGGAAATCAAAATTGATAAGGCAAGGAGCTGGAACTCAAATAGCACTGACAGTCATACTGAGATGTTGAAGATTAGAATTGCTTCTCTAAAACTAGTATCAGTGAGGGGAAGGGCAAAGGAGAGGTGCTCCCAGAATGTAAAGAAAAGTGTAAATAATTAAAGCATGAACAAGAAGATAATCATAACAGGATGAGATAACAAATAAATTAATGGTATTCCAGGCTCAGAGATCACCACAAATGGAACAAGTGCTATACAAAACAAATGAAAGCCTTAAGAAGTTAACAGAAATTTAAACTCATAAGGACATTTAAAGAATAACAAAACATGACTACGTACTTTTTATTTCAGAAAACAAATTATTCAGTACCTGAAATGCTCTAAGGACATCAATAAATCAAAGTGGGGAGACATGATTATTTCAATAGATGTTAAAAATACCTTTTAAAAAATTCATCAGTTGAAGAATTAAAATGAAAACTCTAATAAAATTTATTAAACTCTGATTAGGGAAGAAAAAATATCTATATCCTTAACATGGTAAAGATTATGTCTTAAAATGACACTCAACATCAGTGTAACAATCTAACACACAAGCCATTTCCTTTAGCATGAAGAACAAAATAAAGATACCCATTGACGGCATATTATCATGCTATATGTAATAAATTCAAAGAGGTGATCCATTACACAATTAAATCACGAGAAGTCATTAAGAACCCTGTATACTAGCATTAACATTTGAAAATATATAGGAAAAAAATATGGGAAAATATTTGCAAAGAGGAATACCAAAACAAGAAATTCAGCTACAAATCTTAACTGTATATTATAAAAAAACAAAATATAAACACTTTACCATGGTTATCTAGATCCTTTATTATGTAATATCTTTATACATCTCCAACGTCAGTTTGAGCCTGTCCCCATTTCCCACTGAACTACAGATACATGGGTCACCTTTCCTTTCCTTCAACAAGCTGTTTTCTACCTTCAAGATTTTGCATAGGCTGTTCTCTTTCCCTGGAATTCTTACTGTCAGTTATTTATTTAGTACTGCCAACTCTAGCACCAGTTCAAGTTTTCTTTAAATTTTGCATCCTTAGAAAATCTTTCCCAGGACATCCATCAAAATAAAATGCATCCTACCGCCATGCATATACATTTTGTGATCTCAGCAACTTGATTTTCACTTTCATAGGTAATTTTTTCATTTGTAATTTCAAATTGTCTCCTACACTCTAAGTGTCATAATGACAGAAATCACAAAGTATGCAGACATTTTATAAATATTGGAAAGAAAAAATGAAAATAATGATATGTGGACAGGAGTACTCAATATTCTTGGATGTTACTCTATACGTCCCTATTGATAAATAAATTTCAGGTACTTTAGATCAAACTCCTGATTAACAAAGTAATTGTGAAGTTCAAAATAATAACAATCAATAATGGCTAAGTTCGGAATAATTCCTAAGGAATCAATAATTGGGAACATGATAAATCATTTAGCAAAAGGTAGATAATTCAGTAAAATGTTGATTTGACAAGAGACTAACCATTTGGGGAAAATATGGTTGATGCTTATACATCAAAATAAATCCTAGTGGAATTAAAATTTTAAACATTAAAAAAAGAAACCAAAAATATATGGAAGAAAACCTAGCTAAATATTTATATTCTCATTGTGAGGAAGTCAATTCTAAGGATGATTTTAATTGCTGCTTAGAATACATTTTTCAATAATTTTAATTTAGAAATGATCAAAATAAAAATACAGTTGAGATAGCATAATTAGGTAAACAAAAAATATACAAAACAAATTATTAATAGCCTTTATATATAAAGCAACGAATAAATCCATAAGTAAAGTGAAAACACACTTTAAATGAAGATAATTGTTAATTTAGCAAACTGAAAATTGTTTTAAAAGAGAGTCACTAGGGCTTCCCTGGTGGCGCAGTGGTTGAGAGTCCGCCTGCCGATGCAGGGGACACGAGTTCGTGCCCCGGTCTGGGAGTATCCCACGTGCCGCCGAGCGGCTGGGGCCATGAGCCATGGCCGCTGGGCCTGCGCGTCCGGAGCCTGTGCTCCGCAACAGGAGAGGCCACGGCCAGCGTAAGAGCCACTAATTAGCATTTGTTTAAGAGAAAAGGATGATCACATACATGGCTTGTAGAAATATAATATAAATTGATACATGCATTAGTGATATTTAAATACTTTATTTTCTTCCACTCATCACTCCTTCTAAATTCTATTCTTAAGAAACAATCATGGCTATGCTAAAATATTTCCATTTGTTCATAACATTGAAAATTTTCCAAAAAATTGAAACATTTTAATTAAAGACGCATATTTTAGCATTTGTAGATAACAGAATCCTAATTTTCACGGTAAATTTAAAGTCTCAAATAGTAATTTATTTTTTGTTAATATTAATGACTAAAACAGAGATATGGCTTATTTTATTAATATTTATGATTAATATCACTTTAATTTCTTATAAATTTATTTTACTTATTTACAGAGCAAATAAGCAATAAAAATGAAGCTATTAAGGTGAACATATTATTTATGTCAGCAGTTGAGAATGAATGTTGGAACTTAAAGTCAGCAACCAATTCAATTCTGTATTTATATTGATAACATACTGGTGTGAAAAGTTCTTAATTGTCTACAAGGAAGTACACAAAACAAGCAGCTTTAATGGCAACTCTTTTTTTAAGCTCATCAAGAAGTCACAGAATCCTCTTGTACTGGTCCTGGTACATGAGATGGTAGTAAAGAATATGATTTTTATACTTTAATCACAAACCTAACCAGAACTTCTATTCTTTACTATTAATAATTTATATAATGATCAGTCTCCTAAAATCAACTCACAAACTGCTTATAATGCCTGAAGTTCAGTTGTTATTATGTAATTATTTCTCAAGTATATCTACTTGCTTTACCTACTATCACTTGTGAAAATGTAGTCATTTTCATGATTTAACGTAAGTGACTAGGCTTAAGTTAAAACAAGCTAATAAACAAATACCAGTGCAGAGCAACAATCTTTCAAATCAATGACATATTTATATGAAGTACAAAGTACATGCAATAAAGTTTATCCTGAATTCTGCACAAAAATGACTTAGTGTTGCAACATTCAGCAGTGCTAACCTCTGTTTTGTGGCACATGTATGTCTGTGTAGCTGTTTTCTCTTTTAAAGTTTGAATAATAAAGATTTATAGAGTAAAATTCTAATCTGTTCAAAAATCTTTGAAATAATTTTTCAATTTGAAAAACTATTTACTGGTCATATTCTGGTCTAAGTACTTTTGTGTCTTTGCACATTTGCTAGGAAAAAAATTAAAAAGGAACAATTAACTCTGAAATAATCCTTGAATACATTGGATTCTGTATCTGAAGGACATAGGAACAAAACCTCCTTTTCTTAATTGATTTTGATGTTAAGGAATATATCAAAGAAAACATCAAAATACACATAGCCTGTATTTCTGTCCTTTAAGCAACAGTAATAAATTCACTAGAATAAATGAGAAGTGTAATGACCAATGGACACAGTTTCTTAGAAGAAACTTTGGTATCATTTTTAGTAGTATTCTTTCTCTAATTTTGCTTCCAATTTGTCAACTCCCATCCAACTTTCTAACACAGAGAATACTTAAAAATGTCATAAAAAGTGAGTTAACCTCTTTTGTAAAGCAAGTCAGTTGTCTATATTATGGTCCATATTATACTCCAGGTGTACCTTGCCCAAGATTATCAAGTCACTAGGTTATCAGTGAATACTGTTACAATTGCTAACTCTGATTTGCTATCCCAGGTGGGTAAACACAATCCCTTACCAGAGATTACTTTTTTTTACTTTTCATTGAATCTCAAAATTTAAAACATCAAAACAAAGCAAGACATCAATATGTATATCACTGAAGCTCTTATATTTTCATTTTCTAATGATATTTTCATATCTATAATTGTCAAAGAATTCCTGGCTTTCAAAAGCACTAGACAATGCAATATTAAAAAAGTACCAGTAACTCCCTTCCAATCTCTTTTTCACAGGATGATTTAATCCTTTCGTAAATTTAACTAACTTGAACTAGAAAAATAATGTAATTATTCTGGGTAGAAAAAGAGTTGAAAGGAATTCAAATTTTATTTCTGCTCTTAATAACAATATAATCTCAGGTTAAGAAATTGAACATGCAGAGTCCTTTGCTCATTAGGCTGATAGTCTTTCTTAAGGGTCTCCAGAAGCTAAAAGCAAGGGCATTGAGCAACAAAGAATTCACTAAGAGACAAAAACTCTATCTCAAAATTTGTGTGCAGCAAAGCCTAAGAAGCATGGTTTCTACTAGCTATATATAACTACCTAATACTATCCATTTATTTGGGCATAGCTAGTGACTAAAATTCTACTTGTATGTAGGTGTAGTAAGAAAAGATACTTTAAACTTCTTTGGCAGAATCATCAAAAGAAGAAAATATGTTTTCTCAGGAGAAATAGACTTGGGCTCAATGGTGAGGAAACAGTTTCCTTTCATCCACTGAAGAGAGACAAAAATCTACAGTCTGTTTATCATTAAAACATATTCATTAACTATATTTTGATAAGTCAAGGTTACTATATACTTCATTAGAAAAAGAGAAAGAGAGAGAGAGAGAGAGATTGAGAGAGACTTAGAAAGAAAAGAAAATTGGATACCCAGAAATCTCTCCTTGCTTTCCAAAGAAAGATGCAAATGAACTTACTGTCTTTTGTTTTGTTGACCTAGAAAATGAACATAATATGAGGCTTCTTCTCATTTCCTTATTGGTGAATTTCAAAATACACATTGGGCAGAGCAATGTCTTTCCTGTAAATCTGTTTTGTTTTGTTAGAGACCATTCTCTCGTTACATCTTATCTCTGAAGACAGAAAGTTTCTTGACTTTCCATGTGTCTAGGTCTTAATAAGCAACTCTATCTCTCACCTTCCAGTGTGATTGAAACCAGGTTGTTTTTCATTAAGTTAAAACTTGGCAAAATCAATTTCTCAATTCTTTGCAGTTTGCTATCTTATTGGACAGATGATCTTGAGCAGAATGTGTCACAATCACATACTTTAAGTATTTAATCTCAGGAGATTTCCCATCAACAAAGTACAGAGAGAACACTGGTTCTTGGAGATAGAAAATATCACCAAATAATAATAATTTACCTTTGTCAATTCTAAGTTTTACTGAAAGTACAGTCATAGGAATATAAACAAATTATCTGAAACCAACTTAGAGGTTTTCTTCCTCTGAAAAATAATATTAAAAAGAACAACACTTTACACTGATAAATAGGCACATTAAATACCTTACTTAAGCTCTTGTTAAAATGATGTTATATGATTTTAAAATGTCTAAATTAAAGATATTGTACAACTGATATTGTTTTAAACATAATAAAATAATGGATACAGTTTTTTACATAGTTTTATAATAACATGTTAATAGTGTAATTAATTTGCATTCTTTATTTTAATTTGATTTTCTTGGATTAGTTTTACTAATCCAAGTAGTAAAACTCACTTCTTACTTTAAAAATTTTTGTAACTGAGCTGCAGTTAAGTTTTAGAGATTGGAATTAAAGTTTCAGAGTTCTGCAATTTAAAACCTAACAATTCATGTTAATAGTAAATAAGTCCTCTTAATATTAAAACAATATATCTTGATAGTCTGGTTATTATATCATAGTCCTGTAATAATAAAACTGAAAGTTTGATTGAATCTCTCATATTTTTAATTTTTAAGCAAACAGATTTAATAAACTTCATTCTTTCAAAATTGTTATTATGATATTTTACTGCATTTATTTAGGGGTATTACTATAACTATTACATATTTTATAATTATCATATCAAATATTATAATAAAAACCTTTTGAAGGATTAAATACTAATAAAATTCTTACTGGTTTAATTCATTTTTAAAAGGAAATGGACATAAATAAGTGGATGAATTACATAGTTAACCTTTTTGAACATGTGTGTTTTATTAAATGAAGCATTTGTTAAATGCTTTATCTGAAATTCTGATACTTACATTGAGGAAATACACATAAGTCAGCATATATATTATGAGACAAAATAGAATTCTAAATTCATCAGAAGTTGTTAACAGAAATTTTAAATTTCTAAGTTTAAATATTTGGCATTTTTGTTTTAGGTTTGTGTTGTACGGATGGCTGCACAAAGAAGAGATGGTGAATAAATGTTTTTGAGAGAAAGACAGGGCAAAGGAATAGAAAAAAGAGATGGGAGAGAAGTTAAATAAATTCCCTTTTTAAAAACCTGCTTGAAATTTAGCTCCATTGCCATATAGAAAAATATTTATCAGGCTTGCTCAAAATGTGAATATAAAGGGACTTTCAAATTCTTTTCTTTAATCATAACAACACATGTTTAGTAAATAAATCAAACACATTCAGTATTACTTATGAGTATTCAAATTTAAGAGCTCACAACAGGTGTAATTCCTATTTTTTAGTTATAGTTTTATTTGCTTGATTAAAGCCTGGGTATAAATACTGATTTTGAATATAGTGATGGAAAAATGCTCTGCTAGGTATAAAAAAACTTGGGTTATGACTTATGCACTTTTTCTGATCACAACTGCAAAATCTGGGAATTGCTCTAAATTGGAGTTGTGTCTCATTTCCAGGTCTGGAATTCATTTGGTAACTTGCAATCAAATATGTTTGAATGAAATAAAATATAAAATATCAGAATGTATCACTATCTTAAGTCCATTTTATTCATGAAATTTTTGTTATTTTTTTATACACACACACCCTTCTTACTGGTAGGTTATTGTCAGGTTTGAAAAACATGTTCAAGTAATTTTCCAAGCAATAGACAAAGGCTCATAAGTGGAGCAACTCACCATGATTTTAGTCTTACCTTAAAGGATTCAGAAACTTGACTCCCTCAACCAATTTTATCAGAGAGTTTGGGAGGTAACTAAGTCTCAGTATCTATCTACTCGATCCAACCAACCATCTGTTCAGCAATTATATGATGAGTGCTTGTCTACTGTCACGTTCTCTTAAGATACGAGCATACAGCTGTGAATAAAATACTAACTTTGTTCTTATGCAGGTCAAGTTACAAAAGATAGTATTCATCTATCCATCTATTAGAATCGTTATGCATTCATATGCCTACATAATTTATTAACTGCCATATATAACGTGGATACATTTTGCCAATCTATTATTTTCATTTTTATGGTACTTTTTGTAATCTCAAATTTTCTAATTTTAATCATTATTTTATAAAATCAGTATTTATTTCTTCGAAAATTTTTCCTTTTGTCACAACCCTCTGAGACATTCCTTAATAGTTATGAAAATATAATTTCATAATTAGCATTTCTATTAAACCGTGTTTTATATGTCATATGCGAGAAGCTTTGGAACTAGAATAGTCTGGATGTTTATTAAGAAATAAAATTACTAGATTTCTGATAAACCATTATACATTCAATGATTAACTATGCAACATTGTCTTTTTCTGTGCTTCTTGTTTTAGCTACGTTTGCATCCTGATTTATAAATACATCTCATGAAATTGTAATTAGTCTGTTTCTGAAGTAGAAAGTATGATCATATTTCAGCAGTAGACTTTTCTGACCCCGAGATGGCTCACTACAATGGATGAAATGTGAAAGGCTGATGACGTGCTGACAAGCTCTTCAAAGCACTAAGATAATAACAGTGTTATATCAGCTTACTGTTATCTCATGAAAACAAAAATTGTATTTTAGTTATTCATATATTTTAGCTTGCCATAGTTTTGTCTCTTTTAGTCATCAAGACAGAAAACTTTTTTTTCTTCTTTGCCTAATTTCCTGTTTCATTGTTAATAATTTACTGATTTCTTTCTGCTATTACCTGTCTAATCTCCTCCTAATATATATACCTTTAGATTATTTTAAGATCATTTATAAAATCATGAATTTATTATTTTTCTTTATTTCTTCATAAGCTTACATGTTCATAAACTCTACTTGGCCTAAATTACATATAGTTGGACTTGTAGTCATTTCTGATTTTTCATAAGAAAATCTAGTTGGTCTAAGATAGTTTATAACCTGCCCAGCTGTCATGTGGGGGAGAAAAGACAGAAAAAGCATGCTTCCTTCTGTTTCTTTACTTCTCTCCTTTCTTCTACCTGTTTTATTTTTTCTCTGCCTTTTTATAAAAATATCAAGGGTCCTGGTACGTTAACTATCTCATAGAAAAAGATGGCTAAGCACAGTAACTGAAAATAAATGTTTCCTAACTGAATAATTGATTAAAATTATATGCTATCAATATAGCTATTATAGTGGCTATAAATAAACATATGAGTTGATTTCAGTAATCTTAGAGACTTAGAATAATGCAATAATCTTAGTTTTATTGATTGTTTATATTTTGCTTTTCTTTTCTTTTTTAAATCAAAAAAAGTTTGCTTCTGGGGAATCACCTACATTCACCTATGAGTTGGAGATAGGACCAAGAGAATGAAGTTACTCAGATGTAATTATTAACTTAAAAAAAGACAGTTTTTGCAACAATCATATTTATTCAAAAATTGAAAAGTTCTGCCTCTTAATTAGTGCATTCTCTAATATACTATGTCTTTTATCTTTTAACAGAGAGTGCCATTTCATAAGGGATATTTATTTATTTATTATTTATTATTTATTTATTTATTTATTTAATTCCAGCACTAGGCAGGAGATTGAACCAAATGCACATAAGGGGATTTTCCAATATTGATAACAGATTAAATATTTCATCAAATTTACTGAAGTATCATATGCACGGACATCATGAAATTCCACAGAGGAGTATTCCCTTTTGAGACTATCCTCTGTAAAGCCACTCCATAATGTTAGAGAGAGAACATGATTCAGAGTGAAAGACAGAAATCAAGAGAAAAAGTTAAATAGATATCTTTACTATTCTCATTGACTAAACAATTCCCAACTAAACATGGGCTTAGAATTGTGGATCTGCTTTTTTCTGATGATTCTGCAGATGTCATGTAACAATAATAAATTTAGTGCTAACAGTCCAAACATTTTGGAAAAATATTGACATAAATATAATCTGACTATTAAATCTAATGCATCAAAGCGACAAGTTACAATTCTTAAGGCCACAGTGGTCCTGATATGTTAAGTAACAGTAAGTTGCCCTTAGCATATAGCATAAATATGGTCACAAGCTATCAAACTATACCATCAAGTTCTTCAAAAACTGCTAAGGTACAGACCCAAGAGTATTATAAAACTTTATAGAAAGGTGGAACACCTTTAAAAATAACTGGAATACATGAACTTTAAACATTTGCCTATCACTGGCAACATATTGCAAGAAAATGTCCTCATCCTCCATGAGTTGTCCAAATCATTCAGAGAGGGACAGCCATGCTTTGCTTTGGCTCAAAGTATTTATAAATGATTTTAACAAAAAATTTTAACCACTGGTTTATAGGCCAATAACAAAACTCTGTTTAGAGTAACGTATGTGTCTCTCCCTAAAAATTTTCCTATTGGAATGTTATGTGCTGACTTTTACTATTTATTACCCAGTGAGTGAACAGGTTTCAAAAGATAAATAACAAACATCTTACTATATTATGGCATACTTCTTGCAAGCACACGCCTAGGGGTATAAAAAGACTTTCTAAAAGGCACCAGAGCATGGAGAGCTTTATGGGAATCCTTTTCCATATCTTCAATTTCTATGTATACTCTATTCTTTTTTTGTGTATGTGGTACGCGGGCCTCTCACTGTTGTGGCCTCTCCCGTTGCAAAGCACAGGCTCCAGACGCACAGGCTCAGTGGCCATGGCTCACGGGCCCAGCTGCTCCACGGCATGTGGGATCTTCCCAGACCGGGCACAAACCCGTGTCCTCTGCATAGGCAGGCGGACTCTCAACAACTGCGCCACCAGGGAAGCCCTATGTATACTCTATTCTTAACAGTATCTGCTTGAGAAGGGTCTGCATGAGGGCAGTTTCTCTGCCCTGCCTGCATAAATCACAACCCACTCAGACATTTCCTTACACTTAAACTGAATTTTATTATGCTGCATTTTGCTAGGATGGTCTGCTAATAGATGCATGATTTCTTTTTTTCATTATCCTAAATGATGAAATATTCTAAAATTAGATCATGTTGATGGTTGCTCAACTCTGTAAATACACTAACAGCCAATGAATTGTACAATTTAAATAGGTGAACTTTGTGGTATGAAAGTTATATATCAATAAAACTTAAAAAACAAACGAAAAAACTAACAAAAAAATAAACAGAAGAACAAATAAAACGTTCAGAACACCTAACAGAATGAAAAATTGAACATGTTGAAAAAAAGAATGACTCTAGTGATTAAGTAACAAATCCATCAGTAGATCAGAAGATTCCCTTTGCATTTTTATTATTTTATTTTATTTTATGACTATCAACAAAATTAAAGAAAAAAGTAATTAAACTGCCAGGTAGCAGATTGTTATAATTTTCATGATAGATCACTCTGTGTTTCTTGACATATTACTCAGAAGGAAGTCAAAGCACTCAATGACATTTTTAAGTTTAAAAAAAATTAAGTTAAAAAATCCCAGAAACTTCCTTTTATAGCCACCTCTTTGATTTGAACGTATTTTAATATAGAATTTTAAGTACCATCCAAGTCATTTAAAAATGCATTTCCAGTCAGAATTTACTTTTTGTACTTTATAATTATTCATCAAAATTGTATAATACATTAAGGTTGTTCTGATAAATGTGTGCAAAATAACTCTAAAAATAACAAAGAAGGAGGCAAAAATACAACTCTTAGCTTTGTTATAGGTGGTTGTTACAGGGAAATAAGATGGGGTGATCAATAAAAGAATTTCAGGCATAAAATAGATTGGAATATATTCTTTGGGAAAAGTAGAGTAGAATTATGAATTCAATAAAAAATGTAATGAAATAAAATTTTGGCTCTCAGAAACAATATTATCCATGTATTTTTAAAAATAGATTAAGTTAATATCAAATCTCTACTATATTTAGATTCCACAAAATACATTTTTAGCTAGTCACATAAGAGTTTTATTTTTAAATATCCATACTACACACTGGGAATTATAGGCTTTGCAACTATGTAAATAAATATATTTTTATAATTAATACGATTACATATAAACATAAAATTGTACAAGGAGGTAAAAATTATTTTAGGTAGGAGACACACAAAAAATCTAAAGAATCCTGTTGTTTACCATTGAGACATTCATCTAGGTCCTCAGAAACTTGCCATCTTTTAATGAATCTATGTTTTAATGTTCACAAGAACTCATCTTTAAAATAATACATCCATAAAAATAAAACACAGAATCAGTATAGCCATTAACCCTGGAGATTTTTTCAATATTATTTTTTTCAATAATGTCCAGAGGAGTTATTTATAATTTAAGTTAGTTTTTTAATCCTTTATAGTACATTTATTTGTCTCATTTATTATTTAAATATAAATGTCTAATATAGCTCCTCCTTTTTAAAACCATCAAAACAATTTAAAACATGTCAGAAAGTAAGAGTTTTTCTTGTATATGATTTTCTCATTCTCATTTTTAAGTTTAAAAGGAAAAGTCTAATAAAATTTTAGCCGACATGCTTCTTTTCAAAAGTGATCAAACTTTTCTTTTTACATACAATCTGTAATAGGCTTTTCCCCTTTTCCATACATGTTTTACTGAAAGATGTTTTGCATCAGTATTAAAATATGAATTATCCCCTTAGCGGTGTATATATCTTCCTAAATGTTATCAAATCCAATTTATAATACTATAGTTTAATGGTATAGATCATTCATTCATATTTTAATACAAATTTGCTTCCTTGGTCATTGGCCTTTGAACTATACATACCATTGTTTTCCTAATTCAATTCTGGGATATGCAGACAAGTAGACAGAGTATTTTTGTGCTATAAATTTTCTGTAGATATGTTAGGGAATGTGCAACAATGAATAGACAGACTCTATACTTAATAATTATGAATCACTATTGAGAAGTGAATGCTTACTTAACATACTGTATCATTATGGAAGCTATGAGTCTCAAAAATCTGGAAATTTTTAATCCACTGCTTATAATCCTTCTAAAATAAGAAAAACATATTTAGCATTTAACTTTTGGCTGAATATTAAATGTGTAATTTACTTAAATGAAGAATAAAATTTGTATTGGATTATTGAGATGAAGATGAATTTTCATTTAGTATTTGCAACTGTTTCCAATATCCCAAAGATATTTTTAAACCAATAAGTAAAAGTAGACAAAGATATGAATGCATAGCAACCTAATTATATTACAAATTCAGAAAAAAATACTTTACAAAGTTAATAATCAAAATAATATATCAAGGTCAATCTTAATTCATCCTATCTTAATTCTTACTTAAAGTTACCTGAGATAGACAGAGATTGGCTATCTTCAGTGCACGTATGCCTATCTTGGTGCTGTTCATTTGTAAACTATTAGTCTTGAATTTGTCACATGCAGTTGATACCAAATGAGAGCAGGACCAAAGCAGACTTGAAAGATGAATAGCCTTGGTATGGAACCTATCCTTCATACTACCTATTATTTACTGATCCATTTCTCATGGATTCTAACTTTATGACTCATTTTCCTCTTTACAACCTGGTTTTATACCTCTAATACAACACTGAGTTCCCCTTTTCTCCCTGCATTCTTCAATTTTCTTGTTGATTATGGTCCACTTTGTTTTACTGTGCTATTTTATAAAGTCAGTGTGAACAGTCTGTCTGTAGCAGCTCCAGGAGCTCCTCACTCAATGTAAACCTGACATCTCTACTGGCTCCAGCCAGCCCCACAAACATTAGTCAAAACTATAGTGCCATATTTGGGTAAATGTGTCTGTGTATAACAGTGCCATTCATCAACAAATTAGGAAGCCTACTATGTATTAAAAAATGTCCCAGACTCTCAAGAAGAAATTAAAGCTTTAGAACAGAGTTCAAAGGCAAAGATGAAGATAGTTTTTTCTTAAATTTTCCTATATCCAGGGAACAACATGAAGAATATAATCAGGGATTGACTGAAAACTCATTCACGTGTTTAATTTAGTGGTGTTAGGAAATGTGTGATCATTATTGTGTTAGTGAAACATTTCCATAAAATTCAAGTGATTTATATATTTAAGCCAACTTGGCTTGCTTCCATAACACTGCATTTACATTTTTAATTTTGAAAAACCATCAAAAATGACAATTCTATTAGAAAGTAAAACTTTTGTATGGATTCAGTGCCTTTCAGAACTTAAACTGAATTTCATATTAATTAGTACTGCATTAAAAATTTAAAGAATGATCACAACTTTATAATAAAGTTTAAGAAAATATGTATTTAAGAAAATATGGACACTGTCAGTACCATACCAGTTGTTCAAAATTCTGCACCCAGGATGTAGATAGTTGGGAGGAATGTTGCTCCCAGCTTACAATGAAAAAGATGTTTCACTATTCATTGAGCATTCAGGCTGTGCCATAAGACAGACTATAACAAGAGCATGTCCACAGCAGGTTCATAGGCAGATAAGTGCCACCCAGGGAAGAAACAAATGCATGGTCTGAGGTCACTGAGAACAGACAGCATGCACTTCAGGCTCAAGAGGTACAGGGTTTACATAACAGCAAAATGAGAGAGAGATTGGACACAAGATTCAGTTCCTTGCAATGCGTAGGTCCTCCACGACCAGTGCATTCCTTCTGCAGCCAAGCATCTCACTTTCTGCTGCACTGGAAGGACTCTGACCCTCCTGCCATGGGGTCTGAAATACAGAAAGCTGGGGGAGTACCTAAGGGCCATTGACATGCACTTAAGCAAAACAAAGGAGAACACATTAAATCTGAAATACGGGATTAAACCCAACCTAGACTGTGAGGGTTCCTTATCTCCCAGTTAGAAGTATTTTAAACCAAAACCCATTCTTCTGTAGCCCAAGAGGGGGTACAACATACTAGCACAACTGTCTTTCCCAACAGATGTGGACCAAACTTAAAAATCACAACTTTTTCAAACTTACTGGAGACATAAGACTGTAGAACCACCAAACGGCCCAAGGACAAAAGAGAGTGTACTTGAAGGGAGAAAGGAAAAGTGAGCATATGCTTACCTGGGGGGTAAACATACCTGATGTGGCTAAGAGTTTATCAGAAGAGGTAACATTTGAAGAATGTCAAGTGTACTACAGGACAGTCTCTTTCTATATAAAACCCATTGGGTGCTCACAGAAAGGAACAGAAAAAGCTCTAAGAAGTATCTCTGACTGTGACCAGGGTCAGAGAAACAACTGTGCATAGAGAGCAACAAAACACTTGACTGAAATCTATTTCTTTAGTCTCCACTATGAAATAAAAGTCTTTCAGGGATGGGGGAGGGAGAAAAGTATTTCTGCCTTTAGGGTATTGATGAAAACTCACCAAAACATAAGAAAACACCAGAAAAACCTAAACTGAAGGCCATTCTACAAAATAACTGACTGATAATCTTTGAAGTGTCAAGGTAATGTCAGACAAGGAAAGACTGAAGAACTGTCACAGATACAAGGAGACTAAGAAGACAGTTAAATGCAATGTGGAATTCTGTGTTGGATCCAGGAAAAGAAAAAGGATATTAGTGGAACAACTGCTGAAATCTAAATAACTTCTGGACTTTAGTTAACAATATTGTACAAAGAACAAAGTCTTAGTTTTGATGAATGTTCTATGATTATGTCATTATAAGGGGAAGCTGAGTAAAGGGTATTTGGGAACTCAGTATATAACTGTTAAGCAGTGGTATGATTCATATATATTGTGAAGTTGGATGAAAAAAGTTTGTATATGTGAGCTTGTCTGCTTTTGAAATCATGTAAGGATTGAGTTAATTCACTTGAGGACTATAATTTGTATTAATTCAAATAATTTTTAATTGCTAAAAGAATAACAGAAAATCCTGTCAAAGTTTCTTTGTATTTTTCTTTATGATAATATAATTATGAGCTTCAGATTGAGTGAGGATATCCCTAAATCATAGAAGAGAATAAAGGGATAGAAAATTTACAAATTTTACATGTAGCATTAGTACATATGTACTAATAGTACACATAATACTTGATGCACAGTGGTGTTAGGAGAAACACTGACTGAAACCGCTTTCCCTGGCCAGGCAAGATAGTAGTCACTTGCATGAGTTATCTTAATAACAGGAGGTCCTGGTAAGGAACATGGAACTAACAAGCTACCACCAACTGGAAGAATTTGGGAAAGGTCAAAAGGAGAGAGGAGATGTCAGTCCATATGTCCTGACAACCTCCCAGAATCCTTCTTGTTGGAATCCATCTTAGCTGAGTGATGCACACGCCCCAAGGAAGGTTCCTGAGTCAGAATGATTGCCCAGAGACAACCCGGAAACTAACCCCATTACCATAAAACCCGAGACTGCGAGCCACGTGGCAGAGCAATCCTCCTGGGTTCCCTTACCCTGCTGCTCTACGCCCCGGCACCCCTTCCCAATAAAGTCTCTTGCTTTGCCAGCATGTGCGTCTCTGCAGACAATTCATTTATAAGTGTTAGCCAAGAGCCCACTCTCGGGCCCTGGAAGGGGTCCACCTTCCTGCAACAGTGGTACATATGGAGCTATTATTAGCTCTGCATCTTGAGAATGATTGGTGCAGAATGAAACAGTGTTGATCCAGGGTAGGCATTGGTATTAGAGTTTCAAAAGGAGCTTATAGAAAGTTAAACAAAGTATGCAGCCCAAAATCATAAACATAACAGTACTGTGAACTCTCTGTTAAATTTGTTTGACTATTTGACATGTTGTTATGTTAATATCTATATTAACAAATCTCATGTAAGAGCCAAACAAGTAATAAACTCCAACAAAAACAAGTGAACAAAAAAACCAACTTTTTGTGTTTTCAACAAGAATTCTAACTTCATTTTAATTAACTCTGTTCAAGTCACACAATCCTTAGCTATGGGTTTTGCTGACATTGTCACCTTGTTATTTTGAAGCATCTCTACAAATGTTAATTTGATTTTATGAGTCACATTTCATAATGAACTTAGATATGTAAGCCCAGGCATGTGATGCCTAATTCACACTTTACTCATTTGATAACATTTGGCTTTCAGCCTTATGACTAATAACCCACCATGTGTAAATAAATGTCACGCAATTCACAGTTTGTTCTGTCTCATTGCTTAATTATCTAAATACAGTGAAATGGGACAATGTGTTGAAATCTACAATACATGAACTTACTACAAAACATTTTAATGATCTTGTTCTCTATGAACTGGTGTTCACTGACACTTTGAAAGGCCAGGGATGAAATACTTTTGGTATTAAGTTTCAAAGAAGCAAACTGAATATGAAATGTTTCATATAGGAAAATTGGATATGATCAAAATGTTGGATTTAGTCACAGGATGGCCTCATAAAAAGTTGGAATCCTATTTCTGGGAATAGAACTCTGAGGTTTGTCTTTATGGTTCAGTTCAGTGAATCCTAGTGTGATTAGGTACCAATAGTAACATTTACAGGGCACTTTAGATGTGCCAGGCATGGGATATCCTTTTCTTTTTTTTCTTCCCTCAGAGCTATATTAAAAGGTAAATACTTTTATCATCCTTGTATTAGAGAAAATAAACTGGGACACATAGACAGGGTCTTAAGATGCTGAATGGCAGATCCAGGATGTGTTCAAACAGTGACTAAATATCTCCTTCTGAGCTGCTCTGCTGCATTGTCTCTGCCCAAGTGAAATGAGCAATGAAGCCAGGGCCTACAGTGGGGGTGGGCCTTTCTGCAAAATCATAGATTATGTTGCTTTTGTAATCATGCTGAGAAAGTTCTTCCTCACGTGAAGGATAGAAGTATTTTATTTTATTCTTACACATTTTAGTTGTTGGTTTTTTAATTGAAAATTTTATCAAATTGAATTCATTTTGGTTTAAAATGAGAAAGAATATGCATTTTTCATCAAATGCTAAAATCATTTATAAACAATTAAATTCCCCAAGGAAGGGTTTGAAAAAAACCAAGACAAATATGGAAGATTACATGAATTCAGACAGTAATAAGTTCTTTAGTTCAAATTTTATAAAGTATTCCAAAAAGCTGCATTTTACAAACTAATGCAAAAAATCTTGTTCATGGATAAACTTGTTTAACTGCCTCAGTAGTTTTAGAAGAAGTCAGTAAGTAATAATTTCAAGAGCCTTTTACCATTATTCTAAAACAATTGTTTTGGTCATCACAGTTGGCAAAGTTACCCTCTACATCCAGAAATTTAGACTTTAAATTTGATTGTGCTTTTGACGTTAAATCCTTTTATAAACATATGAGCATTCTAATGAAAAACATCACATTGAGTGTATGAGAAAAGTGTTCATTTATAGAAATAATAACATTTAAATAAACTATACCTTATTCATTTTAATGTGTGTGATATTGTGAAAAAATGTTTTACAGAAAAGAGACATTCTCGGGCATCCCTGGTGGCACAGTGGTTGAGAGTCTGCCTGCCAATGCAGGGGACACGGGTTCGTGCCCCGGTCCGGGAGGATCCCACATGCCGCGGAGCGGCTAGGCCCGTGAGCCATGGCCGCTGAGCCTGCACGTCCGGAGCCTGTGCTCCGCAATGGGAGAGGCCACAACAGTGAGAGGCCCGCGTACCGCAAAAAAAAAAAAAAAAGAAAAAAAAAAAGAAAAGAGACACTCTCAAAATCAGTAAAGTTAGTAAGGGATGGATAAAGTTAATGTGATCTAGTTCACTTTCCCTGGAGGCTTTAATTTTAATAATCTGGGGTGGACTCTGATCATAACTATTTTTAAAGTATCCCAGGTGCTCCTAACATGCTTTAAAGTGGATAACATTTTTAAAAAGAATGCCCCTTTTTAATATGCAGTTGTAAACTCATAGTAATTATTGAGATGTCATATATATAATACTAAAATGCAGAACACCGAATGATGTCCACACACTTTGAAATGATTTAGCAGCTGTGTGCTGCACCATGTTTTAATATCACTGCCTCCTGTAAGGTCATTAATTCAAGCTGAGAGTAATCTCAGATGTCCTCAGAGATATTATTTTCAGAAAGGTACTCTTTAAATATTTTTATAAAATACACTTTTCATTACACAGAATTTCAAGAACTGGAGTTGACATTCACTGGAGATAGTTGCTACATAGGAATTAAAAATATTTTAGTTGAAGTCATGATCCATCTCACTGAAGCAGAATTTTGCTTAACATTGGGCTTGGTTATTTAGATAAGTGGGGGGTACTGGCTGAAACTGAAATACTGATGATAAAATAGTCTGTTATTTAGTCACTGAGTACAGTTATTAAGCTGTCTTCAGAATAAAAGCCAGACTATAATAATTTTAAAAGATCATTGGAATCAACATGCTCTAAAGAGAATGTGAATCTAGGAAATAAAACACTATGTGACTCAAATTCCTTTCAGCCCTCTATGGCATTAGTAAATTATTTTTTCTTTCAGTCATCCATAATGGTGGCCTGTTAAAATAGTATACTTCTGTTTTAACGTTCACCATAGTTCATAGTATCATTAAGGTAAGAAAACAATAAAAACATGATAAAAGTGAGACTGGTTTAGGAAGATTCTAAACAAATTATGCAACAGATCAGAAAATTGAAGATTGCTAGGTAGGCATCTAATGTTATTACCAAATGCTGATCCTTATTTGGATTTTTCAGTACTTGGTTGTGATTAACCAAGACAAAAGTCAGACCAAAAAATTGTGGTGATTAAAGTTATTTATAAATTTAATGTTATGATCACCAATATACAAATCACTCTCTTGTTTATGGAATCATTTTGGCGAATGTACAATTTCTAGAAAAGAATATCATAAGATTATATGTTGCTATGTTAGTAGCTGTCACTTTAATTTTGTGGTTGTTTTAATAATTTCTTTTTCTGTTGTAAATAAGTCAGTTTACAAACCAATCCTACATAACACAAAAATAATTTCAATTATCATATTCACCAGAAAGTCAGTATAAAAGATATAAGGAAAAAAATAATGCTTTAAGTCTATGTGGAATTACTCAAAATTCATGAGTCTCAATATGTAAAATATAATAAGTAAAATTTTATAGTAACAGTTGTTATTTCAGTTCTAATTGACAAGTATTGTATATAATGGCATAATCTAACTTTTTTTTTTTTTTTTTTTTTTTTTTTTTGCGGTACGCGGGCCTCTCACTGCTGTGGTCTCTCCCGTTGCGGAGCACAGGCTCCGGACGCGCAGGCTCAGCGGCCATGGCTCACGGGCCCAGCCGCTCCGCGGCATGTGGGATCTTCCCAGATCGGGGCACGAACCCGTGTACCCTGCATCGGCAGGCGGACTCTCAACCACTGCGCCACCAGGGAAGCCCTAATCTAACTCTTATCCTTGAGAAAAAAGGTATTATTCCTTCCAATGGAATCACTTGAAAAATATTTATCAAGAAAATATTGAACACATCTAACACTTCAAAATTAAGATGTGCTTATTTGACATAAGTTTGAAAATTCATTTAAAATCAAAATAGTATCATAAAAAATTGAAATATAATGAATAATTTCTAAAGATGAACATTTTTAAATGTTACTGATGGTATCTGAGGACACTCTACAAGTAAAGTTCAAATGAGATTATTAACTTAATACTACAATGTGAAAACACACTAAACTCCCCTTTGACTACCTTATTTAATTACTTTTACTTCTATAGATTTTTATTAGATTGCATATATAATTAAGAAAATGGACAATGAAATATGTTTTTACTATAATTTAGAAAGTTAAAAAAAATATGACAATCTTTAATCTATATTTAAGCTGTATTACAAACTACATTACACAAATCAAATTACACCTGTTCCTAAATATAGTTTACTGTCCAAGGCTGGAACTTACAGAAGAGCATAATGGTTAAAGTTTGATCTGTAAAATCCTGAGTTTATCACTTATTAGATGTTACTTGATGTTTCTACTCACCAACTATTTTGATGTTTAAAACATGTAAATAGATGTTTCTACTCATCTATTAAGCATCATAATAAGCTACCTACCTTACAAAGCATTGTGCAGAATATTGAAATATAAGTGCCTAATTGTAATATTACATATTAGGTGGCCTCTGAGCAGAGACAAAGAGACTAAAGTTGACAGTGATGATGTTGGTGGTAGTAAGGGAAACCCACATAAAAGCTATGAGCTCAAGTTTGAGGAATGGGCTGATAAATCCAATGGATAATGAGTATGAAGGGGTGTGTAAAAATGTGTGTGTGTGTGAACTAGATTTTTTCTGTATATAAACATGCATAACTCCTCTCTGAAAGAGGCAATAATTAATGGCCAAGAAATGCTATTCAACTCTTGCTTGTATTTTACCTTCAGCTTTAACAATCTCAGCTAATCTTTCTTTGAATTAGGTCCTTTTCCTAAACTACACATAGTTTATACACCTACTTCTTAAACATTATTTTAGAAATTAATATAGACAGTTATTTGCAGAAGAAAAGTTATGGTTGGTTGATAAAATCATATATATTTCAATGTAATTCAACAGACTAATCTGTGTGCCAAAATAAGTAGCGTTAAATTACTTGAGTATAATTATAATAAAGAAATATGATGTCTAGATTGAGAAGGATGACAGTCTTTCAGAACTGGATGTTCCACTACCTGCTATCTCATACCTGTTACTGAGAACTGCCTCAACTATATCCCTCTGCCCATGTGAGCCTGTACCTCCCTCCACCCCAATAGGCTTATTGGATGAGATTTGGAAGCCAAAAATCAGATTCTCTCTCCTGGGAGTCTGGAATTGGAACATTAGAAAACCAACTGATTTATCTATAAGAAGGCAACTGGTCACATAGACTCAGGTGCTGAAGTGCCATTTGAAAACACATGATGAATAACTAGTCAAAATAAAGAATTAAGAAGAAAAGACTGAAAAGAGCTGATGACCTGAAGTAGGATAAGAATAAAAACATAAAAAGAAAACAAAAGAAATAAAAGGACCAGGAAGCCCAAAATTAATGAGATTGCAGTACCTGTATTTCCAGCTCTGGTGCCCACAAGATTTTGATATCCATTCTATCCCCTTAGTGGTGACTGATTATTAGTTTACCTGTTGTCTTGAAATATATCCATTTACTTGGGCTACTTGAGGGCATTTTTATTCTTTGTCAATATATTATATCTGAGTAAAATTCTTTTTTAAAACTGTTCTAGTTTGTACTGATGGAGCTACTCAACCATTTCTTGACAACACATATTAACGATCCTATGGAAAAAAGAAGACATTCAAAGAAAAGAGAGGATTAATTGAACAGAATCACATCTATTTTTTATGGTACATGGTATTTAGTCAGCCATTCTACATTCTGAGGGTCCATGGACAACTCTTTGCAAACAATTACAAGATTACCATTGAAACTGAAAAGGTCCCTATGGGGCTCACAGGCGCAAAAGCCTTTCTGTGTCCCCTTCCCTGAATTCCAAAGGTCAGGTTCAAACACAGAAAGGGAGGGGATGCGGAGACAAGGGAGAAGCAGTCAAGAAACAATAGTATAGCTTTGGGGGCAGGGTCCTGGTTCCCCCCCAAGGGATATACATAACATTATTTTTGAGCTCTTCTGCAGAACCAAAACCCCACCAAATGGAAGACTTGATGAAGCCCTCTTCATTCTAGAGAAGGTAACAGTTCACACATCATCACTTGATGTCAGAAGATCTCTTGGTTGAAGGAATGCAGGCCCTGCATGCACCCTGATTTTTATCAGCAACCCTGCCCCTGGAGTATAGGACTCCTCACATCTTCCCCCATCCCTGGATTGCAACACACAGTTTTGAGGGCATTAGCCTGCTGTGGCCCATTTTGCCTGGCAAAGCAATAAAGTTATCCTTTTCTACTTCACCCAAAACTCTGTCTCTGAGATTTAATTTGGTGTTGGGGTACAAAGGCTGGATTCGGCTTCATCATATGAAAGAGGAAAATCAAGAAATACATATAATTGCTATTGTTTGGAATTGAAACTAAGCAGGACCCTGTGGGGCTGCCCCTGGCACAAGACTTTCCCTGTTCCCCATTTCTTGTTGTAGGAAAAAAGTTTCACCTCCTAGATCTTCCCTCAGTTCCAAAGGGCAGATTCAGTTATTAATTAAAGTGAGAGAATGCAGAAACAAAGGAAAGGCAGTCAAGAAATACTAGTACAGGGATGGGTCAGGGTCCTGGTTCCTCCCCAAGGGTTATACATAGCAATCTGACACATATCTCTGAGTTCTGCAGGAACTAAGGCTCCCAGCCAGGTGGAGGATGGTAACTTCAGGCTGAGCATAGGATATGGATCCCAGATGGTTGGAACCAGGAGGCTGATAATTGAGATTCCTGGACCACCACCCTGTACCTCACCAACAGACACACCCTGCAGACCTCTCCCCAAGTTCTGCCTATAAAAATTCCTCCCCAAAAACCATTGAGGAATTCGGATGTTTTGAGCATGAGCCACCCTGTTCTTGCTTTGCCTTGCAATAAACCTTCTTTGCTCCAAACTACAACACTTCAGTTTGTTTGGCCTCACTGTGCCTCAGGCACATGAAGTTGGGTTCAACAACAGAATCATCTCAGATATAAATTAAGGGTCAACATAAGATGAAAATTTGAACAGAACAAAAGAAAGAAGGAATAAACTGCCTTGGAGGATGATGTGATTCCTCGTAGTAGCAATCTTCCAGAGAACAGTCTGGAAAAACACTCAGAAGTGGATTTGGAGCTTAATAAAAGAAGAGCTGAGTAATTGAGTTTATTTCCAACTCTCAGATATTATCAATTATTTCTCTTTAGTTATCAATCATATAATTTCTTTTATAACTCAATTTTCTACAAAACATTTACAATTATAGTACCACATGATAGTGATATTTTATAAAACATTAAAATATCTAAGGGCACAAAATATTTAAATTTTTATTTGCATATTATGTAAGGAAGACTGGTAGCACAGTTCAATGAATAAGTGATGTAAACACACACAAACACATATTTCTCTCAGACACATCTGTGTGTGACACATACATTACACCTGCACACTGCATAAAACACACATTTCAGGGGCAAAATACCTAAATAATAAAAATATTTTCAAATATGAATTTGGAGTACATTGTCTTTTAGAATGGAAGCTTATTTTAAAACTTATTGAATTGTACTAGGAGATTCTACATTAAAAGTCTACTTAAGTTTAATTTGGTAGAAAAAATAAAGTTGGCTTGAAATATGTAATTACAATTTTTTCTGTTTGCATTAAATTGTCTTTCTAAACTAGATTAACTTGTAAGTCCAATCTTTACCATGGCATTGTTAATAAGTTTTATTTTTGACCTGGCATCCATTGGAACTTTTTTTATATATATAATTAAATATCTTTAGACATTTTAGTTCAACTTGGAGCTATAATAACTCATTTTGGAGCTGAAATACTTATGCAGTTTGCCAGTTCTCTTTTCTGATCTGCTGACCCAAAGCCAAATGTTGAATATCGTTCATGGGACTGCTTGTTTAAATAGCAAACAAATAATCTTTAAAATATTCTCCTCCACTATGGCCTCCGTCTTCTATTTCCAGATCTACAGAACTCCATTTTTAAATCTAAATTCACATTGGAGGATTAAACTCAGAAGTAAACATATCACACCCTGCAAATAATCCCCTCAAAAGTGCACAGATGTGTTTCGAGAAAAAAATTCTGGAAAAATTTGAGGAGACTTCAAGGATTTTTGAGTTTAGCAACAGGCTTTAAATGGTTCCTTTGGCAGAATATGCATGTATAATCTCTTCCAGGTGCACTAGGTTAAGTTATGACTTTGTCTGCTTCTAAATCAAGTTAGGGCCCTTAACATTTTCTTCCCTACTCATAAAAGAGGTTTCAGGCACAGTATAAACAAATTCCTCCCTGCCATGAACTGTCGCCATCCGTTTCTATATATACCTTTATTTATTCCGGAAATTCAATAACTTTTTCCAAACATCACTTTCTATCCTTTAATGCAAACTCAAATGAGCATTCTTTGGTTTTTATTCACTTGTTTCATAGCAGTTTTGCACTTCTTGTTCTAACAATTTTGCTTTGGCCCTCTTGATGGGGTCTGGTTAGTGCTTAATGTAAGGAAAACTTGATTTCATTATCTGGGATCTAAAGGGCACCTCCATCTCTCTAACAAAGCAAACCAGATTGCCTGGAAAATACAAGCTTTGAATCCAGCATTTTCTCAGATTAGTTCAGGTTGGTTATCATGAGAGGTAAATCAGCAGTTAGTGATTCTGCAAATGGATGTGTTTATAAATGATTCAATATTGTTATGGTAAATCAACAGATAATGAAGTCAAATATAGAAGAATGTTGTTATTCTTGGTATTAAGGATCATCATGATGGAAAAAACAATAACTCAATTCTAAATATACTTGTAATTTTGAAAGTTCTGAATAAAAATTGTAAATCCATAAGAAAGTAATGTTATAATTTGAAGTACAAATAATGTTTTTGTTTAAACACATTTAAAAAACCCAAATTAGGGAATGATTTAAATTACCTTAGGTCACATAATTAGGCAGACAGATCTGATAAATGTTTATATCCTAGGGCTACTCAAAGACTCATGGACAAGAACTATCTCAAACTGTTAATTACACGTCTGAAGAAGACAGATACAGATTAAAATTTCATAGTATTTTGACTTATTAATTGTATGTTTGTTGAATCTAAGAATAAAAAATATTGGGCTTGTAAAAAGTTTTTTTAAATGCCGTATTGGCTGAGAAATGATTTCATAATGCCTTAAGAAACAAAGTGAATAATTATATAACTGCCACATCAATCTCTCAATTAAATATTTCACATTAATTTATTTATAAAACCCTGTTATTACCTTGTATAAGTATAATAATAGCAGTGTTAATCTACAAAATACTGAATAATAGCATACTGGATTATATCTTTGAAAATGCAGGAAATCAAGTGTAAGATGTATATAAAATTTTATACATTTTGGCTTATATTAAGAGTTGTTAAATCCAAACCACTTACACAAATATACTACCAGAATAGAAAACACATTCCTGGCAATGCAGATATTATTTCATAAAATTATTTTGAAACACCAAACTTGAATTTGAGCTATGCACAAACTATAAGGTGGAAATTTTACTTAGAACATTTATAGTAAAAACATTTGAATATATATATAGTTGTTATCAATAAAGTAACATAAACTAAATGTAAATTGATTTGAGGCTATTTCAACAATAAATAATGATACCAAGTAGAACCCTGTGGGGCTCCTGGGCATAAAAACCTCTCTGTGTCCCCCATTTCTTGATTACAGGAAATAGGCTTCATTCAGCCTCCATGACCTTCCCTGCGTTCCAAGGAGCAGGTTCAAACAGTTGCTAATTAAGGAAGGGAGGGGATGTGGAGACAAGGGAGGAGCAATCAAGAAACAACAGTGCAGCCTTGGGGCAGGGTCCTGGTTCCCCATCAAGGGATACACATAACAATATCTTTGAGTTGTTTTGCAGATACTGAAACCTCCATCAGTGGGAGAAATTAAGTTTCTGCCCACATGCACATAGACCCCAGACCGGTTGGAACCAGAAGGTTGATGATGCTGACTCCCACTGACCTCACTGCCAACAATCAGAAAAATGTCCACAAGATGATCATGCCCTCTTTGAACCATGACTATAAAACTTCTCACTAGCCCCACCAGGTTGGGACACACAGTTTTGAGGGCATTAGCCGGCTGTGGCCCCCTTTGCCTGGCAAAGCAATAAAGCTATTCTTTTCTACTTTACTCAAAACTCTGAGAATTAATTCGGTGTCAGGGTACAGAAGCTGGTTTCAGCTTCAATAACACTGTAACATAGCTAATGTGAAATTCCACAGGCATGTCTGTTTTCCAAAAGCAATGCGAGAATGTAACATAAAGCCTCATAACATTATGATTTCATTCAAACTTATTCATCTAGTAGCATTTACTGAGAAAAATAATAAATGAAAAGATTAGTATATTATTTTGAAATGTGAATATTACTTAGAAATATGCTTTTGATCTCAACTCAATGTCAAAAAAGCCCCTCATTTCAGAAAAATAAAATATGCAGTCTAATACAATATTAAGAATTTAATTTTATTAAATGCACTTACTGAAATATCAATATACCTTCATCTAATATATATACATACACATAATCTTTGTCATTTTCAGATATATAAGATTTATCATAAAGGAAGGGAAATAGTAAAATTGTATAAATCCATGGTCAAATATCTAATATTGAATCATTACATTACCAACTGGTGACAGTTGAGTGCATGACAAAATATTTATCAATATGATTCTTTTCCAAGACCTGAATTCCTTCTAAGTTCAGGGAGGTTCCAGAATCATGAATCATATTGGCACAGAGAGACAGAGACAGAAAATGAGAGAGGAAGAGATAGAGACAGAGAGAAAGACAGATACAGAGAAAGTGAGAGAGAGAAAACACTAACACTTTCTGATTATTTTTTATTTGTCCTATGATCAGTATTTCTCTAGTACTTTACTGTAAATTATTAACCCTTATGCTCAAACTGCATTAATTTGTTGACTGTAAAATATAGTGCTTATCAAGGGAAAAAAACATAAGCAAAGCAGTCATCAATATTAAAAATATGTATATGTGTAACTGAATCATTTTGCTGTACACCTGAAATTAACACATTGTAAATCAACTATACTCCAATATAATATAAAATTTTTTAATAAAAATAAAAAATATGCACTTTAAATACATAAGATATACTGTAAGTATAAAAACGTTCTTTGAAAATACAGTGATGGAAAAAGATATACTGTACAAACAATAAGGTTAAGGAGACTGGAGTGGCTATATTAACATCATATAAGTAAACTTTAAGACAGAGAATATTACCAGAGATAAATGGAATCTTTCATAACGATTAAAGGGTCAATTTGTCAGGAAGGCTAGCAGTCATAAACATGTATTCACCTGGAAAATCTGTAGTTGGCAGATTTTCCAACTACATGAGTCACAAATTAGAAGTATTTAAAGGGAAATGGGAAAATTCACAATCACAGTTATAGATTTTGACACTCATCTCTCTCAGCAAGAAAAAAAGATAGGGGTGTAAAAATATAAAAGATATGAACAACATATCTTTTATATTTTTACAAGATATCTCTCAACCACTTCGATCTAATTAACATTTATAGGACACTACACCCAATAGTTGTAGAATCCACACTTTTCAAGTGTGCCCTTTGTTCATTCACCAAGACAGACTTTACCCTGGGCCATAAAACAAATGTCAAAAGTTCAAAATATTCTTTTACCATCAGGAATTAAATTAGGAAACAAAATATATGATGTTTAGAAAAATCCCGAACATTTGGAAATTAACCTATTTCTAAATAAGTCACAAATGAAATTGAGGAAAAAAGAAAATTAGACAATATTTGAAAAAAATAATGAAAACATATCATGTACATAAGGGAAGACAAATCTTGTATTTGCCTTGGATATTATGTGTGTTCTATAATACTATATTCTTATTAGTTTAACAGCCAGAGCCTCAAACTTTCATTCTTTACTTTCCTGTGTATAGAAATAGACAAATCTTTAAAAACATAATTGAATTCTTTGTTCTTTTTTCTAGTGGAATTTAAGGGAGATATTGATAAAAGTTAAGTTAAACCCTCTTGTCATGATGTAAGGAATCCAGTCTTTGAGTCAGAATCATCTTTGCAGTAATGAACAACCCCCAAATCTCAGTGGCTTAGAGCAACAAACATTACTTACTTGCATGGCTGTTGCTACAGGTTGGCTACTCTGTTCCACAGGTCTTCTTATTCTGGGGTCCCAGAATCAAAGAGAAACTTCTTTTGGGGACATGCAACTCTTGTGGCCGAAGGAAAACATCAGAACCTGCCAAAAAATACGCAATGCCTCTTAAAGAATCTGCTTGGGGTTTGCAGGCTATTACTATTAACCACTGAACTCTTTGTCCTTTATTCCATCATGGGAGGATCTCCTATTTGAGTCTCAGCGGAAGAAGTGTTTTAACAGGTTAAAGTTAAGATGATATTTGAATATTCACTGCAGCTGGCAAATATTTATTTCCAATATGGGGTCATTCATCAAGATCCTTCACATATCAAAGCTTCTGTGTGACAACTTTGTTAAAATTACAGTAAAATAACAGCAGTTAATCATGTAAGACTATGCTTTGCACATTCAACAGAAGAATGTAATTACTAGTGAACATTTTGCCAGTTCTACTTCCATTTCTGGGAAACTGGTGATAGGCGTTTCTATGATAAATAAGCTAGAAATCAGTCCTACAGTTATCAAAACTTGAAAGCAAGCTTTATAATATGTTGATGCTGCAACAATCTGCTTTTAATGTATAATTTTGGTTTAGGAAAAATACAAGGACAAAACAAACTGTGTAAACAAATATCTATGCATTATGGAAATGGCTTCCAAATTAAACCATTGCCAGATAATCAGTGCCCTTTTCCTGTCTTCCAATGGGTGTAATCAATCTGAAGTCCTAATCTCTCTGTGGATGTAGTAGTTTTCTCTTTAGATTAACCACTTCTTATCTTTTTTTTTTTTTTTAAATGTTAACTACTGGTGAATCTGAGTGAAGGGTATGTGGATTTTTTTTTAACAAATTTATTTATTTAATTTTTATTTTTGGCTGTGTTGGGTCTTCTTTGCTGCACGCGGGCTTTCTCTAGTTGTGGCGAGCGGGGGCTACTCTTTGTTGTGGTGCGTGGGCTTCCCATTGCAGTGGCTTCTCTTGTTGCGGAGCATAGGCTCCAGGTGTACGGGCTTCAGTAGTTGCAGCTCACAGGCTCTAGAGCACAGGCTCAGTAGTTGTGGCGCACGGGCTTACTTGCTCCATGGCACGTGGGATCTTCCCAGACCAGCGCTCGAACCCGTGTCCCCTGCATTGGCAGGTGGATTCTTAATCACTGCACCACCAGGGAAGTCCAACCACTTCTTATCTTGATCTCAGTCTTTCATTACTGTTCTGGAACTACTGACAAGGTAAATGCCGAATTATTCTTTAAAAACAAAACAAAGCAAGTAAAGCACACAGCCTTCAGACTGCAGCCACTCCCATAGGGAGTAAGATTAGAAGGAAGCAGATTAGACAGGAGGTACCATAACAACAGGTTGAAAAGAAAGTAAAGGAAAAGTAATCCATGCAACTAAGCCAGGGTTATTGGGGAGTACAGGGAGAAGGAGAGTGGATTAGGGCACAAAGGAAGAACAGATCCAGAGTGGCCCCTGGAGTGGAGGGAGTCTACACCGACTAGGCTACTAGGCCCCAGGTCTCAGAGCTGCATGGGTCCTGAGCTGATGCCAACAGATCCTCTGTTCCTCTAAAAGTAAATATGCCTATAACCTGTGTTGAGAAGGCACATGTGGTCTTCTTACTTCTGACTGGTGTAGGACATCTATCAACACCTGCTTTTACAGCACATGATGTCCCTTTAACCAAGGCCCTGCCCACCTCTGTCCCTAAAACAGATAAAGCCTGTGAAGTATGTAGCGAGCACTCTTACAACTTCCCCACACAAGCACGTCTAACATAGAGATCAGGGTTGTTAGTATCTGGAAGGACTGCGGTCCTGTGACGAGCAATGCCTATCACACGAAAGTGATGCACATGGCGAAAACCCTTCAGTTAGAAATATGTTCTAAGTCTCCTTCAGGGTCATTGAGTTTTGAGCCTTTGTGCGAGTTAGAGAGGTTTCCACAGTAGAAGAACTTTAATGGATGACTTAAATGAATACATAAAATAATGCATGAAATAATCACTGAAAATTACATTTAAAAAGAAAATGTATGCCTTTGAATATAGGTGTATGTATCTACCTATCAAAAGAAAAATACTTCTTTTTTCTATTTTTCAACTTTCTTTTTTCTTCATCACAGCTCCATATTCTGTTAATCTTCTTATACTGATTGTTTTTCTCATTAAGATAACCTCTAGTAAAAGAGGAAGTGGGAAAAATCTTAGATTTTTATTATAGATTTTAAAAAGAAGATTGTTAAAATCCATCTTTCTTTGCCTTTTGACAGTTTTCTTTGATTTCTTACATCTGATATTCAAGGACATAAACACTTCTTTGTACCATCCGGTATATTTTTATTTCAGTAAGTGTAGTTGAGCCAAGGCAAGATCCCTAAAGCCTTCTAACACTCCAGGGTAAAATTTTATATAAAAAATGTATTTCAATTATTACTCTGGATTATTTCCACTATAGTATTTAATGTAAAATATAAATTATTAATATTGATTCAACAGCAAATATATAGCACATATGTATGTGTGGAATGGTGAAAGCTTACATTTACTTTGCCTATAAATACTGTTGACCTATGTCCCTGAAATTTTCTCCTCCGGAGTTCATACACCATTGTCTGCTAAAATATCTTCTGCATTGACTAAAGACTATTTCTTAGTCAATTTTGTTTACTATTCCTCTTCTTCCTGCTCTCTAAATCTCCGGTTACTAGCATTTCCTTTCTATTCTTGTCATCTAAATGTCTCATCTTGGGTAAACTTAGATGAATGGATTTAATAAATACTGTTGTAGATATTCAAATCTACAACTCCAAGTTTCTTCCTAAATTGTGGAAGAATATATCTAATTAACCATTAGATCTCTCCAGTCTTAAATGCCCATCAACAACCTAAATTCACTTTATGCAAACTGAACTCTCTCCTCACTGAAAACTCAGAATTCGTTCTTCAGTTAATATGATCAGTGATGTGTATTTATGTAAACCAGAAGCCTATGCTTCAGCAACAAAACTGTATCATATTAAACCTGTGAGCTATGCAGTGTTTAGGTTCTGTGAACATTCCATGTACTTTCACATTTATGCCATTCTACAATGCTGTTTACCCTGCAAGATCCTACATGCCTTGTTCAACACAGGATCCCCAATGTGGCATAAACTAAACGTCTCTTGTGTTTGTGCCACAGTGTGATGAAAGTCAACTTTTTTTTGGAGGGGGAGTAGTTCATCATTGATTCATTCCATGGTGTCACATACAAATTCCTTTATGGTTACTGGAAAATATAAAAATCAGTTTGCTTTAAAATGAAAAAATATTCAAAGGAATCAGCAAAGAGGCATGGAATAAAGAATCACTATCTAATGAAGATATATATTCTTTGCCAAGCTACATAGTAGTTCTTCATTTTCACCTATTAAGGCTGCTCAATTTTTTTGTCTTTTTTCTCTTACAAGAATACACAATGAAGATTAAAAGTGTTTGTTAAAGCATGATGACTATTTACCCTAAACTTAAGTATCTACTATAAGTGACTATCAAAAAAGTATTTTCCTATGTGTATTCTGTTATTTTCACATTAAAACATTATTATATATTATTTGCTGGTTACAAAGGATATCCATGTCCCATGTAGAAAACTGGAAGTTAGAGAAAGTCACAAATTCGACAATTTATTTATCACATATTATTTCACTCTCCTGAGATAAACATTTCTCCTGAGATAAACTGGGTCTATACCTTTTCAATAATATGAATGCTATTACAAAAGTATCAATAATATAATGTACACACAATTAAGTAATGTCAATACATTTAAAATAATACAAAGGTGATATGAATAAAAAGTGATTTTTAAAATATATTTTACAATTATTACACAAGTTATTGAACAGTATAAAGAAATTTACAGGGATCAGTATAAATAAAAGCACTAAAACTAGTTTTATATTTTAAGTACAATATTTATATACTGCACATTTCTTAACTTTTTTTATGTGGAGATATCTTTCTCATCATCCACTGAGCAAGCCAATGGTCCCAGAAAGAGAGAAAACATTTAACAAAGAAAACCAAACAAAACAAAACATCAGAAACCAATAAAATTATGTTGGTAACTATAAAGAAATAATATACAAAACAAAAAATTCATAAATCAAATATTGTCTGGGTTTGTACATCATCACGCTGAACATGGTTATGTTCTGAATGACTGTCTACACCTTGAAAATTAGAAGGAAATGGTAGCAATGTCTCCAAAAAGGCAAAGACATTTGCAAAGATTTTTTTTGAAAACTGGAGGAATCTGCACAGATGGGTCCTAGATATGGCCACTGATCCCAGGATCCAAAGACTCGATAGTTGGGTACGACACAGAATTACCGAGTAAATTCAAGATTTAGGGAACCCATAGGATCAGTAATGATCTGGAGTTAGAAGAAATGCTAATGTAGGAGTAGGGTCAAGTCACCACATGTTTCTACACTTTTGAGAATGGAGACAGCAAGAAAGGAAGGAGATCAGGCGCCACAAAGGCAGGATTTGAAGGCAGGCTTTGAAGGCAGGCTGTTGGTTTTCTACAAAGTAGGGAGACCTCTCGTGGTCAGAGATGGAACAGAAACCAATGAGGGAAAAATGTAAAAATCAGGGCAGAGGAGGTAGTATTATAAAACATTTGATTTGGGGAAGTTAACATGGTTTGAAGAGACAGCATGGATTTTAGTTTAGCTACATCTTAGTTTTTATCCTGACACTTGGTAAATTTCTATGATATTTGATTTCCTCATCTGTGACCTACCTTGAAAAAGGTATAGGAAATGTATAAATAAATAAATTACACAAGATAATTTATTTAGAGTGGTTATCATAGTTTTTGAAAGATTCTAATTATACAATGAACACTTACATTTCTCAATCTTTCTTTTCTCCACCAAGGTCTAAGAACCAACTACAAGTGCACTGGCTCAGAGTTTTGCTTGGAAAGGAAGGATTAGGAAAGAAATGGTTCACTGAAAAACCCAGGGTCAGTAGCTGAGCTACTGAATTCACATTCAGGAAATATCACTTTGTTCTAAGTAACATGCCTTGTTCAACACAGGATCCCCAATGTGGCAGATAATAATAATGGACTTAATACTATTATATAGATGGAAATAACAATGTTTTCTATAATAGCATAAAATTGCGATTTTTAAATTCAGTGTGCTAAACAATAAATTTTGATTTTTTGTCTTTCTTTTTGTTGAGGTATAATTGATATGTAACATTTTACTAGTTTCAGAGGTACAACGTAACGATTTGATATTTGTATATACTGCAAAATGACCACCACAATAAGTATAGTTAACATCTGTCACCTCACATAGTTACACAAATATTTTTCTTGTGATGAGAACTTTTAAGACCTACTCTCTTAGCAACTTTGAAATATGCAATAGTGTTAACAGTAGTCATCATGATGAGTATAGAAAACTTGATCTTCTTTAATTATTACGAGACTGAGTAAACAGATTAAGAAAAATTCACAGGAAAGGAAAAACAGGAATATAACTAAATGGAGTATCTTATTATTAGGTATCACCTACCTTATTATCCACTGAATATTTGTATCCCCTCAAAGTTTTTATGTTGAAGCACTAAACCCCAGCATGGCTATATTTGAAGATAAGGCCTTTAAGGAAGTAGTTAAGGGTAAATGAGGTCATAAAGTGGGGCCCTGATCCAACCTCACTCATTCTCTCTCCTTCCCTCTCTGCCCCAAACGCGCCTCAGTGCTCACTCAGAGGAATGGCCAGGTGAGGACAAAGTGGCTAGCTGCAAGCGAGGAAGTGATACCTGACCAGAAACCAAACCCTGCTGGACCTTAATCTTGGACCTTCCAGCCTCCAAACGTGGGAGAAATGAATTTATTTAAATCATGCTGTCTATAGTATTTGGGTATGAAAGGCCAACTAAACTAATATATACCCCCAAAATATTGTTATATGCAACTAGTATTGTTTCTCATATCCAAAACTAGTTTCTGAACTTTCTTATTTTTAATACCCCAACTTTATTTTACTGCTCCTTCAGTTTGCTCTAATTAACAGTTACATCTCATTTCTAACATTTTTTAATTTATTTATTCATTAATTTATTTATTTTCACTTCAACTGAGATCTCTTCTTCTGGATACAGTGAATTAAAGAATACAAATTTTACATAACCACTTATTTTGGGAAATACATATAATGTATTAACATTTATCAACCTTATCAAAGTTGTTAATTCCCAACTATTTCTCCTTGAATTTATGCTCATCTATCTAAATGACTTGTTTATGTTAAGTAAATGATATGAGGAAAAGTTGAACACCAAAATGTGAAATTACAGATATCTGTGCTTTCTCTACCATTAAAGACAATTTTTTAGGGAGTCTATAAAAAATATGTCTCAGTAATAATTTTTTACAGAAGAATAATAAAATTATTTTAATATCTCTATATGTCACTAGAATATATTTTCTTAAAAAACAATTTCATAAAAAACAAAACAAAAAAACGCAATTTCATCATTTTAAATTAGTACAGGCTTTTGAAATCACAAAAGCTTTCCAAATCACTCCATGAAATTCCTTCTAAAATAAAGGAGAAAAGAATATTCACGGCTAATTAAATATTTAATTAATTACATAAATTAGTGTGAAGTATAACCTTTTAATTTTAGGAAAATATGATTTGATTGAAATGTATTTTAAATGTTTTATAGATTTTCAATGACCTATAATGGAAAATATATTTCATAATCACATTATGCATTTACAGTTATTTATTCAATTATGAAACATTTGGAGTATTTACTATGGGCCAGATATTGTGTGAATACATGAATTACAAAAGTGAAAATGGTGGAATATGGTCCTCACTCAGATATTTTATGTGTAAATAGACATTGAAATCTTCAAGAAGAGAAAATAAATGCTAACAATTTTGCATGCCCTACTTTAAGAATAGTTCCCAAAACTTGGTAAGCAATTAATATGTATGTATCTGCCAAATAGATAAGCAGATTGATCAATAAAATAATAAATTAAGAAAAACCTATTATAATCTATACTGCAAAATAAATACTCTCACAATCTATAATAAACTTGTAAATTTGAAAATAGGTAAGTTACAATCAACATTGATGTACATAAAGATAAGTACATGAAGATAAAAGATTAAGAGATCTCATAAGGAACATCATTTTAGACGTTTAAAAGAGAATAAAAGGAAAAAAAATTGCCTCAGTCTGGTCAGATTCACTCAACTGCACATTTTCTCAGTAAGGCTGAACACATCAACTTGGAGAGTCAATACACATTGACCGTTTTCTTCCAATTCCTGGGTTTCTCTTTTGTGATTTCTGCTTGGCTTCCAGTCAATTTCTTGGATATGTGAGAACACTCTATTTAATGTAATAATTTTAAGACAGGACTTTAACCTGGTGACATCCTAGGTCTGATATTATCCAGGGAATCTTTTGCTTTTATATATATAATATCCATTTCCCCCTTCTTCTAATTATAGTGCTTCTCCAGCTCTTAATGTATGTGGTTCAGGTTAGGTTAGGTTACCTGCATCTCCTTTAATATAGTGATTAGATTTCTATGTGACCTCCCAAGCCAATAAAATCATACATGGGTTTATGTTGAGTTTGTAGGATAAAGGCACACACTTTATACAGAACTGCTTACCTAAAAGAACAGAAATTTGGTGCTGCTTGTCACAATTTTTACTACTGGAAAGAAACAGCCCACTTGAGAATCAGGTCAAAGGTGTGGGAATGGGGATAGGAGAAGCAGAGGTAAGGGATGTTAAGGAATACTGTCCTGATATTATATACTGAGCCACAGATCCAGCTGTGTTTGGAGTCAGACTTACCCCTGGACTTCCTTATTACATACGGTAAACAATTTTTTAATTCACTCTCTTTATAAAATCCTAATAAGAATTACGAACCTATCCCTTTGTTACTCTTGGCTAAAAGCTAATTTGTGTGAACCATATTACACCAAGTTTCATAATAAATAATACAGAACTATGTACTGTGTCCAAATAATTGTTTTCATAGACTGTTCCCAAAGCAAATATTAATACTGTTTTTGAATATGTTTGCTAAAAATTATATAAACTTTAAAATTGGAAATCAGGGAGACAGAAATTTTCAATGCTTATATCTCCATATGCATGCAAGTTCACTTTCACTTTTTTCTATCAAGATATGTAGTTATATGTAAAAGTTATGGCACATTGAATGGTGTGAACACAGATCTAGTTACTTCTATTATATATACATGTATGTTACATACAACTCTCTTTAAAATGATTTGTTTTTGTATAACAGTAATTAATAGTGTTGATGCCACATAATATCATTACCACCAACTTTTTCATTACTTTCAATTTGTAAGTGTGATGTTTCTATAATTTTCAAGGTTTGTATCTTATAGTAATAATAAAAACTAACAACCTCCTCTCTTTCTCTGAGCCACTGAAACACACAGACACACTCAGCTCCAAAAAACCCAGGCCAGTACTAGGGGGAAAAATTGTTAACTCAATTTGGGCTATATGTGTATTCATTTCAAGGACTTTCTGTTCTTTGTGATTCATTTAAAGTTTTTTCTGATTTTCACAAAATTCCATTACTCAATTCATTTATTTGTTTTACAGTTGCTTTAGGTCAGATTCCCTAGAAGAAAACCTAAGACAAAGATTTGTGTGCAAGTGATTTGCTAAGAAAGTGCTTCTGAGACCAGTAGTAAGGGGTTAGAGAAGGAGGACTTGGAAGGAAAGGCAGCGGCACAGTGACAGGAATACGGCATTTCTGCAGGGGGACTCTGGAATGTAGGCTTTGCCTCAGAGTTTGTTTCACCCTAAACAAAGGAGTTGGGCTCCAGGGGAACTTAATTCCCAATTCTTCTAGCTTCCTGCTGCTCTGGTAGAAAAAGGGCAGTCCTCCCCTAGGAGGAATAGTAGGTAAGAGAAATCCCTGTAGGTAAAAGCACAGAAGAGGACCCAGAAATAGTCAAAGAAATCCTGGCAGATATGGGCGGAGCACTGACAGTGTCCCACACAGTGAAATTTTAAATCTCCAACGTATTTCTTGTTAGATGTGGTGCATTAAAATGGCTGAACTAGAGTCACAAATCTAATGTACTAACGAAAAGTAATAGTCAATAAGACACACGTTAACTATATTAAAATATTCAATTAAATCAAACAAAATTTAATCAACTGGGAAAGCATACTGATATAACATGGGCATTCTTCTTCATCTGAATTAATATGCATATACATTTAATCATTTAAATGGCAACAGATTCCAAATAAATATATACATACTATTTTTCTAATAACATCTGGCATTCATGGCTTTTACTTCATCACTTTGTTTTTCATTCCTCCATCTTTTTCTTACTCTGCTTCTTCACTTTCTCTTATTCCTCATCACTTTCTCTTATTCTCCTCTCTTCCTCCTCCTTCTTTTCTATGTTCTTCTACTTTTACTTTCCTTTTTTAAAATTTTCTACACTAAATTACCAAACTACTACTATCAGTATGGTTACTACAACCACCCTCAGCACTATCATCAAATAAAATTAATTTGACACTTAATAAAGAGTCATCAGGTATTGCTTAAACAGAGTGTCACTATATTTCACTTTTTGTTTTCATTCTTAGAATATAGTTCATAAACAGTGATTACCATCTGTTCCTAAGAAAAATACTAAGAGCTATGATGTAATTAATGCTGATGTGGGTATGTACTTATATATCTATGAAACCAAATTTTAGTGTTAAAAGAAAAAAAAAGAAGCTTAAGGGAAATGTGGATGAAGTTACTTTAAAAATATATTGGAGATCCTCAAGATGGCGGAAGAGTAAGACATGGAGATCATCTTCCTCCCCACAAATACATCAGAAATACATCTACATGTGGAACAGCTCCTACAGAACACCTACTGAATGCTGGCAAAAGACCTCAGACTTCCCAAAAGGGAAGAAACTCCCCATGTACTTGGGTAGGGCAAAAGAAAAAACAGAGACAAAAGAATAGGGACTGGACCTGCACCAGTGGGAGAGAGCTGTGAAGGAGGAAAAGTTTCCACACACTAGCAAGCCCCTTCACTGGTGGAGACAGGGGTTGGGGGTGGGGGAGCCACGGAGGAGAGCGCAGCAACAGGGGTGCGGAGGGCAAAGTGGAGAGATTCCCGCACAGAGGATCGGTGCTGACCAGCACTCACCAGTCTGAGAGGCTTTTCTGCTTGCCCGCCGCGGGGGGTGGGGGCTGGGAGCTGAGGTTCGGGCATTGGAGGTCGGATCCGAGGGAGGGGACTGGGGTTGGCTGCGTGAAAACAGCCTGGAGTTGGCTGCGTGAAAACAGCCTGGAGGGGGCTAGTGCACCATGGCTAGCCGGGAGGGAGTCCGGGAAAAAGTCTGGAGCTAAGAGGCAAGAGAGCATTGTTTCAGGGTGCACGAGGAGAGGGGAATTCAGAGCACTACCTAAAGGAGCTCCAGAGACGGGCACAAGCCGCGACTATCAGTGCAAACACCAGAGATGGGCCTGAAATGCTAAGGCTGCTGCTGCAGCCACCAAGAAGCCTGTGTGCAAGCACAGGTCACTATCCACACCTACCCTCTCGGGATCCTGTGCAGCCCACCACTGCCAGGGTCAAATTACCAGGGAGAACACACAGCATGCCTCAGGCTGTTGCCTGGCCTCTGCTGACACAGGCTCCCCCCGCATTCCTTATTCCTCCCTCCCGAGGCCTGAGTGAGCCAGAGCGCCCTAATCAGCTGCTCCTTTAACCCCGTCCTGTCTGAGCTATGAAGAGACGCCCTCAGGTGACCTATACACAGAGGCAGGGCCAAATCCAAAGCTGAACCCCAGGAGCTGTGCAAACAAAGAAGAGAAAGGGAAACTCTCTAAGCAGTCTCAGGAGCACTGGATTAAATCTCCACAACCAACTTGATGTAACCCGCATGTGCGGAATACCTGCATAGACAATGAATCATCCCAAAACTGAGGTGGTGCAATTTGGGGGCAACGGTATATATATATATATATATATATATATTTCCTTTTTATCTTTTTGTGAGTGTGTATGTGTATGCTTCCTTGTGTGATTTTGTCTGTATAGCGTTGCTTTTACCATTTGTCCCAGGGTTCTGTTCATTTTCTTTTTTTTTAAGTATACTTTTTAGTGCTTGTTATCATTGGTGGATTTTTTTGGGGGGTTTGGTTGCTCTCTTCTTTCTTTTTTTTATTACTTTTGAATTTTTTTATTTTTAATAATTATTTTTTATTTTAATAACTTTTCTTTTCTTCTTTTGTTCTTTCTTTTTTTCTCTTTTTCTTCTGAGCCATGTGGCTGACAGGGTTTTGGTGCTCCAGCCAGGTGTCAGGCCTGTGATGCTAAGGTGGAGAGCTAAGTTCAGGACATTGGTCCACCAGAGACCTCCCAGTTCCACGTAATATCAAATGGCTAAAGCTCTCCCGGAGATCTCCATGTCAACAACAAGACCCAGCTCCACTCAACAACCAGCAATCCACAGTGCTGGACACCCTATGCCAAACAACTAGCAAGACAGGAACACAACCAAACCCATTAGCAGATAGGCTGCCTAAAATCATAAAGAGGCCACAAACACACCATAACACACCACTGAATGTGGTCCTGCCCACCAGAGAGGCAAGATCCAGCCTCATTCACCAGAACATAGGTATTAGTCCCCTCCACCAGGAAGCCTACATAACCCACTGAAACAACCTTAGCCACTGGGGGAAGACACCAAAAACAACAGGAACTATGAACCTGCAGCCTGAGAAAAGGAGACCTCAACCACAGTAAGTTAAGCAAAATGAGAAGACAGGGAAACACAAAGCAGGAAAGGAGCAAGGTAAAAACCCACCAGACCAAACAAATGAAGAGGAAAAAGGCAGTCTACCTGAAAAAGAATTCAGAATAATGATAGCAAAGATGATCAAAATCTTGGAAATAGAATGGAGAAAATACAACAAACATTTAACAAGGACCTAGAAAAACTAAAGAGCAAACAAACAATGATGAACAACACAATAAATGAAATTTAAAATTCTCTAGAAGGAATCATAAACAGAATAACTGAGGCAGAAGAACGAATAAGTGATCTGGAAGATAAAATATTGGAAATAACTGCTGCAGAGCAGAATAAAGAGAAAAGAATGAAAAGAATTGAGAACAGTCTCAGAGACCTCTGGGACAACATTAAATGCACCAACATTTGAATAATAGGGGTCCCAGAAGAAGAAGAGAAAAAGAAAGGGACTGAGAAAATATTTGAAGAGATTATATTTGAAAACTTCCCCATTATGGGAAAAGAAACAGTTAATCAAGTCCAGGGAGCACAGAGCCCCATACAGGATAAATCCAAGGAGAAACATGCCAAGACACATATTAAACAAACTATCAAAAATTAAACACAAGGAAAAAATATTAAAAGCAGCAAGGGAAAAAACCCAATAACACACAAGAGAATCCCCATAAGGTTAACAGCTGATCTTTCAGCAGAAACTCTGCAGGCAGAAGGGACTGACAGGACATATTTAAAATGATAAAAGGGAAAAACCTACAACCAAGAATACTCTACCCAGCAAGGATTTCATTCAAATTTGATGGAGAAATTAAAACCTTTACAGACAAATAAAAGGTAAGAGAATGCAGCACCACCAAACTAGCTTTACAACAAATGCTAAAGGAACCTCTCTAGGCAGGAAACACAACAGAACGAAAAGACTTACAAAAACAAACCAAAGAGGCTTCCCTGGTTGTGCAGTGGTTGGGAGTCCGCCTGCCAATGCAGGGGACGTGGGTTCATGCCCTGGTCTGGAGAATTCCACATGCTGTGGAGCGGCTGAGCCCATGGGCCATGGACGCTGAGCCTGCGTGTCCAAAGCCTGTGCTCCGCAACGGGAGAGGCCACAACAGTGAGAGGCCCATGTACTGCAAAACAAAACAAAACTAAACCCAAAACACTTAAGAAAATGGTAATACAAACATACATGTTGATAATTACCTTAAATGTAAATGGATTAAATTCTCCATCCAAAAGACACAGACTGGCTGAATGGATACAAAAACAAGACCATGCATATATATGCTGTCTGCAAGAGACCCACTTCAGACCTAAGGAAACATACAAACTGAAAGTGAAGGAATGGAAAAAGAAATTTCATGCAAATGGAAATCAAAAGAAAGCTGGAGTAGCAATTCTCATATCAGACAAAATGGACTTTAAAATAAAGACTATTAGAAGAGACAAAGAAGGACACTACATAATGATCAAAGGATCAATCCAAGAAGAAGATATAACAATTGTAAATATTTACGCACCCAACTTAGGAGCACCTCAATACATAAGGCAAACGCTAACAGCCAGAAAAGGGAAATCAACAGTAACACAATCATAGTAGTGGACTTTAACACCCCACTTTCACCAATGGAAAGATCATCCAAAATGAAAATAAATAAGGAAACACAAGCTTTAAATGATAGAGTAAACAAGATGGACTTAATTGATATTTACAGGACATTCCATCCAAAAGCAACAGAATACATTTCTCAAGTGCTCATGGAACGTTCTCCAGGACAGATCATATCTTGGGTCACAAATCAAGCCTTGGTAAATTTAACAAACTTGAAATCATATCAAATATCTTTTCCGACCACAGTGCCATAAGACTAGATATGAATTACATGAAAAAATCTGTAACAAATACAAACATGTGGAGGCTAAATGATACACTACTTAATAACCAAGAGATCATTGAAGAAATCAGAGGAAATAAAAAAATACCTAAAAACAAATGACAACACATGATGACCCAAAACCTATGGGATGCAGCAAAAGCAGTTCTAAGAGGGAAGTATACAGCAATACAATCCTACATCAAGAAACAAGAAACATCTCAAATAAACAACCTAACCTTACACCTAAAGCAATTAGTGAAAGAAGAAAATGAAAACCCAAATTTAGAAGGAAAGAAATCATAAAGATCAGATCACAAATAAGTGAAAAAGAAATGAAGGAAACAATAGCAAAGATCAATAAAACTAAAAGCTGTTCTTTGAGAAGATAAGCAAAATTGATAAACCATTAGCCAGACTCATCAAGAAAAAAAGGGAGAAGACTCAAATCAATAGAATTAGAAATGAAAAAGAAGTAACAACTGACACTGCAGAAATACAAAGGATCATGAGAGAGTACTACAAGCAACTATATGCCAATAAAATGGACAACCTGGAAGAAATGGACAAATTCTTAGAAAAGCACAACCTTCCATTAGTGAACCAAGAAGAAATAGAAAACATAAACAGACCAATCACAAGCACTGAAATTGAAACTGATTAAAAATCTTCCAACAAACAAAAGCCCAGGACCAGATGGCTTGACAGGTGAATTCTATCAAACATTTAAAGAAGTGCTAACACCTATCCTTCTCAAACTCTTCCAAAATATAGCAGAGGGAGGGACGCTCCCAAACTCATTCTATGAGACTACTATCACCCTGATACCAAAACCAGACAAAGATGTCACAAAGAAAGAAAACTACAGGCTGATATCACTGATGAACAGGGATGCAAAAAACCTCAACAAAATACCAGCAAACAATATCCAACAGCACATTAAAAGAATCATACACCATGATCAACTGGAGTTTATCCCAGGAATGCAAGGATTCTTCAATATACCCAAATCAGTGTGATACACCATATTAACAAACCGAAGGATAAAAACCATATGATCATCTCAATAGATGCAGAAAAAGCTTTCAACAAAATTCAACACCCATTTATGATAAAAACCCTCCAGAATGTAGGCATAGGGGAAACTTACCTCAACATAATAAAGGGCATATATGACAGACCAACAGCCAACATCGTTCTCAATGGTGAAAAACTGAAACCGTTTCCACTAAGATCAGGAACAAGACAACACTGCCCACTCTCACCACTATTATTCAGCATAGTTTTGGAAGTTTTAGCCACAGCAATCAGAGACGAAAAAGAAATAAAAGAATCCAAATTGGAAAAGATGAAGTAAAACTGTCACTGTTTGCAGATGACATGATACTATACATAGAGAATCCTAAGGATTCTACCAGAAAACTACTAGAGCTAATCAATGGATTTGGTAAAGTTGTAGGATTCAAAATTAATGCACAGAAATCTCTTGCATTCCTAAACACTAATGATGAAAAATCTGAAAGAGAAAGTAAGGAAACACTCTCTTTTACCACTGCAACAAAAAGAATAAATACCTAGGAATAAACCTACCTAAGGAGACAAAGACCTGTATGCAGAAAAGTATAAGACAGTGATGAAAGAAATTAAAGGTGATACAAACAGATGGAGAGATATACTATGTTCTTGAATTGGAAGAATCAACATTGTGAAAATGACTATATTACCCAAAGCAATCTACTGATTCAATGCAATCCCTATCAAACTACCAATGGCATTTTTCACAGAAATAGAACAAAAAATTTCACAATTTGTAATGAAACACAAAAGACCCCAAATAGCCAAAGCAATCTTGAGAAAGAAAAACGGAGCTGGAGGAATCAGGCTCCCAGGGTTCAGACTATCCTACAAAGCTACAGTAATCAAGACAGTATGGTACTGGTGCAAAAACAGAAATACAGATAAGTGGAGCAAGTGATAGAAAGCCCAGAGATAAACTCATGCACATATGGTCACCTTATCTTTGATAAAGGGGGCAAGAATATACAGTGGAGAAAAGACAGCCTCTTCAATAAGTGGTGCTGGGATGTCTGGACAGCTACATGTAAAGGAATGAAATTAGAACACTCCCTAACACCATACACAAAAATAAACTCCAAATGGACTAAATACCTAAATGTAAGGGTAGACACTATCAAACTCTTAGAGGAAAACATAGGCAGAACACTCTATGACATAATCACAGCAAGATCCTTTTTGATCCACCTCCTAGAGAAATGGAAATAAAAACAAAAATAAACAAATGGGACCTAATGAACCTTAAAAGCTTTTGCACAGCAAAGGAAACCATAAACAAGACCAAAAGACAACCCTCAGAATGGGAGAAAATATTTGCAAACGAAGCAACTAACAAAGGATTAATCTCCAAAATATACAAGCAGCTCATGCAGCTCAATATCAAAAAGCAAACAATCCAATTCAAAAATGGGCAGAAGACCTAAGTAGACATTTCTCTAAAGAAGATGTACAGATTGCCAACAAACACATGAAAGGATGCTCAACATCACTAATCATTAGAGAAATGCAAATCAAAACTACAGTGAGGTATCACCTCACACCGGTCAGAATGGTCATCTTCAAAAAATCTACAAACAATAAATGCTGGAGAGGGTGTGGAGAAAAGGAAACCCTTTTGCGCTGTTAGTGGGAACGTAAATCGATACAGCTACTATGGAGAACAGTACAGAGATTCCTTAAAAAACTAAAAATAAAACTACCATATGTCACAGCAATTCCACTACTGGGCATATACCCTGAGAAAACCATAATTCAAAAAGATTCATGTACCAAAATATTCATTGCAGCTCTATTTACAATAGCCAGGACATGGAAGCAACCTAAGTGTCCATCGACAGATGAATGGATCAAGAAGATGTGGCACATATATACAATGGAATATTACTCAACCATAAAAAGAAATAAAATTGAGTTATTTGTAGTGAGGTGGATGGACATAGAGTCTATCATACAGAGTAATATCAGTCAGAAAGAGAAAAACAAATAATGTATGCTAACACATATATATGGAATCTAAAAAAGAAAAAAAATGGTTATGAAGAACCTAGGGGCAGGACAGAAATAAAGATGGAGACCTAGAGAATGGACTTGAGGACATGCGGAAGGGGAAGGGGCAGCTGGGGCGAAGTGAGAGATGGGCATGTAATTATATATACTACCAAATGTAAAAGAGATTGCTAGTGGGAAGCAGCCGCATAGCACAGGGAGATCAGCTCGGTGCTTTGTGATCACCTAGAGGGGTGGGATAGGGAGTGTGGGAGGGTGACACAAGAGGGAAGAGATATGGGGATATACGTATATGTATAGCTGATTCACTTTGTTATAAAGCAGAAACTAACACACCATTGTAAAGCAATTGTACTCCAATAAAGATGTTAAAAATATATTTTATAAAAATAGATTATTAAGATACTATATATTATATATTTAGTAACATGGATCAATAGGGTCTATGAGATCTGGAACATTCAGAGATAGAAAGCAGTTTGCCTGAGGCATGTCTCAAACTAATTTTAGTACAGAGATACATTAAAATTATATGCACATCTACACTGAGAAAATGGCTTAAATTTTTCGAAAAATAAAATACTAAATAAATAAACTCAAAAATAGTAAGATATCAATCAGTATAAGGTCAAAGACATTGTTTTTATGAGTAAATGTACTGACAGCTTATATATGAGCTTTTGGTTAGTTGTAAATTGAGGGAACACAAACTCAGATATTTAGTTTAATTGCTATGGGCTTACTTGGTTACTTAAGATCAGGCCAAGTTCTGCATTTATAAGTTTCTTCTTTGCCTTTTATCATTAGCTCACCTGGAGAATTTCACATGCATCTCACCAATTCCAACAAGAAGAGAGATGTTGGGAAAGTCATAAAAGCTTGATTTTCTAAACGTGGCTGAACATTTTAGTGTTATGAAAGTGGTTCTCATAATAATGATGAAACCTATTTTATTTCTCACTTTTGAAATATTTTGGCATTGCTATATTGTTCTGTTATATTGCTACAGGTTTATTTGGTTGTGGCACTCTAATGTGTTAATGGAAATTCTCAATAAAACTAAAAATGCTATAGAAAAACAAACATCTTTGAGGGAAGAAAAATATGCAATTATTTTATATGTAGAAAATAAGTTGCTTATCTTCAATTGCAATAAGCTCCTTATCTTCAATTGCAGTATCTTATAGTTAACTAAAAATGAAATAAGCAAATGGTTCAAAACATAATTTGGGAAGCAATAAAATTTGTCTGGATTTACTTTTTTTTTAAACTAGATTCCAAGCTTTTTATAAACCTGGTTTCAAGTTTATAGTACAAAGATTTCCTATCAAATGCCAGGGGGATAATTTATTTTTCATACATGAACAAGAATCACGATTTAAACAAATACATCAGATAATAGACCTAGGGCCGTTTTTAAGACCAGATAATTGGTCGGCACTTATTTTATTCTGTATACTGAACAGAAAGATGTGTCACTTGGATGATTTATAGAGAAACAGAAGGCACAAGGCTTTTTGGCAATAGTATTTAGTGGATACACCAGGCTTTTAACTATCATGTTATTGAAGGTGAACTGGCTCTTCTTATTTTTCTATTTCATTTAAAACTTCAAAGCAATTTTTAAAACATCTTTATTGGAGTATAATTGCTTTACAATGAAACCTTCAAAGCAATTTGAACAGTGAGAAAACCATACCAATTTGCAGTCTAAAAGCTCTTACCCAGCTGCCCTCTGAGCCATATTTTAACATCTCCAGCAGTAGAAAGTGCTTCTTATATAATTTGTGGCCATCCACAGACATAAAATTAGAGAGGTGTTTAACGATCCACATCTGCCCCACAAGTGTGGAAGAGTTAGGTGTTTAAATAACAGTCATCTGATTTATTTAAAAGAGTAAATAAACTGTACATAATAAAAGAAAAACGAATATTATTTACCTGGTTATGCATTTCTGACTACATGGAGGCTGTATGTGTCCAGAAAAGGGAATCAAATTTGAGAAAGCCTGATAATAAAGGAAAATTACCCAACTGTCTTCGATTTCAAGAGAGAGAATATAGGCTTATCAACTGAATCCCTCACCACCTGTACCTCTCTGGTGACCAGAACAGTACATTATTGGACACAGTAGCTACTCAATACACATCTGTTGACCGAATGCATGACTGCAGGGGAGACTAAGTTATGAACAACAGAAGAGGGAAGCACATACTGCTTGGTCAAATGGTGGTCTTGAAACTTTAACTTGAACAAATACAATAATTTGAGCCTCATTTTTCTCATTCGTGATATGGGGTGAAGATGTCTATAGGGGGAAGATTATTGGGAAGATTAACTGACACAGAGCACTTAGAGTAGTTATTTAGTAATAGTTCCTTTCCTCATTAGGAGTCTCAATTATTTAAAAAAATGAATTAAATCTTTGTTAGTGTGCATTTATAAGCATTTTGAAATCTCTTTGTAATGACATAGAAATATAGAATGCTCTCAAGTGCTCTAAGATGCTTTAAAAGAGAATATAGAATATTCTAAAAGCATCATAGTTGCTTTATTTTTAGGACTGCTTTATTTTCTTAATTTGCTTTCAGGAATTTACTGAGAAAAAAGATAAACATCTTAAAAACAGATATTCTTCATTTCCTAACATTTAAAGAGGTTAGGTATATTATAACATAAATTCAAATATATTTCTGGTTATTTACTCTTTAGGAAAAAAAAAAGTAATTCTCTTGAGATATTTTTTCTCATTATTTTTATACTAACTTCCATTTGTACCCAAATTCCTAATTAGGAAATAAAATAAAAGTTCAATTTTTTTCTGGAGCCAGGTGGTAACCCAGATTGTATCTTCTTGACCTTGTTTAATCTGAAATATTATTTAAATTGATTTTATGGGAAAAAAGAAGCATTTGTGAAACTATAAATGGAATAAGAAGAAAAAAGACATTACAGAAAATATTTCTTAGAAAAATATATTTTTCAAGCACCATGATTGATAACCAGAGGAAGTTTAGTACTAATCAAAAGAAATATAATCCCTCCCTGATAGAAATTACTAAAGAGTGGAGATATAAAACTTTTGTATAAACAAAAGTTATGACAAGGGTGTTTTGTGTTTTGAAAAGAAATGTTCCATAGGCTATGGAATGCATATTTGCATAGAGGGATGCAATTTCAAGTGGAACATATGGGGAATCCTCTATGAGAAAGTGACATTCAAGTTGATCGTTTGGAGCAAGTAGTAGTTTTTCAGAGGAACAGCATGAGTGTGAGTGAAAGTCCTAGGGAAGGTAAGAATTGGTAGGACTTGGTTTTTGACTCTCCCTTTTCCCCACTTCATGTGTTGGAAGCTGAGTTAATCATAATCTCTTAGTTCATAGCACATTGTTACTACTGATCCTTGTAAAGCTCCTCTCTTGTTTTATTGACTTATTCTTTTTTTTTTTTTTTTTTTTTTTTTTTTTTTTTTTTAAGACCCCATTAACACCTTTCCAATATGAAAATACTTAACGTTTCTAGGCTGCAAATGTATTCCCCTATTCAATCTGGGCTGCCACAAAGACAGACAGAAAGCGCAGGGATTTTTCTTTTGCATCCTAGTGCAAACCAAAAGAACAACAGCGGATTGTTCAAGGTCTATCAGTGGATGCGGATTGACTTATTCTTTTATTTGGATTCTAACTCCAAAACTCCTGATTATATGCAAATATGCTAATGGGTTTAATGTTCCCTCTTTTCTTTATGTATTTTATTTTAAAGTGTGCATTGATGCTTTATAAACATATCTTCTCAATTCACATAAATGTTATTTTATTTTACATTACATAAACTATCATTGTTTTACATTTTTTTCTACTTGGCACTTTATGACCCATGTTGCTTTGTGAAATTGTAGTCTGATATTCCTAAATTCTCATGGGACTCAATGATATCCTCTATATTTTGTTTTTGCTTCCTTCAATGATACATTGTCTGTAACACTATGATAAAGTTCTTCACTCATCTTTCCCTAATTTTCTATGCTGCATAGCAGATTACCACAAGAATTACAGCAATAAAAATTTATTCTCTTGCAGCTTCTATAGATCAGAAGTCGAAGGACTGCAAGGTTGGATTCCCCACTCAGGGTCTCACTGAGCTAAAGTCAAAATGTTTACCAGGGCTGCAGGTCTCATCTGGGATTCCAGGTTCTTTTTCATTCTCATTAGTTGTTGGCAGAATTCATTTACCAAAGGCAGAATTCAGTTAGGACTGAAATTCACAATTTCTTGCTGGCTATAAACCAGGCTTCTAGAGGCGGCTCCTGGATGCTTCCTTTTTCCAACAACAGTTCATAACATGCACGTTTGCTTTCTTTCAGGCCAGCTGTAGTGGATCTCTCTGGCTTCCTCTTCTCTGACTGAAAAAAACCCTCTCCTTTTAGAAGGCTCATGTGATTAAGTTAGGCCACCTGGATTACATTCCCATTTTAATGTCAAGTGTGCCAAATAACATCATTATAAAGGTAGTTAACTCCATCTAATTCACAGTTCTGGGGATTATGCAGGCATGTACACTAGGGGCTGAGAAATCTTGGGGACCATTTTAGAATTGTGAGAATTCTTTTGTGTATATGACTAAGAGGGAAACTGCAGGATCAGATGGTATGTGAGTTCCAGATTTGCTTAAGAGCTGTTTAGGTTTGAGGATGACCATTCTGACTAGGGCATAGTGACCAAGCAGAAGAGCATAAAACTCCAACCTGGAAAGGAAGGCAGGAAATAAATTCCCTAGAGCATTTTATGACTACATTAAAGACTTCAGTAATTGCTTTTAAAAAAATGTGTAAATTGAATTAATCTTAGTTCATCCTATAACTCATGCAGTCATGCATTTATTCTACCATCATACTTCAGGTGAACACTATTAAATGAAGGCAAATAGTGTTGATTTTTTGCCCCTAGTGCCTATTTATTTCTTTACAATTTAGTGTTGACAGGTGCAATGAATGCCATGTTTCATTGGCTTTCCTAGGTCCTCTCTTATTTTCCTTTTCTCTGCCAACTCCTGACAAAATAGAAAATAAGGACATATTTTATTGACTGTACTAAAAGTCATCTATTTCTTCCTTTTCCTAACCCAGCTATTTCTATGTCTTTTTTTTCTGTCCTCATACAATTTAGCTAACAGAGATTGGAAAAGTGACCAAAATATCTCTTTAAGTTGACTTTATGTCAAATTCTGTTACAATATGAGGAAGAGCAAGCAAAAAAGGATTACACAGTAACTTGTGAATATCTAGTCTAGTAGTTCAATCATCATTTTATATTTGTGTGTGTATTTTGTTCTGTATTTTGTCTAGGAAATAGGAAATGAGACAGACAGGTAATTTAATTCATAAACATTTTAGAGAAACATAATTTACTTAAAAATTTCTAAAATTTGCATGAAAAACCAAAGGAAACATTGCCCATAAAAGTATGTTTAATCAAAGAGTATTGCAGAGAGAAACATATATTACAGGTGTTAAATATATTTGAATCATTTTTGTAACACAAGTCTGTATTTAAACCTATTAATCCTCACTCCCAAATGAATTTATTCTCTGCTGTTCACAGTTACACAATTAAAGAATATTTGAAAAGAAACTGCTCCCTATTCCCATCCTGACTTCATGTCCCATATTAGCTCTTCCTGTGTTCCTCATATGCTATGTCATTAGTCCTGTGTTGAGATAGGTGACATATTAGTAGCATCTGCTTCATTGATGAATATACTGCTACTCTGGTATCAAGCTCCTTGTTCTTTGTTTTGTTTTGTTTTGTTTTTTCTGGCCAAGACACAAGGCTTGCTGGATGGGATCTTAGTTCCCTGACCAGGGATGAACCCGTGTCCCCTGCAGTGGAAGGGCGGAGTCCTAACCACTGGACTGCCAGGAAATTCCTCTTTTTGTTTCTTAAGCACAGCTAATAATAATCAGGGCTTTGTATCTTCACTTTCCCCAGGTATCTTATTTGAAAATCTCCAAACTTAGCATATATGTTTTAATAAAAACTTACTGGCAAGATGTCTGTCCAGGGATCAGCTGAGCTGGAGAGAGCTGAGCTGCTAGGTATTGGAATAGCTTAGACAACACCCCCAAATGAAGATAACTCTCAAGGCTTCTTCAATCACTGAGTGCGATAATATAAGCAATAGGCTAATCTGGAGATAGTGCCAAGTCCATTCCTCATTCCGTGTTTTCCACGGCATGGCTCTAGTCACAGTTTAATTGGATCAGCACAGACAGAAAAGAATATGGGGCTCCTCTCACTGCTGAGGGAACCCCAAACCAAAGGCTCCTGTGGTTTCATGGACCTGAGAGGGGGAAAAGCTAGGAGCAGAAAACGACCAAGTACTGAGTAATTGTGAAGTGCCTTAAAGTTCTCCCCTGCCCCTTAATGAGGAAGCCGCATTGAAAGGCCCCTGGCAAAGGACTCCCTGTCCCTAAAAAGAGGTCTCCAAATGGACACTCCTGGGCTAGGAATGCAGACATGCCTAAGAACATGGCCAGCCAGAGGAACCTGAGTCCTTGACTGCAAGTCCCTTCAGAGACTAGAATGCACTGGGGGTGCCCCAGGTCTGCTGTGGGAGGGCAGCTCTTCCCTCCGAAGCTTTCCAGGTAACAGCTCTGTAATTGCCCAAGGATGGGCCTGAAAAACTGTCACCAAAGAAGCCCATTAACCATTCCCCAGAAATGAAAACAGAATAATAAAATGAAGTCTAACCTTTTTTTTTTCTTTGTGCTTCCTCTAGTTTCACTAGCTCATAGGACGCCAAACGCAGAGGCCTCTCACCGGACGCTTCAGAGTCTCTCTCCTGCAAAATGGCTGCACCAACACCTGAGCTCAGTGGGCTGTGCGCAGAGACGCCCAGCCCCTGGTGCGTGAGCACGCCCTGCGAGAACTCCGCCCCCTCCCCGTTGACAAGAGCCCTATAAAGCAGCCTCACCTGTGACCTGTTAGAAGAGCTTGTGCTGCGTGTGCTCTACAGCGGGAGTTCCCACATCTCCATTCTCTGATCAGAGAACAAAGCTTTTGTTTTGCTTGTGAACCCAACTCAGTTTCCTTCTTTTGGCTCCAATGACAGGGCAGAAGGACCTTTTGGGGGACCAACAAGGAGGGGTGGTAACAAAGTCACACATAAGAGTTTTAGCCAGACTCCTGAGAGTCTTAGTACTATGATGCCCAGACTCCTAGACGTCATCGTTCTTGATCACCCCCTGAATTTGCCAAGCTGCTACCCCTTCTAGTCACTAATTTCCTGCATACATTATCTAGTGTTGGCAAATTTAAATATATGATACCCCTCCTTTGTTGAAAGTTTTTTCTTTCTGTCCATATGTAAACAACTTTAATTTTAAACACATAAATCAACAAATTGTTGTGTTTGCCTTATTTTAACACATAAACAGAAAAATTTAATATTTCACAAATAACTTTAACTCTAAAACATTAACTCAAGTCCAAAATAAGACTAGACTATTATAAAATAACTGGTTTAAATGTGTTAGAATCTGTGACAGTATTATATTAGCAATATTATATATAATATTTAATAATTATATAGCATAAATTAATATATTAACATATAATAATGCTTGATTTATGCATGTTCCTTAGGTAATTTTTATATAATTCCCTGAAATCATGAAGCATTTAAAATTTAATATATTCAAACATTTAATCATAAATTTCTATTTTCACTGAGATTTTATGAAAAAATCCTCAATTTAATATACTGTTTCTTATCATTTAATAAAAAACTCACTGGTAAAAATTAATTAAAAATAGCTTGGAGAAATCGTATCTTTTTCCTTGGTCATTATCTTATTTCAAACCCCACTTATGGAATTAATAACTAGTTAGAAACTTTTTTTTTGATGACAATTTCTTGCAGTAGTCATTCATAATTTGCTTTTTAGGTTTATAAATATTTTATAAATTGCGGCACCAGTGAGTCTGATTATAATGGACACCAAAAGATACAAAGAAGCAAGTCATATCCTCCTGAATAAAATATATCCCCTTTTAAATATCACAAATGATATTATTTCAATCAAGAAAAATTGCAATATTATTGGAATAATACTCAGAATAGCCTAGGCAAAATTTGAAAACTTTTGAAAATATTTAAAGTAAAATCATATGAAAGTCTAGGTAAAGTTTCTGCAATGCTTTTGATTAGTTTCAATCTTTTGAAAAAAGAGTTATTTTAAGATGAAAAAATTTCTTATCAATGTAATACTTTTTCTTAGAAATGGAAAATAATATACATATTTTAAGATAGTTACAAAATATAAATCAAGAAGTGATACTTTGTTTTATGAAAATAAAATTGCATATATTAGGTTACTTTCAAATGCCTATATTCAGAGAAGGAATACTATGAAAAGTTATTCTAATTCATCATGTAGATGTCACTTAACTCTTTAATATTGGAATTTCAAGACTTTCTTGGTTTTCATACATCAGTATTGATTTTAGCTCTTTCCACTGATCATGATATATGACTGAGTAGATTCAAATTGTTATCTGAGGGCTTCCCTGGTGGCGCAGTAGTTAAGAATCCACCTGCCAATGCAGGAGACACGGGTTGAAGCCCTGGTCCGGGATGATCCCACATGCCACAGAGTAACTAAGCCCATGCGCCACAACTACTGAGCCCGTGCCACAACTACTGAAGCCTGTGTGCCTAGAGCCCATGCTCCGCAACAAGAGAAGCCACAGCAATAAGCCCGCACACCACAATGAAGAGTAGCCCCCGCTCACCACAACTAGAGAAAAGCCCATGTGCAGCAATCAAGACCCAATGCAGCCAAAAATAAATAAAATTAAATAAATAAATAAATAAATAAATTAAAAAATTGTTATCTGAGAATATAATTGTAATTTCAAAAACAAGTTCCTAGTCACACTCTATTGCCTTTAAAAAGATAGAAAATTAGACTCACACATAAAGAAGAGTCAAGGATAAGGAACCCAGGGGTGGTGTAGAAAGCTGCCAATGAAGCATTAGGTACTGTAATTATTTCTGGGCTACAGAAATAAAGAATCCTAGATTTGAGTAATTGTTAGGTGTAATGGTGTGCATTTCATAGTTCATGCTAATAAAATCTAATTATAATAAAGTACTTCCAGATATTACCAAATAGAACTGTCTTTACCTAAATTGTCAATAAGCTCCTCAGACATTTGAGACATTTGACTCAACCTTTAGATGAGTCATAGCCAGAAAGGTCCTTACACAGTCACATCTATTTGCCTATTTGGGTAAGATTGTATGAACCTAATCAGGGTGATGCAAGAAGTGAAGCTACCAAGGTTCAGCTTTTGTCTAGGAGCTTGTATAGAATTACAAAATACCTCCTTTTAAACATTGAGAGTCTTCTCCACTAGAAAATTGCTCATGAATTTTAAGTCAGATCTATATCTTTGGGAATTCTGAGCAGGAAAGTTTCATAAAGATCCTCTAATTTCATGTCATCTTTTCATAGATGAAAAACATGTTTAGGACTTGTCAAAATTTATGCATGATGATTCATCAAGTAGTTATGATGGGATTTATGTAGCTAATGAAGCTACAAACACTCCTGGAACAGGAATTTCTCCATTCTCTGTAATATGAATCTTGCCATGACAAAATATGATCAAAATAATAATATTGTTATTATTGGACTTTACGTCTCCTCCAAAGACAGTGATTGATAAAGATATAAATGGATACTTTTTATTCTTTTGTTATTTTATTTTACATTACCAGAATGAAGCAATGGAGCTGGAATATATACTGATATGAAGGGAGTAAGCTTGCTTAACCGTCTTCCAGCATTTAATGTTCTCTTTATAGACTACAGAATATGTTTTCCAGCAAATTATTTTGCTTTGGGCTGTTAAAGAATTTGCCAAAAGGGTGATTGTAAGGATTCACTTAGATATTAGGTTAGGCTATATGACTTCTAAACTTCTTCCCAAATCACAGCATGCTCCTTTCATTAGTATATTTATTTAAAAAGGATTTGTAAAGATCTTTCTTTTAATACATGTTAGTATAATCAACTCACCATTTTACTGCATTACTGCAAAATAATTGCTGTTCTTTACCTGACATAATTCACAGATGAGTCAAATTGTGGCAAATAATTAATTATAGGCTTTCTTATCATTGTGTTCAAGTGTTTCTATTAATATATACTGAAAATATATATAGCTAAATAACTCTATATATTTGTATATATATATGTGTATATAGATAGGTAATACAAATACAGAAACCCATTTGATTGTATTTTTGGTTTACTATGTATCAATTAGCATTAAACACAACTTACATGCCTAGCAGAAATTAGATTCATAAAATAAAATTTGCTTTTCTGAGCACAAAGCTACTTTTTTTCTCTATCAGAAATCTTAGACTATGTACATATTTCATCTTAGCTACTGGACATTCCATCATACTTAGTGTTTCAAATAAAGATTTAACTGAGATTTAACAGGACACATAGAGTGTGCTAATTGAAAATGGTACTTAAAGGATTTAATTTGAAGGACTGCTGATTCCTCTGATTAAAAATCTATCTTTGTATAGACACAAGATCATATAATAAACTGTCTTAGGTTTTCAACATCAGGTTATCCTTCAGTTAAATGAGAGCACATGTATAACAATAACAGTTTGATATTAAGATTCATACTTCCAACATTATTTCAAGAAAATTATTTTCAAACAAACATTTAACCTTTAACTCAAAAACTTTGAGTTGAGGCTTCCCTGCTGGCACAGCGGTTGAGAGTCCGCCTGCCGATGCAGGGGACGCGGGTTCGTGCCCCGGTCCGGGAAGATTCCACATGCCACGGAGCGGCTGGCCCTGTGAGCCACGGCCGCTGAGCCTGCGCGTCCGGAGCCTGTGCTCTGCAACGGGAGAGGCCACAGCAGTGAGAGGCCCGAGAACCGCAAAAAAAAAAAAACCTTTGAGTTGTATTGTAGCTTATCTACTTTAATATTTTATATTTATAATAATAAGTAGCAGGCAACTCAATAGCAATGTTTACTTCCAGTTTTACAGATACAACAAATAATTCAGTACAAAGAACTTTCAATAGGGAGGTTAGAATATTTTCTTCTAAGATCTGTCATAACAAGTAACCAGGGGCAAGGAAAGTAGTTCCTTTCAGTCTAGCACAAGGGTTACTAGGTACAGCCTACAGGACAAATTCAGCCTGCTGTCTGTTTTTGTGTAGCCTGAGAACTTGGAAAGATATTGACATTTTTTGTGTGTGTGTTAGTTTCTGCTTTATAACAAAGTGAATCAGTTATACATATACATATGTTCCCATATCTCTTCCCTCTTGCATCTCCCTCCCTCCCACCCTCCCTATCCCACCCCTCCAGGCAGTCACAAAGCACTGAGCCAATATCCCTGTGCCATGTGGTTGCTTCCCTCTAGCTATCTACCTTATGTTTGTTAGTGTATATATGTCCATGCCTCTCTCTTGCCCTGTCACAGCTCACCATTCCCCCTCCCCATATCCTCAAGTCCGTTCTCCAGTAGGTCTGTGTCTTTATTCCTGGATACTGACATTTTTAAAGTGAAGAAAATAGAATTTAAAGACTATGCACAGTGATTGTATGTGGCCTGCAAAACCTAAAATATTTACTCTATGTTCCTTTACAGAAAAAAATTGCTGACTCCTGATTAGTGGGTTGGTTCTGTAACACAGGAGCAGTAATCATTTCTACCTCATAGGGTCATTGTGAACACAGGTGGATTTATATTTTTATGTTTCTTCAGATGTAGAGGAAATTGATAAATTTTGGCCCTTGATAAATGTTTGGTGGCAATATAATCTATAAAATAAGACATTTGACCTTTAATTATCATAGTAGCAATCTTCTGATTTTACAGAAATGGTAACTTTTCAAATATTGATGAGATGCTTAAACAATATATCTGGGTAAAAGTATGAATAAATTAATAAAAGTAAATTAAGTTCACGTGTGTATGTGTGTGTGTGTGTGTACTTCTTTAGTATAAGCTACCAACTCCTTTACAGTTCCTATATGCTAGAAATATGCTAACTATGTTACTTCTAACATTTTGACTAGCCCTCAAAATAACTGTGAAAAGAAGATTATATCAGACCTAATTCCTTGTAAAATAGTCTCTTGAGATCAAAGTTATATATGGAGGGATGTTACTGCAAAGTGTTCTCAGCAACAACACCTGTAAGAGAATATGGACAGCAGGATCAGATTGAGAAAGAGGTTGAACTGTGATTCGGTTGCAACCAAGACTTTTGCCAGGTAGTTATGAAGCAGGAACTGACATTCAGATAGGTTCAAAATTGAAACAAGGGGGCCAGGCCTTTTCATCCCCACATGAATCAGTTTTCAAATGGGGGTTACTCTGGGGTAGGCAGTTCCCTTTGGCTGAGAGCAATTCTTGAGGAGAAAGACATTTGAGAAACTTTAGCTGGCAACATTCCTAGTAAGTGGATCCTCCCTGATCCTTAAAGAAAAATTTTATGGTGTACCGCAGCAGTTACTACAGCATAGCCTTCGTGCAACTCCACTTCATATAGTTAAGTTGACCTTAGGCACAGATCCTTCAAGATTCTGGTTTATCTATTACTACAAAAAATGTATAAGGGGAAGAACAGTGAGACAAACTACCCCAAGCTGGCAGTAAAATATAAGTGGTATTTATCATCTTCCTCCTTTATTACCCATTCCAGATTCCCCTCAACATTAACTGGGACCTTGGCTGGTATAGGTACCTTTTGCGGTGAGGTGACCCAGATCCTTATTCTTCAGGGATCTGAGCCCTGATCACCATGCCGTTCTCAGGCTTTGGCTGATGTGCTTATTCATTAACCATCAATATTGGGCAGTGAAATACGAAAAGGTACCCCTTGAGCTACATGGGTGCCAAACATATTCCTCTCTGTCCTTTTTATGTAACATTAGCCCTACCTTACCCTGATGATCAAAGTCCTTTACCTGTGCCAGGCTGAATACTGCCCTCCTTGAGTAAGTCTCTTGCAAGAAAGAGCCTGCAGATTCAATGCAATTCCTATCAAAATCCCAGAAGTATTTTTTTCCACAAACTACTTTTAAATTTATATGGAAAGGCAAATGGACTATAGCAGACAAACCAATATTGAAAAAGATGAGCTAAATTGGAGAACTCACTTTACCTGATTTTGAAACTTAAATAAAGCTACAGTAATCAAGAAAGTATGGTATTGGTGTAAAGTTAGACAGAGATCAAGAGAACAGATTAGAAAGTCTAGAAATAGCCTTTGTCTTAGTTCATTCAGGCTGCTATAATAGGATACTATAGACTGGGTGACTTATAAACAACAGAAATTATTTTCTGATTATTCTGGTGGCTGGGAAATCTAAGATCAAGTCTCCGGCAGATTCAGTGTATAGAGAGAGCTCACTTCTTGGTATGTAGATGCACTGTGTCTTCACATGGGAAGGGGCAAGGGAGTTCTCTGGGATATCTTTTATAAGGGCACTAATCCCATTCATGAGGGCTCTGCTCTCAAGACCTAATTACCTACCAAGAGCCCTACCTCCTCATACTATTTTATTGGAGGTTAGATTTTTCACTACTGTGTAATTTATTATTATTAGAAACCATATAAATGATAAGGCTTAGCTATTACATAGGTATTAAGAGAATTCCATGTAGCATAGAAAGATGTCTTATGAATAAAAGCACATAAAAAAAAAACAGTAGGAGAGCTTGAGCCCATTAATGAAAAATTATGTGAAAATGTATGCATGTGTTAAAAAATTCTAAAATATGTACCAAATGTTAACATCGGTCATTTTTTACTTATGAAATTGTAAGTGATCTTTGTCTTCTTATGTTTTTCTGTATTTCTGAATTTTATAAAGTGATCACGTATTACACTTTAAATATAAAAAAGGGTTTTCTTAAGTGGATATTTTCATATTAAATGCCCTATGTTATCTAGATTTGTACAGAACAAAATTTCTTAGATATATAATTAAATTGCCTCATATCCAGGAATTTTTAATCATGAAAGAGGCTATCTAACGCTATAAGTATTTGCTACATATCACATATTTCAAAATCTCCTTTTTGGTAACAGTAGGATTATATTTCCCCCAATGAAGATAGATAGACCCATGTCTTGCTTTATGTAACACAATGTGAGTACCTATGAAATGTGATTCTTCCTGGTGAAAGCTTTAGAAACCAGACATGAATCACCATGTTTTCTCATTCTCACTGCAATGATCCAATTCTTGGCTATTCCCTTAGCCCAGATCATGGAGATAGGAGACCACAGAACAAACCTCCTAGCCAAACTGTACAGGATATATAGAGTGAGGAAGAAATTATCCTTTGTGTGTGTATCATATCTTCGTCTTCTCATCAAATATAGATGGATATTTACTAAAGAGATTTGAATATCACAGAAATTTGACATTTCTACTCAAACCAATGACTCAGTAGATCACTTTATTATGGATTTTAGGGGTTTACTATAAAAGAACATCCATACTAAACTTCAAAAGACTGCAAAGTTAATTTGGGATACTTCGATTTGAAGAGTGTTTTAGAGTGAACATGACATTAATAAATACAATTTTTTGTCTTCATGGTTTAGTTAAATAGATACTTATTTTTGTTGTTATGTTATTTTTGCCATGTAACATGAAAAAAAGAGTCAGAAATAGCCGTTTGGAATAGATGGGGTAGGAAAGAATTTTGTAGCAATAACTGGAATTATGTAGCATGAATTTAAATTGGGGAGACATAAAAAAGTAAATGTAAAAATTATGAAGAGTAACTGTTGTGTTAATGTATTTGAAGTAAAGGTTCTTCCTCAAAAGTAGCCAAGGAAAAAATTATATTTAAAAAGGGTATTTTGAGAAGATGTTCTATATAAAAGAAAAAATACAAATAAGCAAATAATTCTTGATTTAAACAAAAGGAAATGACCAAAAAAAGAGTTGGTAGATGTAGTGAAATCATAAGTGAAGATATAACTTTCTTCTGTTTTTCATTTTTGTCTCGTTGAGATTGTCATCTCTAACTTCTCCTCTTCCATTTCCTTCACCAGTATAATCAGATATATTGTATTTTTGGCATTCTTCATTACGTAAAAACTTAAAATGTTATGATAAGTTTGCTACTTCTATTGGTGTTTTTTTGAGTTTTTTAATTGAAAATATCCTCTATTGTAAATCAAGTTAAAGATTTTTTTTCATTTCTTTTGTTTATGGTAGCTCTGCATATTCAAGAAAAATATACAATACATAATTTTTTTTCCTATATGTCCTACTAACCACTTTATTTTTAAAGTTTTGTAAAGGAAACTGCTTCACTATTCTTTAGTTTGCTTATTATTCCTCTTTTATTTGTCTCCTTCCTTTTCCTTATCCTCTCCCTCCTTTTCTTCTTCTCTTTTTCTGGAAGTAGAACTGGTAAAAAGTGAAGAAGAAAAAAATGATATGATCCAAGCTAACAAGAAGTTCAGAAATGTAGGAATATATTACCAAGTTGACATAAAGTATGCAAAAAATCATTAAAAATTTGACTACTCAGGATAATTAAAAATTTCATTAAATTCACAGCCTAAATAATCCCCTAAGCAACTATGAGAATATAGAAAAGCATATTATTATAAATATTGTGACAGTATTCTGTCTTGCATTCATTTTGCTCCAATGAGAAATAATTATTTTTTCTGCTTAGAGTTGTGAGACATTGGTGAGTTTGGATCAAATCAAAAGACTATAAGGAATACAGCTTAAACTCTGCAGAAGAATGCTTGCAACAATATGCTGGGCTGTTAAAAAACACACACACACAGTCAATTAAGCCATGGGATAATAGAACTTTTGTGTTCAGGTAGCTAAATAAGCTATTCATTTAAAATATTTATTAACCTCCTTTGTTTTCATTCACGTTCAAGGATTTCAAAGAAAATGACAATGTTAATGCTTTCTCTAAATGATCTTTTTCTATTATGACTTATTATAAAGCTCTATTTTACTCATCTGCTTATGATAATGACAATGCTGTTTTCTCTGAGGGTAATAAAAAGAAATTATATGAGACTTACTCTCATTCCCTTGCGATAATTTCTAGCCTACAACATTCAGCCCTGAGAAAATGAAACCCAGTGCTTATATTTATGTGGTGACTACTATCATAGTTTAATGTAATCACATTATTTACCATCTGTTCTTTGTTTAGCCAAAATTGATTTTCTATACAGTTCATTTGGACACTTGAGACAGATAAGCTATTTATTTGTGTCAGTTTAATGTCTTAGCTACTAGAATTTTAAAAAGAAAATATTTTTCAAAGAACAGTGTATTTCAAACACTCTCTAATGCAATACATTTTTGAATTATCCCATTTTGTTTTATAGTTTCTTAACAGGGAGATTATGTATATGCTTTATTATTTTTAAGACTTTATATCACAATAAAAGTGACAATTCATTATTTTAAAATGAACATTGATTTTTTTAGGGTAAACTGAAAAAAATTGCTCTATGAGCTATTGTCTAATGGCTGGAAGCTGTTTGACATCACATGACCTTCTTCCAAGTGGTTAATTCTGTCATTGCATAACATTAATTTGAGAAAAGTTTAAAAAAAGTCTGAATTGTTTCTAAATTGGAATCAATTTAATATAATATAGCATAATGTATAATAAATTATTTTTTATCAATGTTGTACTCCTCAGCTAAAGACCTTTAGGAACACACATTTACTCAAACACAGCTGGGTTTATTACTTTCTGCAACAAGAAAGGTGTTCACATCGTGGGGAACAGGGAGGAACCTCGGTGAAAGGATATTCCATGCTGCTCTTTAAAAGAATTGAGTCCATGGTAGGTGATTTGGGAGACAGTTCCAGAAAGAGATGTTTTTGCTTGAATTGGTTGCTTTCCCAAAGGTAAAAATAATTCTATAATCAAGCATCTTAATTTAACTTAGTGGCTGGGAGAAATGAAGCTAAGTTAGAGCTGTAATTAGTAAGGAAGTAACAATCAAGTTAGAAGGGTAAAGAAGTTGTTTGGTCACCTCTGTAATTCACAAATTGTTCTTTTTTTTTAATGGATCATTTTATTTTTATTTATTTATTTATTTTTTAACATCTTTATTGCAGTATAATTGCTTTACAATGGTGTGTTAGTTTCTGCTCTATAACAAAGTGAATCAGCTATGCATATACATACATTTCCATTTGTCCTCCCTCTTGCATCTCCCTCCCACCCTCCCTATCCCACCCCTCTAGGTGGTCACAAAGCACCAAGCTGATCTCCCTGTGCCATGTGGCTGCTTCCCAGTAGCTATCTATTTTACATTTGGTAGTGTATATATGTCCATGACGCTCTCTCACTTCGTCCCAGCTTACCCTTCCCCCACCCCGTGTCCTCGAATCCATTCTCTACATCTGCATCTTTATTCCTGTCCTGCCCCTTGGTTCTTCAGAACCATTTTTTTTTTAATAGATTCCATATATATGTGTTAGCATATGTTATTTGTTTTTCTCTTTCTGACTTACTTCACTCTGTATGACAGTCTCTAGGTCCATCCACCTCACTGCAAATAACTCAATTTCATTTCTTTTTATGGATGAGTAATATTCCATTGTATATATGTGCAACAACTTCTTGATCCATTCTCTGTCGATGGACACTTAGGTTGCTTCCATGTCTTGGCTATTGTAAATAGAGCTGCAATGAACATTGTGGTACATGAATCTTTTTGAATTATGGTTTTCTCAAGGCATATGCCCACTAGTGGGATTGCTGGGTCATATGGTAGTCCTACTTGTAGTTTTTTAAGGAACCTCCATACTGTTCTCCACAGTGGCTATATCAATTTACATTCCCACCAACAATGCAAGAAGGTTCCCTTTTCTCCACACCCCCTCCAGCATTTATGGTTTCTAGATTTTTTGATGATGGCCATTCTGACTGGTGTGAGGTGATACCTCATTGTAGTTTTGATTTGCATTTCTCTAATGATTAGGGATGTTGAGCATCCTTTCATGTGTTTGTTGGCAATCTGTATATCTTCTTTGGAGAAATGTCTATTTAGGTCTTCTGCCCATTTTTGGATTGGGTTGTTTGTTTTTTTTGATATTGAGCTGCATGAGCTGCTTGTAAATTTTGCAGATTAATCCTTTGTCAGTTGCTTCATTTGCAAATATTTTCTCCCATTCTGGAGGTTGTCTTTTCATCTTGTTTATGGTTTCCTTTGTTGTGCAAAAGCTTTTAAGTTTCATTAGGTCCCATTTGTTTATTTTTGTTTTTATTTCCATTACTCTAGGAGGTGGGTCAAAAAGGATCTTGCTGTCATTTATATCATAGAGTGTTCTGCCTATGTCTTCCTCTAAGAGTTTTATAGTGTCTGGCCTTACATTAGGTCTTTAATCCATTTGGAGTTTATTTTTGTGTGTGGTGTTAGGGAATGTTCTAATTTCATTCTTCTACATGTGGCTGTCCAGTTTTCCCAGCACCACTTGTTGACGAGGCTGCCTTTTCTCCATTGTATATTCTTGCCTCCTTTATCAAAGATGAGGTGACCATATGTAGCAAATCTTGTGTTCTCATCTGATGCTCTGTTAAATTTTTATGCTCAGCAGGAGAACCCCATGGTCTAGATGTTAATGCCAGACCAACTGGCAGCTTTCAGAGTTGATTGCTCTTTACTTTCTTATCTTTATGTTACTATGCTAATTGGTGCAGACCAAATGTTTACATCTCTCCAAATTCATATGTTGAAGCCCTAACTCCCAGTGTAACAGTATAAGAAGGTGGAGCCTTTGGGAGGTAATTAGGCTTAGAGGAGGTTATGAGTGTAGAGTCCTTCCTCTCTCTCCACTATGTGAAGATATAGCAAGAAGGAGTCCATTTACAAGCCGGGAAAAGTGTTCTCATCAGACTGTAAACCTGCCGACATCTTGATCTTGGGCTTTCTAGACTCCATAACTGTAAAAAGTAAATATCTGTTGCTTAAGCCACTCAGCCTATGGTATTTTGTTATAGCAGCCTGAGCTAAGACAATAATCAAATGTTTCTTACATTTGAGTTATTATAAAAATGTGTATCCTGTGTATGACATTATGATTTTTATTGACACTTTGCCTGATATGATTGATGTCATTATTAATGACACCATCAACAAGTTACCTGTCTGGGACGTTTTGTGATATCACATGAACATCGAAATGGAATAGCAAGTGAGGGATCAATTTTTCACCTGTAACCAATATATAACTCTTCCAGCCAAAGAATGTTTAAAAAATCACTCCCAGTTCCTACAAGACACAGAAGAATATGGGTGTAGAAGATGACAAACAATAAAGAATGTATAGGAATAAAGTCTACAGGTTAAGGGAACAGAGCTACAGAATCACAGTCATTTTAATTAAGCAGGGGACAAAGCCAAATATTTACAACTATGAATTCTTCAAGCACGGAGTATCCTTCTGCCATTGCTAAAAATTCCATCTTGTTCTTCAGAGACAAAATATCCTCTTCAGTAAACAATGATATGTATAGCATGATACGCATGATGTTTCCTCTCTTGCTCACTCTACAAATCTACTAATAGATCTTCACCTTAATTTTATAAAGTATGAGAACAGGAAAACAGGATTGAGGCATACACAGAAGGTTGGCTGATAATACCAACAGGTGAAAACGTTTAAGCTCCTTATGCTGTATATTACATCCCCAGAATTTAAATTCACCTTATACCTGGAAGTCTGTACATTTTCACCATCTTCACACATTTCACCCTTACCCCACCTCTCACCTCTCTGGCAACCACCCATATGTTCTCTGTATTTATGAGGGTTTTTTTTTTTTCTTTTCAGATTCCACATATAAGTGAGAGCATATAGTATTTGTCTTTCTCTGTCTGACATTTCATTTAGCATAATGCCTCAAGGTCCATCCATGTTGTTGTAAATTATCTTCTTTTTATGGCTCAATAATATTTCACTGTATATATATACCACATCTTCTTTATCCATTTATCCATCCATGGACACTTAAGTTGTTTCCAAGTCTTGGCTATTGTGAATAATGCTGCAGTGAACAAGGGGGTGCATATATATATATTTTTTCAACCTAGTAACTTCATTCCCTTCATACATAATACCCACAGAAGGGAACTTGCTGGATCATATGGTAGTTCTATTTTTAATTTTTTGAAGAAGCTACATACTGTTTTCCATAGTTAAAACAAAGCCAAATGATACAAACAAACAAACAAAAACACTAGGTCGGTTTCACTACCAACACTTAAAATTAACACTATGTACATCATGCAAAGATAATACATTAACTTTACCTGCAGCCACTCGAGTTTGGACAATATTATAATCTTTATTCCACAGCACAGAAAGTAACATAATCTCCAAATAGCAGTGGTTTGGGCAATTGGTGGCAAAATCCTTGGGTATTTGAAGAACTTTTATTCCTGGAAAATAGAAATGGACAATGTTGCCTCGAATATAGAGCTAAGTGATTTTCAAGAAAGTAAAAGGTCTTACAGCTTTAAAAATTTCTTTCTTGGGCTTCCCTGGTGGCGCAGTGGTTGAGAGTCCGGCTGCTGATGCAGGGGACACGGGTTCGTGCCCCAGTCCGGGAAGATCCCACATGCGCGGAGCGGCTAGGCCCATGAGCCATGGCCGCTGAGCCCGCACGTCCGGAGTCTGTGCTCTGCAACGGGAGAGGCCACAACAGTGAGAGGCCCACGTACCAAAAAAAAAAAATTTCTTTCTTGGTATAATGAATGAGAAAAGTACCAGTTATAATTCTAGTTTTTACTAGCTTTTAAAATTTTACACAATATGAATGTCTTTATAATTTACCCCTGAGCTCTTCAAAGGTAGTCTTTAGAAATTGTCTCTTCTTTTTATTTCCTTAAGATGAAAAGTGCTGGTATTGTGTTCTCTTAGGAGCTTTTCATTATTTCAATATAAATGGTGCCTGAATACTTTTTCAAAAGGATTGTTTTCAATAATTAGCCTATATTGACAGCAATAATAGTATAATTATATTAACATCGTTAACAGAGTTCTGAAACTAAAAATAATCGTTATGAATCACTCATTCAAATGAATTTTGTAGTTATTTAATGCAATCTTACTGAAATGGTACTTTATATGATTTTTTTTACCTTTTAAACTTGACATTCAGAATGTATTGATTATGTTTCAAAACATGGTCTAAAATGACCATTTGAGTTATATGTGTGTATATTTTTTTCTTTTGTTTCTCCATTTGCTTACTTTAATATGGTTGTTAGCTAATTCACTGGCTGTTAGATTCTGAAAACATATGCTTCAAAGAAAAAACTAACAGTAACAAAAGAATGACAATAAGTAACAGACTGTTTACACTATTTAAAATCTTGGAAATTATTATAATTCAGTAATACACAATCTGATTTTGGAGATGCTTTAGTATACTTTCATAATGTAAATGGATATTGTAGTCTCAAAATAAGTTTTATATACAGTTAAATATCACTTTACTCAGGGCCCTGATAAATGTGCTTCGTTTTAGAAAGCAGAGACACTATTGTTAATTCAGTCCCCAAAAAGGAAAATATTTGGTAACATGGTCATGGAATGGTCAAATAAAAGAGTCTGCCATATCTATCTATTTACATATGAAATGCTCTCTAATGCTGCAAAACATTACTGTAGTCAGTGGATAGAAGGCAAATTCTTGTTTTTCTTCTTGCTTATTTCTGACCTTGAGAAAGTTACTTAAGTTCTTTAGGTCTCAGGTTTATCATTTTAAGAATAAAAGAGTGTGATTACATTATTCTAAACTCCCCTCTAGGTTTAAAAACTAGACATAAATATAAAAATAGAAGTTCTGGTATGAATGTATACATATATATATTCTAATAACATTGTGAAAAGATTTAAATTCATTCTCGAAGTGGAAAATATCCAGTTAAACATTATCTAGAGATTTGAACTCAGGGAATAGTATTCTAGATAATTTTCAGACCACAATATTTATCAGATAAGATATAACCATGGCTAGTCATTATTAGTCCACTGAAATTTTTTCCATAGGAGAATTATTTCTTCTTCTGTATGACTACCTGGCCTCATGATCCATCTGCATCATTACAGCAATGTCCTAGAGAGCTACTGTCAATCATTTCCCCTTATAAATGCTTTGTGGCCTTTAATAAGGTCAACCTGCCTTTGTTGGGCCATCCAGTTTCTCCCCCACCCTGCCTAATTACCTATATTGTGACAAATAAGATAGTGACACATGATAAAGCAACTAAGAAAATAACCAAGAAAGTATTTTAACTGTTTAAAATATGTTTAGATGTTTTATTAGTATAATAAAAAGTGGCTTATTACATGGTATTTTAAAGAAAATTGCAAAACTTGTCCAATTTCGATACACTTGCAAAAGCCCAATGATAGTTCCTAATAACAGAGCATACAGTACAATAGACCAGTAAAAAGCAATAATTATTAGAATTCACTCTTTATAATGATAGAGACCAAGCAGGTATCTAGAACATAAATTAAAAATAGAAAATAAAGAACATATTTGCAATTAGAAATTAGAAGTACACCTTACATGTAGATTTGTAAAATATTCTTTGTACAATCAGCCATCACATTGTTTTCCCTCAGTGTGTATGTGTGTGTACAAAACTTACATAGAGAAAGTCACATATTAAAATGTCTTAATTTGATAAATGAATCAATAAAAAATAAGGTTTCATTTAAGAAAATATATTCAGCAATCTACAGATTTAATGCAATCCATATCAAATTACCTATGACATTTTTCATAGAACTAGAAAAAAATAATCCTAAAATTCACATAGAACCATAAAAGACCCAGAATTGCCAAAGCAACCCTGAGGAAGAAGAACAAAACAGGAGGTGTAACCCTGCCGGACTTTAGACAATACTACAAAGCTACAGTAATCAAAATAGCATGGTACTGGCACAAAAACAGGCATATAGGTCAATGGAACAGAATAGAGAGCCCAGAAATAAACCCACACACCTATAGGCAATTAATCTTTGACACAGTAGGCAAGAATATACAATAGGGAAAAGACAGTATCTTCAGCAAAGGGTGTTGGGAAAGTTGGACAGCTGCATGTAAATCAGTGAAGCTAGAACACACCACCACACCATACACAAAGATAAACTCAAAATGGCTTGCACACTTAAATATAAGACAAGACACCATAAAATTCCTAGAAGAGAACATAGGCAGAACATTCTCTGACATAAGTCATACCGACATTTTCTTAGGTCAGTCTCCCAAGGCAATAAAAGTAAAAGCAAAAGTATACAAATGGGACCTAATCAAACTTAATAAGCTTTTGCACAGCAAAGGAACCCATGAACAAAACAAAAAGAGAACCTACGGACTGGGAGAAAATATTTGCAAATCATGTGACTGACAAGGGGTTAATTTCCAAAAATATAAAAACAGCTCCTACAATTCAACAACAAAAAAACAAACAACCCAATCGAAAAATTTGCAGAAGATCTAAACAGACATTTCTCCAAAGAAGACATACAGATGACCAATAGGCACATGAAAAGATGCTCATCATTGCTAATTATTAGAGAAATGCAGATCAAAACTGCAATGAGGTATCACCTCACACTAGTCAGAATGGCCATCATTAAAAAGTCTACAAATATCAAATGCTGGAGAGGGTGTGGAGAAAAGGGAACCCTCCTACACTGTTGGTTGGACTGTAAATTGGTGGAGCCACTATGGAAAACAGTATGGAAACTCCTTAAAAAACTAAAAATAGAGGTACCATATGACACAGCAATCCCACTCCTAGGCATATACCTAGACAAAATTATAATTCAAAAAGATACAATGCACTCCTATGTTTATAGCAGCATTATTTATAACAGCCAAGACATGGAAACAACCTAAATGTCCATCGACCGATGAATGGATAAAGAACATGTGGTGTATATATATATACAATGGAATATTGCTCAGTCATTAAAAAGAATTAAATAATGCCATTTGCAGCAACATGGATGGACCTAGAGATTATCATAGTAAGCAAAGTAAGTCAGAAAAAGAAAGACAAACATCATATGATACGACTTCTGTGTGGAATCTAAAATATGACACAAATGAACATACCTACAAAACAAAAACAGACTCACAGATGTAGAGAACAGACTTGTGATTGCCAAGAGTTGGGGGTTGGGGAGGGAAGGATTGGGATTTTGAGGTTAGCAGATGCAAACTATTATATATAGGATGGATAAACAACCAGGTCCTACTGTATAGCACAGGAAACTATATTCAGTATACTGTGATCAACCATAATGGAAAAGAATACCAAAATATATATATATATATCTATATATATATATCTATATATATCTGAGTTACTTTGTTGTACAGCAGGAATTAAAAACAACATTGTACATCAACTGTACTTCAATAAAATTTAAAAAATTATGGGCTCACATAATATTTCATTTGAATTATTTCAGGTTTAGGACATTAATCATAATAGTTTAGGAATGTTTCAGTTGATCTTGGTTCATTTCATGAAAATAGGATAAATATGTTACCAATATATCTTCTTTGTTTTTTAGTGAGCATTAATGATTAGTCTGGAAGAAAGGTGTTTCCTAGTCTATTCTATCACTTTATTACTAAGTAGTAATTCTATCTATTGAGAGTAGGAATGTTCAACTTTTAGCCATATTTATATGCAAACACAGAAGCACAGTTACTCAGAGTCATTCTCCATCAAATCTATACAAAATATCAGCAGTATTATGTCTCATTTTAGAGTGACTTAGCAAATCAAAATATATCTCATATATATAATATACATATATACATAAATATGAATATATACATATTATATATACACATGCATTTGTGCAAATTATAACATGAGAAATGTGGTTCTATTAATAAAAGTAACACTGTTTAAAAAGTAAAGGGAATTTCTAAGTACATTAGATATGATTATGATAACAGAAATGACTATTATAATTTCAAATTTTGTTCTTTGATATTATAAGTATAGAGCATATTCCTCTAAAGATTTAAAAATTCTTAAAGAAGCTCAAAATTTCTCATGTTTGCATAATATGTGCATACAGTTAGTGCTCAAAAAATAAGCACTTTTATGAATTAATATTTTTTTAGACTACCAGTAAATGACTATTGAATGATTATCTAGCACTCTATCTTTACAATTCCTGGGCTTCCTCAAATTAGTAACCACCCCTCCTCCCTTTTGCAATCCATGCCAATAGGTCACATTTAGTTTAATTATTACTCAGCAGTGCCACACATCTTTTGAAAAGCAAACAAAAAATAAAATATTCAAAATAACTTTCTTTAGTAGTGAAGCCTAAAGGGTCTTCAGCAATTCTTAATCATCTCCTTTCCCTACTCCTTTTGTCAGTCATTCCAAATACTTACCAATCTCCTTTAATACCTTTTCCAATCCCCTCCTCAACTACAATGGATTAACTCTGCCTTCTACTTAACTGAAAAAAAATGAATATGATTAATGAAATCTCCCTTAATTTTCTACTACACTCCTTAGAATCTACTCCATCTACAATCATTTCACCTGCTTAAAATATCAACTGATTAAGACAGGAGGCCCTCTGCCTGTCTATTAATCCTTAGTTTTCATTTGGAGCCCATGCCCTTCAGACTCTCTAGTGATCCTACTTCAATTAGCCAACTATTTTCTTGCATCTTCAATCCCTGTTGAAAGAGGAGTCCTGTTGATTCTACTTTTCAGATTAGTTTTGTGATGCTATTATTATAAAGCCAATATTTTAGTTTAGAAGCTTATTGTTTCTTACCTGAGACACTGTACTTAATGTCTCTCTGGAGCTTTTATATCAAATTACCCTAGAACTTTCCCCTACCCTATCCATGTCACTGCACTTAAAACAACTGTTCTAAAATGAAATAGGAACTCTAAGCCTAATAAAATTATCTCCCTAGGTTCACAGTTCCTACACACAGCATACATTCCTGTTCTACTGACCTACAGTTCCAAGTTCCATAGCTGTGATGGCACCACCATTGCCTCTTACTGAAATGTCTTGGCCTCATCACTCTCATGCAACTCTTCCACACTCTTTATTTGACTAACTTCAATCCATCCTTTGAATCGAACTTCTATTCTTCAAAATCCTGCCTTGACCCTATAATTTGACTTTGATGTCACCTCTCTTGATTCTCATCACACTGTGCAAATATCTCTATCAGAGCACTTATGAGCTTAATATTTAACATAATGAATGTGTTTCCTGCTAGAGTCAGCTGCTAACGAGCAGACACTTTGTATTTCAAGTGTCTTGTAGAGTATCTGACTCATTTAATTTCTCTACAACTATCTTTTGAATGAAAAGTAAATGAATAAAGAAATTCGATGTAATGTGCTAGTTCAATTACAGTTATTTTCCTCGTAGTTAGTGCACAAATCTAAAGGAGTCACCATTTTCCTAAATAGGAGGTGTGGTGGAGTGAAGGATTAGAATAGCACAGTAGATGAGAAAAAAAAAAGCCGAGAAAACATGAAAAGCACACTAAGCAAAGTCTTGGTTTATCTTCTACTCCATCAGCATTTTTATATTAACATCTAGTTCCTAAAAAAATACATTTTAGGGCTTCCCTGGCGGCGCAGTGGTTGAGAATCTGCCTGCTAATGCAGGGGACACGGGTTCAAGCCCTGGTCTGGGAAGATCCCACATGCCGCAAAGCAACTAGGCCCGTGAGCCACAACTACCGAGCCTGCGCGTCTGGAGCCTGTGCTCCGCGACAAGAGAGGCTTTGATAGTGAGAGGCTCGCGCACCGCGATGAAGAGTGGCCCCCGCTTGCCACAACTAGAGAAAGCCCTCGCACAGAAACGAAGACCCAACACAGCAAAAATAAATAAATTAATTAATTACTAAACTCCTACCCCCAACATCTAAAAAAAAAAAAAATACATTTTATGTGCAAGTTGTCTAAAAGATAGTGAGCAGGAATAGTTTTTTACAAACTCAGGTTCACTTTTCAATTTTAAGATTCGTCCCATTAAAAATAAATCTATACGTAAATCTGCTGTAGGCAAATTCTAACACGACAAAGTTTCCAGCATGTCACATTTCTTGTTTTGGGGGGGGGCTGTACTTGAATTAACATTATTTTGACATGCATTATTTAACACTGTCAAATGAGACCACATTTTGTCCTCCCTCACACCTCCTATCTCTTCTTTATGCAGAATCCCCAGTGCATCTGAGGGGACAATGAACCTAGAAGAAATACACAGTAAGTATATCTCAGAAAGATACTTTGTAACATAAATATTTTTCAAAACCAGAAGTGCCTTAATTTAGAATCTACTGTGCGCAGGAATTTCATGTTTTTAGTGATAGAATGTAAAAGGATTAAGAATTGGAATGTTTATGTAAAGAGCTAATATAATAGCTCTTTTTGCATCTTGTAATGAAGGTCTTCTGTTAGCTCAAAACTGTATTTATTCAAATAAAATAATAAATCCCATTATTCATATGATTAAAACACTTTTATATTAGTCTAAAATGACCCTTCAATACTGAGCTGATGGTCTCAAGTAAAATGGTAACAATTGACAACCAAGCATTAAATAGACATTAGTGTAAAGGGCATAAATGAATGGCTGATAGATGCAAATTTAGATGTAATGTAAATATTTGGTCTTATTTAACTAGCCATTAGAATGACATACTTTTAGTCAAAATGAATACAAAGAAAGTAATGTTTGTGGTTTATAGTCCTCTCGAGCTCGGAGATGTGTGACTTGCTTTTTTATTAAAGCATTTTGCAAATGTTGAACAGAGCTTTGGATATTTTACATTTTTCTTCAAATAATTTGAAAATAGCTTTTTCCAAAATCTTCTTTTTTCTACCAGCAACTCTCTTCTAGGGAATTCAAATGGAAATATTAGTTATTGTAGTCTCTAATATTTCCCTAATCAATTATAAAAACACTTTTTATTACCCATTACAGCTATATTAACGTCACACAAATGAAAGGGAAATATTACTTATTGCTCAAAGTATAGAAATAAGTATCAACTACTCTTTTGGGAAATAAATACTTTATCCACTTCTTCACTTTTGTCACGTAATCTGTGTAGATATTTTGCACACTTTGAGAACTAAAGGCTGACACAGGCCTATGTATGTCCATGAATGCGTGCTCAGTTTCACAAAATCTGTGTTAATACTAAAATTGAGACCAAGTCACATTACATAAAACCTCCAAATTTTAAAAGAATTAAAGTTTGAGTCTGATGTGTGAAAGCATGTTAAATATGTCATTTTTCCTTCTTTTCTGAATTTCCTAACTGGCCCTTTAGTCTTAATATTCCATGAAGGTGTCAGGGAAGATTGGGTCTGGAGTGGAGCCATCACGTAGATGATGCTATGAGTGGCATCTCCTAGAGTTACATAATCTGCTTAGCTTTATGTGGCAGCCCTGGTCTGAAAATATATTTATATTCTATATAACCATTTATTAGGACCTCTATAAAGGGACAAGAGCTAGACATTCATATTTTTAAAAATTTTCTTGTATATGCTAAAATTAGGAAAAACATATATGGCCTTGAAATATCCTAACTAGCCTTTAAAAGGCTTTAACAATGAGATGATAATTCAGGGCATATTGTTAAGTGATATTTTAAGTTGTCCTCATTAAAAAGTAGGAAAAATTGCTCACAATTACCAAAAGACAAACATCAGAAGTTTTCCCTTTACAATATAAGTATAATTTCAATAACTATGAAATTTTTAGGGCTAGTGAGTTGTTATAGTAAGACAGTCCTGGAAGATAAAATAATACTTTAATGAATAATGAAACTCATACATAGTATTTTTGTGAATATGGACACTTTGCAACATGCTGCCAATGACAGTCTTTAAGATTCCATTAATCAGACTGGTCTCTATTTTCTCTTTTAACTGATTTATAAAACATGGCTATAAGGAACAGATTCCTGAAACTGACAGCAATGATTAAGCACCACTTTAATTATTTACCATTATTACATTTCTTAGAAAACAAAATTAAACATAACAAGTCATATTTATTTGTCATAAGAAAGAGTACCTTAATGAGGCTCATATTTCCAACCCACTTCTGTATCTGCACTATCTTATAGCACTTCCTTTTCAACTCCTGCTCCAATTATTTCAATATTTTCCTAATTCTTTTTCTGCTACTGGTGTCTATACTTTTCTTTATTCCAATGATTATTTGAACTTTCAAATATATATATATATTCCTTTATACAGCTTTTACATTCAATTATATTTGTACCTTTTTCTATTTAGATTATAAGATTCCTATAAATCTATATTTATTTATATAAAGTGTTTCAATTGTAGTATATGAGAGGTCACGCAGCATAGTGTTTAAAAGTTTGGGCTCTGGAATTAGAATATAAAGGTTTAAACTCTTGCTCCAGTCCTTATCTGTGATATAACTGTGAACAACTTACTTGACTTCTCTAATGCTTTGGTTTCTTCAACTACTAAATGACACTGACCTTTTTTTTTTTTTTTTTTTTTGGTACGCAGGCCTCTCACTGTTGGGGCCTCTCCTGTTGCGGAGCACAGGCTCTGGACGCGCAGGCTCAGTGGCCATGGCTCACGGGCCCAGCCGCTCCGCGGCATGTGGGATCTTCCTGGACCGGGACACAAACCCGTGTCCCCTGCATCGGCAGGCGGACTATCAACCACTGCGCCACCAGGGAAGCCCAATATTGACCATTTTACTACTTGACATAGAATGTTTTTGTGAAGAATAAATCAAATTGCAAATTTCTTACCTAAATGCCTGGTATAAAGTGGTTACTCAATAACTATTAGTCTTATTATTTACACCTGTTGACTAATTAATGTATGAGGGTCTCTTACTATTAATAATTCTGATAAATATTTATACATTCAGACATTTACAATGTGTAAGCCATATAGAACAGGTGGCAACCTGGAAATAATGGAAAGTTGTGTCAGCTACATCTTAGAACCCCTCTTGCTCTTTACAGGATAAAGGAACAGAGGGGAAAGGCATTGCTCACTCTTCTCGGGTCAATGTCTCTGCTTTCATTAACGCTGGCTAACACCTTTAGAGCTTAGATTTATGGAGTTCATGCCATTTATATATGAAGGGGATAGGTCCATCTGGCATAAATCAATTCAGTCAGTCACCTTTGCTGATTGACTCATTATAAATATCACCACAAGCCAAAGGTACATGACAGAGAATAAATGAAAAGCATTTATGAAAGCAGGCATGGAATAAAGAAACTGATTCAAAAAGCTGAAGAGCATTGTATTCCTAAATGTTTATAAATGCATCTAAAAATGTGATCAGAAAATGTCACATGTAACGTAATGCTTTACATTACAGATTTTCATTAAGGGATAAGGGTCTCAAGTCAATGGATGATTCCGTTTTGGGGTGTAAATTCCATCTTTCTTGTGACACCTCCATTTCATAAATAATTAATTCTGAGGTATAGCAAAGAATATATTAAAATATACAAATATAAAATCTTTGGCACTCACCTACTGGTGCAGGTTTTTAAGCTTCCATTTAAAGGCCAAATAGAAAGACAGTTTACATGTATGTCATATTTTTTTATCAACATCTTACTATATGTAGAGAGTATAATATAATAAAAAAACAATTTAGGTAATGATGCTGGCTTCTCTATTAAAAGCTTGCATTAACTAACAGAAGTCACTAGCTCATTATAAACATTTACTGGATGCCTAATGTGTGTCATTTTTTGTTCCACACACAGGGATTAAAAAAATAAAGTTGCAGTCTCTGTCAAGAGGACAGAAATGTCGGTGAACAAATACAATATATCCTAATAAGTACTAGGATGGAAGCATACTTGTGACATAACAGTGGCAGCCGAAGCACTTCTGCAGTTCCACATTTTCCCCTCTCTATCCATCTTGCTACTACTTGTTAATTATGTTTTAGGATACAGCTCAAGTTCCATTCTTCTCCTTAAAACCCTGTTGATCTGTCTAGGTATAACTGAACGCTCCACTCTTTATGCACTTACTATTATCTCTATAACCATCTTTCATGGGGTCTTCAACACTATATTGCAATTAACTCTTTACACAGAAATCATTCTCCACAATACACTAAACCTATGAGCACAAGGAGTCTTATTTCTTTATCTCCTACCACAGGACATGGCTGAAAGTCAGTACTTAATATATCCTTGCTGAATAAACAAAGGAATGAATGAATGACATCTAATCCAGTCTGATCATGATAAGGTACAACTATTCTTTGAAGGCAACAGCTATCAACTACTGAGTATTAGGATTGGGTATATGGTCCTAGGAATCAAGAGAAATGTTTGGTCTTAGCATCAGCACATAGGTTGTTTTTGAAACCTTGAAAATAAATGAGTCTGACTTGAGAAGGATAAGAAGAGATTATGCAGTCAGAAGACGATGGGAATGTAAGCAAAGTAAGAAGATGAAAATTATAGTTAGTGAAGAAGTTGAGAACTTAGGTGTTTGTTAACCGTATAGACTCATGAGGTGGTGGCAGAGAGCATAATGGAAAAAGAGTTCGAAGATGGCCTCCCTGAAAGGAAGGACTTTGTGTAACAGGGACAATGGCACTGTCAGCAAGTAATTTTTGTGTAGCAAAGACAATATAGAGACAATCAAGGATAGAGACATAAAGAGAGTCTTCCTTAGGGCATTAATCAAGAATGTCAGAGATGGGAAGTCTGGTGAAATTAGATTTTACTAGGCTAGAAAGTTAATCACTTGGGGATGTTCTAGGTAGAAATAGCCTAAATTATTCCAGAGTATTTAGAGACAACTGACTAGTGTCTAGAGACATCCTTTGTTGCATGATGCCAGGAAACCTCTTGGGTGAAAACTTGCATTCTGATAACAATTGGAGATAAGCTATACTCTGGCATGCTTAGAGAACTGGAGAAAATGAACGCTTAAAGAAAGAAAAAAAAAGAGAGAGAAAAACAAACAAATAAAAGCAAGCAGTAATTTTATCAGGGTGATGTCTGACAAAACAGGACACATTCAGCACCAAGAAATGCACTCGCTTCCCTGAGCAGTGAAAAATTTTGTCTCAACCCTCTTTAATCAAGCTATCCACAAGCTTGCCACAAAAGTCTAAGGATTCTGGGTTGAAGAAAGAAACATGATGAATAAAAAATCCTACCTCCCCTGCTTTCTTGTTTCCTCCTTCATGTCACTCCTCACTTCCAAAATATCAGGACACCAGAACAGAAAGATATCTTCCTATGAGCTAGTGAGCAAGATAAGCAGAAAACACTAACAATAATAGGCACATCCAGTAAGGAATTTGTTAAATAGATTAGATGTATTATTAATTCAAGTGCCAAAGGCAGACATATGCTACAATGTTAGTGATCCACCCTAGAGGTGGATAAGAAATAGCAAAAGAGGTAAAGCAGAAAGAAGCCTGAGTAGCAAAATTTAGGTTTGAAGTTTTTGCCTGACCTACACTTTTTGAAGAACTCCTAGGAGAGTGGTTCCCATACAGCAGTGCCCATAACCAGAAACTCTAAGCTTGCTAAAAATTCGTATTTCTCCAGAGTTTCTGATTCAGTAGGTACAGCATGAAGCCTAGAAATTCACTTTTTATTGCAAAATGGTGAGTCTGGCCCAGGTATTTTAGCAGAGAAACATTGTTATAAAGTATTAAGTAAAAACTATTTTCAAAGCAGTTCTTTGCCCTTTTAACTATTTTGACATTTGCCTAATAAGGCACAAACAATGGTGGGTTAAACAATGGCACCATGGGACAAATCAAGGTTAGGACACTAGAGATGCTAGTAGTCACTGTATTGTTTAATGCCACAAATTCACAGTTAAAACAAAACGAAACAGTTTCACTTAAGAATATCTTTTGTGAAGTAGTAAAACCATTCATTTTATTATATCTTAACCTATTTTTGATACTGTGTGACAAAACAAGAAATACAACTAAAACACTTTACTGGGTTACAAACTATGATGTTTGCCTAGAGCAAAAAGTACTTGTTTGGCTATTTGTGTTCCCAGCTGAACTAGTCTTTTTTTTTTTTTTTTTGATAAAATACCATTTTCACTTGAAACAATGAGTGATAAACATTTTTTTTTTAGACTCAGATATTGTACAGACAGTTTTTCTGGAAAATGAATAAAATAAACCTGTTGTTTAAACAAATGACAGCATTTGTTGTCGATGATAAACTTTGAGTTTTCAAATGAAAATTAGATCTTTGGAAAACCTGTAATCATCACCATTAGACTGAAAACCATATAAAAGCTTTTTTATGAAGTTTCTTGTGATTTTTTTAAACAGATGACTTTTGATATCATATCATGAAATATGTAATATATGGAAGATCTATATAACTCAGTGAAGCAGTGTTTTCTGAATGACCATTGCATAATTTTAACAAATAATCTCTGGTAAATGATCCACTCGAAGTTCAAACAGACCAATATATTTTAATGTAATGATGTATGAAAATTGTATTCATGTAGTTTCAGATTAGCCTTTGTAACTAAGCTTCAAGAAGCTACCTTTTTTTTTTTAACATTTTGTGTAGTATCAAAGAATTTCTACAACTGTCTGAAAAGACTATTCAAATATACCTCCCTTTTCCAACAGTATATCTGTATGATCTGGATATTCTCCTTATATTTTAACCTATTAATATATCACAATAGATTGAATGCAGAAGGAGATAAGAATCTATTTTCTATTAAGCCATATCTTAAAGAAATAAAGTGCAAAACAATCTCACTTTTCATTTATTCTAATTTTGTTTTGAAAAATAAAATTACTTTTAAATGAAATAATAGTGTCTCCATGTGACAAGTTTATTATCATTTTAATTTATTTTTTATTTACTTATTTTTTAAATTAATATTTATTGGAGTATAGTTGATTTACAATGATGTGTTAGTTTTTGCTGTACAGCAAAATGAATCAGTTATACATATACCCACTCTTTTTTAGATTCTTTTCCCATATAGGTCATTACAGAGTATTGAGTAGAGTTGCCTGTGCTACACAGTAGGTTCTTATTAGTTATCTCTTTTATGGCATTTTAACGGTAAATTTCTAATATGGTAAATATGGTGTATAGCTTGATTAAAGAGGACTGAGGGCTTCCCTGGTGGCACAGTGGTTGAGAGTCCGCCTGCCGATGCACGGGACACGGGTTCGTGCCCCGGTCCGGAAAAATCCCACATGCAGCATTGTGGCTGGGTCCGTGAGCCATGGCCGCTGAGCCTCAGCGTCTGGAGCCTGTGCTCCGCAATGGGAGAGGCCACAACAGTGAGAGGCCCGCATACCACAAAAAAAAAAAAAAAAAAAAAAGAGGGTTGAGACATAACTTTCCACTGTTCAGGGAAGAGAGTGCATTTCTTGGTGCTGAATGTATACTGTCTTAGACGTAATCTCTTTGGGGTTCTCAATAATTTTTAAGAGTGTAAAGGAGTCTGGAGACCAAAATATTTGACAACAATTATGCTAGATAGATAAAAGAAGGAAAAGAGCCTGTAGCTTTGATACTTGGCAAGATGCTATGTTTTATGTTGAGGGGTAGTTGGAGAGGGTATAGTGTGTTATTTCCATTAGTAAAGGACTAATAGATAAAATAGCTTTATCTAACAACCTAGAGTTTAAGAGTCAGGTAAATTCAGATTATCAATAGAGTGAATATATATTCTGGTTTGCCTGGGATAGTTCAAATTTATATCTAATGTTTTCTAGTAAATATTTATACTCTCAAGAGTGCCTGAGTTTGGATAACAAGTTGTAAGGTCATTCTATTTTTATGTATTCTCATTCTTACAAACAGGACCCTGTATACATACATTTCTATTTCAGTGCAGGTTGAGTTGCCTGGTGATGCCAGAGGCCTTTTTCCATCAGGATATAGAAAACTACATCTAGTTTTTGAGGCAGGTTAGGCTTAAATCATTTAAAATGTATCTTCTTCAACTGTAATCTGACTTTGTTTAGTTGTTGATATCAAAGATAAAATTAAACAAAGTGTTCATTATTTATTTTCTGGTTTGCTTTTTCAAACTTTTCAAATACTATTTTGATAAGTGCTGTGACTTAGACAATACACAACTAATCCAAGTTTTGATCATTAATCATCAGGATAATCATGGGCAGGCCATTTACTTTCTTTAACAAGGACTATCTCATAAGATATTTGTGAGAATTAAATAATTAATGGTAGTTAAAGTTTGTGATATTATTCTATGAATGCCAAGCATTATATTTAGTTGAGATGATTAAAGATTGATATGGTTTTACATTATTCTGTGCCACTTTTTAAATGGTTTAATTAAATTAAAATTTAAAGGGAAGTCATCCAGCTGAAAATTCTTTTTCACCTGTTGTGAAACAAAAGCGTGGGTGGCAGTGTGCTCACATAGTTAATGGGAAAATAAGATGATGATGAACAGCTGTGAACAGTCTGTGATTAAAAACATGCAAAGAAAGCAGAATGAGTTTAATTCAGACCTAAACTTGTCAATTTTTATTCACAGAGGGTACAACACTAAAGGCAGTTAATGGGAGTATTAAGTGAAGTAACACTTCTAGTGTTAGCTTACCTTGGAGAAGACATTCCAACACTGTTGAAGGGTATAGTGGTTTGAAACATGGCTAGGTCACCACACAGCAATTTTAAACAGCATAGACTAGTATGGAATCAAGGTCAATTTTAACAAACAAAGAATATCTATAGTCTGTTTTAAATGTTTCAAGTAGAAAAGAAATTAGAATCTTAATTCTTGGGACACTACAGATATTCCAGAAGCTGTCCTCTTAAGGTCCTGAGAGCAAAGTTTCACTGAGAATACTTTCTGAGACCAGAAACTACTGTCGGCTCATCTTTCCCTCCCTTTAATCAGAACAAGTCCTATGCTTTCTCCACTGGCCATTGTGACCCTGACATCTAATGCTTAAGGTCAGATTATGGACTAAATTTTTAAATGTCTGGTTGAATTACCGCAAAACTTAATGTAGTTAAAGTATAAAAGAATATGGGACACCCATGATAGAGATAAGCCGATGATCCTGGTAATGTGAGGAGCATCACAACAAATACCTTGTTCACTTGCTTGCTTATGTATGTATGTGTGTATGTATGTATTTTTGGTCCATGTACCTGGATTGTACAAATCTTAAGTTAGGTATTCTACACTATACTTCTTTTATTCTTCCTTTACCCTGGCCAGAGGAAAATAAATTAGTGGGGGAAAAAAAAAGCTGATAAGCAGTAGTTTACTGAACATTTGACTGAGAAGATAAAATAATTTTTCAAGTTAATTTATACTTAGAGCAATACTAAAAGGTCTTAGTTTCTAAGACCAATGCATTTAACTAAACACACACTCAGAAAGATCAAATCAAAAATATAATCATATGTGTTTGCCTCTCAATCCCTTTTTTCTCAAACTTTTAGTAGCCTTTGCATGACTGTTAGAATCTGTCAGAAACAGAGGACAGAATAAAATGCTTATGTCAATATTGTTATTTATCAAGTTATTTATCTAGAGAAGTAATTGAGTAAGCCAAACCTAGTGGTTTCCATAAAAGGTTGGGAGATTCATGTTTAGTTATAACATCTCTGTCCTATTGCCCAGCAGAAGCGACCATTAAAACTTACCCATCCTTTAAGTGAATAGTTGTTTTAAAGGAATGCAGCCATTTTGTTCTGAATTATACTTAAATACCAAATAATCATCCAGAGTCTTTAAATTCTTAAAGACAAAATCCCCTCACAACATTATTTTAAATGAAATTACAAAGGAGCTGACTACCAAAGACATATCTGCTTTCATAAAATTATGGATAGAGGTACTTACCAAAGGAGAGAAAGAAGAAAGAATGAGACAGAGAATGAGAAAAGAAAAGAGGAGGAAGGGAGGAATAAAGTGAGGAGAAAGAAAATTATGGGATAAAAACTACTTAAAGCTTCAATATTTTTGTGTTAATAAAAATACAAATTATAAACACAAGTATTGCACATGAAGATTAGTTAGCTCTAAGAGTTAACTCTTAGTTATTAGATAGCTCTAAGAGCTATCTTATTATATTACATTTATTTGCCTAAATTACTGATTATTAAAAAGTATTAGGATTTATGTGAATTAATAAAAAAAAAACCCCTTTACTGCCTTTTTCAAATCTGATTGTAGAATATACTATAGCAGATGGAAAATCAAAATATTATACTAATACTTGGTGATAATTTTTTGGGTCTGACACCGAAACAAAGGCAACAACAGCAACAAAATAAACAAGTGGGACTACATTAAACTAAAAATGTTCTGCACAGCAAAGGAAACCATCAGGAAAATTAAAATCAACCTACCAAATGAAAATATTTGCCAACCATATACTGGATAAGGGGTTAATATCCAAAATATATATTTAAAAAAACTCATATAGCTCAATAGCAAAAAATCCTAACAATTAGATGTAAAATGGGCAGAAGATCTGAATAGGCATTTTTCCAAAGAAGACATACAGATATCCAACAGGTACATGAAAAGATGCTCAAAATCACTAATCTTCAGGGAAATGCAAATCAAAGCCACAATGAGATGTCTCCTTCATCTGTTAGAATGACTATAATCAAAAGGAAAAGAAATACCAAGTGTTTAAGAGGATGAGGAGAAAAGGGAACCCCTGTGCACTGTTGATGGGAATATAAATTGGTGCAGTCACTGTGGAAAACAGTATGGAGGTTTCTCAAATAATTAAAAATAGAACTACAACAAAAAGATGCAGCAATTCCGCTTCTGGGTATTTATCTAAACACTAACTCAAAAAGATATAACCACAGTCATGTTTATTACAGCATTATTTACAATAGCCAAGATATGAAAACAACCTAATTGACCATCAATCATTGATGAGTGGGTGGATAAAGAAGACATATTATATATATAATATGTGTCTATATATACATATATTATATATAGACACATATATACATTTCAGTCATAAAAAAAGAATAAAGTCTTGCTGTTGCCATTTTTGACAACATGTTTGGACCTTGAAGGCATTATGCTAAGTGAAATAAGCTCATAGGTTCAGAGAACATATTTTACTAGGGGATGGAGGGTGGACAAAATGGGTAAAGGGGGTCATAAGGTACAAACTTTCAGGTGTAAAATAAGTAAGTCATGGGAATGTAATGTACAGCATGGTGAATATAGTTAATAATATTATACCAAATATTTGAAAGTTTCTAAGAGAGTAAATCTTAAAAGTTCTCATCACAAGAAAAAATTTTGTTACTATATATGGTGAAAGATATTAACTAGACTTGTGATAATCATTGTGTGATAATCACAGAATTTATTAAACTTTTTATTGTTGTAATGACAAACAGAAGCCATTGTAGCTTTCCTTCCCTTCTTGTTCAATGTGTGTAAGCCAGCACCTTAAAATTTAATAGCATGGAGAAACATAATAGAATACTTCACAGAACTTTCTGTCCTTGCTTGAATTTCCTGGGTGGGATTCCACTCCAAAGCCTTTGCAATTTTTCTTTCCTCACTTGGAATATTCTTCCCATAGCTATACATATGACTCCCTCCCTCCCCTTAAGCTTTTGGCTCAAATACTACATCAGTAAGAACTTTCCTAACTACCACATTTAAAATAGCCACCAATCCTCCCCATACCTGTGAATCTAATCCCCTTCCCTGCTTCATTTTTCTCCATTGCACTCATCACCATTTCACATACTTTATATTTTACTTATTTATGTTGTACTGTCTTTCTAACTCTGCTGCACTTTAAATTCTATGAGCGGTGGAATTTTTGTCCAATTTACTCACTGCAGTATTCCCAATAATAAGTACAGTATTTGGCACATTATAAGTATTAAATAAATAACTGTTGAATTAATAAAAGTTTTCTGAGGGCAGCCATGTATCAAGAAAAAGAAAGAAAGATGGAAAGAAGTGGCATGGTTCTTTACTCACCTTGACCATGCAGGTAATTCATTCCATCTCTTTGGGAAAGATAAAGAGATCAGGCAAAATCCCAGGAATGTTTAGAGAAAATCCCTCTTCACAGAAGCAGCAGAATTTGAAGCATTCTTTTCACATTCTCCAGCTGTTTGTTCTATTAACCATTAGGCTTCATGATTAATATCATAGGCAACCTGGGTTTTTCACCCTCAGAATCTGGTGAATGATGAAGTTGTAGAATAACAACATATATATGAAACTCAGCTTTCCAGCAAATCCTCTAATGGAAATAAAGATGAAAACCAGAAAGTTATTTTTTACATTTCCTCAAATATTTAAAATGTGTGTCACTAAGTATATCCTATAAAAGTCATTTTTGCAGCAGTGAGCCCTCACTCACAATATCATTTATAGCTGTTAACTTTATACATGATTATAATAAAAGTGTTGATACATTTTCCCAATCCAAAGCAAATTAGAAGCAGCACAAGTGAAGGAGTAAGGATAGTTGGTACAGATCAATAAACACATTAAAGGTAACAATGAATTGCTCCTTCCTTTGCGTGTCTCTATTGTACCTTGTAATTATTTCTCTTAACAACCGTTGTCATATTTGCTTACCTACTTTTCCTCTGCATTAAACTGTGAGTTCCTTCAGTTCAAAGGTGTATCTTACACGTTCTGCTCATAGTACATCTAGTGCTTAGCTGGGTGCCTGTCAAATGGGTGTGCAATATATATCATTTAAGTAAGTTTTAAGTAAATCAAGCACATTTAAACTGTTAATTGATAATTGTCTCTGCACAGAGACAAGCTGATTTACCTGACCCAATAAGAAGTACCTCATCAGAGCTGCTCACATCTGCTGGTGGTACATTTCAGTAGAACCAAAGGACCTTGAAAAGCTGCTCCAAGGGACAGACAGGAAAGAAGCTACCACCTTCCATCATGAGACTAGCTTGTGTCCATATCCTTACGCATTAAGTACTTTCTGGATGTTTTTCCTTTTTTAACATTTTCTTCTTTACAAACAAGTATGTGGCATAGTGTATGGCCTAATTCCCCTTTTGAATGTATGAGACATTACAGCAACACTGGTAATGTTTCATCTGGTTCTCTGTGTGCTGAACCTACCCTGGTTGCAGCCTAGGTTTTCTAGAGGAAACACTGAGTTGGCATTTGGTGTGTAGGTTATTTTAGCGATTGACAAATGAGGAAGGGATAGAGAAGAAGTAGAATTAGGGAGCAGAAGTCAAGTTGTGATGGGTGCCTATGAAGCATTCATGGCCAAAACCACAGGGAGCTCTGGAGTAAACATTCATATTTAAAATATCTAATTGAGAACTAAGTGACCAGGGATTTTAGACCCTGGTTTGATCATTACTTGCTATGGGCCGTTCTGAGGAGGACCTGGCCTTAGGTAAGGTGGCTTTCTACACCTAAGGTAAAGAGTGAAGGAGCTTATTGCTAGAGCAAATCTTTCCTTGGAGGTAAGATCTCACGAGACAAATCTTCATCTACTAAAGGCCTATAGGGAGAAAAACATAAATCTGATATGAAAAACTGTTCCTTGCCCGAGAAAATTTCTCTGTCTTTTGAAATGCATATGCACAAAAATTAACTGGAATTGCTCATTCATTCCTGAGTGCAATCCTGGTTGAAGTGAAATTTAGTGCAACCTGCCTCCAATTATACATTAACAGGATAAATAATACCTTAAGTTTCAATTGTTATTGTCTTCCCCAAAAAAGAAGTTGATAAGAGCTATATATTGGTGTTTGTTTTAAATTTTTATGAAAGTATAAATATAAAATATAGCTCTAAAATTTTTTTACACAAGCCAAATATAGTACAGTAATTATCTTGTAACCTCTATTTCTTTCCAACACTTCAGAGATTGCTGATAATCTTTTGCTTTATAATATTAGAGAAATTTAATGAATATGTATAGCTGCAGATGTTAGAAAATTACTGCTGCAGTGAGAATCAGATGCATTAGACAGACTAATTTGCTTTTTTTATTGTCAACTGGAAATGCTATTATTTCACAAAATGATGCGACTATATAAATTCAATTAATGATTACTTTTTAAAAAGAAAAATAAACTTCTGTGATTTGATAAGAAGGAAAAGAGTTTCAATAAGAAAACAGAATGCTTCAGGTAGGAGTTAAAAAGATAACCCATATCTATTAAATTTTTTTACCTTAATCATTGAAAAATATTTAAATAGTATAATTATAAACAAAATATCTATATATATTGAAAAATTAAGCTCCAACCTTTAAATTTGTAGTTATTTACATGATTCGGGTGAGATATAATTAATCATAGTGAGCCAAATTACAACTTATTTTGACACAGAATCTGATAAGCAGCCACTAGAAACTGATACGGCATACTGCCTGGCATCCATTCTGATTGGTCTATGCACATACTGCTAATTGCTATCTACATAGAGTGTCATCTGGCTTACAGAGTTTGCTGAAAATATGCTGGTGGTCTTCCATACTGAATTCCTTCTATGTACGCTATATGTTGCAATTATATTAATATTGATTAAATATGTACCAAAATATATGATTTTTAGGTAAATTCAATATGGTATTATGCAACAGAGAATAAAATCGAAGCATCTCAATTTTATGTGAATTCTAAAAATGATTTGATATCAATCAGATCTTTATGAACCATCAAATTGAAGAGTTCATTTCCCCAGATTATACTCCATGCTTTCTTGCCTTTTTCGTGCCATTTATTTTGTGTGCACTGAACTGTTCCAATATCTGCTTTTTCTCTGCATTTCCAATCTTAATTATTCTTCAAAGGCCAGCAGAAATGCTACTTATTTTATAAAGATTTTCTCATCTTTCAGCTGATATTCTCTTATAACTTTGAACATCCAACCCACTTGCACTCTTGTACTATCTATTTTATACTAAGTAAGTTTTGCGAAAGTCATCTTTCTTACCAGAATATAATCTCCACATTAGCATGAAGAGTTTATTTTCTGACTTTGTCTGCTATATAGCAACAGCACAATGCCCATTATAAGTACTTATACCTTGAAATCATTACATTTTTAATTTTTGACATTGAAATATGAAACTAAAACATATACATACATTCACCTCATTTATAGTAGAATATATTTTATATAACTTCTGCACCATAAGAAACATTTGATTATAGTTATTGTGAACTAACAAAAGTGAAAGCTTAGTACAATTGTGAGCAATGTCCAGAAAGTTGGCAATCAATGGAAAAATGCATTCTAATGACAACACAAACTATAGTAAGAGAGTTCATTTTATATCTGGGATCCAAAGACATTTCATAGACTAAAATTCATGTGCATTATTAATATTTTGATTTATAGGACTCATCTATTTCCCAGGCCCCCAGGCACATGTAATACAAGAACATCAATTTAATTAAGATAACATTTGAAATTCAAGAGCCAAGTTGGTCCCTTTTACATTAATAAGTTCACGTTAAATAGATGCTATATATCAATTTCTGAAGGTTTACAAAGACAGAATTGTAAATGAATTGCAAATAACGGGCCTAGGGTGAAAAATATCACTGTTTTCAGGTGCTTCCCAATATTTTCATGGAGGAAGTTTCTTCTTTCTCTCAGATGAGTTGTATCAGAAGATTAACCCTACAGTAAAACTACCTAGCCACAGTCATCAATAATAAAATGCTTGATTATATAATAATTTATTTATTTACCCCTTGGGATTAGCAGCAAAATGTCACAATTCATACATAATCTATTACAAATGGTTGTTTAGAAGATGAATTAGTATTCATTAAATTGTTTCAGATTTAAGAATTATGATTTTGCATAAAATAGTTCTATGATACTATGATATGAACTAGGGTTAAGAAAATTGATATTAATTATTCTTTATTTTAAAAGTTCAAATGATATCTTCAGGTGATCAGGACACACATAGCCAGTAACATATCTTATCCAAAAACCGATGTTAAATATTACTTGCAAATATCGCTAGGAAATATAAGCACAATACTAGTAGTGAAACTTTGGTTCACATAATAGAAGTTAAAATGCCAAATTGGAGTTAAGGCTTAATACACAACACAAGATTAATTTAATGTATTCTATCTGTTATGTGTCAAGGACAATTTTAAAGGAGAATAATCAAGAACTTGCAGAGCAGCAACCCATATCATGATAATGCAAAAAAATCACTTCTGTGAGAAATTTTCATACAAGCATCGTTTTATATTGCTAATAGAAATAAGCAGATGTTTTAAAATATGAAACATTTACTAGGTATGATTTCACTTACCAATTAAATCTAAAATCAAACACTCATAACCTGACTCAAAACTTTATTATTAATATCCTTAACAAGACATCATTAAGCAAAGGCAAATATAAAAAGATTTTAAAATTGATAAAGTAACAATTATATTATTTTATATCTTACAGAAAGTTAATAGAAATCTTAATATTTACTCTGGTATATCTACCCACTAAAAATAATTGAGCTATCAAGTAAAGACATGGAGGAACCTTAAATGCAAATGAAAGAATCCCATCTTAAAAGACTGCATTCTGATGATTTCAACTATATAACCACTGATCCTTCAACTCTTTCCATAGTAAAGGTGAAACTATAGAAACAGTAAAAAGATCAGTGATGGGCATGGTTTTGGTGAGAAGAAGGGATGAATAAGTAGAGTACAAGGATTATTTGGGCAGTGAATCTACTCTGTATGACTATAGTCATGGATATTTGTCAACATACATTTGTTAAAACCCATAGAGTGTACAAAGTCTAGAGTGAACTCAATCTAAATTATGGACTTTTGGGTGGTAAGAGTGTGTGTCAGTGTTGGTTCATTAGTTGTAGCAAATGTTCCTCTCTGGCCTGGAATGTTGTTGATGGTGGGGGAGGCTATGCATGTGTGGAGAGAGAGGATACGGAAAATACACTGTATTTTCTGCTTAATTTTGCTGTGAATCTAAAACTTCTTTAAAAAATAAATTCTATATTAAAATAAATAAGCAATAATATAATAATAATCAAAATCGTTTTCAAAAGACATGTAGCTAGAAAATGACACTGCCATCAGAGTTACATAATATAATTGCATGTAAATGCATTGATTCATTTTTCCCTAACTTTCAATTATATAGACATAGGGGGTTGGTGAAATAGATAATAGGTAGTTTGTGATTTACAGATCTTAAATTTGGTGGGACAACATCAATTAATAAAATTTTTTTCTAAGTAAACCATCCAAGTAGTTTTTATTAATTAATATTCATAAATACACACAGCAGCTTCCTTAGAGATTTCAATTTTCCCCTTCAGTTTGTACGTGGAGTATCCTAATAATGTTGAGCCTTTTGCATGTCATGATATAGGAAGCAGATATCACTCCTGCACTGCTACCTACACTTACCTGCTAGAAGTAAAAACTGGCTAAATGGAAAAGATTACCATATATAATTTCTCTCTTCTTTTGAATGTACGCAATGTAACAAGAGTGACAGACCTGAAATTGCAATCACCAAACAAACCCAAGATTGTTTTTGCCCACTTTCCTTGTCAAATATAGAATAGAGGACATTGTCTGTGAATTGGAAGTCATCAAAGAGGAGGCGGTGAAGTCTTATTTCCCTTATTAGTCACTTTTAAATTTAGGTTTTCTAAAGCAACATCTAAAGGCATAATATCTACATAGCTCATAGCTCCAAAATCTACCATGCCCCCTGTTCATCCTTATCTGAGGACAAGCTCTCTTCCCGCACTAAAGTGGACAGAGGAGGTCTTGGACAAACAGGCTGTGGTCTGTAAGCTCACATTCCATGGACTGGAACTGTTTCACACATTTTAGAATAATTCAACCTTGTTAAAAGAAATTGGGAATTTTGCATAGTTTGCTGACTGCTTTCAGTGTTAGCTGCATTGGTTGTTGCTGTGGATTGTGTGATTATAAAGATGAAACTGCTTTGTGTTACCAGCTGTTGCCGTGCTGCTGTCCTAGCTGCAGCTATATCTGCAGTTGTTATAATTGAGAAGCAGAAGGGTCAAAAGAATTAACCCCACCTCTGTAGAACTGACCAAGAGTGTAAATGGTATAAAGAAGGCATTAACTCCATACATTTATCTTCAGTTAAGGTTATGACAAACAAAGTATAAAATACATTCTTGGGCTTCCCTGGTGGCGCAGTGGTTGAGAGTCCGCCTGCCGATGCAGGGGACACGGGTTCGTGCCCTGGTCGGGGAAGATCCCACATGCCGCCGAGTAGCTGGGCCCGTGAGCCATGGCCGCTGAGCCTGCGCATCTGGAGCCTGTGCTCCGCAACGGGAGAGGCCGCAACAGTGAGAGGCCCGCATACCGCAAAAAAAAAAAAAAAAAACATTATAATTTGGGGGTAAAGTCATGTAATTTCAAATCTACATGTCTTTAGTACAAGAAAGTGTTCATTCTCTGTTTCAGGAATACTGACAGAGCTCATTTCTGAATGAGAAGAATTTGCTGTGGTGGGGAGGTATGGTCAGTGGGGGAAGAGGGAATCATTAATGTAATTAATACAATTACCTCCACACAGTTACATAACTTGTGGATTTTGAGACATTGTACTCAGCTACTTTGTATAATTAAAATGAAGATTGTCTTTCATTGATACAGTGACTCTCCTGAATAATTTTCAAGACTTAGTTGGTGAGCCAGATTGGAACTAAAATCTATTCTTAAATGTTTCTGTTAATTCTCTGTCAAAAATAAATAATATACTTAATTTTATACGTGTATGAGCTTTGAAATGTATCAGTGTGTATGTGTGTGTGTGTGTGTTCATGTCTGTGTGTGCACACGTGTATTACCCCTTAGTCCTAGAGGACATGAATAAATAAATAAAGATAAATTATTTGATGTTTATTGTGTAAAATCCCATATATATATTTATATGGTTTACTGGTCATTTAAAAAATAAAGGCAAAAATAGCAAAAATAAAGGGCAAAATTAGCAATACCCAGGATAATCCAGTATAATGTCTGTTTTATGGTCAGCTGATTATTGGCCTTAATTGCATCTGGAAAATTCATTTATAGCAGTTCATAGGTTAGTGTTTGACTGAATAACATTGTGATAGAATAATAGCCACCCAAAAGTATCCATGTCCTAATCCCTAGAACCTGTAAATATGTTATCTTACATAGCAAAGGGAATTTTGCAGATGTGATTAAATTAAGGATATTGAGAAGGGGATATTATCATAGATTATCTGGGTGGGCTGAGTATAATAACAAGAGTCCTTATAATTGAAAGAAAAGGAAGAGGGTCAGAATCAGAGAGAGAATTGAAGATGTTACACTGTTACCTCTGAAGAAGGGGCCACAAGCCAATCAATGTAGGAGGTTTCTGGAAGCTGGATAAGAGAAAGGAAGGACTCCTAGAATCTCCAGAAGGAAGATCAACACCTGCCAGAGACTTGATTGAGTACAGTGAAATCCATTTCAAACTTCTTACCTCTAGAACTATAAAATGATACATTTATATTATTTTAAAAGGCACTGAATTTGTGGTAATTTGTTATAACACAACAGGAAACTAATACAAAGATCTTTAGAATTCTGACTCTGGAATGAGCTTCCTTGAATTAACTCCTGGTGGCCAGTGATCTATTCTCTGCCGATAATCCAACGTAAAACAGAGCAAAACAAAATAAATCTGGTTATTGATATAGTAATGGCTAAATTAGTGTTCCAGGCACATTACTCAATATAACATACAATATCTCTTTAATTTCATATTAGCTCTATTTTCATGTGAGAAAACTGAGCATCAGAGAATTTAAGTAGTTGCTCACAGTCACACAGTTAATAAAATGCAGAAATGAGGATTTTAAACCAGATGATTTCGCTTTGAGTCATAGTAGTCTTAATCGTGTAGCATAATCCCAGGGGCTTTCTTGTTTAAGACACTAACCATTTTTAGAGGTTTCTTGAGGAACTTCAAAATATGCTCTTATGTGCTACATGAAAACAAACTTGCATGTTCCTTGTATACAAGTTAGGAATTTAACATATGCATTTTAAAAAAGTAAATTAATTGGTATTTTTGTCTTAGTTCTGCCTTGATAGATATCAGAAAGATATTGATACTTCTGAAAGTGATGGTAGGACCGAAACAATAGAACTAGTCAAAATTCTGTTTAATAAAGAGCTTGATAATTAAATTTCCTCCTAGGGAAGTGCACTCCAAAAACTTTCCTTTTTACTACACAGACAAAAAATGGCTTACCTTGTGAAGATATTAACCCAGAGAGTACCTGAACTTGGGGCATCAGAACCAACTGGTCGCAGGAGAGAAACCCTGGGCTGGATATCCTCGAGCATATCTATTCCCCTCTTTCCCTCCTTTCTGGATAGTGATCAGTAGCACACAGACCACTATGGAGTAGCATTTTCAATTCAACAACATTCTTCAGGTCCTGGTAAATGCTCTCTCTCCCCTTGCATGTTGATTCCTAGAGATGGTGATAGATCTCTACTATTACTAACCATGGATTACTGAGTTTTTACTGGCTTGATACCAGTAACCCTGCCTATGACCAGATAAATAATTTTACTAATAAACTCTTTTTAATTTATCCTGTTTAAGTTTTCCATCTTTTGTCCCTAGGACAATGACTGATAAAAATTAATAAATATATGAAGTTTAAGTTAAAGTCAGCCTGCTGTGATCCTAAGAAGCTTTTCCAAAATTGCTACCAGAGACACAAATAGAACCACATTTGGAGGTGACTGGAAGATTGCTTTTTTGAGAAGTAGATGAAGAAAGTGAAAAGATCCTGAGTTATGAAAAAATCTTGATTCCCAGACTTTCACATTACAATGAAACAAACCAGTGGATGAAATTTTACCCATAATCACACAGATTTCATTCAGCTTTTTAGGACCTCAATTTTAAATATTATGGAAAAGTTTGTGATCAGTGAGTATTAGAAAAAGAAAACAATATTTTCTACCATAAATACAGAAAATAAAACAAATAGAAAATTCGAGGAAACAGAGAAAATAGCAAAGGTGAAAAAACAAAATAAAACAAAAATCCATTTATTTAATATACCAAGGTATATAAGATAACATACAGCATCCACTAAAAGAGAGAAAAAGAAAGAAATATGGAGGAAGAAATATTCCAACAACAGGAAAGAGTCCATAAAAAATATAATAGCAGAAATAAAAGTATTCAATCAGCTGGCTGGAATAAGAAAGCAATGTAAAAAGGGATAAGATGAACATATTACGGATTCAAGTAGAATCCTAGCTATAGTAACAAAGAAACACCAAAATTTAATGTTTCAAACAAATCAGATGTTTATTTTTATAATAATCTATAGTGTTTATCAGACTTTGCTACAGAAAGTCATGGAGGGAACCCAGAGTGCAGAGTAGCATTCTCATCCTAAATATGTGGTTTTCAAGGTTGCTCATAATTTCAAGTCATCAGAAGGGAAAGGAATGAAGAACTCCATTGTGAGTATCTTTCAAACAAGTGAAACCACAAATTTAGACATTTCTTTTGCTCACATTCCATTGGTGAATTTTTATGTCATGGCCACATCAAGAATCAAGGAAGACTGAAAATATAGTTTAGCTGAATAGCTAGTGATTTCAGGGAGGAAGATAAATAAAAGTATCCACCAAAACAAGCAAACAAGCAAACTGATATCAATATGAAAGGAGTTCTAAAAAAAAAAAGAGAGAACAGAGAAAATGCAGAGATCATATCAATAAAGAACTAATTCAATAAATAGTTTCAAAAACTTAACTCGTAACTCAAAACTAGTATGGACACAGTTGTCCACACTGAAATGGTCCACCACGGAATATATTGTAAAACATATTTGTGAAAAAAGTGTGTATCATGATCATGATTTTATAAACAGTAAATATTGGATCTAGCAAATAATTGTGATATGTTGATATTGGTTAGAAGTGATGGAATGTATGCCTGCAGAGTCAAATAAAAGAATTAAACACTCATTTTTCATTATAGATATTCATTTAAAATTGTTTGAAACTGAGATATAAATACATTTCAGCTTAGTCAAGTTATTAAGAATTATGGAAGTAGGTAAAAGAAGAAATCGCTAAAGGCACAAAATGTTAGTGCCTCTGAAAGGTATAAAACTTATGGAAAATAACTGTCAAGAGACATTTAAAATTTGGGGTAAAGGTCACACAGAAATGTATAGGTTGAAGTATAAAAAAATGAAACCTAGTGTTTCACTTTAAGACAATTGAGCATTTACCATGATGGTCAATTTTATCTTAAATAGAAAGTGTCTCACAAAGTATGTAAACTATCCTTCTTTTTTTTTTTTTGTGGTACGCGGGCCTCTCACTGTTGTGGCCTCTCCCGTTGCGGAGCACAGGCTCCGCTGCCATGGTTCACTGGCCCAGCCGCTCTGCGGCATGTGGGATCTTCCCGGACCAGGACACGAACCCGTGTCCCCTGCATCGGTAGGTGGACTCTCAACCACTGCGCCACCAGGAAAGCCCAAAATTATCCTTCATTTTAAATTTAAGGCCTAGGATTTCTGATTTAAAAAATAATTATTTTAAAATTAACGGTATAGTCCTCGAAAGCATTATATATCGGCTTTGGCTTTTGATAGTTTAAGGAGTGTAATGAAAAGTATATTTTTAAGTCAAGTCAAGTAAAAATTTCCAGTCTTATATGGCTATTTTCATTCTTTATTACTTAAATTGCACCAAAAACTAACAGCTGTCCCATTAAACTGGGAAGCTTTAATATTAAATGTTGAAATTTCTCAATTATATAATTGTACCTTCATTCCAATCACCATGTAAATGTCCATTTAGAAATGTCTAATATTTGTTCACATTCACACAGATTAGAGAGAAATCAAATTTTATAAAAGTATGTCACTTTCCAAGAATTCATATTCTGGGAATGTAATTCTTATTAGGTGAACTTATATATATTATATATAATACAAATGTGTATATATATAATAAATTATATAAATATAATTTCTCCCCATCTTTGGACTACCTTCTGGGATAAAATCTACTTTGTGTTTTAGTCCAGTTTTCTCAGTCTCTTCATGCAAATGACACAGCACACATGTTTAAAAGTACGTATCAATGATTTTTAAAATTTCTGTTCTTTCCCTATCTATCATGATGTTGAGAAATGGAACAGTCATCATTGTAGCTGCTGCTATGTGACATTGGAATCTGTAGCTGTGCATATCTCTATCTATCTATCTATCTATCTATAGACACAGAGAGAATTACATATATTTGTAACTCAACATATAAAACAACCCATCCCCAATCACATTGGGGTAAATTTCTACAACTGTGGAATACTCATTTCAGGTTTGGTCCTTAAACTAAGCAGAGCACAGGAGTAATTGAGGTTTAAAAATACACACCTTTCAAAATTCTCTTTCATTAAGTCACTGTCCAACCTTGAAGAGGTTATTAGGTTTTCTGATTCAACATTCCTTCACCTGTGAAATTGAAATAATAATATGATTTATTATGCAAACTTCTTTTTTGCAGGCAAAACCTCTATTTCCAGGCACATCTCTTCACATTTTGTGATTTAATTTGGGCTGTATAACTGATTCATGGATGATGAGCATTAGGCATGTGGTCACTTCTGGCCAAAGTACCTTATTGCTAGTGTGAAACACAACAGGGCTCTATTATTGTGCTGTGGCACCAGGAAAGCATTTGCTATTGAGATTTTGCAGTTGAAGATTAAAGCAACCAGAATCATGGAGCAGAGTGGTCCTAGAAGATCACTTGGATCTGTGTCCAACTTTATGTGGATAGGGAATAGATGTTTGTTTGTAGAGCCACTATGATTATGGAGCTATTTTTACCATTGGATAACTTAGCCCATATTGACTAAAAGTTATCATATTTTATGAATTTATTCTGTATGATCTAAATTTAGTTTAAATATTTTACTTTGATTTCTTAAATTCTAATGAAGTACATATTTTCTTGTACAAAAATAGAATTACAAAACATAAATAGAAGATATTTTAATTAGTATTTAGTCATGCCTACTTCATAAATAAGCAAACATGTCCATATAAACATGAATTTTTCAACTTGGCAAAATAACCAAACTGCAGCCTAAGATAAAGTTTACATTTCTTTTGGGATGAGAGGCAGAGAGAGAGTCAGGAAGACAGGAAACAGAGACAGAACATGTAATGCTTTAAAAGGCTGTTTCTATAAACTGGAGCTTGTCAGAATCTATCCATATATTCCTGACATTTATAAGCTTTTTATTGACTTCTACAATTAATTTTAAGACAACAGAATGAGAAAAAAATCTACTTTTATGTAATATGTATGGAAATAAGATGTATTTTTGTCACGAGTAGGAAATGCATGGTCATGATCATGAAGGTAAACTTTCATGATATAATTACTTGTAAATTATTATTACTTGGCTTATCAATACAGAGGAAGATTGAAATAACCAAATTAATAAAAGGAAAACCTGGTATATATTTTGTTTGTTGTTGAATGCACACTAAACAATATTCAATGAAAAATATTAATACTCTAGTATAATTTCTATACAGTTCATTTTCATTGTCAAAAGTAAATTGAATTACATATGTAATATATGCTTTCAAAGTGTTAAAGTGACTTGCTGGAAGCCTCATTAAAATGAAAGGTCAAAATGAATTAGAAGACATTTAAAAATCTTTTTCATTAATTTTTTAAAAAATTAGGTCTTAAAACCTAACAATTGAGAAGCTTTAGGTCAGAGGTGAAGAAACTATTGTTGTTGACCTAGGTTAAGTTTGAAAATATTCACTGGGGCTAAAAATAAAAATTCTTAGTATCCTTCTGAGTGATTATTTTCAGTATTATATTTTCTATTAAATTAAAACAAATTGAATGTGAGTTAGGTATTTCATGTAGAAAACAGGTGTAATTAAAATAAGTGAGATTCCCTATAGAACAATCGGCTTAATGCCAAAAAAGGATATGAAAAATACAAATTTTTCTTTTAGAATTAAATGAAGTTGACATTATTCTTATGATTTTAGACCATTATGTCCATAATATGAGAATGACTGAATTACATACTTCATTCGTGACTTTCACTAAGTACTTTTCATACTGTAGTCTTCTATTCAACATTTTTCTCAGAAAAGTCTTAAAATAGTTCTTAATGTATGGATTCTTACAGTTGATCAAATACTGGTAGTATTAGCCCATAGAAAATAACAAGCAAAAGGAAGTTTCTTTTAAGAAATCCAAGACCAGGGAGGAAATTGTTTCCTTAAAACTCATTGTTGGAAAGCAGCCTGGAGTTTTCCAAATTCTATTTAGGTATGAAGACAAGCATTGCTCTGGGCTTTAACAAAACATACCCCAGGTCCAAATGAAAATCCAGTTTCTTCTAAAACTACTCTCCTACTTTTTAAACGATTTTCCTAGAAGCATACTTGTTTATTTGTATTGAGTAAATTTTAAATTTGCTACTGTGTATGTCTGATCATTATTTTAAAATCTCTTTGAAAACTAGATACTTGGAAAGGACCATATCTAATTGTGAAAAACTATAGTTAAGGAATTCTATACAACTAACTCTTTACTACAGTTCAGTAAGTTAAGACATTTACATTAAATATGCCATTGTGTTTAATTTCCAAAATCAAAGAAATGAATAGAAATTTAATTTTAATATGAGACTTTTATATCTAACTTGATTTTTAAGTATATTTTCACTTTTAAATATTGTACTTTTAATTTTTAGATTCCTAGGCCAAAAAGGGATTTGTCATTTTGAAAAAAGTGTATTAGTGAATTGCATACATATTTTTTATCAGACATATTTGCATCTAGTATACTTCTTAATTCAAGCAAAAGAACACAGCATATTTGTATTAGTTTAATGGGGTTGCTGTAACGAAGCACCACAAATTAAATAGTTTTAACAGAAATTTATTTTCTCACAGTTCTAGAGGCTTAGAAGTCTGAGATCAAGGTATTGACAGGGTTGGTTCCTTCTGAGGACTGAGAGGGAGAATCTGTTCAGTGCCTCTCTGCTAGCTTCTGGTGGTATGTTGGCAATCTTTCACATTCCTTGCCTTGTAAATGTGTCACTCTGATATCTGCCTTCATGCTCACATGGTGTTCTCCCTGTATGCATGTCTCTCTGTGTCCAAATCTTTCCCTTTTCATAAGGACACAGTCATATTGAATTAGGGTGCACCTTAATGGTCTCAACTTTACCATATATATGTGTGTGTGTGTGTGTGTGTGTGTGTGTGTGTGTGTGTGTGTGTATGTATATATATGAAATATGGCCCTATCACTTACCACATTCACAATCTAAGTTTGAAGGCAAATATTGTCTGGGGTAAAATGAGAAATCAGTGCATAGTGACTTAAAGTCAGTGGAAAAATAAGTTCGGGTGTGGGGTTGCTGTTCCATCTTTCTACCTGTCTCATGTGAGTCCCCATAAACCTGTGTTTACCTACAGATGAAATGCAAATAATGAGAGCATCTGCCTTATTATGTTGCAGCGAAAAACTCAAATGCATTAAGCATGCAAAGTTTTTAGCAATATGCTTGGGATATAGTAAAGGGTTTACTAAATAATAATAATGATAATATTAACATAGCAATAATAATAATAATTAGTATTAAATCAAGAGCAAATCCACGAGTACCAAATTTTAGATGTTTAAGGCAATAAATATGTCATCAATGTGCAGTGGCATATTTCACAAAGATTTCATAGTACAAAGGGTTAGGAAATTAATGGTGTTGATAGTTACTAAAACAAATACAAATCCAGAATTCAGTCTCTCTACTTGGTTCTTCTCACAGGCTCTGCTTTGCTTTTAAGTCAGAAACCTATGAATCATTCTTACAAGTTAACAAGGTTTTCTGATAAATCATTGAGGGCATATTCCCCATGAAATACTGTTGCTCATATATGCAGCTAGTTTATTTGGATCACATAAATTCTTTGGTCTAATTGGATAAAGGGTGAAATATTACCCAAAATGAGAAGTAAAAATGATTTTTTATGCATGGAAGAACAAAATTCAATGTGGTATTCAATATAATGTTTAAACTACTTTTACTGATAATTTGAAAGAATATTGAAAGTACTATAGGTGAAAAACAAGATTTATCCATCAGTACTTTATCAGTGCAATATTATACCTTTGCATCCATTTTAATTCGCCTTTTACCTTTACATATTACCTAATTAGTTAACACTTAAATCCTGGTTTGTGGTCTCTAAAAGTGCCGTGAAAAACGTTTAAATAATTCAACTTGAGTTGTAAAATTGCGATAGGCCAGGGTAGATTTTAAATTTGAATTCAATTTCAAGGTCAGCCTATAATAGAGAGCATAATGGAAGTGCTGTGCCACCAGAGATGTTTTATTATTTATCTTGGAATGTAAATGACATGCTGCACACCATCAACATAAGCAATTCACAAAAACTGTATTAGGGGCATGAGGGCTATTCATTATAGTAGATGTTTGACTTGCATTGGAGGGTGACAGTTTGTGCCACTCTGTGAAAAGTTATTTATTTATTTATTTCTCTCCGCCAAGGTCATTTCAAATGTTCACTGTTTTCAAATGACCTGTTAGTGTATAATATAAGCATTTCACTAAAAGTTCATTTCTCTCCTACCTTTCCTTTGTACACATTCCTCATTTTGAAGCTTTTTTACAATTCTGGAATCAAGTTTAGTGAACCAGCTCTAGATCTAGACCACCTCCCTAAAGTAAGAAAAGATACAGAACTAAGTTCGTGTGTCTTGCCAGAAGAAGCAAAGGACTCACTCTAAACATGACACTGCCTTTGTAGATGTATCATATTTTGTAGTCTGGAGACTGGTATTTCTATATTCTAGAACTGATTATACTTTGGGAAGAAACATAGCAGTAGAACACATTAAGATACTGAAGTAAATAACTTTATTTCATTTAAAAATATTTCATTCATTTAAAAGTCAAAATAAACTTTTTCACAAATTGTAATGTTTATATTATCCAAAGTGGCAACGCTTTCTAATATCACTCCAAATGGAAACCCAAATTAATAATTAAGACAATGCTTACAAAACATCATTCTAAAGCAAGGAGAAATGGCTTTGGAGAAATATTCCACCCAAGCAATTATGAGACTTGTTAAAACAGTCCTATCCTTATCCTGAGAACATAATGTCTATTTTTCCAGGATTTTCTGAATAAGTTGTTCATTTCTGACTTTTACGCTTTCCATTCTCTGTGATTCACTCTGACAATTTCCTTTAATCATATTAATTTTTGAATCAGGGTTTAATAGGATAAATTAATTTTCCCATGTGTTGTTACGATTATACTCTGTGCTTCTTTGAGATTAAAATTAGGTCACTTTGATTAGAGTTTTAGGAATCTAAGTCATTAAAATTTCCTTTATTTAGCCAATTGGATGACTAATCACATTTGTATGTGAATTTTAAGTTTAAACCTCAGAAGTCATCCATTGTCTCTGTAACAATGAAAATACTTGTGGGACCCCAGATTGAATACAAAATGTATTAGAATTCCAAAACCTTAAACAAAATAAAAATTTCAGTGTGCCCCAGGTAATCATAAAAATGCAAGAGCCTGCCATAGGACTAAGACAAATGTGAAAGAAAATAAGATTATTACAGTATAAGGCAACACAAATTGTGACAAGATCTCAAATATCCAGCAGTTTGAGTGACAAAGTAAATAAACACAATTTTCATTTTTGAAAATATTTAATAATGGACATGATTCAATCATTTTTGAGTTAGGAAGAAAGAAGTAACTCAAAAATATATCTAAACATCAAAAAAGTATTATTATTCTTTGGGATATTATATATTGAATTTATGAGTTTCTAGATCTGCAATAATTTAGGACAGATTAATAAACATAAATTCTTACTGCATTAGATGGAAGCAATAGCTAAAACATTTTAATTTAAAACCATATTTTTCATCACTCTTCTGAGTACTTCCTTACTATTTGGGACAGAAAGATTTCCCACACTCATTATGTATTGATACTTTCCTTTTTTAAAAAATGAATATTGAATATCAAGATTATCCTGTCTTTATTTTAAATATCAGATTACATGTCCTATATTATATATTACACATACATGTTAATGTACATATCCAAATATACTTTCTGTAATATTTGACATACCTTTCAATGAATACTGTGTGTTCTTATAGAATACACAGGAAAGTAATATAAAATAGAAGTGTGTTTTAAGACATAATTATATTTAATATAATCAATTAGAGAGAGCATTCTACTTTGGAGAAAACAAAGGGCAATCCTAAGACATTGTATATTTATCCTTTATAAATAATGACAAATATAGAAGTGGCTGAGGTTTTAAAAAATGATATTGTTCAATTAAATTTCTCAAAGCAGTACTTAAAACAAGCTTCCCCCTTTCTCTGTATATATAACATAAAATACATATGATATAGCAATATATGATATGTATATATATAACACAGAAACATATCTATAACATAGATACATCTATATATTAAATATAGTTTATTAATTGAACATTAATATAGAATTTTAGATTGATTTAAATAGTTCCATTGTCCCACCTTCAACACTATGAAATCTACTATTTTTAACTGGTAAGGATGCTAAAGAAAACTTAAAAGTGGATGCAATGCAGAAATAATCTTTCCTAATTTGGTACATCACATATCAAGTAGAATTAATAGGCTATTAGCCTTTGCATTTATTATAATGCTCTGACATTTCATCTATCACATTTTAGTTTCATCAGGAAGGTGAAAACAGCACAACTCCTTCAATTTATCTTGTGATACATTATAAGATGGCAAGTTGCTATTTTGTTCATTAACTCATAAAAGAGTTAAAATTTCTATGAATAGAAACTATAATGAATGTTCAAGATCATTTTCCATGCTGAAATAAACCTGCATTCCAATACCTGCACGCCTCCACATATCAGTAAAGCTTTGAAGTTCGATAAGGGAAAACTTTTTTTTTTTTTTTTTTGCGGTACGCGGGCCTTTCACTGTTGTGGCCTCTCCCGTTGCGGAGCACAGGCTCCGGACACGCAGGCTCAGCGGCCATGGCTCACGGGCCTAGCCGCTCCACGGCATGTGGGATCCTCCCGGACCGGGGCACGAACCCGTGTCCCCTGCATCGGCAGGCGGACTCTCAACCACTGCGTCACCAGGGAAGCCCGGGAAAACATTTGATTAAAACATTTTTTAGAGTATTTTGTTCTCAGGTTAGCGGTGAACCATTAACAGCCATGTGCCATGCCCAGCATGAAATAAAACTGAGTAGAATTTAAAGGAAACTGATTTATTGTTTTGTTTACTTGGTTTTTATTTCATTTACCTCAAACATAAAAAAAAATCACTGTATTCAAAATTAACAGAGGAGAATATAGACAGAATGATACCAGCTTTTGTTTGTGGGAAACATTTCCATCTTTTTCCTTTTTAATTAATTTATTTATCATCAAATATGTAATAAACTTTTACAATGTGCTAGGATAGATTCTGGTAGCACAGTAATACATGCAATAAAGAAGTGTAATGTATGGCATGTAGCCAGAAAGTGACCAGAGGAGGGTGGCACTGTAGGTAAAGTGGTAAGAAGAGGCCGCATTTGAGCTGAAACCTGACTAGAATGAGGGAGTAAGACATGAGACTATCTACCAAGAGAGCATTTTAAGCTGTGGGAAAGACAAGAGCAAGGCCATGGGGCAGGAGCATAACTAACATTTGATGATGAGCCAAAAATGCAATAGGAGAAAGAGTGGGAAGGGATTAGATTAGAGAAATGGCTTGTGTCTTGTTACCACATACACACACAAATACCATTAGATTTTAGTCAGAATTACTCCTTTTCTTTTGCATCAAATAGTTTTCAGTGTCAGAGTTAGTTTGGAATGAATAAGATTGCAGAGAAGATATCCAAAAAGTAGATTGTTTTAAAATTGCTCAATCCAAACAACCTACCAATTTGGTGATTCTAGTAAACTTTATAATTAATCTTATAATCAACAGACAAAAATTAGAGTCAGGTAAAAATGGGTAAGAAATGAATTTTGCTTCATTTTTGAACTAGCACAAGGCAAAATCTGCTCTGTATCTGTTTTTTGGGTCTTATAAAATTATAAAAAGTCCAGGGGAATCATCGTATCATCCTTAAAATCCTTCAGGGGCTCTGGATTGCTGACATTCTCCTTCTTCCAGTTCCACAATCTCATCTCACACGCTCTCACAGCATTTTACAAGTACATTCAAAATACTAAGCTCAAACATATATGATGTGTCAATGTCCTCAAGAAAAAAATGTTAGGAGGAACACACCTGTATTTGAATAAAGTTGGGTCTGCTAACTTGTTTCAACAAAGGCGTATGCACACCACTGAAATCAATGGGCTTTTCAGTAACAGTCTATGGTTATGTAGCACTTGTTTTTGTGTTGAGATTTTCCTGAGGATTTATGAAAGTGGGGCATTGTCCTAGATTGGATACTATCAGGAAGTGAGAATAATACTCTAATTTAGTATCTTAATATTTATTATCTAGAAGATAGAAAGAGCAATGTGAGGCTAATTTTTTTTTTTTTTTTTTTTTTGCGGTACGCGGGCCTCTCACTGTTGTGGCCTCTCCTGTTGTGGAGCACAGGCTCCAGACGCACAGGCTCAGTGGCCATGGCTCACGGGCCCAGCCGCTCCACGGCATGTGGGATCTTCCCCGACCGGGGCACGAACCCGTGTCCCCTGCATCGGCAGGCGGACTCTCAACCACTGCGCCACCAGGGAAGCCCAATGTGAAGCTAAATTTGTCATCAGTAAGGAAGCAGCAGTAACTCATATCAGCTAGATACGGGAATATTTGGTTATTTTTGTAGTTTGGGCAACATTACTATTTTCTTCAAATTTGTGCATGAATATGAAGTGGTCTTGTTTTGTCTTGATCCATTGAGTTTCCAGAGGAGTCTTGTCTGATGCTGATGTTAAATTGTTTATGGACAAGAGGACCAAGGGCATAGCTGTGAGCGCCATACAAGTTCTTAGCAACACCAAAGCCTTGATGAAAGTGTAAGGCCAGCTACTGGCTCTCAGAGGCTACTTTCCTATTCCTTTAATGTAATTGTCATGTTTGTAAAATAGAAGTTTGTCTGGCTCCATGGGAGCCCTCAACAACTCTACTATCTAAAAGTGAATATTTAAGATCCAGGTCAGAGGTTTAAAATAAATCATTTAGGAAGACATCTGGGCTTGGATATTTCTTTGGGGGAAGTCTTTTAATTATAGCTTTATTTTTTAAATTAGTATCGTGAATTCAGATTTTCTATTATTTCTTCTTTCAGTTTTAAAAAGTTTTGCATTTTTAGAAATTTGTCCATGTCTTCTAAATTTCAAATTATTGGAAAAATGTTTCAAACATACTGTTGTATTTAGTACACATTTTTATAGTTGTTGATATTTTATTTTCATATTTTTTTTCCTTGCTCTCTCTCACTTTTTTTTTTCTGATAATTCTGCTAAATGATCAATGTTTTCAGTCATTTCAAAGAATCAAATTCCACTGTGTTGCTTCTTTAGGATATGTTTGTTTTTATTTCATTAATTTCTTCTAAGCTCAGTGGATATAATTTCCATTTTTTTTTTGCTTTCTATCTTCTTGAGATGGATGTATAGATCATTTTAAAGTCATTCTTCTCTTTTTTTTTTTTTTGGCCATGCTGCACAGCTTGCAGGATCCTAGTTCCCTGAGGAGGAATTGAACCTGTGCCCTCAACAGTGAAAGCATGGAGTCCTAACGACAGGACCATTAGGGAATTCCCAAGACATTCTTTTCTATCTTATGCATTAAGGCCATAAATTTTCCTCTTGGTTTATCATAGATTTTGATACAGTTTTTATTACTTAATTCAGAGTATTTTATAATTGCCATTATGTTTTCCTCTTTGATTTTGAGTATTTAAAAGTATATTGTTAAATTTTCAAGCATTTGCTGATTGTTCATTTACCATGTTATAAACTTCTGGTTTAATTTCTCTATTGCCATTGACCATTCTATAAAACACTTTGTCTTGAGGTTCCAAATTTGCTGAGACTCATCATCCACTATGTTATCATGTGAACATGAAAGGATGTGTATTTTTTCATTGTCAGCTGCAGTGTTTTGTATGTCTAGATAGAGTTTGTTAATTGTTGCTTAGAATTGCTGTAAGTTTGCTGATTTTTTTTTCTGTTCATTATCTCTCGGTGTGATGTGGGTTTTTTTTTTTCTTTTTCTACTTTGTTTTATTGATTTTGTGCTTAAATATTTTGAGATTGCTAAAGTGCCTGCACATTTTAAAATACAATATTTTCCAGATTGATTGATTCTTTTACCATCAAATAGTCTATCTCAGCCATGTTATCAGGTGGTCTCTCTATCTCTAGAAATGCATTGTGCCTTAAAGTCTACTTCATCAGCTTGTCTGAGTATAGCGATTTAATGAAATACATTTCTCTGTCCTTTTATTTTCAACCATTCTTTATGTTTAAACTCTGCACCTTGTAAGCAGCATATATTACTTTTAAACCAATTTGAAAATCTTAGTCTTATAATAGGATTTTTTAGTACAATTACATTTAAAGCAATGACAGATATATTTGAAATTTATATCTACCAATTTACCATTTATTTTCATTTGCATCACTATTCTGTGTTCCATTTTCTTATTCCATTTGATGTATTTTTGATTAATCAAGTATCTAGATATTACCAAATTTATCAAATCGTGCTTGATTTATTAAAATCTAAAACATAATAGATTGTGGTTGATAGAGTACAAAAGTGGGCCTTATGAATTCCTTTTCTTCTCTTACTCCCATGGCACTCCACACATCTAGATGTGAGTTTAGCCTGAGCTTGTGAATTAATTTGACTACACAATATGGCAGAAGTGGCACTGTAGCTTCAGGTCTAGCTCTCAGAAGCAATGTGAGATTATACTTCCTTCCTCTTGGATCCAGAACACTAACAACACCAAATATTGGTGAGAATATGGAGCAACCAGAGCTCTCATTCATTGCTGATGAGAATGCAAAATGTTACAATCACTTTGGAAGACAGTTTGGTAGTTTCTTACAAAACTAAACATACTCTTACTGTATGATATAGCAATCCTCCCTGGTATTTTCCAGGGATGGGTGATAGATGAGATGATTAGGCAGAGTGCAGAAGATTTTAAGGGCAGTGAAAATACTCTATGTAATACTATAATTATCATACATGTCATTTACATTTGTTCCAACTCATAGAATGTACATTATCAAGAATGAACCCTAAAGTAAACTTTGAATGAGTATGATGTGTCCACATAAGTTTGTCAATTGTAAAAAATATATCACTCTGGTGAGAAATGTTGATAATGGGAGAGGTTATGCATGTACAGGGGCAAGGGGTATATGGGAAATATATGTATTTTCCTCTCAAGTTTGCTCTGCACCTAAAACCGTTCTAAAAAATAAAGTCTTAAAAAAATGAAATTGTCTAAAACCAGACAAATGGCTGAAAATTAGTGAGTCCTTTTTTTTGGTGTACTAGTTGAAACAGTCCAAATATGGAAGAATATCCCCCCAAAATAGGGGAATCTAATCCTCTGAATACTTTCAATCAGATATCAGATGGACATCAGTTTGTGGTATGGAAAAGGAATCCTATATTCAGTGGCAGAGTAGAACCAGAAAAATTCTTATAGGCACAGACAAAACTTGTCAGTAGTGAATTATCCCTATATAACAAATGAGTAATATAATTCTTTGAGCTAGAGTTTTAAATTTTGTCTGGAAGAGATTGGTTAGTAAACAAGAAACCATACCAAAACAGAATCGTTTCTACAAGTGCATCACTGAAATATTTTTAACTGTGATATTTTCATTAATCTATGCTATAAATTAAGCAAAGGTAAGGTATAATGAATTTTATACAGCATGATTAAGTACCTGAATTCAGGATTAAACTCATTAAGTTAGACTAATAATTTAATGACTGCTAATATAACTTCTAAAGAAAAAACTTTAAATAGGATTTACTATTTTAGCAGCACACAATTTCAAAGCAAGAATGTATCTTAGTACATTAACATTTTCTTTTTAACAGTTCTAAAACATTCACTAATACATGTTTTTCACATAACACACTGTAATTATAATGGCTGAATTTCGTATTTAACCTGTTCTTTCCTGTATTTTCACCAAAAATTTTTAATTGAAATATAACATATAATGAACAGTAGTAATCATTATTTTTATCATATAATATTAATTGAAAGAAAACTGTGCTCATAATGTTTTTTCAACTATCTACATTCAGCTTAATCTGTAGGGCAAGTTCCACATTCAGGTTTCTATTTTTACTCATGCGTTATATGTAGGAACTAGAAAATCTTAATTTGCAATTTTGGGTCACTGGAAAAGACAGAATAATGAGCTGACACCATCAGAGAATACTTAATCTTCAAATCAAAACTGACCACAATATTTTGGAAATTTGTTCTTAATTTCATCAAATGATCAATATTTAATACAACCAGCATGATTTAAGCTTAAATGTTTTAAGTTGGGAGATAGTGACAAATAGATCTCTAATTAATTTGGAGGGGCTCTAGAAAATGTTTATTTATGCTTTGTTATGGAAATGGAATCACTTAGAACATGCTCAATAACATATTTATGGGCGTATATATGGATTTCTAACCTCTAATCCAGTTAACATCAAGTCCCGGGAAAATCACGTGTTGTGTTTTGAATCTCTATCTAGTCTTTTCTTTTTTTTAATTCTAGCATCTTATTCTAACAGCACTGTGTTTTGCCCTAAGCATGAGAAGTTCAAGTTTTTGAGATAGTGAATATATTCCTGAGATAAGACACTTGAACAAAATTATTTGGAATCATATTGCATGTATCAATTTTTCAGTCACAGATTCTGATGTAAAAAAAAAAATTATTTTTCTCTCTGCCTTAATCTAGTTTTCTACCTCGAACTCCTATTCTCCTTAGTTGGCTATTTAAATGAGTCATTTTCAGAAAATAAATATGATTTTAGTGATTCTCAATCATCTCAGGTTTATTACTGAGTCATATTCAGGTGCAAAACTCCCTTAGGTTTTTTATTTTCTTCTCCCTTCCTTTCTATATATATACAGAAATACACACACACACACACACACACACACACACACACACACACACGCCCTCACAAGTATTTCATTTTTTCTGCAAATAATTTTGAACACCTACTAATGTTTTAGACACTGACTACTCAGATGTTAAGAAGACAGTCACAGACCTTAATTTCATAAGACATTATTTGGGAAAGGAGACAAAAAAACAATAAGTAAGCAGATGAATAAGTAAGACAAATTCGACAGTACTCTGTAAGTGCTATAAAAATGAAGGTCATGAAAAGTAGATTGGGATCTATTTTGGAGATAGATACAACAGGACTGTGTTATAACAAGATATAATGAATGGAAATAAATTAAATATAACTACTATATTTTTCTAACAGTTTAATGGTTAGTTCTTGAGACTGGAAAAAGTGAAAGAGAAATTGTAGGTTGGTCTCAGAGGAGAATCAGGTCTGTTTATAAGGCTTGACAGTCATTTTAGGATTTTATTTTGTTTTGTTTTGTATTGTAAAGACATACAGCCATAGAACTGAGAGCATAACAGATCCTATTTGATTTAGGGATGATTGACAGGAAAAACCAAAAAAGTAGCAAATTTTCTAAATTTTACTATTAAGGAGAATGTAGAAAGAAAGATTATGGGAGTGTTGAATAGATTCAGTGTATTTGTAAGCTTTTGCTGTTTGGCTGCTAATAAGAGAAAATTGAAAATAGTAATTTAATTAGGATAGGAGTTTATTTTTCTCTCAAATAAAATGAAGTCAGGAGGTAGGCAATACAGGGTAGCCTGGCACTTTCATGATGTCAGCAAGAATCCAATTTCCTTTGGACTTCCTGCTGTACCATTCTTTGTGTGACCTTCCATACTCAAGATGTTGTCTCCTAGATGAAATAAAGTCATAGTGTTTGTGTTGCAGGCAGGAAGAAGAAAAATGTAGAGAGGGGCAAAAAGAACCTTTATATAAATAAGTAAACCTTCATTTTTAAGGAGATCTCTTGGAAACCATATCTGGCAATATCTGCTACATAGTATTGACTAGAGCCTAATTTCAAGGGCAATGACATATGGTCAGAAACCAGAGAATCAAGATTTTCAAGTAAGGTACATTACTGCTACTAATTAAATCATGGTTCTGCTACTATTACAAACAGTTCCCCTGAACATCATCCTTTAGATCCATCTGCCTATTTGACATTTATATTGGATATACAGTAAATATTTATTATTTTTGTATATAAATATATTTGTAAAACAAATATTTAGTGTTTATTTCTGGATTAACATAGCTTAATATATCCAGCACAGAATTTGTGATCTTTCTTCCCAAACTTCTCATTCATTGGGAACTCCATTGTTCTAGTTGCTCAAGCTTAACAAACTGAGGTTATGATTGAATTTTTTCCAGCACTCTACCTCCAATGTCTACCTCCTTTTGGTTGGACTTCAATAAATATCCAGATTTCAAACACTTTTTTGACCTCCAATGCTAATACCCTTGTCAAAACTGCATCTGGATTTTATACTAGGAGTCTAACTCGTTTTCTGGGCTTTCATTCTTAATTCTCTCTAGTTTATTATCAATGTAACAGACTGACCTGAGTTATTCTTTAAGAATGAAATTCAGATTATGTCATTTTATTATTACTCTTATTTATTTCTTACCACCTTCCTGTCAATCGTCCTGTTCACAGGTCTCTGTCCTCCTTGCAATTTCTCCAACAGGCCTTTAATAGTATCTTTGGTCAAAGGTCTATCTACTGGCTAATCCTTCTACTTAATATTGTATTTTCTCAGATAGCCTATAATTTGCTCCCCATACCCCTCAATAGTTGGCTCACAATTTAACTGTCCAGTGAGTCCTTTCTCTGACCACCCTATTTAAAATTATAATGTAGCTTGGCATCCCTCTGAATGGCATCCCAATTTCTTTCCCTTTATTTATTTTTCTTCATTTCACTTTTCTATATACCAAAATTGAGTTATTTATCCAGGTTGTGTATGTACATCATACTGGAAAATAAGTTTTATGAGGGGAGGAGTTTTGTGTACTAGAACCCTAGTATCTAGAAGATTACTTATCACATAATACGCATTAATTAGTTTGCAGATGGATGAATAAATGAAAAATGAATGAATATATAAGAAAGGGATAGTGGATCTTGCCTAACAGCTACCATTCAATGCCACAGTAGGAAAATGCATTTGCCTGTCAGACATAAAGATAATAATGATGAAAATATAGGGCTAGAGCATAAGGGAAAAGTTGGGGTTGGAATATTCTAGTGTATAGCTGGTGTTCAAAGTAATTGATAATTAGTAAATGCATATAGAGGAAGAAATTTTACTTTAAAAATTCAAAATGTTTACGTGACTCCTGAGCATCTTATATATCTATGTAGAATAAGGAGTTTGAATCAGATTCAATTCACTGAATTCTTATAATTCAGTAAATTATAAGAATTTACTTATTCTTTTTTTTTTTCTTTTTTGCAGTACATGGGCCTCTCACTGTTGTGGCCTCTCCCATTGCAGAGCACAGGCTCCGGACGCGCAGGCTCGGCGGCCATGGCTCACGGGCCCAGCCGCTCTGCGGCATGTGGGATCCTCCCGGATCGGGGCACGAACCCGTGTCCCCTGCATCGGCAGGCGGACCCCCAACCACTGTGCCACCAGGGAAGCCCAAGAATTTACTTATTCTTATAAGTAAATTCCCTTTCAAATCTACAAGTCTATATCTCCAACAAAGAAAAATCATCTATCACCGGATACTGAGTCAATTGTAATAATTATTATTGATATTAGAAGAATATTTTCTTGAGTCTTTTCCAAATCTATAATTTTATAGATGTGAAGTACAATAATAAGAAAAAATTCCAACACTGGATGTTTTAATTTTCAAATTCATTAACTTAAAAATGAATATAAAACCAAAGTAACCATTTTTAAATTCAGGCTCCAGAAGAAGTAGTCTTGTCTTTTCTAAGATAGTCTTTTGTGTTAGAGGCTTCATAGCCCATATGATTACAGGATAATTTTTAAAGCGTTTATTAATAAAACTACCTTTACTAAGTAGAGGATATAGCATTTGCTCTGGCCAATAGGCAATTTTTAGTTAAAAAAATCAAATACAGAACCATCATTAGGATTTCTGGCATGAGTTAGAATTTCCTTATTGATTTTACTAAATCTTATTTCTTTTGCATTCACCTCAAAAATATAGCCTGATGAACTTTAAATATTGCTCTGTCAAATATTTGATTTAGATAAGGCTGCCCAATCATTTGGATACCACAACTAATGCTTCAGGTGCAGATTTGGCTCATTAAAAGGGTAAATTTTCCTCGTTTCTGGTGCTTTTTCATCCACTCCTCAGGGTAGTTTAAGCCGCTGGCTTTGCTTAATCAAGTTCTTTACTATTTCATTCATGTTCGTATTAAAGTTATTTCTCCCTTAGACATTGCTGGTGGTGCTGTGGTAATTTTCGTAATACTGTGAATAATAGTTTCCAGAATATAACTAAAGAAACCCAGAATCAGGATCTTTGTTGGATTCCTCTATTTCAGATTTCTTAACCTGTCGAAAACCATCCAGAGCTATCATTCTAAAGCTGAAAGTGCTGAGTATGTTTTTTTACTAGTACCAATAATTTTGAAAACTTAGACTTTTTTGGTATCTTTTATGTATAGTTAGATCCCAGATAACACAGAGAAATATAATTTAAAATGAATAATGTTGAGAGGGATGGAAAACTTGTAAGTCATTTAGTCCATTACAGATTGAATATGGACATCATTTCCATAACATTTCAGACATTAAAGCCATTTAGCCTTTTTTTTTTCCTGTCATGAGAAACGAATGGTACCAATAGATTTAAGCAATGAAATGTCATTGCAAAGTGAAGCACATTTATCAGGCTAAGAACATAAGTATGTTCATAATACTAACTTGGGAATAAAAATATAGAAGCCTTGAGGATCCAAATTATTTTCCACTTATTTGAGTTTTCTAGGAAGTCATTTAATGAAGTTATTTGAACCTAAATCATGCCTTTGTGTTTTACATTTGTTCTTGCTGCTGACACTTGATGTTTCATATTTTTTTATGTAGACTTAGCTTTGTATCTTGTGTGTGCTCATGTTATTTTTGTGTAAATATAGAATATTTAACCTCCATATTACCAAAATTCCACCATTATTACTAGCCTTTTCCATTTGTTTAGCACTTGATTTATGTGTTTCAATAAATTTCATGTATCATTTTAATTAATACTATACCTTTATTGTTAAATTTATAATTTTTATTACTATTTGGAGGAGAATTTATTCCCATTTCTATTTCAAGTTGGTTATTGCTGGTACAAAAATAAAATATTAATTTGTGTGTATTCGCCTTACATCTAGCCACTTTGTCAAATTCCTTTATTTATTCTAGTAGATTTTTTTAAAGTCTCGAGAATTCTGTATAATTTTTTTATCTCACTAGCACATAAGGATGTTTTTGTTTGTTCTTGTGTCATTTTACTATCTAAGTGCTCTGGAATTCAATATTGAATTTCAATTTCAATATTTAAAAACATGGTAAGAGTACACATCAATGAATATTTCGCATATTCTTACAAGTGGTTTCAGAATTCATTGTTATAATCATGTCTGATGTTGCTACCGCAAATAATCTTTATAATCTGGTAAACTTTCGAATTTAATTTAGAATTTTTATAGAATGGCTGTGGAAATTAGTCAAATTACATTTTAAGTACTTATTACTAAAATCACAGTTTTCATTTAATGTGTTAATATAACGAGTTTCACTTCTGTATTTCCTAATATTGAAACTTCTTTCTGATACAAAAGCCTGTTGCTCATAGGGTAATGCTATTCTAATACATAAACCTCAGTTTTATGCATATTTAATTGTGTCTAAAAGCCTTCTATAGTACTTTTTTTTAGTGGGGACATCATTAAATAAACTGATATTTCAAAGAATTGAGAAGAGACTGAAATTTGTTTAGCTCAAACTAAAGATTGCCAGTCATTTCCTAAAGCCCCTTCACTAACACGAATAGTGATGTTTGTGTAAATAGTACAACCAACTCTATGATTCTACATTTGAAACTGTATATTTGTTGTGATTCCTAGGTTTAGACATCTAGATCTGAACACATACACCTAACTTTGTTTTCTAGTGAAGTTTTAGCTGAGCATTTATATATTGAAATATATTAGTATTAATTACCTTTATTCCTTATTTACAGCTCTGATAGTATATTGATTGTATATAGAAATTGATTATCAATTAGTGAGTTTTATGCAAAAATAGTAAAAGAAGAATTTCAGAATATGTGTTATGAAAAGTGGCTGAAATAAGTTTTGCGGAACAAGGAGATTGAATACATACACAGAGACTCAAAAATATGACTATCTTTTTATGGTCATGAAATTAATGTAATTCTAATGTATAAAATTAATTGGGGGAAGTTTTCATTTTTATATACTCTAAAATAGTTTAAAGAATTTAGGAAAAAATCTTCTTCAGTTGGTCCTGGTGTCTTTGTTTCAATAATTAGTCTTCAATTGCCTTTCCAGTCTTTTTGTGTTACTTGGATGTTAAAGTTTCTGCTTCTTTTGAGGTTAATTTTAATGACATATTTTGCTTTTAAATTATTTATTTTCTTTACCTTTTAAAAGATTTGCCCTGATAATTACATGCAGTAATTTCTTATAATCTTTGTAATATCTATGGTTATAATCTCTCTTTAGAAATTTTATTTTATCACTTATGTCTTTCATTTATCTTCTCAAATAAACACTTTCTGAATTATTTTATTATTGTAACATTATTTCAAAAGTAATATACAAGAGAAAAACTTCAGAAAACAGAAATTTCTAGAATGTTACACTAATGATTTTATTACTAGAAATACTAGTAACAGGCTGCTTAAATTTATTTCCACTTTTTTGTTCAGCAGTTAATCATTTTCCTTTCATCTTCTTTCCATGGAATTTTTGGTTTTACATTTCTAGTTCTGAAGAGAAACTCTTTGAGATAACAAAAACTCATAAACTCAAAAGCACTGACCACAGTGTCTTGTTTTGTCACTTTAAACTTCTCCTTTGTTCTTCTTCCTCACAGATACAGAATAGATTTTTTATGTGTGTGCATGTATATGTCTGTGTGTGTTTCTTAACGCAGACATTATTTCTTGTGTCTCAGAGTAACATTGCCATAGAAATTCAATAACCACCAGTTGAGTGATGACAAGCAGGAGAATGTAAAATGTTTAATTTGGTGTCCACGTATTTCATTCCATATAATTTCAGAAACTGTTATCAATCATTATATTCAGAAATTCAGGTTAAAAAGTTATTTTAATAATTTTAGATTTAGATTTAAATTTGTCTTGGATAACAGGGTCTCAGTAAAAACTGGAAAATAATTTTAACTTTAGATATGTTTTTACTTTTGCCAGAATAACTAGTACCTTACATTTGGGTCCTTGTAATCAATCTGATTCAATACAATGGTATAAGTAAATATAAATCACCATCAGATTTATTTAAAAAATGGTTCAATGCATTAGAAACTAATACAATTCTCCACGATGGGTCTTCTGGATAATTCATATATTGGCAAGATACTTGCATTGAATGAACAAATAAATTAAACATGCCCTCACTTGGCACAACCACCTGAAATAATTGTTTATAAACAAATTAAATCCCCAGAGGGAATTTTTCAGCTAGGATTTGCAGTGAAGAAATATTATTCAATATTTGAGAGTTACCTTTTTTAGCAATAATCCTATTATGCTCTGGGTTACAGTACTATAAATAAAATGATGGAAAATGTTTGAATGTAAGTGAAAGGAGGTTAAAACAGTATTCTAAAGGCCTTGTATTTGTGAAACAGATAATACAGATATTGATACATTTTTAACTTTGTTAGTTAAAGATTACATGTTAATATCTCAAGGATGTACACTACAGGAACAAAAATATATTATCTGTCTTTTAGATCAGTGAAAGGAAAAACAATGGAACAATAAAACATTCAATGAAAAGAAGACAATAAATGAGGCAAAAACAAAGCAGAGGTATAAAACATGTTGGCAGACCTGTATGTGCATAACAATAAAATATGTAAATGAAATAAATTACCTAGTGACAAGTAGATTTTGTCAGATTAGATAAGAAAATGACCCTAATCCTGTCATATGCTATATGCTATTTATAACAGATATACTACTAATAATTTTAAAAAGAAAAAAAAGGTATACTAATAATATAGTGACAAAAAAGAATGAAAAGGGAGGAGTTAATGTACAGCAGCTGAATACGTTGTTGAGAGACTGGGAACCTTTTTGCACAAAGAGCTATCTGGTATTGTAGGTTTTGTGGGTTGTGTAAGGTCTCTGTTACAACTTCTCAATTCTGCTGTTGTAGAATGAAAGCAGGCATGGACAATACTTAAAGGAATGAGTGGCTGGGTTCCAATAAAACTTTACATAAGGAAGCAAATGAATGAGATCTAATCTCTATGGATGAGATGAGAAGACCTGAACAACCCTTACTATTGAAACAGCTAAATCACTGAATGAAAAAGAATGTTGAGCAATGAAAACAGTATGGAATTATGAAACACCATCTCCCTAAATTAAGTGAAATCAGGAATCCTGGGGCAAATAAATGCTAACCCAGGCTTTGTCTCTGAGAATTTCTGAAAAAATACTATTGTCCTAACACCCTCCCTGGATTACTGGTCTATTTTTGTTCTATTTCATTTCCTATCTTTGAGACTAAATCCTTATATACAACCTATCCTCATATTCTCTTCTTAAAATATTTCAAGTATGTTTTTTTCTTCTCATTATGATTGATCTCCCCTTGTCAAAGGCAAAAACCACCTTCATATTGCAAAACATAAAGGCCATTTCTCCGTTCTTGTCTGCCTCCTCATCTCTGCAATATTTGGCCTGGGTGTTCCTGCCATCCTTACTGAAACACACTCTTCCCCGCCCATTGGGCCATCCCAGGCTCCAACTTGACTGGAATATCATTACTCTCCTCATGACTCCCCCCTTCCTCTGGAACCTCTGAATGTGGTTGTATGAGACCTCTTTATGTTCTCTATCTATAAATTATCTTTAAGGTATCCCATCTAGTCTCATGGATTTAAAAGGCCATATACCATCCTACATATGCAAATCTTCACCCAAATGGTTTCCTCAGCCTTGACTTTATTTCCTATGTCTAGACAATGAATATACAACTTGACAATCACATAAAGTTTACATGCCAAAATCAGAAAAGTGTATTCCTGTGCACTGCCTTACACACACACACACACACACACACACACATACACACACACACACATCTCCTTGCTGTTCCCTCAGTCTTTCTCACAATAACCTCTACCCCATAACCAACTGGTAGTCAAGCAAAATCATGAGATACTTTTGATTTCCCTATTTCCTACCACACATACCTTAATCAGTTAGGTCTGTTAAGTTATCATATGCTTGGGGTACATATTAGGGTATAATAAATGTTTGTAGTATTATGTATAATAAAGCTGAGACTTGAACAATACAAATTAAAAAAACTCAATTTAATAGATACATCTAAACAATGCTGTAATCTATAAGAGTACAGACATTATTCACTTAACTACATATATGCTATCCCATATCCTCCTTCCCTCAAAAGAGGACTCAATTAATTACAAAAAAAAAAAAAGAATTTTTGTAGGAGCCTACAGACATGTTGGTTAATAAGATAGATTATGACACAGAATAAGTCTAATTACATGGATTCTTTCATAAAGAAAATATCATTGAGGCGGCATTCAGCTAAATACAGGAGGAATATTTAGCCATCCTTAAGAATAGACACACATACTAGTAGACAGAAAGTTGAATTCAGAAAACCCAGGCTAGCTACAGGCATTTTTCTTAATTTTTATCCCTAATTATATTTATGAATGACAAAAATCTTTTAAAGATAATAAAAATAAGTGCATTCTTACATATTGGCTGGCTTTAGAAATTAATAAAAACCGATGTTAAATACATTACCAATCAACAGTTTGTCTAATGCTGAAAATATTTTCAAAATATTAAGTTAAAAAAATTTGATAACAAAAAAGCAATCTTGATCCTATATGCCTTAAAGATAAAGTATTTTTAGTAGTTTGAATATAAACAACTTACAGAGAACTTGTATCTGTTTAGTATTGGATTTTATACTTTATTTTAATAATCAAGCAAATAGGGTGACCCATTCTGTGGATATCAGTCAGCCTCTTTCCTCAGCCACTCCTGTTATTGTCCAGTGGGCTCATGAAAAAACAGTCGTGGTGGTAGGTTATGCATGCGCTCAGCAACATAGACTTCTATTCATCAAGGCTGAGCTGATATAGCCTCTGCTGAGTGCCCAATCAGGCAGCAGCAGAGACCAACACTGAATACCCATTATGACACCATTTCCCAGGGTAGTGAGTCAGCTACCAGATTTGCAGATTGATTACATTGGATCACTTCCACCATGGAACAGACATGTACTCTGGGTACAGGTTTGCCTTCCCTACATGTAATGTTTCTGCCAAGACTGCCATTCATTTGCATACAAAATGCATTGTCCACTGTCATAGAGTTCCACAAAACATTGCTTCAGATCAAAGAACTCACTTCACAGCAAAAGAAATGTGGGCCCATGCTAGTGGGATTCATGGATCTTACCATGTTGCTCATCATCCTGAAGCAGAAAGATTGATGGAATGGTGGAATGGCCTTTTGAAATCTCAGGGCTAACATTCCTAGCCATCTGTGGAAATGTAAATTTAAGGGCCTATATCTAGGGATCATTGGTCCATTTTATATAATTCATGCCTGAGTTTCCAGCCTGTTGGCTTGCTCTACAAATTTTAGCCTGATAGCCCCCAAAATCACATCACATGAGCCATGTGTGTGTGTGTGTGGGGGTGGGTGTTCTTATATACCTCCAAGGTCCTTGTATCCTGGTACTGCCCTGACTTGAAGCACATATAACACTTTCCCTTGCTCCCTTATCTAAATACACTTAACCATTCTTGCAACTTGAAAACACGCCAGGCCTGTTTTTGCCTCGAGATTTTGCACTTGCTGTTTCCTCTGCTAGTAATGCTTTTCCTACATACATCTATAAACCACACATCCTCACTTCCATTAGATCTTCCTTCAGGTCTTACTCAAAGTTTGTCTTCTCATGAAGTCTTCTTTAACACACTCCCAAACTCTATTTTCTTTCCTTGCTTTATCTTTTTTCTTAGCACTTACTTCTATTTACTTACCATAAAATTTCCTAATTTGTCTCATTTATTATGTGCCTCCCTCATTAGAATATAATCAGGGATCTTTATCTCTTTTGTTATTTTCTGTCTCTCCAGAGCCTTGAAAGGTACCTAATACATAGGAATTGATCAAAAATCTTAATTATACATTTTTACAGCTTCCTGATATGTGTATATGGAGAACACAAATGGTTGGATTCATCCTGACCTGGTGATTCACAGGCAAATGTGACAAAAGGAAAGGAAATTAAGGGGGATGAGGTTAGTTTTAGGGAATTATTAAACTGAGAAATCACGGAATCTGTAATAAAGAGGAAAATGTATATAGGGAGAGGCTGATGGATTGAATGCCATAGAATTGAGTCTCTATGAAATCTTTTAATTTTATGTATGAGGAAACCCCAAACCACAGTTATATTACCTTGCTAAGGCTTAAACACATAACTAGGGGTATGGTGAAAAATTGACTTTTGTATCTTGACTCCTAAAATGTACAACCTCTTATTTTCCCATGGTCTATAACCTAAAAGAGGGAGATAGAGGGGGAGGGAGAGAAAGAGAGAGAGAAAACATGAGAAAGAAAGTCATGTGGAATTTTATTCTCTAACACTTAAGAAGAAAAACCAAATTCTGTTGCTATCATGTGGGCTTAAAATAGCAATAGATGTTTTTATATTAACTTTAAATCAGCATCAGTGCTTGAGGGATAATGTCCATATGCTTTTATTTATTTTAGTTTACAAGACTAAGAATATGGTGTTAACATTACAAAAAAACAAACTGTAGAATTTTTCTTTCATTTTGCCTACTTATGCAGATGCAATATGATGTGTGTATGCTTTACCCTTACTGAGCTCTATGTATTCTACATGCAATGAAATTTTCTTAAGGAAGAAAGTGAAATTTCAGCGTTTTGGAAACAGAAGAGTAAATTTTTACCTTTGTCCCCTTATTTTTTTTTAATAACATCTTTATTGTAGTATAACTACTTTACAATGTTGTGTTAGTTTCTGCTGTATAACAAATTGAATCAGCTATATGTATACATATATACCCATATCCACTCCCTCTTGCATCTCCCTCCCACCCTCCCTATCCCTCCCCTCTAGGTGGTCACAAAGCACCAAGCTGATCTTCCTGTGCTATGCAGCTGCTTCCCACTAGCTATCTATTTTACATTTGGTAGTGTATATATGTCAATGCTACTTTCTCATTTCATCCCAGCTTACCCTTCCCCCTCCTCGTGTCCTCAAGTCCATTCTCTACGTCTGCATCTTTATTCCTGTCCTGCCCCTAGGTTCATCAGAACCATTTTTTTTTTTAGATTCCATATATATGCATTAGCATACTGTATTTGTTTTTCTCTTTCTGACTTACTTCACTCTGTATGACAGACTTTAGGTCCATCCACCTCACCACAAAACCTCAATTTCATTTCTTTATATGGCTGAGTAATATTCCATTGTATATATGTGCCACATCTTCTTTATCCATTTATCTCTCAATGGATACTTAGGTTGCTTCCATGTCCTGGCTATGGTACACAGTGCTGCAATGAACATTGTGGTACATGTCTCTTTTTGAATTATGGTTTTCTCAGGGTATATGCCCTGTAGTGGGACTGCTGGGTCATATGGTAGTTCTATTTTTAGTTTTTTTAAGGAACCTCCATATTCTCCATTTTTTAAAATGTGCATTCCAGTAGTATCTTACCTGTTCTGAAACAGAGTCCTCTGTGTGTATGTGTATGTCTGTGTGTGTTACAGGGGGGAGGGGTCATTTATCATATCCTGGATTTCTGTCTTACTTCATTAGAAGTCTATATTTTTCTTGAATAATAAACAAAGGACATTTTATATATCTTCTGCTTTAAACCAGTTCATATATTCTAAAACGTAGTGTGAGAAAATCATGGTTTGACACATAACTTCTTTTAAAATTGAGACTTGTCTCAATACTAATGTCAGTTTATTGGTATAATACTGGCCCTTTTCTCTTATACTGTATAGTAACATGAAATATTGTTTATTCAAGTGTCAGTTCAGTGTCTTAAACTTCCTTAATAAATCTTATGATCACCAGTGCCTAAGCAACTTGTGGTAGTAACCCAATCTCCGAAGCACAAATGGTTCCACTGTGTACAGAAAGAAGTTAAGATGTCTTCTCAACTGAGTTACTTTCTCCCAGAGAGTGACTTATGGGGTCTATTAACTTCAACGAGATTACAAATGAACACAAGGAATTGACCTGCCTTGTTTGAAATATACCCTAATCTGTTCCATTCAAGTGGGAAGCATGAAATAGATTTGTACCTAATTTATAGGTCCCAAATTATCTGCATTTAATCAATAGTTATTGAGCACCTACTGTGTGAAATACATGAGATAGTCACATTGGAGAATACTACTATGTAAAGCACACTGTCACACTCTTGGATGATTTACACAGTTGGGCTTTTTCAATAATGTCTGAGCGTTTATATATGAGAAAGGTGTAAGAAAACATTAATTCCAAGAGGAAGAGACCAGGCTAAAAAGCACTGAACTAAGTATCTTGGTGAACATAAGTATACATAATACATTTAAACGTTCTGAAAATGTCATGGTATGTTGATAATTTTGCATGTTTATAATTATTCAGCATTGTTTAAGTTTAAACATACTAAGGTAAAGTATTGAACTATATGCATTGTCCTAACACATAAAGAGTTATAGGTAATTTCTTGAATTTTAGTGAAATTGTGTTTTCTCTCAAATTATAAGAATAATGAATAAACATTAAGTGAATTTATAACTATGAGTTCTAGAGTCTCAAAGTCCAAGATCAAGGTGCCAGCAGGGATGGTTTCTAGTGTGGCCTCTCCAATTTGCAAATGACAGCCTTCTCACTTTGTTCTCACATGGCCTTTCCTCTGTTCCAGAATGGGGAGAGAAAGAGATCTCCAGTGTCTCTTCCTCTTCTTATAAGGACACCAGTTCTATCAGATTAGGGCCCTACCCTTATGACCCCATTAACTTTAATTACCTCCTTAAAGGCCTTATCTCCAAATACAGTCACATTGGGGGTTAAAGCTTTGACATATAAGTCTGAAGGAGACACAATTCAGTCTATGACAGTAGTGAAAGAAAAAATTTTAAAAGGTATATGACTCTTGTATGATACCCTTTTAAGGAAAAATAAACGTGGTAGGGATGATGATGGCCGAGACTCTTAGAGATAATGCCCATGAGATGAAGGTATTAGGAAAGCACAGTTTAGTTGCTGTACAGTCAAAGAAGCTATTTACAATGCTGATAGGGTGAGCTGTGTGAAAGGGAAAATAAATAAGTAATCAGTCATTGTGAAGAATATTAGTAGTTTAAATCAAAGCATGGCTATTTATTTGTATTAGCATTATTTGTTAATTTACTTTATACATTTTCTACCTTGAAAATATTTTATTTGCTTTTTAAATGTAGAATCAGAAATGACCCATGCATATACATACTGTTGCTTTATGAAAATTCTATTTCTGATACAAAAAATTTCAGAGGAAATTTCAGCTTGGAAATGTAATACCTTAAGATTTTTCCTATTTAACATCTATCATTTCATAACAGACTTTATGTTCCAATTTTACCACTTAATGAATAAATCTTAATATATTTACCAGCTAAGCACATCTAAGTTATACTAATTCCCCTTTAAGTGTGACTGAAACAGTATGACTGGCAGTAAAGGAAGGGGGAGAGAGAGAATTGTCTAAATTTCTTTAGATGACAGGAAATGAAGAGTTTGAAAAGGTGACTGTAATAAGATTCCCATCCTGGTTGAAAATAATCAAACAGATATGCTCTTCATGTTTTCCAATTTTGGTAAATTTCTCTTCATTATTTTACTTTTATTAATTGCTCAAATCCAAGCTAGAAGTGAAATATCCCATTTTCTTTGCTGGTTAACTCCCTCAATTTCTTGTGCTTGCTTCCTTTTCTTGAGGACTACAGACTCTTTCCAATAGCAGGTTATGTATTACCATTGCTGATTTCTGTGAAAATGCAGGTAGAATTTATCCTTCTGTTGTGAATCATGATACAAGTAATTCGACTTGAACACGTACAGCTCCTCACCCAAAGCTTATGTTAATGCTTTAGCTGCTCTATGTTCATTTTCTGCTTCTGCAACTCAACCACCATTACTTGTTACTTAAGCTTTTGATGACAGGGAGGTAGTCATAGCTCTAAAGTATGTGATCATTGCAAAAAATAAGTTCAGTTAAAAATATTGAGAACTTAGCATGAACACCAGATAAAAAATAAGAAGTTTTCAAAGCAACTAGGTTTTTTTTGTTGTTTTTTTTTAAGTATACATTTCCAGAGGACTGCCTTCTCTAGGGATGACTGGCATAATGAAAGTGAGTTAATCTATACAGACCGAGTAAAATAACTGAGTATTTGATTAAACTAAATGTCTACTGTTGTACTTAAGCGATAGAAAGGGACTTTACAACGCCTAACATTAAGTCTAGGTTAAGGGAAGCAAAGTGAATTTGTGAGATTCACATACTACATTAGTACCATCATTCCCACTCTTCATTTCTTTGCTCAAGTGCAAACTCCTCATTTAAGAAATCCCTGTCAGGAATTCTGTGACCAACTGATGTCATATAGTTAAAGAAATTATTGTTTGGCTAATAGTTCCAAATGCATAGATTCCAATATCTTTGAAGAATAGGTAGCAGTTAGTGAAGTTCTGTCTGAATGTTCATCTCATCTTTAAAACAGCTTTTACCAGGGTGGTACATCTCCAAATAAACTATTTTATCTCTGTATCTCTGAAAAGAATGTTTCTTTTTTTCAATTTTTAATATATTTTGATATGTTAGACACAGTCTTTCAAAATTTCAGATTCTCTGTTCATTCTAGGCATTTAATATCTGCATGTTACCGTCCTAGTTTCCCTGAAGTCAAGCTAAATATATCAGGCCACGTTGAAATGTACAAAAGTGGTTAATTTGAAAAACTATTTAATTTAGAAATTTAAGGATCAATAATATCACTAATATTGAATGACAATTATTTTACACTTTATTTCAGAAAACAACATTAATACAAGTTGGTTGTTGAAACTGTAGGAACTATGATAATGTTTAAATGTACAGAAAAAAATTCAGAAGCAAAACCCCCCCAAACTATTAACATTTTTAAAAGACTTTCACTCTAATTCTTTAAAAAATTTTATTTTTATTAGGACATTTAAGATCACCACTGAGTTTTTTTTATATTACTTGATCAGTAGTAATGATCTCTAGTCAGTAACATGCTATTTCATAGCCATTTTAAATCAATATCCAGCATATAATTTATTGAAAAAACTTAGACTGATGTAAAAACCAAGTAAAAGATTACTGCTTTTATCAATATTATATAATATTTGTTTCTAGGCTTTGGGTTTGAGAAGATTATTAAATTCTTTCTCTTCTATTTGGAAATTACATATTCAGAAATAAATCCATAGAAAGCAATCAGAGATGTGCACAAGAATGGTTTATCAGTATATAATAATAGCTCAATCTAGATGGACTGTCAAAGAATTTGCTTAGTCAGGCTGTATAATGATCAAGAAATGATAATTATATCATACTAAGAGAATCAAGTCTCAGTTTATACATTATTCACTTTGAGCCATATAATACAATGTGACTAGCAGATTATCAATTATAATAAAAGAATAAAGCTTTACTTTGAATATTGTATCAAATATAGTTTGATAAAGACAATAGCTCACCAATTTAACTTTTTTTTTACAGATGATACATAAGAATGGGGTAGTTATTAGTACATGGAGAATGTGATTTGAGCCATGTGGGTTTCTCATAGTCACAGTGCATTTCTGCTTCAACTAGGTTGGCTTTTTATCACACAATGCTCAGTCTCTTGGTATATTGAAAAGAATGGCAAGTCACTCTACAAAAGAAAATGCAGGGCATAAAGTCTATTACACTAATGCATATATGCATTAGTAACATTTCGGAGGAAAACTATTAGTCAGGTCTGTATTATTCATATTAATGTTTCTTAGTTTTGAGGAATTTTTTTCCAGACGCGCAGGCTCAGCGGCCATGGCTCACGGGCCCAGCCGCTCCGCGGTACGTGGGATCTTCCTGGACCAGGGCACGAACCCATGTTCCCTGCATCGGCAGGCTGACTCTCAACCACTGCGCCACCAGGGAAGCCCTTGAGGAAGTTTTAGACATTTAATACCAACTGGAATGTGTGTTGTTCTTTTTTTCACTAAGTTATTTTATAATCCTATTGTGCTCAGGAAATTGGTTTTATAGAGAGAAATCAAACAAAGTTAGCTTCTTATATATATCTGCTGAGTTTTACTTTATAGGTTTTTGCAGAAATAGTTAATATTTTCTTTATCTTCATTATTAAGTTTGTTTATTCTAGGGTTTATTTGGTTTGGTTTTTCCACAAAAGAAAAATATGAACTTTTTTCCATGATAATAGTTAAGATTTTCAATTTGCATTCACTGGGTTTCATTTTTCTCGGATAATTCCTCTTCCATTATACATTAATTGTTCTGCTTTTCTTTCTTGAAAAATATTCAGTACAAGTACTCAAGTAACTCATTTTTATTCCCTGTCTACATTATATTTTGCCTATTTTCAACTTCATGTTTTATCTGTTTATTTGGGGAGGACTTTATTTTCTGGCTCAATTTTCTTCAGCCTCAATAATGTACTTTATTCACATGGTGTATTTTATTTCCATATTGCATTTTTACTGTCTACCTTATTTATCCTCCTTTTAAAATTTCATCCCCTGTTTTGCTCAGAAACAAACACTTATTCTTGTACCATTCGAATTATAATTTTCTAGGAGCTCCAGCTGTGCAATCGGTTAGCACGAGGTGCTTACACAAATTATTATTTCCTAACATTACTTTAAAAATCTGAATGTTTTCCCCCACTATTTGCTACTAATATGCTGTGAAACTTTATCATTTGACACATCCTGTGTTTTCTAGGAATGCTGCTTCTTGCCAGAAAACCACCTCCAAACTCTCTATTCTGCGGCTCACCATAGACAGTAGCGTCCCAGCCCTGCTGCACTTCTCTCTCCATGGAAACTACATGGATAGCTCCCTGGGGTTCAAGTCTTCATTTTCTAAACTAATTATATATTTTTCCTGTTTATTTCCCAACGTTATGGATATATTCTTGCAAATATGCTAAAACTATCTACATTTATGTAGACTTAAAATATTTTTGTCTGTTTAAAAATATCTTTATCTTAATTTGTAGCTTGATTCAATAAATTTATAGGGTGAAATAGGGTTTTTCTCCATATTTGAAAAAAATAGAATGGAAGGAAAAAGAATCCTACCCAGACACATAATTACATATTTTTAAAAGTATCACATGTACAAAGAAAGTAACACAAAAGCTTTTACAGTGGAAAAATGTTTTAAATAACATGAAAGAGAATGAGAATCACAAAGGTCATGAGAATAGTCAACTAAAAAAACTGTGAACACTGAAGCATTCTTATAACCAGATATCAAGTGAATTGTGTACTGAGTACTGAGGTTAGAGGCAGAATTTACATCCCAGTCATAAAAGTTTATAAGTACACTCCACCTTTGTATATAATTTTTTTTGTATATAATTTTAAGACAAGATTGAAGTTAATTTCCAAATATAGTCCACATATTACACAGTTGACTCTATATGAAGCTTTGTAAAGAGTTAAGAACTAAGAATAGCTCATGAATCCTCTCCTAATCTCTTGGCATTATATATTTTCTCTCTTTAATTCACTGCTCCAATGTAGCACCCCTAGTACCTCCTCTAGCCAAGACCTCTGAACCTTGACTTGGATAACTATAGTCATCATACCGAAAAAATTATTTTAAGCCTAAGTGCTTTCATTGCCTCTGCCCCATTTATCAGTCCTTCTCAAGCTAGTCTCATTTCCTCTAACGTATTTCAAATCACCAGAACGTGAGCATTTGATTCAGAAAACAAAACCAGTAGTAACCAAAAAACTTGCACAAAATCTAAGCACAACAATGAAGTTACAGGCACAGTTACTAAAATATATTGTATGAATTTAGCCCAAATTTCAAAAATTCTTTCAGTAATTTGTTTTGGCATCATTGGCTTTTTGTTCTTTGCCATTTGTCTTCTTTTATGCCTAGAGCAGATAATCCATAGACTAAAAATTTAACAAAACCATTTCTGTCAAATCGTCACTCTAATGACTTGCTTTTGACTGAATTTTTGGAAAAGACTTTTCTCTAATTACACTGGTTTACTTACTTTCATAATATTTTCTTGTGTGCAAAGTACAGACAAGAGTACACTGTTGAATACACTTTTTAATGAGCATTCATCAATTTTGCAAATAAGAATTTGAGGGCTTTCCCTCCCTGTAAAGTTTGATGATATAGCAACCTCCCTAAAAGCATACATTTTAAAATAATTTGTAATATTTTATGAACAGAAAATATGCCACTTTCCAGGAATATTAATCTGAAATCTTGCAGTTCAGTCACATCTTAGTCACCATCCCTTCTCTTCCTTCCCGATTATTTCCTTTCTTTCTCTTCAACACCTTCACTTTATTCAGAAACTAATCAAATGCAGCTTTTCATCACAAACTTGGGAAACTCAATTTTGAACTGTTTATATAACAGCATTCAAACTCCTAAGCCTTCAGTCTGTAACTTATAATTATCTGCCTAATAAGAAAGCATTAACTAACATCAAATTCAAAGTCATAGACATCATACCTGATTGTCACTCCATCAGGTTAGACTTTTGTATATATAAGCTTCATTTTTGTTGACAGGACTAAAGTGGAATTTAACTTGTAGCTGTAGCATCAGTACATTTAAAGGTAAATTTACTTTTTCAATGATAAATTTTCAGAATTTAGCCTGAGAATGTGAATCTAATCAAGGTATTTGCGCACACAATTTCCTGTGTAAAACATCATACAACTAATACAGCAAGTATGCAAAGCTATCAGGTTGTAAACTTCCCTAATCCTATGTCTACTGGGTATAAACTTTATGTGAAGTAAACTTTGAATAATAAAAAAAAAATCACGGAAACAAATGGATATATGATGCAAATGTTCTGGAGAAAAAATAATTTGATCAATTATTCATATTTATAATATCAAACCCCAAATTATATGAGGCCACCATCAAAAGTCTGTAGCAATTTAAAGAAAAAATGCCTGCATTTATAAATAACATTTTCCAAAAATATTATTAATTTTGGTCATTGGAAACATCCAAACAAAATAAGCTTAGATTCCAGTAATGACTATATATTTAATACAACCTCTGATAATTTGTCATTTAAATTTCAGCATACAAATTATTCAAAATTACAAACTACATGAGAAAATATGACAGTAGTCAATATGTTTCCATACCACTTCCAGAAGATTAGTGTATACAAATTTAGAAATAAAATATTGAACACATCATGTATAGTTTTGTCTTTTGAACATAGGTAATAAATTACTTGGAAAGAATAAACATATATAATTTATTAATTCCAGTTTTACACTGAAATTACACATTGTATTTCTATTTAGTTTAAATACAGACTTGAGCTTTGTCTGTTTAGAATAAAAATAACTAGCAATTTATTCAATTAAATAAAAATAAACTAAAGAAACTACAAATCTGATTATTTGAAGTCATAATGATCCTTCTAAAATGTTGACTAAGCATTTCTTTAACTTTTGAACAACTAAAAAGCTTCCAGAACTGTGAGAAAATATATTTCTGTTACATGCTGCAGAGTGTACACTTGAAACCAGTAGGAGTATGATGGATTCCAAAAGAAGCAGCGCTTGTTGATTTCATAGCATGTACTCCTTCTATATTTAAAACATACTTGCATTCGTTTTCTAAGCAATAGTCTATGCTGAGTCCCAAGCACAATTTTTATTTTTAACCATATCATAATTGGAACTAAACTACTTAACCTGCTTCTGAGGTGTGAGTTGCAATAGAAGTCCTCCCCAATACTCATCATCTTCTGTCACATTCCTTTCAAAATAACTACGGTCTTTTGAACTAGATGCTGATGCATCCATGTCTTCTGATTTTCATGAGCTTAGTGATCTGACTATGGCATTCAATGATAAGTACGGGTAATACAGGTAAATACTGACAAACATATTGTTGCAAGTTACATGTTTACCAACAACTTTGTTGTGCAATGGAAATTCAGTTCTTTGTTTTGGAATAAATATACATTTCTCTTTATCAGCTCACTAACAACAAATGGCTGATTGCAAAATAAAAGAGTGAGCAAACAGGAAAGCAAACAAGAAAGTAAAGACACACACCTAAACTGCACAACTGACTGTCACACCAAACGGACAGAAAAGAAAGAATGGAGTACCTCTGTCAAGCTTTCCATAGACCAGAAGAAGTTTGCGGTTCCTAGCTTTTGTTGAGTGTCCTTTGTGTTGCCAGTGAGATCTATGAATGTAGGGCTCAGGGAGATGGCGGTTATGATGCATCTGAAACGAATCAGAGAGATTCTGGTCATTCCAGCTGGTCTTCCTGTATTATTCACCTGTTAAAGTGAGAACTTCCTACTCACTATACCTACATTTCATATACTATTAGGAAGACCATAACAGAAACTGGAAGCAAAAATGGAGGTTTACGGAACAGCATTTATTTTAAGGCAGTTCTTAATAGTAATAATAATAATAGTAGTAAAAGTAATAATTTATTAAAAATGAAAAGTTTGTTAAATGCTGGGACTTGAGACAACAGGACTAGACTGGCACTTCCCTGGACAACTGGAGAAATATGGACATCTTAAATGACACTGTATTTTTGCCTGATGCAAATGGATTCTTTGCATTGAAATCAAACAAATTTAATAGGATATTTCTTTGTGTATGTCATTATAAATTGAATTTCTCTGAAAAACACTTTGCCTTTCAAATGTTTCTAAAACTTGTTTTAAATTTAAAAAAATTCTTGTAGCACATATGTAAATATTTGCTCTCTTTCATTTAAGTTTTTCTTCTTTGGGAAATACAGTTGTAGGGATGTTGGATCAACTTTTCAGGTACATACATTTGTTTCTCTATATTTCTTTTCATTTTGTTCTTTATTACTCTTCCATTTTGCTGTTATTTTAAAATATTTCTCTTACTATGTTTTCATCAGCACCTTTTTGTCCTTATATCTCTTCAAAATTTTCCTTCATTTTTGTAATAGCTTAATTATTCCTTCCACATCTTACCTGCACTCTGCTCAGGCATGTGTCATCCATCTTCCTTTCTCTTAAATCATGAATCTCTCCATTAAGATTTTAAATATGAAAAACAGATAGCAATTGTTTTTATTGGCTCAGTAGAATATTTAGGGAGGGAGGAAGCTAGTTATTTAGCATCTGCATTTTCTGTTAATTCTCCATTTTTTCTTTTTCTTTTTTTTTTTTTTTTGCGGTACCCAGGCCTCTCACTGTTGTGGCCTCTCCCATTGCAGAGCAACAGGCTCCGGACGCGCAGGCCCAGTGGCCATGGCTCACAGGCCCAGATGCTCCGCGGCAAGTGGGATCTTCCCGGACCGGGGCACGAACCCGTGTCCCCTGCATCGGCAGGCGGACTCTCAACCACTGCGCCACCAGGGAAGCCCATTTTTTCTCTATTTTTGTATGCATATTTTTCTTGTTTCTATTTAATTTCTCTTCTTAGAGGAAGATGGGCATTTTTGTTTTCTGGAAAAGTGATAATAGAGTAAGTTTATTCTGTAGTGAACACACAGAATAGTGTTCAAAGTATGTAACTGTTCTCCAAAACTCACTGTTTTCCCAAGTAAATTTGCTTAACTGTTATATGTCACTACCAAATAAAGAAGCTGTGAGTTTTTCACAATAAAATTTTCTTTTGTGCCTCATAGCCACTGAGAAATGCTAATTCATGCAAATGTTGCTTGATAACTGTGTGATTCAACCTAGATCTAGGGAAGCACCTGCTGTTGGCCTTGACATTCCATTCTTGCTGTTACAAATAAAGGATTTAGATTTTGCATCTATATGTATACTATACAGCTTTGATATGTACTTTAACTTGCTGTTTTTCTGATCTGAAGTTGTGGAATTTTTCTTTCAGCTTCATACTTTTGACACGTTTTGTTTGGTTTTCACTGCTTTCTGAAACTTAAAAAAAAATCTATTTTGTGTTCATAGTTTTTGTTTTCTTCTAGTTTTCTGAAATAGAATCTGTGCTTTTATTTCTCATTATCACAATTTTTTAGTTTATATTCATAAACAGAAGCGACAATGCTGACATTACTTCACAAACTTCTAACTTATGTACCCTTTTTTATTGTTTGTGCATATACTTACCTACCAAAGTTTTTATTCTGTTACATAATTTTTCAAAATATATGTAAAATATGACATTGACATTATGATTTATGTGAATTTATGATTAAATTAGTATTTATATACAAAATTTACATAAGAGTCTTGAAACTAACACATGAAACATTTCTCCATAGAAAATAGCAAAGCAATAAACATTTAAACTTACATTTGGCCATTCCTATCTTTTTTTTCTTTAATGGCACTTAATTGTTTCTTAAAATGTTCCTTGGTCTTATTTAATTTCATCACTAATATTCAGTAGTTTTTAAATTCAACAAAATTTGTGTACATATCTTTTTATTTATTATAATTGGCATAAGAAAAAAACAAGATCTAAAATAAACAGACAGTTCTTGCCATAAAATATTTCTATATATATATAGGAAGAAAGAGATATCACAACTTCATCGGAGTCATAGGAATAAAAACCTCATCATTTTGTAATAAATTTTAATATACGTGTTTATCTTTCCAAAATACTACTTGTGAATAAAAATGAATGCAACTAGGTGCATGTATCCTTATTCTTCCTTAAATACATCTTATCTATCTTAAAGATAAACTGGACCAATCTATAACATTATGACTATTCTTTTTTATGATCATTTATATTTATCAGGAAACTTAGCTGATGTTATAGTAAAATTTAGTAGTGCTGAAAAATGTGTGAGTTAAGAAAGTCACTTGCATTGTGAATCTAATTTTATTATAAAAATGTTACAACTTGACAAGTATGAGAAGAAACTGGAAATCTCATACAGAGCTGGTAGAATGTGAAGTGGTGCAGTTGCCTTTGCAAATAGTTTGGGATGTTCCTCAACTTCTTAAACATAGAATCACCAGCAGTTCTACTCTAAGATATATAGACAAGATAAATGAAAATATACATCTATGCAAAAACTTGTACACAAAATTCATTGCCACATTATTTAGGATAGTCAAAAAGTTGACACAATCCAGTGGTTAATCAACTGATGAACTGATTTCAAAGTGGTATATTCATACATTAGAATATTATTCACCAATAAAAAGAAATGAAGTCCTGATACATGTTACAGCATAAATGAATCTTGAACCCATTATGCTAATAGAAACAAGCCAGTCACAAAAGAACATCTACTGTATGATTCTATATGAAATATCCAGAACAGGTAAATCAACAGAGACAGAAAATAAATTATAGGTTCCCTAGCGCCCATAGAGGTGAGGCTAGGGGGGATTAGTTGGGGATGGAATGTGAGAATGCTAGTGGTTATGCACCTTCTTTTTTGGCAGGGAGGGGACGTTTTAAAATTAAATTTTGATGGCACTCTCACAAACCTGGTAATTTTCCAAAAGAAAAACCATTCAATTGCACACTTTAATTGGGTGAGTTGCATAATATGTGAATTATATATCAAAAAGATTCTAAAAATATGAGTATTTTCTCTGAGAACCAATTTCAAAATCGTTATATTTTATACCTTTACTCATTAGGTAGTATATGAAACTCTACAGTGAATAAAAGCTACTTTGAACATATGGAAGATACTAAAGCATAAGACATTTAATCCAATTCCCAGTTAAACTGATATAGACTAAAATAAAAATTCTGGCACATTCTGCAGCAATCTTTAATAGATGAGCTCTCTAATGCTGAATTTATACTAACATTGTAGAAACATTAATCACGAGTTTTATTATAAAATGCTACCCAACTATTGTACATCTAGAATTAGATATTGAATGATACAAAACTGATATTTAAATTAATTTTTAAAAATACAACCAGTCCTCGAAAAGATTAGAACCATCATTTCCGACAGCTATTCACTGACAAAACTCCAAATAGCTTTGATTTTTATTTGGCTATTAACTCATGCATAGTTAGCTAACCACACACACAAAAAGTCTCACCATTGATAATTGAGACATGTCTCATATTGATTCAGGAAGTACTTTGGCTTATAATTTAACATTTTCAGCTTGATGTAATAAAATAAGCATCCAATAAATTGTTCACCTACACAGAGAGCCATGCTACTTCAATTACACTCAAGTTGATTGAGGCCAATTTAATGTTAATTAGTAATTTACAAGGTTAAGAGGCTCACACTTCTCTAACTCCATGCTGATTAAATGGTCACAGCTCACATGTGGATAAGAATACCAAGTGAAGTAAACATATGAAAACCATGTTTAAAAGAGGTTATTATTTTATGTATCTAAGTAAATAATCCCCAAATTAAAATCAGCTATTTTTCATCATATTCAAGGATTTGTTTTTTGCTATTGACACATTTTACATTTATAATTGTTTCTAAACACAAATACAAAACATCTGTGATTTATTTCCATCTCTTTAGTTCATTTTCATTCCTTACATAACTCTGCTCTTAGGTTTGGTACCAGGTTTCTCTTTTAAGAGCAGTGAAGTCATGTGACTTTTTCTTGTGTAGATGTTTTCTTAATTATAAAAATCTTTATTTTTGACTTCATCACTAAATTACCCAAAGGCCAAAATGTATTTATAGGTAAACACTTTTCAAAGTATTGCACATAATTCAGATATCCTAAAAATGAATGTTACAAAATAAAACAAGAAGTAACTGAACTAGAAATAGAATCTAGCTTTCTTTATTCCCTTTTATATTATAGTAAATATTAAATATGTAGTATATTTTTGTAAAACAAAATACAGTCTCTCTTTTCTTCTCTCATATGTAGAGCATACATATATACCATACTCACATACACATACATTATACCTCTTATAATATTAGAAATCATTCAGTATAATTCATTAAAATTATATATATCATCCAGCATATGTTTTAATGACAAAATGCATACTTTAATTTCACTGACAAAATATTTTTCATTGCATTATCAAAAATATTGATAGTGAGATAACAATACTGTTCATTTGGAAAAATAGGACATAAGCAGGTGCAAAATGCTTGAACATAAACTTTCCTTTGGATGGTATAACATATTTAAAGCACTTTCTAAATTATTTCTGAAGGATTAAGTAGGTTGCCTTGTTCTATAGCTTTGAATGACATTTGAGGCTGCTTTTGCTAATTAGAAATTGATTGTTTTTAAAAAAAAAAAGAAATTGATTGTTCTTTACATGTCTCACAAAAAAATGCTTAATGTAGAAGACTGACTCTGATATGGATGATTTTATAAATATAAAACATTTAGATATTTCCTTAGGTCAATGCTACATTTATAAGCCATTTATAAATTCATCATACCTTGAGATCAAAATTAGCACAGCCTTGTTCATGCTTAGAAAACTTTTCTTTAAAGTTGTTTAATTCATCATTTCGATCAAAAGACTAAAATTTTATCTGAAATTCCTTGAGCATGAGATGAATATTTGAATCAGATCTGATGTCCTTTTCTTCACAAACTTGAAGAAACTTTGGGCAGGAGATTCAGATGTGAATAGAAAATGCAACTGTAAGAGGGAAAATATTCAAGCTTTATATAGGAAATACTGAAATATTTCAAGTTGTTTCCATGAGCATTTTATTTGAATATTCTTTTCCAGGAGAAAAAGGGGCATTCAAACCACTCTAGTTAGAAATAAATGGAAGGTTTGAAAAAAAAATGTATTTTCTATCTCAGCATATTCTTATCAAAGAAAAACAAAACAAATACAAACTTCACAAAAAGAGTAAATATTCCACACCTACTTTTCTGCTTTATTTGCTAGAAAACAAATTTCTACAACAGTACTTTAGTTCTTAGAAATAAAGACACTATTCCAAAAGAAAAAATTGCTTTTTAATATTTTCCTGTGATTCAACAAAATAGAGAAAAGAGAAGTTAGAAAATGTCTTAAAATAGTGTCAGAATGGAAGCATTCTTCTAAACTGATTTCAACTCATTTTTCCTTTGCATGTTTTATGATTAAGCATTGAGAGGTAGCTTTAAAAATTTTTGTTTTAACAGCACTAGAAGATAAAAGTGTGCATTTGATTGTTTTCTTCTTTTTCTCACTAAACCCAAAGACTTTACCAGCTCGGATTTTCAATGGTTATTACTTCAATTTAATTTGAACCATTTTTCATACCAGCATGTATGATAAAGTACACAGAAACCTGTTTAAATGAGTATTTGATGAAATAAGAGCTTTTAAAAGAGCAATAATCGCTACACACCATCTTTAGAAATGGTCTGTACATAATGATTCTTAAAGAGATGAACACATTACCCAATGGCCAGTTGTTAGTTTGAACATATTGCAAGTTACAACATGTACTATATTATGAACAATTAGCTGAAAGCAGTGAAATCTAATCACATTTCTTAGAATCTGTTTGCATGTGTCATAAGAGTTCTCAATCACATGCTACAATGTGACAATTGGAACACAAATGCTGTGAGTCCCGAGGCATTATATCATAAAAACATACCACTAACAAGGGGAATGACACTGATAAGAGAATGAAAGGACAAACCACAGATTGGGAGTAAATATTGGCAAATCAAAATCTGATAAAGGACCTTTATATAGAACATGTAAAGAACTTTCCAACTCTGTTAACAAGAAAGGAAATACCCAACAAATAAACTCGTTAAACATATGAACACACACTTCACCAAAAAAACCAAAAATGAAGTCTTGTTACATACCACAAAATTGATGTATTTCAAAATAATTATGATGCATAAAAGGCAGACAAAAAATTTACTTATTATATGATGCCATTTATACTGAACTCTTTTACATGCAAATTAATTTATATTGCCAGAAATTTAATCAGTAGTTGTTTAGAGAAGAAGGTATTACGAAGAGGCATGGAGAAACTTTTGGGGAGAAGACAGATATGCACATTATCTTGATTGTGGTGATGGTTTCACAGGTATATGCCTATGTCTACATTTTCAGAACAAACCATTTAACTACTTGCAATTTTATTTTATGTAATTATATGTCAATAAACATGCAATAATTTTTTGAAAATACAAATTTAAAGTTTAACAAGTTTTTCTTTATATGTTTTGGAAATGCTATGTATTTTTAGAGTTGATATGTATCAATATGAATAGCAAATCTTTAAGCAGATGACTATTACATAGATTATTTTCCAAACAATACTGAAATTATTTTTCATTCATGAAATATTTCACTGGACTGCATACTTGGAACTGTGGAAAACACTATATAGCAATGGTACCAAATATCACTATTAGTCTTCTAGTGCCATATAGCGGCTAGAACGGACACCAAGGGATGATTGACTCTGCACCAGGTCCCATTCGACAGTGCAGTGGAAAGGGAAAAATTAACCTGACTAGAGATTACATTTTTAGCTCCCTTAGTTGGAGTCATAGTACAAGTTCTTGCAATTGGTGTGTAAGCAGAAGAGATGTGTATCTTATAGTTACAGCTATGAATACTACCATAAACAATATAAACATTTGATCATTGAAATAATGTGGTGCTCACTGCTCAACTTCTCTTGATCCTTGGAGAATTTCGTAAAGGCTCTGCTACCAAACACTGCTATGCAAGATACTTTTCACTCTACACACTTTGTATACCTCATTTTCCTAAGTATTCAATATCAGACTTTAAAAGATAAAAAATGTGATATGCATCCCCTAAAAAGTTTTGCTACCTTAAATTCAAATCAAATAATTCCTTTATTTATAGCCATCATGAAAAGATAAATTGAACTCAAATCCAGCTTGATTCTGTCATTTTTGACATTGATTTTATACCTTTCATCAAATGCCCCTCAAAGCTATCTAGACTAAGATATATCTTTAAGCAAATACACATTGTGCAAGACATCCATTACAATAATATTCCAGTTAGCAACATAAATGGTAATCTATGTTTTAATATGGTCCTGAATACTTTCCTGGAAAAAGTTTTTTATTTTGCATTATGGAATAACTCAATTCACCATTAATGAAAGTTTGATAATTGTTGATTCAATATTTGTTTCTGTAATTGTTAGGAGACAACGTTCATAATGAGGTTTTAGGAATTATATGTTTGTAAATATAAATAAATGTTCCATTCATAAATTTGGATTCTTATACTCCAAGTTCTCACCATACTATACAACTTTAACTCTGAGGCCAAATTTCTATTAATTTTCAAAGAGAACACATTTTAATTTTACTTTTGGTAAATGTAATATTGTAAGTTCATATTCTGAAGCCCAAGTTAAAACTGACACATATAGAAATAATTTTGAAAGGGACTATTCTTTTTAAAAATTCATACTTGCTTTAAAGATGTCAGACAGAGTTCAATTGTTAAAAAAGATATATAAGATCTAAAATGACAATGCTTAAAAATCTGATGTTATTGCAGGAAGAAGGCACAATGTAGCGAAGACCAAAGGCTGCCTCAAGCAAAGGATTCAGAGGCCACAGTTGAGCTCCTGTCACCCTCCCTCTGTAAAGGCTAAGCTCAGGCAAGATTCCCATTTTGGATCAGAAACCACCACCAAGTGTATGCACTGAACACCTCAGAATCAAGAAGCCCAACATGGAGTATTTGACGTTTATCTGATACATGAATACTCTTACGAGCCTCATTTACATTGTTCTCAGATCTCCCCTTCTGTTTATTTCAACCCAATCAAAATTCCAAAAGACACACTCAGTATAACCTACAATTGAAAGCAGAGAACTTTAACAGATCTCTCTCTTCATTGTACAAACATTATGCCCATATATTGTTATAGGAAAACCAACACAATAATGGACTTAAACGCTTGACTTTCTTGTGGGATAAATTCTAGATTCTTTAAATTGGTAAATCAGTCCATTCACAGTCTGAATCCAGTCTTTTTTTCTACAAATGCAAATTCAGGTCCAAACGAATTAAAATTTTCATCACTGTATTATCAAATCTGTAATTCAGCAAAAGAAACTTTTTCTCCTTCACATGAGCCACACAGGATTGTTCACCTCATGGACTCCGACTCACTCTTAAATGGGCATGTCTAATGTCAACTCCTTTAATTCCTCCCTAAGTGTCCCTGCATTTCTAGAAGGACCTGGAATGTAATCACGGTAACTTGCAACACAGTGAGCTAACAAACCTTATTCAGGTAGCAGTAGTTCTAAAAAGTTCATGATTCCCCTGACCTGTATTAGGACTTAGAAATCTTCGTTTTAAATGTATACTCTTAGATTCTTGCAGATTTAGAACAAAAAATAAACTTAAAATTTGTATGGAAACACAAAAGACCCCAAATAGCCAAAGCAATCTTGAGAAAGAAAAAACGGAGCTGGAAGAATTTAGCTCTATATTCTTTTTTTTTTTTTTTTTTTTTTTGCGGTATGCGGGCCTCTCACCGCTGTGACCTCTCCCATTGGCGGAGCACAGGCTCCGGACGCACAGGCTCACTCTGCAGCATGTGAGATCTTCCCGGACCGGGGCACGAACCCGTGTCCCCTGCATCGGCAGGCGGACTCTCAACCACTGGGCCACCAGGGAAGCCCTAGCTCTGTATTCTTAGGATTAAAATTCTCCTTTCATGGTAAATTCAATTCAACATAAGGGTATTTTTGTGGATATTGACAAATTGACCCAATCATATATGTATGTATCATATATATACAGATATATGCATATATTTATATATATAAACATATAAATGCAAAGAAGCTAGAATACTCAAGCACTTTTGAAGAAAAAGGAGTAAGTAGAAAGAATTTTCTTTACATAAAATTTTATCTTATATAAAATTTATTATAATTCTACACTGACTAAGACAGTATGGCGCTGGGGCTTGATATGAAAACAGATCATGATAACAGAATAAATAATTCTGAAACAAATACTTAGCTTTTCAGTCAATTCATTATAACAACTGTCCTACTGCAATTTGTGAGGAAAGGGTCAGGGTCAACAAATGATATTGGGTAACCTGGATATCCATGTGAAAAAAAAGTCAGTGTTGACACCTACCTAATATTACAGACAAAAATAAGTTCAAGATTAATTATGGATCTAAATGTAAATTTTTAAAGTACATATAAAAATACATATGGATAGATAGATGATAGATATAGATAGATAGGTAGATAGATAGATGATTGATAGATCTCCAGCTTTTCTATTGCTTCACATATGCCCTACAGAACTGCAGATGCAAATTTATTAAAAGACATATAATAGAATGTCCATAAATATATGATTAGTAATAGACCCAAACTGACTACAGGCCAAAGACCAAACACTGATTTAGAGCAGAATGGATTAATAACTTGTGATATGTTGATAGAATATGACAGACATAAAAGAGCACATGCTATATGACTCAATTTATATGATGTTCAAGATAAAAATTATATTTTGAGATAAAACTAAACTGTAGTGATAGGTTTTATATTTTATATGGTAAAGTTTTTTTTTTTTTTTTTTTTTTTTTTCAGTATGCGGGCCTCTCACTGTTGTGGCCTCTCCCGTTGCGGAGACACAGGCTCCGGACGCGCAGGCTCAGCGGCCATGGCTCACGGGCCCAGCCGCTCCGCGGCATGTGGGATCCTCCCGGACCGGGGCACGAACCCGTGTCCCCTGCATCGGCAGGCGGACTCTCAACCACTGCGCCACCAGGGAAGCCCTACGGTAAAGTTTTAAATGAAAAAGTTCTGTTACTTGGTGAATACTTAATGGAAAATAACTGTTTCGATAAGCCAGTGGTTCTGACAAGAAACAAATATTATGGTTTGATTTAAGATGATTTTATTGCTATTTTATAAAGCAACATGTAAACTTTTATAAACTCATATTATAATGTCTTAAATATGAATTACTCAGTCAAAACACAAGATAATCTTTAGAATTTTATTTTCTCCAGGATGACACCTATGTGATAGTTCTTTAAAATTTTACTGTTATACTTATATATAAACTAATTTCAAAATGAAAGGAAAAATATAATATTTTTACTTCAAATATTTCATTAAAATTATTTTAACAGAACATTTGTTTATAGCTATTCTTTTATACATTTCCTTTCATTTGCATAGTTTTGTATAGGGTTTGATTTTTTAAATTTATGATATATATTTACATACACACATATAGTCAGGGCTTTCAGTGTATCAGATTGATGCAGACATTTTCTTGATTTCTCACTTATTCTTGCTATTGTTGACACAGTAATATTTGAATTTTATGCATGGCTAGATTTTATTATTAGGTGATAAGTATCTTTGTCTAGCTCTATCCCGTTTTGAAAGCAATTATCAAGCACTCATGAAAGTTCTAATTCCTTGCAAATTAATAGGCAAAGGAAATAATTGTTTTTTCATACTCTTGGTTGTACTTGATCAGATTCAAAGCAAGTGAGCATATAGCAACAAAATTCTGTAGGCAAGAGAAAAGCCAAGATAGGACACAGAGGAATATAAAACATTAAATCCAAGGGCAGCCAAGAAGTCCAGTGAAAAATATTCACAGGACCTCAAGTCTTAAATGCTGATGGATGAGTAAGCATATCTTCACGATCTGTGCACAGCAATGGGAGCTTCCAAGTCAAATATAATAGCTAAATTCAGACTGAAAATAAATATTTGTTTCATTGTCCTTTGTCCATTTATAGAAATTTGTCCTATGCTAAGCATATATTATAGGCAACTTCCAATTTGGGAGAGATAGAATAAACCAATATTAAATAAACTTTAAGAAGCCAGGACAGTGAGGGCGTGGAGAGAAATCCACTGTATTTAGCAATCTTTGGGAAGACAAAGGAAAACTAACTTTAAGGCCTACACAGACATTCAGTGGTTACCACAGGGTGCACTGACAGATAAAAAAGTAACTTAATAGCTCTCTGACTGTTGGACATTAAGTTCTTGATAAAATCTCTCCCTGAAAAAATTGACAAAGGAATTAAGTTGGGGGTCACAAATACGAGAATAAAAGCAAAGGTAGGGAAGAGTTAAGGAGAATTATAAAACAGCAACTAACTGAATAATGGTCAATCAGATATCTTCAGGAATTGACTGTCTTTTTTTTTCATTATTAGTTATATTCTCTTGATTTTTTTGCATGTTAAGTAATTTTTTATGATATCTGGCCACTGAGTGTATAAGAATTATAAAACTTCCAGACAATGAAATCTCATACCTGAGAGTATGTTAGGAAAATGGAATGAGATGCTAAGCAATTCATCCAACCAAGGGTTGGGAGCAATCAGAGATATGTTATAATTTATTCATATTCAATGTAAATCTTGATCAGCCTGGTTTCTAAGCTACTACCCTTTCAGAGTTTTGATTGAGAGCCCTGTGGATCTTTTATCCTCATAATTGAAAGACCACAGGCAGGGACTTCCCGGGTGATGCAGTGGATAAGACTTTGTGCTCCCAATGCACAGGGGCCACTTTTGATCCCTGGTCAGGAAACTAGACCCCACATGCATGCCGCAACTAAGGAGCTGGCCTGGGGCAACTAAGACCTGGCGCAACTAAATTAAAAACAACAACAACAACAACTAAGGGCAGTTAAGTTCTTCCCTTCAGAGGTTTTTTTGTTTTTTTTTCCCTTGTTTTATTTATGATTAAATGGCAGACTATTTTATTTCTTATTTTTACAACATTTTTATTGGAGTATAATTGCTTTACAATTGTGTGTTAGTTTCTGCTTTATAACAAAGTAAATCAGCTGTACATATACATATATCCCCCTATCTCCTCCATCTTCTGTCTCCCTCCCACCCTCCCTACCCCACCCCTCTAGGTGTTCACAAAGCATTGAGATGATCTCCCTGTGCTATGCGTCCGCTTCCCACTAGCTATCAGTTTTATATTTGGTAGTATATATATGTCCATGCCGCTCTCTCACTTCAACCCAACTTACCCTTCCCAACCCCTGTGTCCTTAAGTCCATTCTCTACGTCTGCATCTTTATTCCTGTCCTGCCCCTAGGTTCTTCAGAACCTTTTTGGCTTTTTTTTTTCAGATTCCAGATATATGTGTTAGCATACGGTATTTCTTTTTCTCATTCTGACTTATTTCACTCTGTATAACAGATTCTAGGTCAAACCACCTCACTACAAATAACTCAATTTAGTTTCCTTTTATGGCTCAGTAACATTCCATTGTATACATATGCCACATCTTCTTTATCCATTCACATGTTGATGGACACTTAGGGTGCTTCCATATCCTGGCTATTGTAAATAGAGCTGCAATGAACAATGTGGTACATGACTATTTTTGAATTATGGTTTTCTCAGGGTATATGCCCAGTAGTGGGATTACTGGGTCATATGGTAGTTCTAATTTTAGTTTTTTAAGGAACCTCCATACTGTTCTCCATAGTGGCTGTATCAATTTACATTCCCACCAACAGTGCAAGAGGGTTCCTGTTTCTCCACACCATCTCCAATATTTATTGTTGATAGATGTTTTGATGATGGCCATTTTGACTGGTGTGAGGTGATACCTCACTGTAGTTTTGATTTGCATTTCTCTAATAATTAGTGATGTTGAGCATTCTTTCATGTGTTTGTTGGCAATCAGTATATCTTCTTTGAAGAAATGCCTATTTGGTCTTCTGCCCAGTTTTGGATTGGGTTGTTTGTTTTTTTGATACTGAGTTGCATTAGCTGCCTGTAAATTTTGGAGATTAATCCTTTGTCAATTGATTCATTTCCAAGTATTTTCTCCCATTATGAGGGTTGTCTTTTCACCTTGTTTATGGTTTCCTTTGCTGTGCAAAAGCTTTCAAGTTTTATTAGGTCCCATTTGTTTATTTATTTTTTTAATTTCCATTTCTCTAGGAGGTGGGTCAAAAAGGATCTTGCTGTCATTTATGTCATAGAGTGTTCTGCCTATGTTTTCCTCTAAGAGTTTTATAGTGTCCGGCCTTACATTTAGGTCTTTAATCCATTTTGACTTTATTTTTGTGTATGGTGTTAGGGAGTGTTCTAATTTCATTCTTTTACGTGTAGCTGTCCAGTTTTCCCAGCGCCATTTATTGAAGAGGCTATCTTTTCTCCATTGTGTATTCTTGCCTCCTTCATCAAAAATAAGGTGACCATATGTGCGTGGGTATCTCTGGACTCTCTAACCTGTTCCATTGATCTATATTTCTGTTTTTGTGCCAGTACCATACTGTCTTGATTACTGTAGCTTTTTAGTATAGTCGGAAGTCTAGGAGCCTGATTCCTCCATCTCCATTTTTCTTTCTCAAGATTGCTTTGGCTAATCGGGTCTTTTGTGTTTCCATACAAATTGTGAAATTTTTTGTTCTAGTTCTGTGAAAAATGCCATTGGTAGTTTGATAGGGATTGCACTGAATCAGTAGATTGCTTTGGGTAGTAGAATCACAATGTTGGTTCTTCTAATTCAACAACATGGTGTATGTCTCCAACTGTTTGTATCACCTTTAATTTTTTCATCAGTGTCTTATACTTTTCTGCATACAGGTCTTTTGTCTCCTTAGGTAGGTTTATTCCTAGGTATTTTATTCTTTTTGTTGCAATGGTAAATGACAGTGTGTCCTTAATTTCTCTTTCAGATTTTTCATCAAGAGATTTCTGTGCATTAATTTTGTATCCTGCTACTTTACCAAATTCATTGATTAGCTCTAGTCGTTTTCTGGTAGCATCCTTAGGAATCTCTACGTATATTATCATGTCATTTGCAAACAGCGACACCTTTACTTCTTCTTTTCTGATTTGGATTCCTTTTATTTCTTTTTCTTCTCTGATTGCTGTGGCTAAAACTTCCAAAACTATGTTGAATAGCAGTGGTGAGAGTGGACAACTTTGTATTGTTCTTGATCTTAGAGGAAATACTTTCAGTTTTTCACCATTGAGAATGATGTTGGCTGTGGGTTTGTCATATATGGCCCTTAATATGCTTAGGTAAGTTCCCTCTATGCCTACTTTGTGGAGAGTTTTCATCATACATGGGTGATGAGTTTCGTCGAAATTTTTTCTGCATCTATTGAGATGATCATATGGTTTTTCTCTTTCAATTTGTTAATATGGTTTATCACATTGATTGATTTGCATATATTGGAGAATCCCTGAATTTTGGGATAAACCTCACTTGATCATGAGGTATGATCCTTTTAATGTGCTGTTGGATTCTGTTTGCTAGCATTTTATTCAGGATTTTTGCATTTATGTTCATCAGGGATATTGGCCTGTAGTTTTCTTTCTTTGTGACATCTTTGCCTGGTTTTGGTATCGGGGTGATGGTGGCCTTGTAGAATGAGTTTGGGAGTGTTCCTCCCTCTGCTATATTTTGGAAGAGTTTAAGAAGGATAGGTGTTAGCTCTTCTCTAAATGTTTGATAGAATTCACCTGTCAAGCAATCTGGTCCTGGGCTTTTGTTTGTTGGAATATTTTTAATCACAGTCTCAATTTCAGTGCTTGTGATTGGTCTGTTTATATTTTCTAGTTCTTCCTGATTCAGTCTTGGAAGGTTGTGCTTTTCTAGGAATTTGTCCATTTCTTCCTGGTTGTCCATTTTATTGGCATATAGTTTCTTGTAGTAATCTCTCATGATCCTTTGTATTTCTGCAGTGTCAGTTGTTACTTCTCCTTTTTCATTTCTAATTCTATTGATTTGAGTCTTACCCCCTTTTTTTTGTGTGTGTGGTATGCAGGCCTCTCACTGTTGTGGCCTCTCCCGTTGTGGAGCACAGGCTCCAGACACGCAGGCTCAGGGGCCATGGCTCACGGGCCCAGCCGCTCCGCAGCATGTGGGATCTTCCCTGACCGGGGCACAAACCTATGTCCCCTGCATTGGCAGGCGGACTCTCAACCACTGCATCACCAGGGAAGCCCCGAGTCTTATCCCTTTTTTCTTGATGAGTCTGGCTAATGGTTTATCAATTTTGTTTATCTTCTCATAGAACCAGCTTTTAGTTTTATTGATCTTTGCTATCGTTTCCTTCATTTCTTTTTCATTTATTCCCGATCTGATCTTTATGATTTCTTTCCTTCTGCTAACTTTGCGGGGTTTTTTGTTCTTCTTTCTCTAATTGCTTTAGGTGTAAGGTTAGGTTGTTTATTTGAGATGTTTCTTGTTCCTTGAGGTAGGATTGTATTGCTATAAACTTCCCTTTTAGAACTGCTTTTGCTGCATCCCATAGGAGTTGGGTTTTCATGTTTTCATTGTCGTTTGTTTCTAGGTATTTTTTGATTACCTCTTTCATTTCTTCAGTGATCTCTTGGTTATTAAGTAATGTATTGTTTAGCCTCCATGTGTTTGTATTTTTTACAGATTTTTTTCCTGTAATTGATATCTAGTCTCATGGCATTGTCATTGGAAAAGATACTTGATAAAATTTCAATTTCCTTGAATTTACCAAGGCTTGATTTGTGACCTAAGATATGATCTATCCTGGAGAATGTTCCATGAGCACTTGAGAAGAATGTGTATTCTGTTGTTTTTGGATGGAATGTCCTGTAAATCTCAATGAAGTCCATCTTCTTTAATGTATCATTTTAAGCTTGTGTTTGCTTATTTATTTTCATTTTGGATGATCTGTCCATTGGTGAAAATGGGATGTTAAACTCTGCTACTATGACTGTGTTACTGTCAATTTCCCCTTTTATGGCTGTTAGCATTTGCCTTATTTATTGAGGTGCTCCTATGTTGGGTGCATAAATATTTACAATTGTTACATCTTCTTCTTGGATTGATCCCTTGATCATTATGTAGTGTCCTTCTTTGCCTGTTGTAACAGTCTTTATTTTAATGTCTATCATGGCTGATATGAGAATTGCCAATCAGCTTTCTTTTGATTTCCATTTGCATGGAATATCTTCTTCCATCCCCTCACTTTCAGTCTGAATGTGTCCCTAGGTCTGAAGTGGGTCTCTTGTAGACAGCATATATACATGTTTTGTTTTTGTATCCATTCACCCAGTGTATGTCTTTTGGTTGGAGCATTTAATCCATTTACATTTAAGGTAATTATCGATATGTATGTTCCTATTCCCATCTTCTTAATTGTTCTCGGTTTTTTATTGTAGGTCTTTTCATTCTCTTGTGTTTCCTGCCTAGAAAAGTTCCTTTAACATTTGTTGTAAAGCTGGTTTGGTGGTGCTAAATTCTCTTAGTTTTTGCTAGTCTGTAAAGATTTTAATTTCTCCATCAAATCTGAATAAGATGCTTGCTGGGTAGAGTAAACTTGATTGTAGTTTTTTCTCCTTCATCACTTTAAATATGTCCTGCCACTCCCTTCTGGCTTGCAGAGTTTCTGCTGAAAGTTTAGCTGTTAACCTTATGGGGTTTCCCTTGTATGTTATTTGTTGTTTTTCCCTTGCTGATTTTAATATTTTTTTCTTTTTTTTAAGTTTTATAGTTTGATTAATATGTGCCTTGGCATGTTTCTCCTTGGATTCATCCTGTATGGGACTCTCTGTGCTTCCTGGACTTGATTAACTATTTCCTTTCCCATATTAGGGAAGTTTTCAACTATAATCTCTTCAAATATTTTCTCAGTCCATTTCTTTTTTCTTCTTCTTCTGGGACCCCTATAATCCGAATATTGGTGCATTTAATGATGTCCCAGAGGTCTCTTAAGACTGTCCTCAATTCTTTCCATTCTTTTTACTTTATTCTGCTCTGCAGTAGTTATTTCCACTGTTTTATCTTCCAGGTCACTTATACTTTCTTCTGCCTCAGTTATTCTGCTATTGATTCCTTCTAGAGAATTTTAAGTTTCATTTACTGTGTTGTTCATCATTGTTTGTTTGCTCTTTAGTTCTTCTAGATCCTTATTAAATGTTTCTTGTATTTTCTTCATTCTATTTCCAAGATTTTGGACCATCTTTACTACCATTACTCTGAATTCTTTTTCAGGTAGACTGCCTATTTCCTCTTCATTTGTTTGGTCTGGTGGGTTTTTACCTTGCTCCTTCATCTGCTGTGTGTTTCTCTGTCTTCTCATTTTGCTTATCTTACTGTGTTTGGGGTCTCCTTTTCTTGGGCTGCAGGTTCGTAGTTCCTGTTGTTTTTGGTGTCTGCCCCCAGTGGCTAAGTTTGATTCAGCGGGTTGTGTAGGCCTCCTGGTGGAGGATACTAGTGCCTGTGTTCTGGTGGATGAGTCTGGATCTTGTCTTTCTGGTGTGCAGGACCACGTCTGGCGGTGTGTTTTGGGCTGTCTGTTATCTTATTATGATTTTAGGCAGCCTCTCTGCTAATGGGTGGGTTTGTGTTCCTGTCTTTCTAGTTATTTGCCATAGGGTGTCCAGCACTGTAGCTTGCTGGTCATTGAGCGGAGCTGGGTCTTAGTGTTGAGATGGAGATCTCTGGGAGGGTTTTCACCATTTGATATTATGTGTAAATGGGAGGTCTCTGGTGGACCAGTATCCTGAATTTGGCTCTCCCACCTCGGAGGCACAGGCATGACAAATGGCTGGAGCACCAAAACACTATCAGCCACCCATCTCAGAAGAGAAGGGGGAAAAATTAAAGAGAGAAAAAAATAAAATAAAATAAAATAAGGTTATTAAAGTAAAGAATAAAAAATTTATTAAAAATTTAAAAAGTGATAAAAAAGGAAAAAGAGAGAAAGAAAGAAGAGAGCAACCAAACCAAAAAACAAATTCACCAGTGATAACAAGTGCTAAAAACTATACTAAAAACAACAACAACAAAAAAAACAACGGACAGGCTGAATCCTAGGACATATGGTAAAAGCAGAGTTGTACAGACAAAATCACACAAAGAAGCAGATGCCTACACACTCACAAAAAGAGAAAAAGGAAAAAAATTTATATAGCTATATATAAAAAAATGGAGGAAGATAGCAACCATATCAATGAACAAATCTACCAACGATAATAAACTCTAAATACTAAACTAAGATACACATAAAACTAGAAACAAATTAGATCAGAAAGCAACCCCAAGTCTATAGTGGCTCCCAAAGTCCACTGCCTTAATTTTGGGATGACTTGTCTATTCAGGTATTCCAGAGATACAGGGTACATCAAGTTGATTGTGGAGATTTAATCCGCTGCTCCTGAGGCTGCTGGGAGAAATTTCCCTTTCTCTTCTTTGTTCGCACAGCTACTGGGTTCAGCTTTCGATTTGGCCCTGCCTCTGTGTGTAGGTCACCTGAGCGTGTCTGTTCTTAGCCCAGACAGGACAGGGTTAAGGTAGAAGCTGATTCGGGGGCTCTGGCTCACTGAGGCCGCAGGGATGAGGTACGGAATGTGGGGTGAGCCTGAGGCCGCAGAGGCCAGCGTGACATTGCAACAGCCTGAGGCGGGCCGTGTGTTCTCCCAAGGAAGTTGTCCCTGGATCACGGGACCCTGTCAGTGGCGGGCTGCACAGGCTCCCAGGAGGGGAGGTGTGGATAGTAGTTATTTGGCATAGGGTGTCCAGCTTGCACACAGGCTTCATGGTAGCTGCAGCAGCAGCGTTAGCGTTTCATGCTGTCTCTGAGATCTGCGCTGATAGCCACGGCTCATGCCATCTCTGGAGCTCGTTTCAGCAGTGCACTGAATCCCGTCCTTGCACACCCCAAAATAACGGTCTCTTGCCTCTTCAGCAGCTCCAGACTTTTTCCCAGACTCCCTCCCGGCTAGCTGTAGCGCACTAGCCCCCTTCAGGCTGTCTTCACGCAGCCAACCCCAGTCTTCTCCCTGGGATCTGACCTCCGAAGCCCGAGCCTCAGCTCCCAGCTCCCGCCCGCCTTGGCGGGCGAGCAGACAAGCCTCTCAGGCTGGTGAGTGGTTGTCGGCACCGATCCTCTCTGTGGGAATCTGTCTGTTTGGCTCTCTGCACCCCTGTTGCTGTGCTCTCCTCCGCGGCTCCGAAGCTTCCCCCCTCCACCCCCCGCAGTCTCCACCCGCGAAGGGGCTTCCTAGTGTGTGGAAACTTTTCCTCCTTCACAGCTCCCTCCCAGAGGTGCAGGTCCCATCCCTATTCTTTTGTCTCTGTTTTTTCTTTTTTCTTTTGCCCTACCCATGTATGTGGGGAGTTCTTGCCTTTTGGGAAGTCTGTGGTTTTCTAACAGCGTTCAGTAGGTGTTCTGTAGGGGTTGTTCCATATGTAGATGTATTTCTGATGCATTTGTGGGGAGGAAGATGATCTCCACGTCTTACTTCTCCACCATCTTGTAGGTCCCAGACTTTATTTTTTAGAGCAGTTTTAGGTTTATAGAAAAATTGAGCAGAAAGTACAGAAAGCTATCATGTTTCCTCTCCTCTTTGTGCACAGAATCTCCTATTATTAACATCTTGGCCTAGTGTGATAAATTTGTTATTACTGATGAAGAGATTTTGATACATTGTGATTAAAAATTCATAGCTCATATTAGGGTTCACCCTGTGTGTTGTACAGCTCTATGGGGTTTGGCAAATGTATGAAGTCATCTGTCCACCACTATAAAATGATACAGGATAGATTCACAGCCCTATGAATCTGTGCTCCACCTCTCCCAGTCTCTCCCTAAACTGGTAAACCCTAATATTGATACTGTGGCTATAGTTTTGCCTTTTGCAGAATATCATATAGTTGAAATCATACAGTGTGTAGATTTTTCAAACTGTCTTCTTTCACTTAGAAATATACATTTAAGTTTCCTCCATGTCTTTTTGTGGCATGATAGCTCATGTTTTTTTCAATGAATGATAATTCCCACCGTTCCACATCCTCACCAATTACCTCACTATGGTAAAGCTGAAATCAGTTAGGTTTTGGCACAATAGTTTCCCTTGACGTCAGGTGTTTTGGAGAATAGAATGCCCTGAGCATATTTCAAAATGGCTCCTCCCCACCAACCTGTTGCTGGAAGAACAAGAAGATTTTTTTCTAATCTTCTTCCTGACAACCTGGTGGGGGTCCTGAAGGTAAAATTCATAAAAGCGTGTGTCCCTCCGACAAGGCTGGGCCCCAGGAGTTTTTTTATCTCTCAAGTCGGTCCATTCTCAATCTGACAATTAGTTGCCGTTTAAGTGTCTCTACCATGCCCCAGTAATGACTTCTGTTTCCAGTAAGCTGATTCTCTGGGGAATCAGCTTACTGATTCTTCGGGGAATCAGTGGCTTTTTGGGGAGCAGTGGCTCCTTTCTGGGGAACAGTGGCTGGCCCTGTGACCGTAATTCTCTGATGGACCCAAGAAGAGCTGTGTGTTTTTAGTTTATACAACTTTTTTCTTGTTGTTAGAATTGGGGCATAGGGGATTGGTAAAGACTTCTAAACTCTTTACATGTCTGACCTTCAGAGCTTTTTAACTCCTGCCTGATATAGTTTCAAGTTGTGGCAAATACTTTAAGACAGTGATTGGCCATGTCTCTGAGTCACACCACCATCTTTTTGTTTCTTAAACACTGAATGATTTTTGAAATGTTACTGTGATTTTAAGATATATTTGATCTGACAGTTCAGTCACCTCTGCAAATCCAGAATTCAGCAAAGACCCATTGGGGAAATGTGGCTGTGAGTTTGACGTCCTTTACTCTTCTAATTTGTAACTCTAACCTCACAAGACCATTTAGAGCTTTCCTCATTTTTCTTTCAGAAGGCCAGTTCCCACTTATGGTTCAAAATCTCCACTCTGAATGAGCAAGTTCCTCTAGGAAAATAGTCTGCCTATCACCAACATACATATCAACAATTCAGTCCTCTCTGGAATTTTGATTCATCTAGTCCTCTTTGCTTTCTAACACCTTTACAAGATATATTTTTGTTATTTTCCCAGCATCTTTAGATTTGTTGCAACAGGATTATTGACTTGCTATGGCCCACTACATCTTACATGGAAGTGGATTTTTCCTTTCTGCCATTTTTAAAAGCAATTTCTACTGGATATACAAGCCAAGGTTGGTATTTATTTCTTTTCATAATTTTAGAGTTGCCTTTAGAGTGATTGTCTTTTGGCATCTGCTGTTTTTTTAATGTACACTTTTTCACTGCAGTTCAAGACATTGTGATTTCCAGAAGTTTTATTAAGATGTTATTTTCTCTGAATTCATACCACTTAGAGTCTGCACAACTTGAATCTGTGAGTTCCTAGTTAATGTCTTACATCAGTTTTTGAAAATTCTCAACCACTATCTCTTCAAGTATAACTTATGCCCAATTCTCTCTCCTTTGGTCTTGGAATTCATTATGTGTGTGTTAGATTACTTTACTGTGTCCCAAGGCTTTTATTTATTTTCCTTAAAATGCCCAATTCTCTCTCCTTTGGTCTTGGAATTCATTATGTGTGTGTTAGATTACTTTACTGTGTCCCAAGGCTTTTATTTATTTTCCTTAAAAAATAAAAAAAAAGGTCTACTCATTTATTAGTTTCCTAGTGCTGCTGTAACAAATTACCACAAAGTAGGTAGCTTAAAACAACAGAAAATTATTCTCTTACAGTTTTGAAAGCTAAAAATCTGAAATCAAGATGCCAGCATGGTTGATGCCTTCTGAGAGTTCTGAGAGAGCATCATCCATTTGTTATCTCCTGTCACCTTCTGGTGAAAGGTGGCAATCCTTGGTTTGTATATGCACCACTCCAATCTCCACTTCATCTTTACTTGGCATTTTCCCTATATTTTTCTGTCTTCACATAGCCATCTCCCATTGTGTCTCTCTTCTCTTCTTATAAGGACACCAGTCATATTGGAATAAGGGCTCACTCTTCTCCTGTATGAGCTCATCTTAACCAATTATACCCACAACAATCTTATTTCCAAATAAGTTAACATTCTGAGGTACTGGGAATTGAGGCTTCAACACATCTTTGGGGGATCATAATTCAATCCATAACACAGTGCGACCTTGCCTTCCAGTTGAGTAATTCTGCCATCTGCTCTTTAAATCTTTTGTTGATTACAGTTCTGGAAGTTACTTTTAATTTTTAAAAGTAGATTATAATTCTTTAATGAAATACTCAATATATTTATTAATTTTATCCAATTTTTATAATATTTTAACACATGTTTGTTTTAAAAGTTCCTGTCTCCTAACTTCAATATCTGTATTACATTTGTTTCTGTTTTTTCTCTTGGTTTTTGCTTTGTAGCATAATATGCCTTGCATTCTTGGTGATTTTTAATAAAATCCAAGACGCTGTGTAAAAATAATTTTAGAGTCTCTCTTAGGATGGGTTTTATAGAAATAAAGCCCCAAACAGAGTGCTTGTCAAGAACATCTCATAATGAAAGCAATGAAAAAGGATAGAAGGGAGATAGCTGAGCAGATATGTGGCTTCTAGTGATGTTTTACCTTGTCTTGATCCATAGAGAAAAGTCTCAGGAGTACATATTGTATCAATACCATACTGTTGGACTCACTTGAGGAAAGAGGCCTGCCTTTTGTACCCCTGCATAAGACAATTCCTTTTCCCAGAAAAGGAATTTTTATTAGCCAAGGGAAATGTTTGGAAAAGTGGGATTTCTCTTAACTAATGGCAAATAATCCTAACATCAGCTGGGAATGTGGCTATCCATTTGTTAAGGATGGTATGACATCAAAATATCATCTGTTATAGGAGATAAAGTCTGTATTAGTATCAAAGACAGTTCACACTTTTCCTCTGCCAGACGGACAAACTGGGGTCAGTTCAGCTCCAGGAATTAGCTGAGTTGAGTTTTAATTGCAGTTTTGAAAATTCTCAGTGTCCTTCTAGTTTACCTTCTTCCTAGTGCCCTGACCTTTAAAGATTTCAGTTGGGAGGTTTAAGTGTTCCGCAAGGCCCCACCTCTTTATGTTATCCTGAACTTAAATCTTTGCCTCCTCAACACAGACTTTAGAAGACTCCACTCTACTCTTAGAAGTTTTAAGTGAAAGCTTATATCTAGCCACACGACTTCAGGATCTGGCAAATATCTTAAGGAGGACTTGTAACACTACATATTGGAAGCCTCTGAAGTTTCCTTTACTTCCCTCTCTAGCCCATGAGATAAGAAAGAACCCTGAATATTTTGACACCCCACAATAGTTCTACTGTGCCCTGGTAAATCCATATTTTAAGCTTCATGACAATGACCAAGATCACCACACATCCACAAGAAAAAAAGAAAGTGGCTGCAGAATGTCAGCTCAGGACTTCATGGTTCTACTGCTCCAGAAACCTAACTCCTCTCATCCTCTTTATTTATGATGTCTTTATTTTACTTTTCTAGTTTTCTTATTGTTCATGAGAGGAATATTGGTCTGTACCAAATTCCTCCATCCTATCCAGAAGCAAAAGTTGCAGATTTTTTAAAAACTCTATTAAATGGAAGTTACTGTGCTATGTTATATACCTGTATCAATTTTTTTTAAACATAGCATAGCACAAATCAAATAGAAAGCAAAATAGCAATACTGCGGAGCTTCAGAAAGTAGAGATTAATTCTTACTTATGGGAAAAGAAAGGTGACAATGAAAAAGTAACATTTCTTCTAGGATTTATAAGTTTGGAAATATTTTAATGGAAGTAAAAAGAAACATTCTTAAGTAAAGAGAACAGTAGAAGCAAAACTGTAAAGGTAGACCTACAGGGTATGGATTTAAACTACGAATTGGCTACAATAAAAGATAAAACTGTGAAATTTGGTGGTGCCAAATTGTGAAAGGATTAGACTGGCACCAATAGTTTAATCTTTTTAGATACATGAAGGTTTGCTGAACATTTTGCAATACTTCTTAAAATAGTCAATACATTCCAAAGTTATCCTGTAGACAATTAACCAGCCCTAAATATTCAAGTAAGTTAGGAAATGATAACAATATCCGTGATGATGATTAAGGAAGTCTAGAGAATTAGAAAAGATGTGAAATATCCAGTCAAATCTGTAGATAGAAGAAACTGAAATTGCTTAGCCATGCTTAAATAAGAGAATCAATATTATAGTACTCAAAATTTTCTAGTTTGATATAGCTAATATGCTAATGTATTGCTAATGTGCCCCTAAAATGTGTTATTCCCTTTATTTATGGTAATACTGAATTGGCTGGGCTTGTGGCCACCTGGTTCAAAACTATTCCCAGTCTTTCTTGTGCATAGCTTTGTATGGTCATTTGGCTAAGATCTAATAAATAGAATGCAAGGGGAAGTGATTCTTCAATTTTCTTGGTCTCTTGCTTAAAAGAAAATTGCCTGCCCTGGACTTTCACAATTTCTTTCTTCCTCGACTGAACAGTCAACATAATAGTGATCCCTGCTCAATCCTGCAAAGGAAAAACCTTTCCCACTCCAACATGAGTGATTATGCAGAGCTGAGCTTCCCTGCTAGCCTAGACCACCCACTTCCTAACCTCTATATGAGAGTGAAATAAAATTGTGTCTTGTCTAAGCCAGGAGCTCTTCGTATAGCAGCTTAGCCTGTACTCTAAAATATATAGGGTAACTATTAAAAAAAATAAGTACCCTGGCAATTGGAGGTTCTCACTCCCTCCTTTGTCCTTGGAATCACATTCTGCTTGCCTTCCTACCTTTCAGAAGCTGCCCGAAGGATACAGCCTTGACATAAAAATGTGGTGAGGAGACTACTTGGCCTGTATCCTTGACTGAACCCAGTTAAGTCCTCTTTATAAACTCAAGATTCTGGCAGGTAAGTGCAGAGACTTACTTGTCTCGTGGCCACCCAAGACAAGCCTCTTAAGTAAGTTTTCTTAGATATTAAAACTGCCACTTATCTATCTAGAATGGTCTGCCTATTTATTCAGTCTCTTTTTGTTCTCTATCTAGAATGGTCTGCCTATTTATTTATTTATTTATTTTTGCGGTACGCAGGCCTCTCACTGCTGTGGTCTCTCCCGTTGCGGAGCACAGACTCCGGATGCACAGGCCCAGCGGCCTTGGCTCACGGGCCCAGCCGCTCCGCGGCATGTGGTATCCTCCCGGATCGGGACACGAACCCGTGTCCCCTGCCTTGACAGGCAGACTTTCAACCACTGCGCCACCAGGGAAGCCCTGGTCTGCCTATTTATTGTCTCTTTTTGTCCTCACTGTATGGGACCATCTTGCCAAGCAACAATAGGTAACAGAGAAAGTAAAGAAGGTCCATATGTGGTAAGGGGAGGGTTTAAGAAATGAAATCCACACCTCAGGATCCACACCTGAAGATTGGTTTATATGTACATGCAAAAAATTCAAGAAAAAATAGTTACCAGATGATTAAAGAGAATGAGAGAATCATGAAGAAAATTGGAAAACAATGTAAAATACAAATGGGGAAGTGAAATTCAATAAGCACTATGTTTATCCATACAATTCATTTTAAATTTAACAATTCATTGTATTGAGACTAAATCACTAAGCCTCAGCAGTAGCAAGGAGAAAGAAAAACTGTAATCCTTTTTTTTTTCCAACGAATTAAAATCATGTTAATTATGTATTATCTTTATTTTCCTGTTCATTGAGTTCTTTAGTTTTCTTGAACCCAAAGGGGACTTTTGGAAACAAATATTTTACCTTGGCCTTATGATGGTCGTATTTCACAACAGATAAACATTTTATTATGCTTAAGAAATAAAGGGTGTTTCTTTATATTTATGATAACTGATTAAGGTCATTTTATTAATATTTGTCATTATAGCACAATAAAAAGTACCAGAAATATTATTAATGATTCAATCCCTACAAGACATTGTAAATGTTTGTCTCTTTGTTCTACAAATATATTTGAAAATCTGAACTTTTCTGAAAGAGTATCTCATAAAACGTATGTCAATTTTTATATTATAAAAAGCATTTTATCCTACAATAGGCAAAAAGCGTACATTTTTCAAGAAGCATATTATTTTAACATGGTGAATCTGTTGCTGAAAAAGCCATTTACGAATTATAGAATCGATGTCTTCTGATAGTATTGACAAGCGGAATGAATTATTTCAGAATCATCCTATGGGCCTGAAACATAAAGCGATTTAAAAATAATCTGCAAGAAAAAAGCTTCATCATTATCTATTTGAAATGAACTGCAGTTTATATGTTGGCAAACATTGTCTAAGATATATACTAAATGTTAATATATACTTAATATTAAACACATGGGTAGGTCATATTAATGTAAATGCATTAGAAAAATGAGAAAAATATGTGAATATCTCGAGGCAAAAATTATGTTTTAATTCATTACATGTTCTTTGTTGCGAAAAAACCTCACTCTCACTTTTCATCAACCCTAAAAAAATTCAGTTATCAGAATACTATTTTTTAAGAGTTCATCCAATTAATTATGCCTGGAGGGAATACTAGAGCAGTGCTGTAACAGCGGCAGCTCTTCCCCAGAGAATGTGGTTTCTTTGGGTGAGAACCTTGTAGATGACTTTTGCCTAAGGTACTGGACCCTCACTCCTGTAGGAAATAATTGTGCAAACCCCAAGAGAAAGAAAGAATGGCATAGTTATAGAGGTCAATGGCAGACTGGGATAGCTCCCATTATTGTTGAGACTTACTCTAACTTAAAGTGTTTTAGCATTTTTGAAAATGCATTAACTTGTTTTCTGAAAAATGAATAAAAAATCTCGTCATATTTCCTACATATTTTTATCCACCTGTGCCAACACCTTAGTGTTTATGTTATAGAAAGATGAAGTTTACTGCTGAAAGGGACCTAACTTGTCACATCATTAATATGCTTTTTCAAACAGTATTGCCTTGAGTTACAATGATGCAAATAATATTTACCATAAATTGTTTAAAGAATTTAACTCTACATGAAATTAATCAGTACATTGTATACAATGAAATGCTACAGATAAATAAATTAGATGGCAGTTATATAATGATATTCTTTAGGAAGTCAAGATCTTCCACAAGAAGAATATAATTTTAAGACAGACACTTATCAACATACATTTTTATTATTTCTTGCTAAGGAGTAAGGATGAGAGAATCTTGGTGAGTAAATAATTAATGTAAAGTAAAACTTAGTACACAAGCTCATCTAAAATAATAAGTAAAAAATCATCCAATATTAAGTCAATAAGGATTTAAGTAATTCAATGATGAGCTTCTATGACTACAAACCCCCAAATATTGTACTATAATAATTAATTGCAAGGAGAAAAATGATCTAGTAGTCATCATTTTCTTTGAGAGTTGCCCAATTTTTCACAAATTATACAACTAAATGTAAAAATTTAGGAATTTTATGTTTATAGAATAGAGTATAATGATGGTTTCACAGGTGTATACTTATCTCCAAACTCATCAAGTTGCATACATTAAATATGTACAGGTTTTTGTATGTCAATTGTAGTCTGAACAAAATTTTTTTTAAAATAAAAAGCAGGTGGTGGTGGTGGAAACAGCTAAGCTCTTCCACGCACTTATGTATCACAGACCTATTTTATTCACTAATAAAAGATTTAGAATCATAAAAAGGGAATCATATTTGAGACTTGATGTAAATATTTTCCTGTACATAGCCCAATTTTTGAACAGTTTACGTGTCCTGCAAATTTTGGAGATACTACTTCTACATGTCTCTGTGCATATTTCAGTATTTCAACAAACTAAAGTTTCAGTAAAATAGGGAGAAAAACATCTGGTAAGTATTACTTTAAAGAAATGGTACATCTAAGCAAATAGCACTTATGGAGGTATCAGATTAATATTACAACTTTAAATGTACTTTTACCTCCATTCTCAATTTTCTTCTCTGATAAAGTCAGAACATTTAACAGACACAGAAAAAAATGTTTATAAGACATAACAAATGTATATCAAATGCTTTCATAAGCATTATGCTATAAAAAGTAGTATATAAACATTTAAATATAGTAAAATTCACACATATATTCTGAGAAATAAGTGGGCATGAATAAGTCAGAAGCTATCTCTGAGGATGAACCTTAGTACTATTACCTTATATGAGAGTGTGATAAAAATGTCACTTCATTTCGATTTATAATAAGTAAATTGTCATATAGCAAATATTGGTACCAGATTTTTGTTCAAGTAATCATTGACTACTGTGAAGCATTTTTACTTCCTAACCAGAAGTTTTAGTCAGATATTTCTTTCAATGGTTTAATTATTTTATATCTTTCTAATAATATTAAATGTAAAGATTATTAATATTAACATATGTTTGATTAGATGTAATGAAATTGCTACTGGAAACGTTAAGAAAGATAGTAATGAAAAAAATTTACGTGTGACCTTACCACAGTCTTAACAATTCCAAATTATAAGTGAAAAATGTCATAAATATCTGTGTGCACATGTTTATGAATAATTGGTTATTCCTTGCATTTCATATATGTAGTGGGATTTCTTTGTTAAACATGGTATCATGAATATGACTATGCTTATAAATATATTTTCAAGTATTATTTTAATCTTTATTTAGTAAACAGTAAAATTTATTCAACTAATCCTATTTTGATTCTTAGATTATATACAGTTTTCACTGTTATTAAAAAGTAATATCACAACAGCTAAATCATGACTAAGTGTTTACATTCATTGCTGTTCTCTTAGGATGGAGGGAGGGAGCAGTGGAAAACTGAACTTGTTCTGTGTTCCAGCTCAAGTGAGCACAACCCCAAAAAATGTCATAAATGAGGTATTCACTATCAGGAATAAATTGGCATACCACAAAGGATATTTCACTGATCAGCAAATCTGCAAGGACTGTTTTCAGAATCAACCATTTCTTTCAGGAACAAGGTCCCTAGACATTTTGAACTTTTGACTTAAAAGGAAGACCATGAAATTTCATAGAGCAGAAAGAGCACTAACTCATTTGTAAGAACAGCTGAAGTCAAGTTTCAGCTTTGGTCCATATGAGCTTTATGATACTGTCCTCAATTCATGCTATTTTTGCAATAATTAAACTAATATATCAAACAGAAAAACTAGCATATCTATAGTTTTGATCATAGAATGGATTGGATTTTAAAATTTTATCTTGCTGTATAAAAATGTTATCATTTAATTTTTTTTCTGTTTGTGTACAGTACCTTGAATCTTTGTGTTTTTCACAATGTCGTTGTTTTCTGTCCAAGAAATAAGCAAAGTCTACAATAATACTAGTTATAAGCTATTGTTACACTCTATCCCTAGCCACCAAAATTCTCCAAGTTTCAAGAAGATAATTCTTGTGAATTCACAGCTAGATGATACAATTCAATAGATATTTTTGTTGATTTATTTGTTAAATGTCATCATCGGATTAATCACTCATTGTTGAATGGCAGAAAACACCACTTAATTTTTAATTGATGTTTTTGATTTAGATATGATATAAAGTAGGAAGTTCTATGTGCTTAAAATATTTCTTAAAAAACATCATCAATATTCATTAACTTTTATATTATTTTTATATCTTAGTGCTGTTCTGCACATTGCAAAAAAAAATAAAACAAAAAACTTTACCCATACAGTTATCTGTTACACAGGTTGTACTGACTTCAAGTGGATTTAAGACATCCACTCTGCAAATAATGCAATACACAGTTCTGCATGCTTATTCAGAAAACTTTTGTGTTCTATATACACAGAACCTATAAAATACACTTTAAAACAAGTTGAAAGTAAAAAAAGCGGCTAATTAAGATCTGAGACCTAAACAAAATATTACAAAAATCTGTGCTACATGTCCCCTCCAGAGATAGCGTCAAAATCCAAACGGACTTTACCCTTTTTATTTCCTCCATAGCCCCTTAAACACCATCATTCTGGGCTTCCCTGGTGGCGCAGTGGTTGAGAGTCCGCCTGCTGATGCAGGGGACACGGGTTCGTGCCCCGGTCCAGGAAGATCCCACATGCCGTGGAGCAGCTAGGCCCGTGAGCCTGCGCATCCGGAGCCTGTGCTCCGCAACGGGAGAGGCCACAACAGTGAGAGGCCCACATACTGCAAAAAAAAAAAAAAAAAAAGGGAAACACCATCATTCTAATACTCTATGGCTATATTTTGTTAAAATATTTGTTTTATTTTAATTATCTAAAAATATCTAAATCCACCATTGACCATTTGTATACAATGTATCTGTCCTGGCCCAAATTCATTCTTAAGTTGATTTTTAAAGGACACTACATACATCAAATTCCAAATCTAGAATGTCTCTATTGTCATATTACGGAGGGGGAAAAAAATAAATATTTGCTTCTGCTTTACAAATGATTCTGCTTTACAAATGATTGCGTCCCTAAATATTTTTCTATTGGCTCAATATAAATTAATATAAGCCAAATGCTAAGCATTCTACTTTGACTTTCAAATAAAAAAAGCAAATATGTTTTTATTAAATTGTTCCATAAATCAATAAGAAAATCCACAACATTTAGAACAAATCAGCATTATGAAAACATATAATATGCAAAATTATTTGAACCTTCCTAGCTATTCAAATGGAAATAATCCATATGCACAATGCTAATTTTTGTTATATATGTGTATATATATAAACACACACATTAAATACATATATATGTTCATACCTATGCAGCCACAATATATGTAATTTTTAACTATTTTTTCATAATTTGAATTATAAGGCAAAATACTGATAATTAAACATTTTAGTTCTTATCTCTCTTTTTCAATAGTTTCTTTAAAAAATTTTCCTCAAATCTCAAATGTTTCTGCATCTGTATTTAGCAATGCAGCAATAGGGCTCTTAAGTACCATCTTCTTTAAAATTAATAAAGCAAAAAAAGTGGAAAAAATTCAGTGTGCTAAAGTGTGAAGCAATAAGAAATGCCTCTTCTTATTTATAGTATCATTTATCTTTGTTAAACTCCACCCCAAAGTTGAGGCAGATGTAAATCTTGAGACTTTCATTGGTTAAGGAAAACCATATTGATTCCATAAAGGTTACTGTTCTTCACAATAATCTTTAACAATGGTATCTGTCTTTTGGAGGGAAATATATACAGATCTCAGAAAATCTCCATCTAAAATTGTAATTTGTTTCACATTTAATGCCCATTTTCTGACAATTTATAAACTGTTAAAACTCTCTGGTTAAAACCTGTATAAAATATAAGCTAAAACATATGAAATTATGCTTCTTTCTGAAATCATTATACTCCCACGTCATGAGTTTTAAAAGTTCATTTTAACTTATATGTCAGCCTCTCAGAGAGAATTTCAGAATACTGATGACTAAATTCACACTTTAAAGAATCTAGTGATATATTTAAGTTAAAATTTTAACATTGTATATTTGTTATCACATCTCTTTTTGTTTGGAGGAGCATTTATCTGTTTTATGTCCTTATCAGAAGGGTAGATAATTGTACATAAGAAAATTCCATTTGTTATAAATATGTCATTTTACACTATGTTTCAAAATTCTTACAGAATATACTTAGCAAAATAAACAAGACACAATTTGCTACTTAGATGGAAGTCAGTCTTGAAACTGAGGAAAACATCCTTTTCTAAGTAAACTGAAAAAATATGAATAATTTAATTCCAAAATCATCTTGACAGAGTACCAAACAATTATTTAAAACCAGTATGTACTATTCCTAATTTATAATGAAGTAAATTCAGTCACTGGCCCTAAGCCACCTTTGCTTAAATTTATCTGGCTTGCACAAGAGGAGAATCACCTTTTTAAAGATTTCATTATAGGAGGGATGAATAGATAAGAGCACAGATAATTTTTAGGGCAGTGAAATTACTCTGTATTATACTATAGTGATGAATACATGTCATTAGGTATTTGTCCAAACCCACAGAATGTATAACACCAAGAGTGATATTTCATGTAAACTATGGATTTTAGGTGATTATTTGTGTGTCATGGCATGTGTTTTATCTCATTCTCTTCAAATGAAGACACTAACAGAAAGAACTGTCATACTATAAGTTCATCAATGCTTCATATTGGTCACTGAATAATTAATAACATGATGCTGTGGCATCGTCATAATTATAAATTCTTGAAATATCTTTAATTATTCTGAATACAGTTAAGTAAAATCCTTGCTAATTAGCATAGCCCCCTATGTGTGAATGGTGGAGACTAGTGGGTTCCAAGACAAGCAGTCTTATTTGATCAAGAATTCTTGTGAATACAATATCACTAAATGTCCTTTAGGCTATTGTCTGTGGTGTAAAGTGCACGTGAGCACCAGAGCACAGAATCTCTCTTTGACAGGAAACGAATGTCCTTGTGTAGGAAAGGATAGAACACAGCAAATCAACAGAGATGGATTCCCAGGTAATTCCTATAATTAGCTGACAGATATTTTAAAACACTAGACTCGATAAAGTAATACAAAATATGTCTATAACAAGTAAAAAAGATAGTAAATATCGACAGAGAAATAGAAACTGGAAAAGAAGAAACTCTGAAACTAAAAAAAATATGACCTGAAACAGGTACAATAGAAATGGTCCCTTTAGGCTGTATAAGAGCTTACACACCATCCAAGTGCAGATGTGTTATATTGTATTCAGTCCTCTGTGGTATTCAAGCATGTGCTAAAGTGTGATGCAGTACCTCAGTAATAGCATTTATTATTGGGCTTTATTCAACAAGTGCTTTAAAAAGAAGAACTTTGTTGTGAATAATGGAGAATCAGCAATATTCTGTTCTGAGAGATTCCAGAGCTGATTATACATATACATAAAGCTTTAATGCATCCAGTTTTATTCAATATTCCATATTGATTCTAAATGAAAAGCTCTATCCAGAGCCACCGATTTATCCCTGGAATTGTACTACCTTGGTTAAATGTTACATTCTTTTAATAGTCAAATTCTTTGCCAAATTGATATGCATTTTCAGGAGGTGGAGAAAGGACTCTCAAATGTTCAGCACTTATGTCATCAGACAGTTCTTCTGTGAAATTGCCTTGATGAAGGCATTCATTTGAAAATAAAGACCAGACTATCTTCTCTAAAAAGCTTCTGTACAGCAAAAGAAACAATCAGAAAATGAAAAAATCTACAAAATGGGAGAAAACATTTGCGAACCATATACTGGATAAGGGGCTAACATCCAAAATATGTAAAGAAATGATACAACTCAATAACAACAAAAAAAATCAAATCAAAAATAGGCAAAGGAACTAAACAGACATATTTCTAAACAAGACATCCAAATGGCCAACAGGTACTTGAAAAGATACTCAACATTACTAATCATCAGGGAAATGCCAAACAAAACAAAATGTGATATCACCTCACACCTATTAGATGGCTATCATCAAGAAGACAAGAGATAAGTGTTAGCAAGAATGTGGAGATAAGAGAACCCCTGCACAGCTGTTGGTGGGAATGTAAATTGGTTCAGCCACTATGGAAAATAGTATGGATGTTCCTCAAAAAATTAAAAATAGAACTACCATATGATCCAGCAATTCAAATTGCTCTTGATCCTCAAATGTTGTGTAACAAAAGCTCTAAGTTCATGCCAACTTCTAGTATTCATACCCTTTTATAACCTTCTCTCTTTGAATGTGGGTAGGATCTGTTGTTTGCTTCTAACCAAGAGAATATGGCAAAGGTGGTGGAATCATCACTCCCATGATTATCTTACAGTATGTAAGATTCTATATTAGTAGCAGCTTCACTGTATAGACTTTCTTCCTTAGCTTTGTAGATGCAATCTGCTTTGTCGTGAGAGTGCTTAGGGAAAAGGCCACACAGCAAGGAAGCATAAGGGGTCTGTAATTGCCTAGGGTGGCTTCTAGTTGCAGAGTACAGTCTGCAATTAATAGCCAGCAAAAGGCAGTGCCCTCAGCCCTATAGTCATAAAGAAATTAATTCTCCCAACAATCCAAGTGAGTTTGGAAGTAGATCCTTTCCTAGTCAAGCCTCCAGATGAAAGGCTTACATCTTGATTACCGTCTTATGAGACTCTAAACAGAAGACTGAGCTAAATCATGTCCAGGCTCTTCTACAGAAACAGTGAGATAATAAATGTGTCTTGAGGCACCATTTGTGGTAATTTTTTTAACTTAAAAAAATTTTTTTTATATTATAGTTGATTAACAATGTTGTGTTAGTTTCAGGTATACAGCAAAGTGATTCAGATTTATTTATTTATTTATTTATTTATTTTTATTTTGGGGCCATGTCCTATGGCATGCAGGATCTTACTTCCCCAACCAGGGATTGAACCCATGCTTCCTGCATTGCGAGCACACAGACTTAACCACTGGACAGCCAGGGAAGTCCCCATTTGTGCTAATTTGTAAGACAGCAATAGAAAACTTAAATGAGTGCTGTTCCTCATACATTTGTATTATTCAATATCTCCCCTAGTATCTTTCAGTTTTCACATATTTCACTCTTTTTCTACATGCCTCTATGAGCAGATTTAATTTTTCTCAGATTTTTTTTCATGTTCTTTCAATAAAATATTTTATTCACATTACATTTATTTAATAAAGATATGATGAATAATTTTTATACTTTTACTTCTCAAATAATTTCACCAACATGGTGGTACAGCATGACTTCCTATCTCAAGGCCACCTCCACTCACCTGTCGATGTAGCTAACTTTCTGCTCTGCTGATCAGTCTTCTAGAGTAATCTAATTTTCTGCTTTGGTGGATGAGTGAACTAAGCAAATTCTCTCCTGCACAGACAAGCTTAAAAAAGAAGCATTCCGATGGAACATAATCAAACTATCACACAAGAGGGTGGGAAAGTAACTACATTTTCACCTTTATTCATTCTATTCACGTCACCTTTCATAACTATTATGAAAAGTGACAATGGAAGAAATGACTCTTGAATACATATCTTTTCATATCTTGTGTTAAAGCCTACCTGAAATAATTGAGACCCCAAAAGTTTTCACCCTATTTTAAAAATCAAACAATTACAGACAAAGATTTCCCTTTAATTTTGGGGTCTAGAGAACAGACCTAAACAGCACATAAACAATAAGTACAAATTCATTAATTCAACAAATATATATGGGTATGCAGAATGATCTAGAAAATATGAACAGAACATAGTTATCACCCTAAGGGAGTATATAGAATAAGAGGAAAACCATGACAAAATGATGACAAAATATACAGCAAAAGTATATGCCACAAAGCAAATAGAAGTAAAATTTTATAAAATTTCATAGAGTAAAAATATATCTAGTTATAAAGTATGCTATAAAAACATAATAAGCAATAAAAATGCTGTCAGAAAAACAAAAACTACACTCCAAGTAATTGTGAAAAAAATTTTTTTGAGAGTTTGAGAACCATCCTGTTTCCATAAATGATATATAGGATATATATGGTAATGATACTATTTGTATCATAAAACCTTAGTTGTGAGTGTGGGTGTATGTTTTAATTTTAGGCAATAAGCAGACGATATACAGCTATTGATTTTTTTTAAATAATCAAATTGTTCAGATGACTCCATAAACAATTTAAATTATTTTTACTAAATTGCCAAAAAATAAATTAAAAGATTGCCTTGATAAGAAGCAACAGCTGTACTTGGGGAGTCTCATCTGCACCTGGACATCTTAGGTAATGCCATAATAAGATGAGACTTGGCAGTTCTGGTGGAGGGAATGAGTGTCCTTTTTAAAGTGAAATGGTTTGATTTATTGTGGCCAGAGGGAGGACCCTTTCAGACTATATTTTCCAAAAATACCCATCCCAATATATATGTCAACACATCATCTTCCTGCAATATGATGCTGAAACTTTTCCAACAAAAGAGGAGATGCAGATGTCCTCCCCTTGAAATCTGGTGGACTTTTGTAACAACCTTGACAAAATGTGGCAGACATGTCACAGTGATTTACAAGTCATAAAATGTGATGTGGCTTCCACCTTACTATCTCTCTTGAGACACATGTCTTGGGTGCCCTGAGATGACATATAAGAATTATGAGTACTTGAAAGACACAATGCTGAAGATAACATTTTGAGAAACCACAAAGAGATAGAAAACGTTGCCTGAGAAGCCACAGCTGTGTCAGGCCCCAGCTCTTTGAATCTTCCCAGCATCGATTGTCAGACATGTGAATAAAGTAGCCTCAAATATTCCAAACCCACCCTCTGAGGGCTTTTTTTTTTTTGAGACACTAGACACTATAAAGGAGGAACCAGCCATCCTTAGTGCGTCGGGTCAAAATTTCTAACTTACAAACTCATGACATTATGTGTTGTATCATATAACTATATTTTGGTGTAAGATATTACACAGGATGCCAATTATTTTAACCATAAACCTAGGATCAAATACACTAAAACTATTTGTTGAGTTTAAATCAAGTATCAGGGGAATGTTTGGTACTAAATTAGGCGTCAGGAGACATAGATACAGGTCTTAGAACTAAGTGACTTGTGATCTTGGACAAGTCATTAAATTTAGAAGATTTTTCTATCTTTTCTATAAAAGGAAGAAAATGAACGAAGTGACAGCTAATTCCTAGAACCCTGTCTATAATGTACATTTATTATATGAAACATTCAAAACTTTTTTTCCAAATTTAAGATTGCACATGGCCTATTATGGAACACAACACTGCAAAACTTGAATATTATTTGTTAAGAACACGTGTTTGCCAAAAGGAGAAGTAATTGACTTATCATGATGGCAAGTGTCTATCGATATTATAAAAGTCCTAAGGTAATGAAGTCATATTTATATAACTAAAGGACCTGTTTCAGTTATACACAAAAAAAACATGCCTACTTCCATATCACTAGTGAGAATGGACATTTTAAAACTCTTTTAGGGTTCTTTAGAAGATCCACATTAATGCTACATTACATCACCATATGATTCAGCAAGGGAGACTGGGGTGGCCTCAACAGAGGGCTTTTTGCCAAATGGGTAGAAAAACATTCTGGAAAACAATTCACTCTACAGAATGAGTCCAGGTGGTTCAATCTGAGTGTCTCATTGTTAGAAGGGAAAGGCATTTGCAATGCAGTTTAAGGTGTTTTACTTAAACATCTGCAAATTTAGGCACATAATAGCAGCCGCTCTCATTGATGAGAGACCAACTTTGCCTGGTAGTAGGGGAAGGGAAAAAGTTGGCAAATCATTGACAGGGATTTCTTACATAAGTTTGATTAAACACAGTTATTAGAAACACTTTTCAACTGATGTAAAATAATTTCTCATGTACCTCAACTGATGATTGCTAATTCCACACAGATAAACATTTTCTGATACTCAAAGTTTATGCTTTAACAAATATGTGTATATGCATGTGGAGACAATTGATTATAATATTTGAAATTAGTACTTTGTCAGTATTTCATTTTATTGTCCATGAGATGCCAAATATTTCTCTTTGAGATACCTATAATTACTATAAATTTTATTAAAATATACTAAAGTACTTGACATGATATTTTGTTTAAAATACTCCTATCATTCTAGAGCTAAAGCATGGCTGTTCAAGAGTCTATGCTTAGAGCTCTGGAGAGTAGAATGATTGAACTACCTATTTCAGATGTCTAAAATAGTTTTGCTTATCTGAAACATACTAATCAATCATGGCAATCTTCTCCACTGAGCCTTGAAGAGGCTTCACAGTACTTCTCAACACACCACCCTGGGCAATTGCTATCAATATATCTTAGCTAGCACTGGAAATAAAATATATTTTTCCATCTTTAGGCTAGAACTACAAACCCACAGTAAAAAGTACTCTCTTGATTTACTAGTACAAATACAAGACATGCTTAGTAAAGGCATTAGGATGCAAATCTTCTAGCCTGTCTACTTCTTAACATGAATGATTCAATACAAGGTCTGTTAGAGTCCTGGGTATTACATTTCAAATATTTTTTGTTATAAGTTCTCCACTTCTCAGGGGCACATGGTAGGATTGTAATTTCCTGCCTCTTTTGAGGCATGTTTTTGCCAGTGAAATGTAAGCAAAATTGTTATATATCTCTGAGCAAGTAGGTCTCTCCCTCCCTTGTCAATTCTAAGTTATTTGTTAAGATGGAACCTCCATCAGCTTGAGTCTAGAGTGACTACCATAAGAAGAACTCCCCTTGCCAATATGCAATGGGTGGAGTAGAAGAGAAACAAAAACTTACTATTTTATGCCAGTGAGATAGAGGATCATTTGTTAAGGAAAATGATGCAATACCAAGTCTATCATAACTAGTTCAGAAACTGGTACCTAGAAGTGAGTTGCTGCCATTGAAAACAATAACAATGATTGTAACTTAAAGATGTATTTGACATAGGGGCTAGAAAGTTGGTGGATTGCAAGCTGCTATCAGACTGTTAAGATGGCAATCCATAATGCCCAGTGGAAAAATGCTTAAAGTGTCTCTCATAGTAACTTTGGAAGTAGAATATATGATTACTGAATTAATATGTCTACGGAAGGAAGTCAGGAAACAGAATTTTTAAACTTTTTTTCTGGTTTATATCAGCTATGTTTGACCAGGTATTTAGTAAAGAGATTACCAAAGTAGTGTAGGATGCTCAGAAGTCGGAGTTGACATCTGTGAGTTCACTCTCTCAAATAAGAAATAAAAATAAGGGCTTCCCTGCTGGCGCAGTGGTTGAGAGTCCGCCTGCCGATGCAGGGGACACGGGTTCTTGCCCCGGTTTGGGAAGATCCCACATGCCGCGGAGCAGCTGGGCCCGTGAGCCATGGCGGCTGAGCCTGTGCATCCGGAGCCTGTGCTCCGCAACGGGAGAGGCCACAACAGTGAAAGGCCCGCGTACCGCAAAAAAAAAAAAAAAAAAAAAAAAAAAAAAAATAAAAATACGGCCACACTATGGTTATCAAATATATCCGGACTTTTGCAATTAACCAAAAGCACAGAAAAAGCTCTGCAAAACATTTATTCAAGAAAAACTACTGAACCTTGGTAAGGACAGTGGGGTCTTTGGCATTTTACTTAGAGTTAGTTCCATCTCCGCCCCCTACTGTCTTGGTGTGGTAGTCATGAGGGATGGCCGACTCACAGCCAACCAAAGGAACTTACCTCTTTTGGAACTTGGTTTAAAAAAAAAAAAAAAGCCTCATCATTAGAAAACAGGTAATATTTTGATCTCCTTTGAAAAGCCCCATTTCGACTTTGTTACTATTTGATCTTATTCCAAGAACAACCCCCTGGAAAAAGCCCTGCCTCCAGGGGCTTTTTGAAAACAGTAGTAATCAGCTCAAAACTTATATGCAAACAAAAATCTACATGCAAATGTTTATCCATAATTGGCAAAAATTTCAAGCAGCCAAGATTTCCTTCAATGGGTGGATGAATAAATAAAAATAAATGGTACATTTATATGATGTGTGTTATTTACTGAAGAAAGGAAATGCCCTTTCAAGCCACAAAAGACAGTTTGGTCTGCAACACATATTTCTAAGTGAAAGAACTTAGTATATAAAGGCTAAATTTTATTTGATTATATTATGTCAGTTTAGAAAAGGCAAAACTATACATGCAGTTAAAATATCAGTGGCTGCCACAGGTTCAAGGTGAGAAGGAAGGTGGAACGAGTGAAGCACAGGGGATATTTTTAAGATAGTGAAGATATCTGTATGATACTGTTGCAGTGGATACATGACACTAAGCATTTGTCAAAACCAATAAAACTTTACAGCACATAGAATGAACCTTAATATATGCAATTAAAAAAATAATTTAGCAGGTCAGGTGATCTCAGACTGGAATGCAGAATGTGGCAAAATAGTCTTACTGTATTAGAAACATAGGAAACAACCTTACAGAAAGGAGTGGGGAAAAGACACTGAGCTAAATAACTTCAGAAATGTGTAGAGCCTCTAAGGCCAAAGGCAAAGAAAGACTACAGATGCTTTGTATAGGTAATAAAGTGTTTCCCATCTAGTAAAGGCTAACAATTCTGAAACCACTATATATTTAACTGGAATTGAACAATTAAGTAGATGGCACATGGTGACAGCCAGATTTCTACCTATTGGAGTAAGAAGTTACAGATATACAAAAGGAGGAAGTTAGAATGATCCATGTGGTGATAGAATAGAGTTGGACAGGTCAGTATTAATTTATGTTTAGCTTAACATAGATGCAGATGATTACATATAGAAGTGTTCGTAGATATATGTTGATAATATGTAACCTTGATATTATGTGATGATAATGCCACTTTATCTTCATTGTCTTCCCCTCAAAACCTCAACCTCCATCTAATCATGAGAAATGTATCAAACAAATACCAATAGAGGGGATTCTACTAACTAGTAATAACCCACACTCTTCATCAAAAACAATGAAAGACTATAACACTATCCCATTCATGGAAAACCCTACAAAGACATGACTACTAAATGTAAAGTGGAATTCTGTCTGGAACAGAAAAAAAGACATAAGTTAAAACAAAGGGAATCTGAATATAGTATGGATGTTTGTTCATAGTAATGTAGCATATCGGCTATATAATTGTAACTAATATGCCATGTTAATGTTAGAAGTGTAATGTAAGATTGACTGTAGATGAAATTAGGTGTGAGATATATGGGAAAATCTGTACTTAAAAAAAAATTATTTATTTATTTTTGACTGTGTTGGGTCTTCATTGCTGCGTGCAGGCTTTCTCTGTTTGCAGTGAGCAGGGGCTACTCTTCGTTGCAGTGTGTGAGCTTCTCAATGCGGTGGCTTCTCTCATTGCCGAGCATAGGCTCTAGGTGCATGGGCTTCAGTAGTTGCAGCATGCAGTCTCAGTAGTTATGGTTCGTGAGCTCTAGAGCACAGGCTCAGTAGTTGTGGCACACAGGCTTAGTTGCTCCACGGCATGTGGGATCCTCCCGGACCAGGGATCGAACCTGTGTCCCCTATATTGGCAGGTGGATTCTTAACCACTGCACCACCAGGGAAGTCCCATGTACTTTTAAAAAACATATAATATTTTAAAAATTTAGATATGTAACATAACACAAAATTCATCATTTCAAGGTATAAATTTCAAAAGTTTTTAGTATTCAGTGCTGTACAACAACCATCACTACCTAATTTCAGAACATTTCCACGAACATAAAATAAACTCTGTAGCTATTAGCATTTAGTCACAATTTCTCCCTCTCTCTTTCCTCAACTATCTCATGGCAAACACTAATTGACTGTCTTTACAGATTTAACTATTTTGAATATTTCATATGAATAGAACCATATAATATGTGGTCTTTTGAGTCTGGCTTTTTTCACTTAGCATAATGTTTTCAAAGTTTATTCATGTTTTAATAACAACACTTCTGTCATTTTTATGCTTGAATAATATTCCATTGCGTGGATATACCACACTTTGTTTATCCATTTGATCAGTTGACAGGCATTTTGATTGCTTTCACTTTTTAGCTATTATGAATAATGTTGCTAATAACTTTCATGTACAAGTTTTTGTGTTGAAATATGTTTTCATTTATCTTGGATACATACTTAGGAGTGGAACTGCTGGCTCCCAACAATTCTATGTTTAACTTTTTGAGGAACTGCCCAACTGTTTTGCACAGTGGCTGTACTGGTTTACACTCCTATGAGCAATGTACAAGAATTCCACATTTTCTACTTCCTCACCAGTACTTGCTATCATCTGACATTTTAATTCCAGCTATCCTAATGAGTATAAAGTGATATCTCATTTTGGTTTTGATTGTATTTCTCTGTGGAGCATTTACATATGCTGTTGGCCATTGCATACCTTCTTTGAGGAAATCTCTACTCATATTTTTACTCTACTTAAAAAAAATAGTTGTCTCTTTTTGGTTGAGTTGTAAGAATTCTTTATATATTTCAGATATATTAGACTCTTTTCTTTACTTTTTTGTTATTGTTGTTGTTTTTGTTGTTGATTTACACTGTTGTGTTAGTTTCAGATGTACAGCAAAGTGAATCATTTATACATATACATATATCCACTCTTTTTTAGATTCTTTTTCCATATAGGTCATTACATAGTATTGAGTAGACTTCCCTGTGCTATACAGTAGGTCCTTATTAGTTATCTATTTTATACATAGTAGTGTGAATATGTCAATCCCAATCTCCCAATTTATCCCTCCCCACACCCTTTTCCCCCTGGCAACCATAAGTTTGTTTTCTACATATGTGACTCTATTTTTGTTTTGTAAATAAGTTCCTTTGTACCATTTTTTTAGATTCCACATGTAAGCGATATCATATGATATCTGTCTTTCTCTGTCTGACTTATTTCACTCAGTATGACAATCTCTAGGTCCATCCATGTTGCTGTAAATGGCATTATTTCATTCTTTTTAATGGCTGAGGAATATTCCATTGTATATATGGACCACATCTTCTTTATCCATTCTGTGTTGATGGACATTTAGGTTGCTTCTATGTCCTGGCTACTGTAAATACTGCTGAAATGAACACTGGGGTGCATGTATCTTTTTGAATTATGGTATTCTCTGGATATAGGCCAAGTGGAATTTCTGGCTCATATAGTAGCTCTATTTTTAGTTTTTTAAGGAATGCCAGTACTGTTCTCCATATTGGCTGTACCCATTTACATTCCCACCAACAATGTAGGAGGGTTCCCTTTTCTCCACACCCTCTCCAGCATTTATTGTTTGAAGATTTTTTGATCATGGCCATTCTGACCAGTATGAGGTGATACCTCATTGTAGTTTTGATTTGTATTTCTCTAACAATTAGTGTTGCTGAGCATCTTTTCATGTGCTTCAATAAGTGGTGCTGGAAAAACTGGACAGCTACATGTAAAAGAATGAAATTAGAACACTCCTAACGCCATACACAAAAATAAACTCAAAATGGATTAAAGACCTAAATGTCAGATCAGACACTATAAAACTCTTAGGGTAAAACATAGGCAAAACACTTTCTGACATAAATCACAGCAAGATCTTTTTTGATCCACCTCCTAGAGTAATGAAAATAAAAACAAAAATAAACAAATAGGGCCTAATTAAACTTAAAAGCTTTTGCATAGCAAACAAAACCATAAACAAAATGAAAAGACAACCCTCAGAATGGGAGAAAATATTTGCAAATGAAGCGATCAACAAAGCATTAATCACCAAAATATACAAATGGCTCATGCAGCTCAATATCAAAAAAACAAACAACAAAATCAAAAAATGGGCAGAAGATCTAAATAGACATTTCTCCAAAAAAGACATACAGATGGCCAAAAAGCACATTGACCTGACCCTTTTCAAATATATAATTTTGCAGATGTTTTATCCCATTGTATAGAGTTTTTCCCCTGCTTTATTTTTTAAATTCTTATAAATATTTTTTACCAAAGTATAGTTGATTTACAATATTATATTAGTTTCAGGAGTACAAAATAATGATTCAATATTTTTATGGATATACTTCAATTAAAGTTTTTGCAAAATAATGCCTATATGTCCCTGTGCTATACAATATATTCTTGTTGCTTCCTTTATACATAGTAGTTGGTATCTCTTAATCCCATACCCCTACCTTGCCATTCCCTTCTTCCATCTCCTCACTGGTAACCACTAGTTTGTTCTATATATATCTGAATTGGTTTCTGTTTTATTATATACATTTGTTATTCTATTATTTTGTTTCCACATATAAGTGACAACAGCATATTTGTCTTTCTCTGTCTGACTTATTCCACTAAGCATGTTACCCTTTGAGTCCATCCACATTGTTGCAAATGGCAGAATTTCATTCTTTTTTGTAACTGAGTAATATTCCATTGTATGTATATACCACAACTTCTTTATCCATTCACCTGTTCATGGGCACTTAGGTTGCTTCCATATCTTGACTATTATGAATACTGCTACTATGAACTTTGGGGTGCATATACCTTTTCTTTTTTTGAATTTTATTTTATTTATTTTTTTATACAGCAGGTTCTTAATAGTTATCCATTTTATACATATAGGTGTATATATCTTTTTGAATTAGTGTTTTTGTTTTTTTTGTACACATACCCAGGATTGCTCTATCATATAGTAGCTTTACTTTTAGTTTTTTGAGGAACCTCCATACTGTTTTCCATAGTGCCTGCACCAATTTACATTTCCACCAGTAATGTACTAGGGTTCCCTTTTCTCTACATCCTCACCAACATTTGTTATTTGTAGATATTTTGATGATAGCCATTATGACAGGTGTGAGGTGCTGTCTCATTGTGGTTTTGACTTGATTTCTTTGTTGGTTAGCAATGTTGAGCATTTTTTCATATGCCATATTCTTTGGAAAAAATGTCTATTCAGTTTTTCTGCCCACTTTTAATAAGATTTTTTATTATTTTGATATTGAGTTGTGTTGCAGTTTATATATTTTGGATATTAACCCCTTATTGGTCATATAATTTGCAAATATTTTCTCACATTCAGTCGGTTGTCTTTTCATTTTGTCAATAGTTTCCTCATTGTGCAAAAGCTTTTAAGTGTGTGCCCACTGACTTTGGTAGGAGACCTGGATCTGACACGAACGCTGCCACAGTGTGCTGGCAGCTATCACCTTGATAGGAGGTGGGGTTGGAGATGACAAAATTTGCTTTAAATTTGATGATATATTAAAACAACTTGTAAGTGTATATATTGTATACATCTTTAAATGTTACTCAAATGGTTAAATATCTTTGCAGAAACAACACAGGCAAGATACATAAAAAAGGCAATCCAAACACAGAAACTAGAATAAGTGGCACAGGGCAGTGTTATACAAAACATGGAATATGGATCAAGCCTGCCTAGGCACAAATTTCCCTAGTAAACTTAGGCAACTTCCTTTCTCTATGCCTGAGTATATCATTATAAAACAAAGATAAATAATAGTTCTATGTAAGAATAATAATTGCTTTAAATGTTGAGAGAATTAAATTATGTGTGTGTGTACATGTGTAAAATATTTACAAGGGTAATGATACATAATGATTAGTGATTGCTATATAAAGGTGTTATTAATATTTTACTTAAAATATCCACATACAAATTAAATTAATTATCAGTAAGGATTAAAGGCATTTACATTAATGTATTAAATGCCACATCCTCATCCACAGTTGCAAAATTCCAAAATGCAGACCATTATGTATATGATTTTGAATGTTGCCTTCAGCACAAATCACATTCATTTCATCTTGGTTTATTCCTATATTTCATGATTACTGTTTATGACTGAGTCTTCATGACTTTTGATGACTAAAATATATTTTGCTATTCTATTGATTCAGTGTATTCTACTTTTACTAAGCAAAGTAAGACACAAAACAACCACAAACAGGAATAATGTATTGATAACTCCTACAGGGTGCTCAAAACAATCATCCCACAGTTTTTATGATTTTCTGAAATACATTATATCACACTGTGTGGGTTCTATTTTCTCTTTTATAATTAATAATATGCTACAGCTTATGGAATTAAACTCCCAATGTTTACAATAATATAACTAATATCCTTCTACATATCAGTTATTTATTTTCCTTTGACTGCTTTGAATATTTCCATTATTTCAAAACCATTTTGACATAAGAAATTACATTATCAAACACTTTGTTTGTAACTGTAACTAGTAACACAGAGAATTAAGTATGAAGACAGCATTCAGTAAGGTAAGTGATGTCACTTTATTAATACCGTGTACTCGAATTGTCATTGACATAGTGAAATGGAATTTGCTTAGACCATGTTAAGTCAGTATTTTTAAAACTCTGGATTTTTACTCTGTGTCAGTACAGAGTGTGTGACTGTAATTTTTAAATGAAATGGTAGTTACTATGGGCTTTAATATGAGACAAACACCATCTCTCATCTACCACCCTTCACCCTAACACACAGACACACATAGCCATTCTATGGTCTAATCTTATGTGATCCTTTTGGTTCAACCTAACTGAACTCTTTTTATATTATATAACTATATTCATGCATTTTCCTAAGATGTTCACTCTGGAATAAGCTTTACCCCAGTTTTACCTGATGCCTTCTTGTATACATCTTCAAGATTTTCTTTTAATTCCCATTTAAAATATGATGGTGTTGAGCATCTGTGTAATATTCCACTTATTAAATAATGAATAGCCAGATGTGTAATCTTCTACAAGTAACTTCTGTGACAGCCACAGGAAGTATAGTAGAAAAAGCATTTCAAGATTAAACAGAAAAAATATATTTAAAATTCATGGCCTCTGTTTTGATGTTTGTTTGTTTTTAAACCCGAGATTTGGTTATTTGTCCTATACTAGGGATTCTACCTCACTAGAGTTGCCAGATCAAGCAAAGAAAAATGCAGGATGCACGGTTGAAGTCGAACTTCAGATAAGCAACGTATTTTTTTAGCATAATTATGTCCCATGCAATACTTGGGTATACTTGTTCTAAATAATATTCATTGTTTATCTGAAATTCAAGTTTAAGTACATATACTATAGCAAATAAAATTATAAGACAGTTAAATTTTAATTTCAGATAAACAATGATTAATTGTTTATTATAAGTATTTTATCTGGAAGCTCTATATTCCACAGAGTTTAGAATGCTGATAGAGTGGAAGGGTAGGCCAATTCTATGGGAGAAATACCACTGGACTTTGGATCATTTCCCCAATTCAGAATGTAGCACTAGAATTTCAATTCCAAAGGCCTATTATTTCCTTCATTTCTACTGGTAAGGGTCTCCACTATGCTTCTTTAGTAGGTATGAGCTTGGGGGTGGGGTGGGGGATGTGGATCAACATTCTGTTTCCTCCAAGTTTGGGGTATTAATGGCAATTCTCCCCTCACTAAGAGGGGTTCTGAGTTTGGGATTAGTATGAGGAATGATACCAGGCTGTGCTTCTCTATTCTGCTCAGAAATGTGTTTCATTCTTTCCTGAGAGTTTGGGTTTTTCTTGTTTGTTTGCTTTGGTTTTTAAATTAAACTGTACTATTTACCCTTAAAAAAAAAAGTCTCTTCTAACTCTTTAGAATATGTGATGTTGGGAAAATTCCTTAACTTGTCTGAAAATCCACACATTCATAAATAAAAGCTAACTTATAAAAGAACAAACTAGTAAGAATTAAAATAAAATTTTACCTGAAATTGATATATATGCATTTATAATTTAAAAATATATTAATGAAAACATTGCAACATATTTATTTCTGTACTAGTCTGAACATTCAAAGAATTTTAATAATACATTTTCTAAACCAGTTGGAACATAAATGGCTTAGTAATAGTAATAAATGATCTAGAACACAGTAATATATGATCTAGAGTAGTAATATATGATCTTAGAACCATTTGGAAGCATAAATTGATTATAATAATTAATACTTTTAGCCAAAACCTATAATTTTAAATAAACTCAATTAAAGTACTACTGGAAATTTGATTCTAGTGATAAAAATATCTATACTTGTTTTTAGCTTTTGAAACAAAGGATATATATTTATTTACTTACTTTTTTAAAAAGTGAATTAACATTTCACATTAATAAATAATTTAATTTGTTCTGTACTATATTTATGAGAACTTACTCTATACTCTGTAAACTAATCTATTATGACTCCACTGGAATACTATGGTTTATGAACACATACTTTCCTACGCATTTAAGAAATACTACAGTATTTTTTTTTTTTTTTTTACAGTACGCGGGCCTCTCACTGTTGTGGCCTCTCCCGTTGCAGAGCACAGGCTCTGGACGCGCAGGCTCAGCGGCCATGGCTCACGGGCCCAGCCGCTCCACGGCATGTGGGATCTTCCCAAACCGGGGCACGAACCCGTGTCCCCTGCATCGGCAGGCGGACTCTCAACCACTGCGCCACCAGGGAAGCCCAATACTACAGTATTTTTACAAATGTGTTAACTCAAATAAACCTCAAGTTGCAATTTTTGGACTGCTGGTCATTTTTCAAACTACCAGCATACATACAGTGAACCATCTTAAATTCATTTGTATTTAATTCACGCACAGCATCATTCTAGGATGTGGATTTTTATTAGAAGAAACACAAATAATGAATACCTTATGATTATTGATTACCAAGTCATTTAGTTAAATGTGGCCTATGCAGTGTTCACTCACATCATATACAACAGTTGAAAGAAAGGTAATTTAGAGTCAAGAGCATAATTTATTTTTGTCATCAGCCTTTTAATTCCTTTAAGCTAAACTTAAAAGAACGCTATTTGAAAATATTTTCTATTTTAAAGACTCCCTTTGAGCAATCTAACAACAATTCAGAAGAACAATTCTTGGAAAATGTCCAAAGTATTTGTCTTCATAGATTGTTGACGTAAACACTGACAAGAGAAATATTCTATACTCTATAGTCTAGTGAATATCTGATTATAATATCTGCCAAATATTCCTGCTAAACTGCAATCTTGTGAGGCTTCATGGATGCTAATTATTTGTATTTGTTATTCTTGTATAATAGAAGCTATAATTTTGTGTTCAGTTGAGTAGCAAAGAAATAAGAAGACTCACACCAACCTATATAATTATGATTCTCTCTCACACACAGACACACACAAAATCTCATTACCATAAAGTTACTAATAATATCTTATTGAGCAGTCTTGTACCTTATAATGTTGTCATGAGTTCTTAGAACAATTTATTTGTTATAGATAGTCACAACTGAGGCTTTAGCAAGTTAATATTGCACAAGTGACACCAAGAGAATTGTATAAGAAGTAAGGTGGCATTTCCCAAGAGTATGCTGAAATTAAAACAAGTATATCCAATGAGACTAATGATCCATCTAATTCAGTATTCTCTATCTTATAGTCACTAAATGTATTTTAATTGTTTTATGAGCTGTAAGCTAAATGATCTTCCATGAGTATCTGCTATGGTAATCTCTCTATCTCACAAGGCAGGACTAACGGGCATTAATGACAATCATATGTTCAGAATCGATGCCAGATGCATTTATACAATGAGGATCTTCTAGTTAAGAGTCTTTCTCTGCCAAATAACATTGAATTTTGTACAGTAAGGACCCATTTCTAGCCAGCAATGTTACGTTCAAGTCAATGGTTTTCTTTAAATTTCTCCTCCAAATTACCACTATTTATTAGGCATTTACAAGTTACACTGCTAGAATTTTACTACCATAAATTTTATTTTGTTAAAAATCTCTTATATTAGTTTGTATTTATTCGTTGAATGTCCCTTTTTGAAGACCTTCATGCCATTTCTTCCTGGTAGTTTCATTCCAACAAAATGTGCATTTTTCTCTATTTTGAGCATGATTGAATATAAAATGAACTAGAAAATATTTTTGAAGGGTAACTTTAAAGAAAAAAATTGAAAAAGACAGGAATGGATAGCTAGATAGAAGATTGATAGATAATAAGATAGATGATAGGTAGATAGATAGATGATAGATCAGATGGATAATAGATAAATGATAGATAAAGGAGGGTGAGAGAGAGAGGGAGGAAGGAAGGAAGGAAGGAAATGAAATTCACCAAAAAATTAATTTTTCTGTATTCAGGTAATGGATAATGAAATATTATAATGATTTGTTGTTGTTGTTTCTACTTTGCTATGTTACCAAATAGGATACCATCAGCATTCTTATAAGCTGTAACAAAATAAATGCTACAAAAGATATTAGTGCAGAAATAACAAAAACAGGGCACACATGTATGATTTGCACAGCTAAACTTAATTTAAAATAACTTTTACAAAAGATTAATGTCCAACATTTAAAGGTTAAAAATAAACTGGACACTTTTATATTGGCGTGTAGAGAAAAATATCAACTTAGCTGGCATATGACAATTTCTGTTCATATAAGGTTCTATTTCTATGAAGAGAATAACCATACACTTTTTAGAATTTTTTCTAAGAAGTCAGATGAATCTGGGGTCTAGACATCCAGACATTGAAGTCGATCCATTAAGAAGTATTGTGTGACCGTGACAACAAATAAACTCCTCTGAACCTCAGTTTTCTAATTTAAAAAATGAAGACATTGAACCAGATGACTCTAAAGTTTTTATCAACATCTGAAGTCTCAACAAGCAGTCATTCTCAATATTCTATGCTTTTGGTCTGGTGGTGATAGCCCTATATGATCCTGAAAATATCCCAAAAATGTAGCAAAGAATGAAAACAATCTACACAGTACTATGAAAACTGATGGGCTCTAGAGACAACTACAATATTTCACCCTGTAGGAACTGTGTACTTTGACTAAAACAAACGTTCAACTTAATGAAACAATGTCAGTATTCATTCTGTGGTAAAACCTGATGATGCTACAATGGCTGAGAGAATGATGGACATGACACATTATTATAATATTTATTTTGATGTTAAATTTTCAGTTTAAGTCTTTAAATCAGGTCAGAGACAATTTATGCACACCTATGTTTCTCTGTTCTGTCAGTCATTCTCTCTCCATTTTAATGTGTGGCATCCAGCATTTAACTGAGTTTCTAAAAGGGACTAATTAATCATGAAATAGGTTTTTTGCCAGGTTTTCAGGTATAGATTCATTTATGCCATATCTACTTGAAAGCAAAAGATTATACCGGACTGGAAAATGAACTATGTTATTATCTCACTAGAGTATTATACAGTAAGAGTCACTCTCTTGAAACAGCAAGGATTCCTTCAAACATATGTTTATGATTAAAATTAGGTTCTGTTTAGCATGGCAACTGTGAATGATACATTAGTGCTCCTTTCTTCATAAAATAACCCAATTCTAATATTTAGGATGAAGGAATATTTAATTTCAGGAGATTACATTTTTATTAAAGTACATGGTTCTGATATAATTAAGATGATTTTGGTTTTGGTTTTTCAAATTTTGTTTTGTTTTTTGCTTTTTTTAGGGAAGAGCATCTGTCCTGCATTCTAAATATAGAGGTATAAATAAAATTGGGCCAATTCTTTCCCGTTAGACAGTCTAGCTGTATTTACCTTGCATGTGTTTGTGAAGCCTGGAAAAAGGAGTAGCTTTCCTTGCTCCTTTCCATTAGCTATGGAGAAGAGGCATGAATCTCAAGGTGACGGAATTACATCAGTTCATTAGCTCAGGTATTCAGAGAAATTATTAATTTTTTAGACTCAGTTTCAACTTCTTCCTCTGCTTACTTATCAAAAAGAAGAGGAGGGGAATTTTATTTATATATTACTAGTTTTAAATTGAAGTTTTTGCTTTGGACTCTTCTAATCAATCATTTAAATCCATCATAGTAAATTTAGTAAATACAAACATTTTTTGAAAAAAGAAAGAGAAAGGTAAAAATCAACAACATGCTTAACAGCCAAAATTGGTTATTGTTACCCTTTTTTAAATGCCTTATCACTATTTTCCATGATTTACTTTGGAAATTTATTTGTTCATTTAGAAGGATACTATTATTCTGTTGGTGACATTTTATACTCTATTATAATTTACTATAAATATATGCCCACTCCTTAAAACACTTCTGTAAGATGATTTTTATAGCTGCAATAATTTCATAAAAGTTATATTTAAAAATGTATTTAAAGATTTCTGCCACATTTTTATATATTTGGCAAGTCTGACTTAGTCACTACTAAAAAAAATAAACAATTTTAATATTTCTGAGTAATCTTTTAGATTACTTTGTAAAGTAGTATGATTGTGTCGAATGATACACACATATTTGTTTATTTTGATATGTATTTGCATTTATATTTAGAACATATTTTAGCCACACTTTTGATATCTGATTTTATGCTTTCAATTTGTAGGGGATATCTATGTCATGGATTGTGTAGTACTGAACCTCTTCTAAGAACTTCAATCTCCCTTGCCTCCCAATCAAATAAATATCCAAAGGCCAGCCATAGTCTCAAGAATTAACATAAATTGAATCAATGAGTTCTTATCCCCAGTGTTCCTCCTAGAGTTAGCTCTGAAAGTGACTAGGTATTAAAATTATTTCATTAGGCAGATTCCGGAGCAGTTAAAAAGGCTGAACAAAGAAGTTACTCCACTGCCAGGGAAATAAATCCACAAGTTAGCTATACATAAATCCACTGTTAAATAGCTGCTGTATTAATTTAGAGTATGGTTGTAAAAAAACAAAACAAAACAAAACTGCAAGATGAAAGAAAAAAGCAAAAAACTGGTTAAAATGTTAGTATTATATGAAAATATAACGAAACATTAATAACTAGGTTTTTGGAGGTTGGAATAACGTGGAACTAAAATGTAAAACAAATGGAGGTAAAGAATTCTTCATATATTCCCCCAGGGTATGATAATGTAGTGGTATTGATTATATTTGGAGACCATTAAATGAACATGTTTAAATTTATTAGAAACACTAAAAATAGCAGGAATAGGGCTTGTTTCTGCTCGGAATGCACATTCCCCAGATCTCCATATGACTCATTCTCTCTTTTTAAGGTGTTTTCCTTGAAGTATTCCCTGACCATCCTGACTTTAAATAATTAACCACTTAATATTCTTGGATATGTTTATCTACTTATTTCTTTTCATAGCACTTACTACCACCTGAACCTATACCATGTATTCAAAGGTTTCCTTCTTTTATGTCTCCCCCTGGAATGCTAGCTCCACCACAGGGAGATTTTGCCTTTCTCATTTTGCTCTTCATTCTCAGTACTTACAATGCTTCAGGGTAAATAACAAATGCTCAATATAGGTTTGCTAACTGAATCAAAGAATGATTATGTGATTAATCAATCAATCTTCCCTTTAATCTTATTGATTCTTTGTCTTTCATCTTTGATTCTGGCATTTTTTTCCCCTCAAATTTGCCTTTATAATACAGAATCGGAATCTAGCAGGGTTAATTTGGTTGGAGTCTTTTTTCCTTAATATTAACATATATTTACAATATCAACATTTATTTTTCTTGATTTGAATTATAAGTTCTGTCAGTTCACTATATTAAATCTAATTTTGTTGTCTGACCAACTCCAGTATCATAAAATCAATTCTCCCCTTTTCCATTTTTTTGAATACTTGAGATATTTTTGGCCATTTCCTGTTTCCTGGAATAAATCTTGTAAATAATTCTTTCAATAATATTTTGAATGATTTATTAATATGTTAAACTTGAATTTTCATACACCTAATGACATTTGTTGACTAATATTTTGTGGATCCCTCTTTTTCTTTCTTAATGTAATGCCCATATAATTGTGTATGTTAAAGATAAATGATAAAACATATATTAACATTTTTATTTTGTTATATTTATTTTTCATGTTGCATAGTTATATCTGAAAGTGTCATTTGATATAAAAAGAAACATTATTATCAGGCTGTAATGACAGTCTGATAATATTGATAAATATCAATAATACTTATTGATATTAATAGACTTACTTATGCTCAGAAAACACTAAAAGGTACTTTTATTTCAGATTATTTAAACAAAATGTCACCTATTGAGGTAAAGTTAATAAAGTATTATTATAAATTGAGAGGCAGTTATAATTAACAAAAAAGATACACTGATTTTTGATGATTTTACTTTTTAAAAATCATTGAGATATTCTTTATAAATGGTCTTAAAGGATGAATTTGATCATTTTAATTTAAAGGATACCAAATAATATTGTAATAGACAGCTTTATAACTGTCCTACAATCTTTGAACACTCTAGCCGTATCTGGGAATTTTGAGTTTTATAAATCTCTGCTCTCAAGGTAGAAACCAGAATTTTAAAAAAATCATAGTTGCCTACTTCCTTTCAGTCAGAATGCTGGCATACTATGTAGGCTCCACCAATATGATACACTTCATGCAAGACATCCATGAGGAAAAAGGGCTGACATGAAATTCGTTTTGCTTGTGAGATTGACAGTAACATCTGACTTTCGGGTGATGCTGTATTTACAAAGTCAGTTTCTGAATGCAACAGTGCAATTAGCAAACAACAAATCATTTTTTTCTGATGTTTTGTGGAGCTGAATCAATGATTAAAATTTCCTGAGGCCGTTTCTATATAGGATTTTGGACATTATTCCTAGAAATTTAGATTGGAACTTGGTTCTCTTGACCTCATAATTCTCTGAGATACCCAATAAGATGTTTCTTCTTATTATTGTCAGCTTTTTCTTCCTTTGCATCTACAAATAAAAATGTAAAAAATTATGTTCCCTATCTTTTTATGTGCTTCTCTATTTGGGGATATTTTGTTCTGTCAATTATGTGTAACTAGTATCTAACTGTATTATTACTATGGTCATTTCATAAATACTAGTGGGAATATTGAATTCACATTCTTAATTGCTTCTGATATTACTTCAGGGTGGCATAAAACTGAACACCTAATAGTTGTACTTCTATTGAAAAATGAACAGGGGAGACAAATATGAACATAATGATTGGAAAATATTCAGGATTATCATCTGTAAATGGTTAATCATAGAGAGGATGGAGCCTATAACAAGCTGAAAGAGAAGTTCTCATAGTTATCATTAGTATCATATTTATCTGTTTACATGTGCCTCTCTTTCCCAGTCAAATGTAAATCCATGAAGACAAGTCATATATATACATATATATATTTAACTTTGTATGTCACTTGGATAGCAATATTCTGGGTACATTGCAATCACTTCAATGTTTGTTACATGAAAACAAAAATCTGTTTTAGACCTGTCTCCAGAGTTCTTAAATGTAGGTGCTCCTATAATCTCAATTAAATAATTTATTTAAGGTATCAGGTATTCCCAGAATCTGCACATCTTTGGTATACAACAGTTTGTGGCATGTTAGGCTGAGAGATTCTTTCAAGGCTAGCTCTGAGCAACTGTTAGCCATAGTAATTACTTTGTGAAATAGTACAGAACCAGTTTATTTTAGATGTGCAATCCATAGCACTTTACTCTTCTGGAATATTGTAAGATGACAAGGGGATGTTTGAAGACCTGATAAAAATCCAAAAATAACGTCAACAACAGCAGAGTGGGAAAGAAAGTTTAAAAGAGACTTTTCAAGTAAAAGAAAACAAGAAAATTTCAAATCATCTTAATATTATAACTAGATCAAAAGATGATTTAAGTTGGATTATAATATCAGAAATTCTTAAGTAAATAAACTGGAGTTAAATTTTATAATTAAATTGGTCCTGCTTTAATTAAGCAAAATCATATCAATAAAAAGAGGCATAAAATATTCATACTTCTTTGAGAGGGCAAATTTTGGTCTAAGCAAATACAGTGAAATTCAGTCCTATAGAAAGGGTGTTGGAATGATGTTCCCTGACTCTGAGCAAGAACAATAATTCACTTTAGATCAGAGTATACAGAGATTAATCATAGCAGCAGAAGAGATGTGATAACAAGTAAAGCAACTTTTCTTTTTGATTTTTGCCGACAACAATCTTTGCCCTTTTTCCTTCATACTTTTCTATAGTTTTAATTTTGTTGTATTGCTATATTTGTAATAATCATGTCCACATAAAGATTGTTTTTTAATTATCATAACAAGACATCTAATCTTTCAAAAATATTTCATGCATAATATTCTATCATTTATCACCATTTATTTAAATCTTCTACTGGTAGTCAGTATGTTTCTTTATTATAGTAAAAACTATAATGATCTTCACAAAATCTTTATCATGTTTAGGATCACGGCCTCCAGTTTGATTTCTAGATGTGAAATCATTCAACTAAGAGATACGAATTTTTAAAAGGTGCATATTGGTAGATTACTTTCTAGAAAGGAAAGTGAAGATGCATTAAACCTGAAACCAACGTAACATTAAGTTATATCATAAATGTCTCCCTTAGAAAATTTTTCTACCTATCAGACTAATCGTAATACTCCAGATCATGTACTGACTATTTTGAGCTTTATCCAATTATTGTCTTCCCTCAAAACTGCCCCCATCTCAAAAATAATGGTTTATTAGTGGTACCAGAAAGAAAAAAAGGAAAATGGCATTTATGATACATTTTTTGCCAATCTCTAGTCTTCACAAGAGACCTGACAAGTTGTTATAGTCATATCCACTGTATAGAACATATAATTCATGGTCAATGAGACTAAATAAATTTTCCAAAATAACAACATTTTTGTCAGATGTCAAAGCTGGGATTTGTATCCAGCTACTTCTGAAGACTAAGTTGATTTTCTTTCTACTACACTGATCATCCTTTCCTCAAGGACCAGCTTCTTGATACGTCTTACAAATGTGTCTCTTCCCTTCTTCAATCTCTTTTTTTTTAACATCTTTATTGGAGTATAATTGCTTTACAATGGTGTGTTAGTTTCTGCTTTATAACAAAGTGAATCAGCTATACATATACATATATCCCCATATCTCTTCCCTCCCTCCCTCCCACCCTCCCTATCCCACCCCTCTAGGTGGTCACAAAGCACCGAGCTGATCTCCTTGTGCTATGCGGCTGCTTCCCACTTCAATCTCTTTTTTGTCTTAGATAAGTAAAAATAATAATTTTCACATACTGTTATATGTAGGCATAAGTGTGATTCTGAAACTTGTGCTCAGAGTTCAAAACTTAACTTCATAGCTCTGTGACAATTAGCAAGTCATCTGAACTTTGTTGTGCCACAGTTTATCTAGAAATTGTGATGATAATAATATATTTATCTCACAGGGTTGTCACGAGAATTAATATATACAGAGCATTTGGAATAATACCAGTTACATAAATGTTTGCTATCATAATTATCATGATTTTTTAATTGTTTTGGTTGCAATATATTAGACCTACTTCCTCAACTTCAAACACTCTAAGTGTCTTTGATATCTACAGAACAAACAAAATCAAATCACTATCCTCCTTTTTTACAGGGAATTCAATACTAAGTTGGAAATTTCTGTAACAATTTAATTTTTAAGAAAAGTGGAAAACACTATTCCTAGATATGCCTCTTGTTCAGTTTCTCCGATTTTTAGCACTGAGATATGGTCAAATGAATAACCAGCGTGAAGAAAACTAGGCCCTGGTCTTTGAAAACATCAGGAATGTCAGGAAAAGTTTAGAGGGTAGAACACCTGAGACTTTGCTATTTTGGAAGACATCTCAAATATAAATTTAAAGCTATAGAAACAGTGAGTATAAAATATTCATTAGTCAAAGATATTTAGCAGGTTCAAGGTAAGAGTTATCTATTTAAATAGATGCAAGAATAAAACATATAAGGTCTAACAGGCAGTTCTAGAAAAGACTACCTAATACAGAATCAACATCTGCACCAGTCATGTAAAAGGGCTTTTGGAATGGAAAATGTACTTGTTGGAACTGAGCTACTAATAATTTAGCCAGGTAGATATTATGTAGAAAAAACTCTTGTAACTAAAAATATACATATTATTTGCATAGTTTAGCTTATAAGGAACCACAAATTAAGAAGGACCAAAATGAAGAGGAAACTGAAAGACCAGAGCCATAGTATCTCAGAAGCTGAAGCAGCCATGAAGAACAGAGCCCCAACCTTTAATCAGGCACAGAGGGAAAAGGAAAGCCCACAGTGTTGTGGATGGGAACTGGGGTGTCCACATAATGCTAGAACACTAAAGTGCAGCCCTTTCATGAAAGGGGAAACTACTTAATAAGACAAACAAAAAACCCTTGCTTTTCAGAAACTACTTACAAAGAAGCAGTCCTCTCCTGAACCAGACAGCAGTATTTGTACTACAAAATAGTACAACCTAAACATTTGATACCAAAGTACCCTCTTTCCAAGGGTTCTGTATTTTAAAACTGATGCCATTTAATAAAGTACTTCCAAATTGGAAATAATTGCAAGAACTTTTTGGAGGAATAGACTCTAATGTAAACACGCAGAATTCCTACCAATTAATATTTATAAAATATAAGTTCACATTAAATACAATGGCCAATTAGTATATGAAAAGCTGTTCAAATAATGGAAGAGAAGAGGAGAAAAACAAAAAGGATGGAAGAAAACTTAATTGAAAGTGCATTTTAGATTTTAAAGGATACATATTATTCATGCCTGTGTATTTTTAATATGAGACTCCATACCAGAAAAAAAATTCCAGTACAGCCACGTCACATAATTTAATATAACTTGTGGGTTCCTTACTATTCTGATATTATGCCCACCTGCAATGTCAAGGTTTAGCTCAGCAGATGTCAACCTTATTGAAACTAACATCTTTTCTCATAGCGAATATTGTGTAACATATTCTTTATTAAGTCAAAGATAATATACTATATAACACAAATTTAAATATATATTTATAAAATATATATGTACAGGCATATGCATATAATGCTTTATATAGTATAATAAAAATTAATTTTAGTAAAATCACATATAGCTCAACATGTAACATGCTGGATCACATTATTAGACAAAACATAGAGGAAATTGAACAAGATGGCAGAGTAGAAAGACCCTGAGCTCACCTCCTCTCACAAGCACACCAAAATCACAACTATTTGCAGAACAACCACTGATGAAAAAGACCAGAACCTCCCAGAAAAAGATCTTCTACAACTAAAGACATAAAGAAGGAACAACAAGATGGGTATGAGGAGGGATGGACTCATGATATGCTGAAATCCCATATCTCCAAGTGGACAACCCACAAACTGGAGAATAATTATATTACAGAGGTTCTCCCATAGGAGTGAGAGTTCTGAGCCCCATGTTGGGCTTCCCAGTCCGGGGATCCTGTACCCACTGGGAAGATGAGCCCCCAGGGCATTTGGCTTTGAATGCCAGTGGGGCTTAATTTTGGGAGTTCCACAGGACTGAGGGAACAGGCTTCTTAACGGGCTCACACACAATCTCACATGCTCCACAACCCAGGGTAAACAGAGGAATTTGATAGAAGCCTGGGCCATACCTCCCTGTTGGTCTTAGAGAGTCTCCTGGAGAGGCAAGGGCAACCATGGCTCACCTTGGGGACATACACTGAAGGCAGACATTCTTGGAAGCTCCTTCTAATGTGTGGATGCTGATGGGCACTACTGTGGAAGCCTCCCTCCAGCACATTAGAACCAAAACGTGGCCCCACTCAACAGCCTATAGATGCCAGTGCTGGGACACCTCATGCCAAACAACTAACTGGGCAGGAACACCCTACCCCTAACCCACTCATCAGCAGACAGGATGCCTAAAGCCTCCCTGAGCCCTAGACACTCCTCTATACACAGCCCTGCCCACCAGAGACCAGGACCTAGCTTCAACACTTGTGGACAAGCCCTGGCCCTGCCCTCCAGGCAGCCTGCTCTAGTCTCTGGACCAGCACCACCCACCAGAGGCAATGAAACCACAATGCCATAGCCTGTAGACCAAGCCTACCTGCAGCAGGCCAGACCCTGCCCTGGGACCAGCTAGAAGGTCAATGTAAGCTTCAGGACACACTGGACCCCATATGAAACTGTGTCAGGAACCACCCCTGCCCCCATCAGCAATCTGACTCCAGCTCTGGGATCCCTGGGCCCTGCAGGCAGACTCAAGACCCGGCTCTGCCTATCAGTAGTTCAGCAGTAACCCCAGGACCTGGCTTCACCTACAAGTTGGCAGGCAACAGCCCCAGAGTCTTCTGGACCCTAACTCCACCACTGAGACAGCCCTAGCCCTGGGGCCCCCTGCAGTTCTGCAGTCATCTGCCTTGTTACCAACAAGGTAGCCAACCAAGCCAGCCAACCAAGCCAGCAGATCACCCACATAGTCAGCCTGACAACTATCATTCTCAAAATATTCTAGAAAATTGCAGAGGAAGGAACACTTCTGAACTCACTCCATGAGGCCAGGATCACCTTGATACAAAAACCAAACAAAGATATCACCATAAAAGAGAATTATAGATCAATATCACTGATGAACATACACGCAAAAATCCTCAACAAAATACTAGCAAACCAAATCCAGCAATACTTTACAAGGATCATGCACCATGATCAAGTGGGATTTATACCAGGGATGCAAGGATTTTTCAATATCTGCAAATCAAGGAGACACATTAACAAATTGAAGAATAAAAACCATATGATCATCTCAATAGATGGAGAAAAAGTTCTTGACAAAATTCAACATCCACTTAAAAACTCTCCAGAAAGAGGGCATAGAGAGAACATACTTCAACATAATAAAGGCCATACATGACAAACACAGCTAACATCATACTCAATGGTGAAAAGCTGAAAGCAGTGTACCTCTAAGATCAGGTACAAGACAAGGATGCCCACTTTCACCACTTTTATTCAACATAGTATTGGAAGTCCTAGCCAAAGCATTCATACAAGAAAAAGAAAACCACAAGGAAACATCACTTCACACCTGTCAGAATGGCTATCATCGAAAAGAACACTAATAATAAACGTTGGTGAGGATGTGGAGAAAACAGAACCATCACACACTGTTGGAGGGAATGTAAAATGATGCAGCCACTGTGGAAAACAGTATGGAGGTTGCTCAAAAAACTAAAAATAAAACTATCATATGACCCAGCAATCCCACTTCTGGGTATGTATCTGAAAAAAACCCAAAAACACTAATTAGAAAACATACATGCACCCTGATGTTCATAGCAGCATTATTTACAATTGCCAAGATATGGAAGCAACCTAAGTGTCCATCAACAGATGAATGGATTAAGAAGATGGAATACTACTCAGCCTTAAAACAGAATGAAATTTTGCCATTTGCAGCAACATGGATGGATTTGGAGGGTATTATGCTAAGTGCAGTATGTCACACAGAGAAAGGCAAATGATATTAAGTCTATGATATCACTTATATGTGGAATCTAAAAAATATAACAAACTAGTGAATATAACTAAAAAGAAGCAGACACACAGATACAGAGAACAAATTAGTGGTTACCAGTGGGAAGGGGGAGGGGCAATACAGGGGAAGAGGGTTAAGAGATTCAAACTATTATGTATAAAATAAGCTACGGGCTTCCCTGGTGGCGCAGTGGTTGAGAGTCCGCCTGCCAATGCAGGGGACGCGGGTTCGTGCCCCGGTCTGGGAGGATCCCGTATGCCATGGAGCGGCTGGGCCCGTGAGCCATGGCCGCTGAGCCTGCGCGTCCGGAGCCTGTGATCCGCAGCGGGAGAGGCCACAACAGTGAGAGGCCCGCGTACCGCAAAAAAAAAAAAAAAAAAAAAAAAAAGCTACAAGGACATATTATACAACACAGGGAATATAGCCAATATCTCATAATAACTATAAATGGAGTATAACCTTTAAATATTGTGAATCACTATATCATACACCTGTAACATATAATAAGTTATTGTACGTCAACTATACTTCATAAAAATTATTGAAAAAAGAATTCCCAAATGAATATATTGACTTGCTATATGATGAAAAGAAGAAAACGTAATGACATAATTTATAACCTAAATGTGGAATCACCTTGAAAGTACAAATTCAAATGTAGATTGATACACATATATTATATTGGTAACTCACATTAAAGGTATACCTGCCACTGGTGATGTGCGTTTTTGAAACAATAAATAACTCTTGGTAAAATTCAAACACAAAAAATACAGGACTCCCTCAATTTTTACTTAATACGGGTGATGCTTTCTATAAAATTTTTGTTATACCATGTTAAAATCTGCAAAATGGAGTTTGTTCTACTTCTAAATGCATTGTTAGTTTCAGTTCCAAATCCCTGTGGGTGTCAAGAGAATGGGATGGTCCCATGAGCTGCAGGAAATCTACCATTGATTAAATGTCTGAGAACCATAAGTTTTATTATAACAAACAATCCCCATTCCTCATGTGAAACAATGTATAAAATACTCACCTGGTGCTGACAGAGCACTGCTGTAGAACCACTGGTCCAAAATAGATTTAGATGATTATTTCAACATGTAAACAAGTAAGTACCTAATAATTTCACTTCCTTTTTAATTCGAAAATGAAGAGGGCTTCCCTGGTGGTGCAGTGGTTAAGAATCCACCTACCAATGCAGGGGACACGGGTTTGAGCCCTGGTCTGGGAAGATCCCACATGCTGCGCAGCAACTAAGCCTGCGTGCCACAACTACTGAGCCTGTGTGCTACGACTACTGAAGCCTGCACGCCTAGAGCCCGTGCTCTGTAAGAAGAGAAGTCACCACAATGAGAATCCCACGCACCACAACGAAGAGTAGCCCCTGCTCGCTGCAACTAGAGAAAGCCCGTGAGCAGCAACGAAGACCCAATGCAGCCAAAAATAAATAAAATAATTTTTAAAAAAGAAAATAAAATGAGGAAAACTTGAGAGTGTTTATTGCACTATAACCTCCTTGCTATTCTACCTTGTTGTGAAATACTCTTTTAATTTGTTAATATGCCAAACACTAAGACATTTTAGGCAGAAAAGCATAAAAATTATAATCACAGAAACCATTAGGTTACTGAAAACTATTTTAAAAAAAGATTGCTGTTATTATTACTCAAGATGACAGAACTTCTGGCCAAATCACTCCTGAAAGTGTCTGTCAAAATGTCACTTACTGGGCTTCCCTGGTGGCGCAGTGGTTGGGAGTCCACCTGCCAATGCAGGGGACATGGGTTTGTGCCCCGGTCCAGCAGGATCCCACGTGCCGCGGAGCGGCTGGGCCCGTGAGCCATGGCCGCTGAGCCTGCGTGTCCGGAGCCTGTGCTCCACAGCGGGAGAGGCCACAGCGGTGAGAGGCCCGCGTACTGCAAAAAACAAAATAAATAAAATGTCACTTACTAAAATGTAACATTTTCATTGAAGATTGTTATATCTTAATCTCAATCATTTTAGATGAAATATACAAGTGCAATATAATCATTGTTTCACGAATTACTTTCATATAATAAAACAATATCTACTTTTTAACTCAGAATCAGTTTACTTATTTATTTTAAAATATTTTATGTTTACTAAAAAGTAGTTAAAACAAAAAACTCCTTCACTCTCCTTGCCAGTAATAGCCATGTATCAAATAACAATTAATTTCTTTAAAATAACAGCCAGAGAGGAATATGTTCATTACTCAAGTAGCGACTTTATAGTTTAGCATCCACCAAGGCTAAAACACACAGTTCATTAATTCAGCCAACCAGACAGTTTCCTAGAAGCTGGAAATACAACTGTAAAAAAATCATACTTGGCTCATGCAAGACTGGAGTTTATAGTTTAGTAGAAAATAGAGAAATAGAAATTAAGATCCTTGAAGTAAAATGTTTTATTCTTTGTCTTGACAAAAGCTACCACTAAAATCATATTGGTCCATAAAACAGATATGAACAGGTAATGCAGCATTAGATAATTTTTGTAAAGGTTAGAATAAAGTACATTTATGTTATAGAGAGTAAAACATTGAGTTTTTTGTATTAACAAGCATGCACATATAAACTAATTAGTAAAGGAATAAATGGCAAAAATGTGATATTTTAAATAATATGTGTATAAGTGAATCAATGTTTTTAGAAATATTATAATTAAACTGATGTTTTTGATACATGTAAGTGACCAATCTCTGTCAACTCAATTTATTCATTCATGAAAAGCTACTGATTTTAAATTATGTTCAAAAATTGTGCAAGACAGTGTACCTATGAAGAAAGCAATATGTGAAATCAAATGGAAGTTTCATAATTGAGGTTATGCAAATGATTCTTTAAAGGGAGACAGGAGTGGATATTGAAAGTGAAAAGAAATGAAAGACAGGGGTATATGTGGTCCTGATCATAATGAATTCTGTGTGTCATTTTGGGAGTTGGAAATTTATCCTGAAGATGCTAACAGGGGATTGAGAAATGTTAATAAAGAGAATGACATGATCAATTCTTATTTTAGAAATGTAGCTATCAGCAGAATGGAGAACAGAGAGGATGGAAGAGAATGGATATAGAAAAAAAAAACCCACATTTTTTTCCATGTAGATGATGTTAGGAAATGGAGACAAAACATTCAAAACCAGCAAGAGGAAAAGAGGCAGAAATTTGTAATAGAACCAATACAGGAGAATCTAAATTCTGTCCCTGCTGTTTCCAGAAATTATAGCTACTGTTCTACCAGACTGTAAATATGGCTATTCATTGGTTTTAATTGCTGTGCATATAATATAGATTCCATATATCAACTCTAAGATGCTATAAATTATACTAAATCATGTACTGCGATGCTATTTAAGAAAAGTAAATTACTAGCTTAATTATTACTAATTATTATTACTAATGCTAAGTTGCCATTGATTGTAGAATGGATTCAAGTTTCACAGATAATAAAATGAGAAAAAAATGTGCATCGTAGAATTGATAAAGTATATTATTTCATAATATGAGTTCAGATCTTCTGAAAAACATTTTTATTTTATAAAGCTCATTTGAAAGAACACATATTTGAAATTAATAAAAGATGTTATGGATTTGGGGGGAAATCCATGGAATTTTCAGATACCAGAATGTGTAGGGCAGGCCTCACAGGAATAAAAGAGCTGGAGCAGAATCCCTTCCTCTGCTTGTTCCACATGGTGGAGAAGCAGGGATGGTCCTGCCAATTATTACCACCTCTGTTTGTCAAAGGAAATGAAATCCCTAAGTTCTTCCATTTCTCAATGAAGACATCTTTGTTCCCTTATCTTTTTTTCCTGAAACATGATGTGTATCTCCATTTATTTATATCTTCTGTAATATATTTATGTATATGTTTTTATTTTTTGATTATTTTTTTAAATTTAACATCTTTATTGGAGTATAATTGCTTTACAATGGTGTGTTAGTTTCTGCTTTATAACAAAGTGAATCAGCTATACATATATCCCCATTGTTCCCTTATCTTTCCACTAATTTTGCCCAATCATTTTCAACTCTGAGGTCAAATATTTGTGTTTATGGGCCCCAGTGTGTTACATAGAGACTTTCACATAGCCATCTCTCAAAAATGGCTTGATGAATAATTAATTAATTAATTTTTATTCCTATAGTTTACCACTAAACAATGAAGCTCATTTAAATTTAGTAAACATTCAAATTCAGAAGTTTCAAATTTTTCAAGATATATGTAAATTCAGTGTCTTAGCCATTTCAAATTTTTGTGGAATACAGTAAAAGTAAAAGGAGATGAAAAGTAGCTTCTAAAATGTAAACCTCAAATTTCAATAGCTGCTCTCACCATCCTCAGTCTCTTTCAAATATCATACTGTAGCAATCAAGTATTCATTAATATAAGAATTTTCCATAGGATGCAGATACTTGGGGGAAATGATGAGATAATCGACAATTGACTTTGGGGGAAACCAGTTATGGTAGCCATAAAATTCTCCAATTTTTATTATAGTGATCTGGGAAAGTAAGGTATTTAGTAGCATAAACAATAAAGATTCCAGGAATTATATCTAGATTATTTCCAAGCATATAACTCTTCTAGTTTTAATGCAATAGACAATTACAAAATTAAATCTTTCAAATCAGCTATTCAAGATCTGCAAATCATTCTGATGTTCGTAATGATGCCTTTCAGGTTTCTTTCTCTGGTTAGCCAATACAGTTTCCCCGACCACAATTTCCTGCCATTTAGCCCAGTATTTACAGTTATCTGTTTAAATTCATGTGTAATTATAGCAACTTAGAGAGTGGAAAACGTCATTGGTGTCATTCTCACATCTGTGAAAAGACCTAACAGTTTTCATATTAATTTATTTTCATGATATCTTATTTCAAACTGGACCCCACAGTACATTTTACTTTTACTTTGAGCAGCAAAATAGACCACTGATGAAAAAGGATTCATCCAATTACTATGAACAAAGCAGCTTTAACTTCCTTTAGATATCTGATAGCAAGATATAAAATGACACTTCCCAGACACATCAGTAGCACAATAGGGCCCTTATTGATTTTCATATCATGTTCTTCAGTCTGAGATGGCTCTCTTGAGGACTTCACTTCCCAGCAGGAAAAAAATTGCCTTTTCTACGTTTGAATTCTCAGGTCTATTAATACATCCCTAGCTGGAGACAGTGTCATTTTAGCTCTATTTCTTTGTAGTTGATGTGTCTACACCTTGCTATTGTAGTGCCCTAATGGATCCTAGGTTGTAGGTCAAAGTATGAAAACAAAAAATGAAATTGCTTAGCCTGTGAATCAATAAAAAAGACTCTTAACACTTTTTCTAAGTATAAAATGTGCAACCAATGAAGTGTAAGTGCATTCAACCTTGCACTAAAACTATAAATAGAATATTTCTAACTCTCAGCATTTATATACTAAAAAGGAAGATAAATGGCTGCTATTATTGCTCAATGTATAATATCTAGATCAAGAAAACCAACCAAAGTGCATTTGCTATGTTGACTAAAATTATAAAATGTTATAATCTTTCCAAAAGTTACCTCTAAATGACATTGGTTGCCCTTTTATCATCATCTGCCCCAAATAATCTAATTTAAAATTCTGTGGAATAAAAGCAGATGAGAACTGGGGGAGAGAGGTGGGTGGTGGTGGTGGGATGAATTGGGAGATTGGGATTGACATATATAAACTAATATGTATAAAACAGATAACTAATAAGAACCTGCTGTATAAAAAAATAAAATTAAATTAAAAAGAAAAAGCGGATGAGAACTAATCAATGAGAACTATCCTCATCTTTTTTTTTTTTTTTTTTTTTTTTTTTGCGGTATGCGGGCCTCTCACTGTTGTGGCCTCTCCCGTTGTGGAGCATAGGCTCTGGACGCGCAGGCTCAGCGGCCATGGCCCACGGGCCCAGCCGCTCTGCGGCATGTGGGATCTTCCCGGACCAGGGCACGAACCCGTGTCCCCTGCATCGGCAGGTGGACTCTCAACCACTGTGCCACTAGGGAAGCCCTATCCTCATCTTTTAAATTGATCTACCTAAATTCATTTATTTGACACTTAAAATTGCTTTTAGCAATCACTATATAATAAAAAATAAATTGCTGTTTGAAATTGAGATAAAATATACAGAATAAAAATAGCATTATAGTATTTCCAAATAAGAACAAAATTCTTTTATCTGTAGTCTTCAAATTTATTTCTGATAATTGAACCTTTTACAGATTTTGACATATTTATTACCTAATAATTTATTTCATTATTCAACAGTTAATTGCTATATATTGATTTATTGTATAACCACTCTATCCCTAGAAATGACCCACAAATTGTTACCACTGGGAAAACTATGCCAAAAACTTCCGGAAAATCTATTTTTCAGCCAATTCAAATTCCATGTTAACCTTGTTTTCCTGGAATTGTTATTAAAAATACAAATTCAACAAACTTTGTTATCTGTTCTTTCCGTTTATTTCTAGCCTTTTTTTAAACTAAATCTGAACTGTTTGCTTTAGTCAAAATAATATATAAATTCCCTCAGTAATGTGAAATAAACTCCATTTGCCATGATTTTTAAAACAATTTTTCTATGGTCCTTTACAGTAATAATCATATGACTCATATTGCCTTTTAATTACCTGACTCTTCATTGACTAACACCGCAAACTTTCTTAATGAAATGGTAATAAATATTGTGACGTTGTATATGATTGTTTCAGTGGCTGAAGCAACCATTTAATATCACACAGGCCACTTAAAACCCATGAAATGTTATAGATGGCTTTATAAATTAACGTTCCTAAACAATGGCTCTTTTGAAAAGGATAATGTTTTATCAATTGCTAATTAGTTATTTAATCTTCACAGCTATTTTTATAATAATGTTTAGCCTAAGGAAGGGAATGGAGTTGATGAACTAAAATAGGATATATAAAAATATATCTAGCACACAAGTGTTTGCTCAAAGTATATCTAAACAGGAAAATATCACTTAGATGGTTAGAAATGAATTTTTAATACCACTGTTGTAATGATGAAATTTTGGGGAGAAGGTATACTTGAGAACAGCAAGAGAGATAATCAAACGGAAAAAAAACATTTTTTGTTAGTACAGCACAGGCTTAGATATCATTTTTTTAAATATTTCATTTTACCCTACTCAAAATATGAATGAATATAAAATAACTAGCTACTAAAATATTTATAGCAACTTGGATATAAATATGTTAAATTTAAAGATCAGAGAAGAGCTATGGAACTTTAAAGCAAATTGCAAAAGAGCAAATGGGCACCACATTTCTCCGTACTATTAAACATAAAATTGAGAAATCACTATGGATCAAGATATGATGCTGACCAAAATGACTACAGAGAAAAATTAGAACACTTAATACTCAAATCATTACTGGCCAAAGGCTTAAGAGATCAACTTTGAATTCTGTGATGCCTTTCAGCACTAGGAATATTGAAATATATCCTAGGCCTTGATTAGGAGACATTTAAAATAAGGAAAGCATCATGGCTGAAAATGGGACTTAAGAATTTGATGGGTACCGATGATCAGTGAAAAATATATATTGATTTTTTTAATAGAGAAAGTGATTTCAGTCTGGTTTTTCTCCCTAAATGATACACATATCATAAGATCATCAGTCAACCATAATTACTAGAGTGCATTGACCATGGCTGTAATTTTAATTAAACTGCACCAATAATATATCCTCCAACACTACATACATTGAAACAAATGTTTTTATTAAAATAATGTAATCATAAACATTTACTTATTTTCCCTTTAGCATTTAGTTTTTAATTGTGGCATTGTAAAACTTGAACATACTTATATATTTAAATATATATATAAATGTGTTAAAATAGTTCTAATGTTTTATGCATTCTTTTTTTTTTTTTTTTTTTTTTTTTTTTTTTGCGGTACGCGGGCCTCTGACTGTCGTGGCCTCTCCCGTTGCGGAGCACAGGCTCCGGATGCGCAGGCTCAGCGGCCATGGCTCACGGGCCCAGCCGCTCCGCGGTATGTGGGATCTTCCCGGACCGGGGCACGAACCCGCGTCCCCCGCATCGGCAGGCGGACTCTCAACCACTGCGCCACCAGGGAAGCCCCTATGCATTCTTAAAAATAGAATCTAAAGGTTCTAGGAAAGCTATATAAGTACTATTACTATTAATGTTTCAGCCAAAATCTGAGGGAAGAAAATTTGTCCCTCTAAATATTATCTAACAGTAAAAGAAAAAGTGGCACAAATACAATTTTGAGCAAGGAGTCTCAAAGTTTTTAAAAAGTAGAGTAGCAACAGAAAAAGAATGCAAAAGGTGGTAAAACTGTTGTATCAAAACCCAAAACTATGGTTTTGTTATCAAAACTATATTGATAGTGCTAAATGGCCCAAAACAGTGAATTCAAAACTTGACCAGTTGGTGGGAATGTAAATTGATACAGCCACTATGGAGAACAGTATGGAGGTTCCTTAAAAAACTAAAAATAGAACTACCATATGACCCAGTAATCCCACTACTGGGCATATACCCTGAGAAAACCATAATTCAAAAATAGTCATGTACCACATTGTTCATTGCAGCTCTATTTACAATAGCCAGGATATGGAAGCACCCTAAGTGTCCATCAACAGATGAATGGATAAAGAAGGTGTGGCCCATATATACAATGGAATACTACTCAGCCATAAAAAGGAACAAAACTGAGTTATTTGTAGTGAGGTGGATGGACCTAGAGACTGTCATACAGAGTGAAGTAAGTCAGAAAGAGAAAAACAAATCCCGTATGCTAACACATATATATGGAATCTAAAAAATGAAAAAAAAAATGGTCAGAAAAACCTAGGGGCAAGATGGGAATAAAGATGCAGACCTACTAGAGAATGGACTTGAGGATACGGGGAGGGGGAATGGTAAGCTGGGACAAAATGAGAGGACATATATAGGCATGGACATATATACATATGTCCAAACATAAAACAGATAGCTAGAGGGAAGCAGCCGCATAGCACAGGAAGATCAGCTCAGTGCTTTTAGACCACCTAGAGGGGTGGGATAGGGCGGGTGGGAGGGAGGGAGATGCAAGAGGGAAGAGATATGGGGACATATGTATATGTATAACTGATTCACTTTATTATAAAGCAGAAACTAACACACCATTGTAAAGCAATTATACTCCAATAAAGATGTTAAAAAATAATAATAATAAAATAAAGATGGCTTCAAAGAAAACTTGACCAGTTGGGCTAAATCCACAGAGCAATGAATGCTGTTTATTTCTGTGCTTTGTCATGCAAAGCCTAACTTTCAGAATGCTGTACAATATGTTTCTCTTTGAAAAATGACCCTAAAACCCAAAGAATAGGCATTGCTGATGACATAGGCAGGAGGAAGTAAAGAATTCAGAAACAGTGAGGATACTTACTCAGGAAAGAATTTTGTTTAACATATAAAGTGGAATGTTAAATTTGGGGAAGATGCAAATAGAAACTGTAACTTAAGTATGGCTATGTTACTCTCTTTATGTAAAATTAGGACATCATGAGAATATTATTTTTTGTGGTAATTTTTCAGGAAAATTTTAGTCCATGATATTAATTACAAATTTAGAATTTTTCAAAGCTTACATTTTCCTCTTTAATGGAATGCAATAATAATTATAAAATAGATGTCTCTATTTTGCTTTTGTCAGTCATGGGTAATTATTTTTACCAGCTTTATTGAACTATAATTGACAAATATAAATTGTGTATGTTTAAGGTGTATAGCTTCATGTCGATATACATTGTGTAATGATGATTCCACAATCAATCTAATTAACATATCCATCACCTCACATAGTTATTGCTTTCTTTTCATTTCTCTTTTTTTGTGATAAGGACACTTGATATCTACTTTCTTAGTATAATTCAAATTCAGATGTCCCTCAGTATCCTTGAAGAATTGGTTCCAGGATCCTCATGGATACCAAAATTCCAGGATGCTCAAGTCTCTTACATAAAATGGTGTAGTATACTTGGCCCTTCATATCCTAGGGTTCTGCATCTGCAGATTCAACCAACTGATGCTGAACCTGAGGATACCAAGGGCCAACTGTATATAATAACGTATTGTTAACTATGGTCACATTACTGTTTACTAGATCTCCAGAATTTATTCATCTTGTATAACTGAAACTATGTACCTCTTGACTAACATCTTTCCATTCCCCCCACCCACTCCCAGGCCCTGACAATTATACTTTCTGCATCTATGAGGTTTATTATTTTAGATTCCACATATAAGAGAAATCATGGGTATTCATCTTTCTCTGTTTAGCTTATTTCACTTGGCATAATGTTTTCTAGGTTGATCTATGTTGTTGCAAGTAGCAGGATTTCTGTCTTTTTTAGGGCTGAGTAATATTCCACATTTTCTTTGTCCATTTATCAGATAACAGATACTAAAGTCATTTCCATATTTTGGCTACTGTGAATAAAGCTGTAATGAATATGGGTGTGTAGATATCTCTTTGATATACTGATTTAATTTCCTTTGGCTATATACCCAGAAGTGGGATTGCTGGATATGGTATTTTTATTTTTAATTTTTGGGGGAATCTCCACACTGTTTTCAATAATGGCTGTACCATTTTACATTCCCACCAACAGTGTACAAGGGTTCCAATATCTCCAAATCTTTGCCAGCACTTCTTATCTTTTGTCTTTTTGATAATAGCCATTCTGACAGTTGTGAAGTGATATCTCATTGTGGTTTTTATTTGCTTCATTATGAACAGGAAACCAAGATTAAGTTGCACGTATCACAAAAGGATAAACAGTTTTAGAGGCAAATGATATTTTTATGTTTTTCTTTTAATGATGACTTTGACATCTCTTGAAAGTGTATATTAACATATACTAACAGAAAGAGACAAAATCTCATAGACAAAAGACCTAAAGCCTCAACTGAATACCACAGTCAGAAAACAAATAAATCATTCCAAATTTATAAATGTTTTTCTTACTAAAAAGAAAGACTAAAAGTTTTCAAGCCTTCTTGAGTATCAACTTGAATAGCCAAGTTTGATTGTTTTAGAACCAGCATTTTTTTTTAACATTTATTAAATGTTTCTTTGGAAAAAGACATTTCTCAGAGTAGCTATCTTGCCTTATTTTAAGACTATATATGATGATCATCTAGAGAATTGAAAACTGGAATTAAACACTTACACTAAACCATTTTATTTCATAAAAATATAAAATGCTACTTTCTAACTGTCTTGAGAGGCAGATAGAAAAATGGAAAACAACATGAATCCCCATGAAAAAAACTTAAGTATAAATTTCATTTTCTGCCTCTTTATTTTTTCCACTAAACTTACACTCCTCTGACATATTTTGAATGGATTTTTCTTGTAATGTCAGTAGACATGAAATTATAATATAAAGTCTCCTCCAATCTATGCTTATAATGTCAAAGATTTTAAGTAAGATATTCCATTTTAGGGTACACTATCTAAATTAAAAGGAGTAAAAATAATTCACTTATGGCAAGATATGGAAGTTGTGTGATTTTCAAAAGAACAAATAATACTGTGATCAAATCAAACAATCTTTATGCATATATTCTTTATAAATTGCAAATTAACAGATTCAAAATTGCCTGGACAATCCCCACTTTTAGAAGCTTTGTACTTTATATTTTTCTCATTCAACATTGCCTAACAAATATCCATAATTTGCCTCTGGCAAACTTTAGTGAACTTGCAATGGTTTTCAGTAAAAAAATGAATAAAAAATCATGTATGTTAATATACTTAAAATTCTGTTAGCAAAATAATAATAAACTGAAAATGGGTAAAACTGAAAAAGCAAATTATTATGTCGTTTTCATTGGATGATTGTAATATAATGTGGATTATTTAAAAAATTTTATACTGAGCATTTTACATTCACTTTAGATACATTATTCTTAAATTTTGCAAAGGCTCTCTTTTAACAAAATGATGATTGACAATCTAATTGTAAGATTGTATCTACTATTTTACAAATGACAAAATTTTAACTTTTTTGAAATTAATAAATATTATTTCCTTATTTACTTCAAATAGGTAAAAAAGGATCACAGAATTGTGGATTTTTTAATATCTATAGTGTATTTCTCAATGTCTAGAGGAAAAGGAAATAGGTTAAAGAATATTTTTTAAAAAGTCAGTGAATATGAGGTGATCCAGCTTACAAATGCATATCTGAAGCTTATTGCAACTTACAGGGGGGACTGTTGGAGAGCAATTAGAAACAAAATCACTACCCAATCCAGGGGTGAAATACAGAGGTGAAAGCAACTTTTCTTATTGAATAAGCATTAAACCAGAATGTAATGCACATCAAAACAGTCTGTTGAAGAGATTGTAAAGACAGAACAAAATCTCACTCTTCCAAATACCCAAGCACTCTGTTACATAAATGTTCTCATGATAACCAATAATTAGTCCTCAAGTAAGAAGAATTGACAGCACAACTTGTCACACAATTCATCCTAAATTTACATTGCAATTGAGATGCCCCTCTATGTAGCTAATTGTGAAGAAAAATAAACTACTCATGCCTTCATAACTGGAGATAGTTTTGTAACTTGGAGCAAAGTGCCTATGGAACTTCAGCTCTTAGCTTTCACAGAAAGTATGATAATTCTTGATGATTACATTTCAAAGATGTGGTTCCAAGATCCTTGAAAAAGTCATTCCTGGATCATAAAGTTGGTGAGCGGCTGATAGCTTTTATAAAAAGATTTACATACATTTCAAACAGACAGAGAAAAAATTTACAATTAGAAGTTTTCTAAAGCAAATGCTCACAGAATAGGGAGTAGAAGAGTCTCTACCCTTCTTTTCTTTTTTTTTTTGAATTCTATTTTATTTATTTTTTTATACAGCAGGTTCTTATTAGTTATCTATTTTATACATATTAGTGTATATATGTCAATCCCAATATCCCAATTCACCCACCAGCACCACCAGCCCCCCGCCACTTTCCCCCCTTGGTGGCCATATGTTTGTTCTCTACATCTGTGTCTCTATTTCTGCCCTGCAAACCAGTTCATCTGTAGCATTTTTCTAGATTCCACAATATGTTTTAATATACGATATTGGTTTCTCTCTTTCTGACTTACTTGACTCTGTATGACAGTCTCTAGATCCAACCACGTCTCTACAAATGACTCAGTATTTTTCCTTTTTATGGCTGAGTAATATTCCATTGTATGTATGTACCCCAACTTTTTTATCCATTCGTTGATGGGCTTTAGGTTGCTTCCATGACCTGGCTATTGTAAACAGTGCTGCAATGAACACTGGGGTGGAAGTGTCTTTATGAATTACGGTTTTCTCTGGGTATATGCCCAGTAGTGGGATTGCTGGGTCAATGGTAATTCTATTTTTGGTTTTTTAAGGAACCTCCATACTGTTCTCCATAGTGGCTGTATCAATTAACATTCCCACCAACAGTGCAAGAGGCTTCCCTTTTCTCCATGCCCTCTCCAGCATTTGCTGTTTGTAGATTTTCTGACGATGCCCATCCAAACTGGTGTGAGGCGATAGATACCTCATTGTAGTTTTGATTTGCATTTCTCTAATAATTAGTGACGTTGAGCAGATTTTCACATGCTTCTTGGCCATCTGTATGCCTTCTTTGGAGATATGTCTATTTAGGCCTTCTGCCCATTTTTTGATTGGGTTGTTTGCTTTTTTTTAATATTGAGCTGCATGAGCTGTTTATATATTTTGGAGGTTAATCATTTGTCCATTGATTGGTTTGCAAATATTTTCTCCCATTCTGAGGGTTGTCTTTTCGTCTTGTTTGTAGTTTCCTTTGCTTTGCAAAAGCTTTTAAGTTTCATTAGGTTCCATTTGTTTAGTTTTGTTTTTATTTCCATTACTTTAGGAGGTGGATCAAAAAAGATCTTGCTGTGATTTATGTCAAAGAGTGTTCTTCCCATGTTTTACTCTAAAAGTTTTAAAGTGTCCGGTCTTACATTTATGTCTGTAATCCATTTTGAGTTTATTTTTGTGTATGGTGTTAGGGAGTGCTCTAATTTCATTCTTTTACATGTAGCTGTCCAGTTTTCTCAGCACAACTTATTGAAGAGACTGTCTCTTCTCCATTGTATATCCTTGGCTCCTTTGTCATAGATTAGTTGGCCATAAGTGTGTGGGTTTAACTCTGGACTTTCTATCCTGTTCCATTGATCTATATTTGTTTTTGTGCCAGTACCATATTGTCTTGATTACTGTAGCTTTGTAGTATAGTCTGAAGTCAGGGAGTCTGAGTCCTCCAGCTCCGTTTTTTTCCCTCAAGACTGCTTTGGCTATTCGGGGTCTTTTGTGTCTCCTTACAAATTTTAAGATTTTTTGTTCTAGTTCTGTAAAAAATGCCATTGGTAATTTGATAGGGATTGCATTGAATCTGTAGATTGTTTTGGATAGTATAGTCATTCTCACAATATTGATTCTTCCAATTCAACAACATGGTATATCTCTCCATCTGTTTGTGTCATGTTTGATTTATTTCATCAGTGTCTTACAGTTGAATAATAGTGGCAAGAGTGGACATCCTTGTCTGGTTCCTGATATTAGAGGAAATACTTTCAGTTTTTCACCATTGAAAATGTTGGCTGTGGGGTTTTCACATATGGCCTATATTATGTTGAGGAAGGTTCCTTCTGTGCCCACTTTCTGGAGAGTTTTTAACATAAATGTGTGTTGAAATTTGTCAAAAGCTTTTTCTGCATCTACTGAGATGATCATATGGTTTTTATTCTTCAGTTTGTTAATATGGTGTATCACATTGATTGATTTGCGTATGTTGAAGAATCCTTGCATCTCTGGGATAAATCCCACTTGATCATGGTGTATGATCCTTTTAATGTGTTGTTGGATTCTGTTTGCTTGTATTTTGTTGAGGGTTTTTGCATCTATATTCATCAGTGATACTGGTCTGTAATTTTCTTTTATTTGCAGTAAAAATGGGGATGGGGGAAAGTCATCAGGTGCAATCCCAACTGCTTCTTTCTAAAACTGTACTGGAAAACACACATTGTATGGGGAGGTTCTTTTCATTTTTTTTATAATCCTTTTACCTCACATGAGAAGCCTGCGCCAAAAAAGGGATATGGAATTGTTTAAGAAAATCCCTAACACAATAATGTTAATATATTTTCCCCTTGGAAAGAGTAAAGCAGTTATCATAAAACTATGATTAGGTTTACATATGCTTTTGATTGGTGTGAATAGGAGGTTAGTTATATTAGCAGGACCTTAAAGAACTTTGCTTTGATTTTTTCTGAAATAAATGTAAAATACTTGGCCCTGTATCTTTTATTAATCTAAGTAGGCAATGAAGGAAATAATCCAATGAATAACAAGCCTCTGATTCTGATGTAACAGCCTTGAGGTAGATAGACCAATTAAGAGTAGTCCTCCATCTAATTAGAAATAGACCTGGATGGGTGGTAGAGCCCTTACAAGCAGACTAATAACAGTAGGGTCACAGATGCTGTATTCCTTTTGTTAGTTGATGCTGTGAGACTCACGTCAACCCTAATAATTTTTCCTGTAAAATTAAGGCAAATAAGATAAAGTAGGTATATAGTATTACTAAGACATAGTAATGACTTAATGACAGTTTTCAAACAGTCCTTCTGTTTGAAAACTGTTTTGGGTTGCTATGATTTTGTTTGCTTTTTTTTCTCTTTTACTTATACCATCATACAGTGTTTGCACCTATCCCAGATGCATCTATCTGTTCTGTGCATCTGTGTATCTTATTGCCATGTAGCATGTATCTTTGTGCAAATATTAATATAAATACTGAACAAGACCATCCCCAGGACACATGCCTAGAGGCTTTCATCACGATAGATATTAAATCCAAACATCAAAACTTTGGTTACAGTAACTTAACAAGATATGAAGCCATGAAATCATATCATCACATAATGTATAGTTCTTTATTTCACACACACACACACACACACACACACACACACACACTCCACTACCACTACCATGAGTACCAAAAAATGAAAAAATAAAACTAGCCCTTGTAGTCGAAGTTCCATATTACCAAGAGTGCTATTTCTATTACAAGATTGAAGAGACAATTTGAAACTCAGCATGAAGAATTTGTCTTTGTTGTTACATAAAATCTCTCACCTTGAGGCTACTGAGGAAAGAATTCCCTGCTGCATGAAGTGTGGAGAAAGAACAATCAGAAAAAAATAATTATACAAGAAACCTCTACTATTATCTTAAAATATTACTTACTCTATCTGTATAGTCAGATCACAGAAAATGAAAATGTTAGTTGTAAAAGATGACACTGATGGATTAATCTCAGGCTGTATTATGAAGTATCTTGTGAGTTAAAGCTTTCCAGTTTTACCATCAGCATTGTTAGAATATTTGTGTTTTAAGTAAAGCAATAAGATTTATATTAGAGAGGTACTATTCTCTCTTCCATACAGGGGATATAATTACAGGAGAATAAGGAACAACTATGATGCTCAATAATTCCTATTACTAAAACTATAACACTATGATCCTCAGTAATTCAAGAGTAAGATGATTACGATCTGTACCAGTTAGAGTCTGTGGAAAGGGGAAATGTAATAACATTAGAGATTTATTTAGAGGGTAGACCAGGTAGGCTTTAGTGACTGATTAGATAAGGGTAGAGAAGGAAAAGTGGTCAAAAATGATGAAGATTTTAGACCTTGTTAAGTGAAGAAATGATAGTATCATTTGCTACGCTAGGCAACACTGAGACGATAACAATATTGCAGTATGAGGTAAGGAGTTTAAAACTGGACATATTGGTTTGAAGTGCCTATAAGGCAACTACACAAAATAAATATTTTAAGTATTTAAGTAGATTGTTCCAGAATTCCAAAGAAAGGTCAGTGATGGAGTGAGGGTTATTAGGATGTAAGTGGTAATTTTAATGAGTTGTCCTAAGGAAATTTTGTGGAAAGAGAAGACAGTGACTATTAAAATCACAAAAGTCAGAGGAAGAGAAATTTAAATAATTTTACTAGAAGTTGTTTCAGATGAAAAGAAACAAGAATGAGTTATGTGGAATTTAGATATCTGATTTGCTTTTAATGGCATTAATAACCATGTTTTCATTGGAAAAGGGATATTGTTAATACACAGAATGTGACAGCAAAGTTACTTAAATTATCACCTGTAGTCCTCTGTAATCAAATGCATGTAGAAGGCAAGACATTGGGTGACCAAGTATTTTCTGCCATAAAATAATTTAGTAAAATTAGTGAGTACAATGGAGTCATTTGGTGGCCTCTTAAGTGTGCTAAAGAATCTAGGCAAAGAAAATGAGTTCATTGCTTTAAATTACAAGCTCAAGATTTGCCTAAGAAAGCTAAAAGCTCCTATTTTTAGTTTTTTTGATATATGATCCAGCAATTCCACTCTTGAGTATATATATCCAAAGAAAATTTGAAAAGATACATGCATCCCAATGTTCACACTGTTTACAGTAGCCAAGATATGGAAGCAACCTAAGTGTCCATTAACAGATGAATGGATAAAGAAGAAGTGGTATACATATATGATGGAATAATATTCAGACAAAAAAATGAATGAAATTCTGCCATTTGCCACATGGATGAAACTGTAGGGTATTATGCTTAGTGAAATAAGTTATACAGAGAGACAAATGCCATATGTTATCAGTTATATGTGGAATCTAAAAAATAAAATGAATTAATATAACAAAACAGAAACAGACTCACAGATATAGAGACCAAAGTAGTAATTACCAGTGGGGAGAGGGAAGGGCAGGGAGCAATATAGGAATAGAGGATTAAGAAGTACAAAGTACTATGCATAAAATAAATAAGCTACAAGGATACATTGTATAGTATGGGGAAATATAGTCTATTTTATTACAACTTTAAATGGAGTATAATCTGTAAAAATATTGAATTACTATGTTGTACAACTGAAAATAATATAATATTGTAAATCAAGTATACTTCAATAAAAAAGAAGCCTAAAAGTGTCTTAGACTTACCATTTTAAAAAAATGAAACAACAAAAGCGCAACAAAAAACCCTTATCTGCTGAAGCTTAAGGATGTGATTTCTGAATGCCAAGTGTGTAGTCTATTCATGTTGGTGGAAAGCAAATTTGATTCCTAATTTCACAGGGTCTCTTATTTTAAAAGTTTGGGAAGAAGTGAGACACTAAAAATCGGGGAAGGGTTATATGGGCTGTATCAGATGAAGCTGGAGACAATGAAACCCTAAACTTTGCTACTAAAAGCATCCCTTCCTTTCCTGTTTGAAGAGGTTAGTTTCCCCTTGCTGTAGAATCTGTAGTGGCTGCCTTGCAAGGAACTGTTACCCTATCATATCTCAGTGCTTCTAGATCTGTAACCAGACTCAAGTCCCAACTGTCATCATAAGGTGAACTACAAAATGTGACTTGTGAGAAGGTGCAATGCATGCCAAAAGAATTGCAAAACTTTCACCAAATTATATTTAGAGAAACAGAGGGAATATATATAAGAATGGATCCTAAGGGTTGGTGATTAGAGTAAAAAAATAGAAACGTGTAGTTGGCCTATGATAAACACAGTGAAATAACAGAACTTTCCTGTTACGTTTTTAGAGAGATGAACACAGTAGCTCAGACAAATGGAATTCTGGAGTAAATTTATCACATAAGATCTGCTTACAGCCTAACCATTTCCCTACAAAGTATCCATAAAGCCCTCCATCCTCAAGGGAAATCCACAAAGGAGAGGAGTGGCAGCATCCAAGATGAGTTCGCTGAGTTCTACTGTGGCTCTTCTCCAGTGATCAGGTAAACGTCTAACATCAAACTCAGCTTCCTGAATTCAATGGCCATGATACGATCTTGAGCTTTATTTTTCTACTGGATCTTTAGTCTTTATGTCCAGCTGCCTTGGAAGCTCTCTGAGACATTTTGATAGATGACATTTATATATGTTTATACATGGTGCCTAGTGCTCTTATTGGGAGCCTTAGTCCGCTACAAAACACTTGCCATAGACATAAGGGAATATTTTGTTTAATTTTAATATATGCCTTCACATTTCACACCATTTCAGTCATATGTGATATTCAAGAGCAGAAGCAAGTCAGTGTGGCACCAGATTTCTCACCTGTACCTAAAAAGTTGTTTTAATATAGAAGTCTATTCTTCTCTTGTTAATTACATACCCCTTAAATTTGAAAACTTGATTTTTATTTCTCATGTAATTGATTTCCAATGTTTTCATTTTTTTAGTTTCCATTACCATTCTAATAAATTGGATATATACCATCATTGAGGACTACCAATTAACATATCCCCTTATATATTTGTGGAGTTTTTAATGTATCGAATTTACAGAGAATTTTCATTTTACTTTTACTCACATATCAAACACTTTATCTTGTTCTATTTATTATACTCCTGATATTTAAGGCAGTAAACCATCTGATACATTATTTTCCTCTCTCTGCACCATTAACTTATCAGTCCTTCTTACTAATATGTGAAAGCCTCACTCTAGGTTGGACTCCAAATAAGAACACTTAAATTACAAGGCACTAGGATATATTCCAATGTTAAAAGGAAACCCCACTTGACTTGTGTAAACAGAAGACCGGAAAGATAACTTTATTTTAAAACTCTGAGGATAGAGGGAAAGCACCGTGATTAATTCCAAAATAAATAAAATTTGAGAAGGTATTGAGAAGTAATATACACTGTCAAAGTTTAACAATAAACTGTTTAAACTTGGACTGGTTCCTCAATGTTCATGCAAATGAATTTCTTCTTTTCAAAACTTACAACTGTTTTAGGTTACCATGATTCATTCCTAGTTAATTCTTCATATTTTCATCTTTGATTAAATTCAACATTCAAAGCAGTCATCAGGACATTGCAAAAATAATATTTGAAAACAATAAGAATGATTGTTTTGTTTTCTTTTAGGCTTTGAACATCATTTGTTCTATATGCAGATAGAGGCAAAGCTCTTCTTTAAATATGTAGAGAAAAACATACCAGGGCACTGTGTGTTATTGTAGCAAAGAATTGGTATTGCAAATTTTGACAGACTAACATATTCTTCTCCAAGGCTTTTCAAGTTCTATACCCACACCAATTCTCCTGACTAAGGGGCTTGGTGTCAGTCCTTGATTGTGTTTTGATGTTTTTGCAAATCAACAACTGAGTTCAATTTTAAGCAGTCAAAACAGACATTTGTCATTGTGTTTGCATCCGATTTCCTATGGCACCCTGCCTACTTTATCATGCAAGTAGGGGAATTGCTGGCAAAGCAAGAGAGACCAAGGCAAGCTGCTGTGACCTAGCAAGAATCATGTCACATGTAATTATCATAACTTATAAGGATCACTCCAGGCTCACTGGTGTTGTTGCTGCACACCAATTGGACTGTGCTATGATGTTTAATATTTGCACGCAACCTGAAGCTGTTGAGAATTTCCACTTCAGCTAGAGCCCCCTTCTTATGAAATATTCAGTACATGAAATGTCTCCAGTGGTGCAGAGTGGTGGGTTTTTCTCTCTGATTTGATTAGCAGTGATGATTCTTTCATGAGTTGTGAATGTCCTTCTAGATTAGCATCATCCAGGTTCTTTGGTCTTGTCACGGAAGAAGAGGGCTAGGAGGACTATTGCTTATGAACACGTTTAAAGCATGCCTTTAACAATCTATGAAGTGTTTCAAAGTAAGATTTTAAAGATCATTCAAATAAGTTCAAATACCTTCCTTTCTAATAATAATGTGTTGCTCAAATCTGAAACCTAATGGTGTATTAGAAGTACATAGAAACTCAAGATTTAGAAATGATACAAATTAGGCATTGATATAATTTCATTTAATGGATGGATAGTTATTAAATGTTACACAATTCTAAAAAAGATACATTTTTATTTCATCAAGTTTTGTGGGTTGCAGTGATTTGTTCTTGCAATTTAAGGATTACTATTCAAAATAATCCTTAACTTAAAAAGAACAAACCTGTTCATTGAAATCACAAGTATTTGAAATAAAATGTCTAGAATCAAATGAATAAAATGTCTGCAAAATGAATGATATTTTTATCACCCATAAGAAACCATTAAGCCCTATTTTTTGTGTGTATGAGTGTATACACATATAAATATAAATCATATAAATATATATATATAAATTCTGTATAATATATAAAGGTCTATTATATATACATAAATTTATTTTTAATGTAGAAAATACAAGTATATGAAGCATTAATATGCAAAATGGTTTTATTGTCCAATTTATTTCTGCCCCACTCACCCACAAATAAATAAAATTTAATTTCTTTTGTTAATGAGAGAAGATTCTCACTAAACTTAGGAGATGTAATAAGTCCTCTTATTTTCTGAACATTTAATTCAATCTATATTTTATGCATTTTTTATTTATAAAGTAAGAACTTACCAAAGCTGGGAGTATCTGTGAATTTTTTTTAAAAAATTCCATTGTTTAAATGATTTGTTTACATCATTCCAAATTATTTATTTAACAAATTCCTCTAGTTTTATGAATATTTCCCCTTGGCAGAGTAAACAGGCCAATTGCATACATCACTCATGTAAGACAGGGTACTAAGGTACTAAATGCATTTAAATATTTTTATATTTGTAAGATGTAATTATTGCAATTATGTTCTAATCTCAAAGGGTTCTATAAATAACCTCTTTTGCATTATCTTGTACGAATTTAGAAATCTAAATTAATTTAGATTTTTATATAATCATTTAATTAAAATACATCGTCATTCTAAAGTCTCTGTTCTGTAATTTGTTACGAATTGTTTCCAAGTCTTAGCTATAAAAACCTTGCACCATACCTGTTTATATTAATCTAGCATGCACTTTATGAACACATTTTCATAATAATTTTTAGTATCTTAACATTAGGTTATCTCTGTATAGACACAGAGATCCTCCATATGAAAACATTCTAAAGACCTGCTTTAACTGATACTCAGTAGGTAATAATTATGCTTGGAGATAATTCTGGAAAAACTGTTAACAGAGCTTTAAAACAGAATTTAGTCATTTAAATAATGATTAAGAAACAAAGTTTAGAAACACAGGTAATCATATTTCTAGCTAAATTTGTGGTTAAAGAGACTATCTCTACTTTGTATAATGATTATAATGTCTCTATTATATGTTATGAATAATTATTCAATGCCATTAGAGGTACATGTATGAATTGAGGGATAATCATGCATACAGCACATATTTTATAAAAAAGGCTCATTTGCCATTAAAAATACACAACAGATACAATAACATTCCAGACCTGTTTGTATTTAAAATTTAACATTCCAGGGTTATTTGATAATGAATTACCTAAACAGATGAATGAGTGAGCTCTTAAATGAATATAGGTAATATCTGAGTGAGAAGTACAAAGTTTTCCTTATCTACGGTCTAATAAGTCTGTCTGTAAAGAAGGTCCTGATTCATGTTGTGGCAAACAAATTGACAGAGTGGTTCTAAACACTCTGGAATCAGCTTTCCTATCATATCTGTGCTATAAAAGTTATATCAACATTTTCATTGAAATATAGAAAGTTCTTCATATAGCGCTAGTCCTGGATCTGCTGCATTTTTTTATTGTGTTTTACTTCTAGTTACTAATAATAAGTTACAAAATATATTTATCCAAAATTTTAAAATTTCTAATGAACTGGGTACAATGTACTGAAATAAGCACTTAACAATGCTTCAGACATGTGCATTCTATTGATAAAGGGACAAAACCTTAGCTTGTTTACAAGGCTGTCTTTTATTTTAAAACTCCATCTGTGGATGATTTGGTGGTTAGAATGGTTACTTGCTCCCAGTAGAGTACAGGATATTTTCAAGTTTATCGTGTACCAAATATTTTTAGTTGTATTGTTGTTGTTTTTGTTGTGTTGTTTTTCTCTCTAGTGAGTACATACAACTATTAACAGTAATGTGGGATAAATTCAACAGACCACATTTGCTCACAATCATGAGCTTATTATTCCTTCAAATTATTTTTGTATGAATGACTTAATAGAAGTTTCAAAGAATGTATTTCTTTGCCAAATTGACTTGATTTCTGATAAATTATTTTGTCAATCTAAAGTCATAAACAATAAGAATATCATGAAAGATAAAATTGACATTTGTACATGTGACAAATTCTACGTGTACATATCATGAGAAATTAAGCTTTTAGGATCATTTTTCTTTAAATATTATAATTATATGTCCAAATATAATCAGTCAAACTCTCCTAGGGTATGATTTCCTACTGGAGAGAGAGGGACTCTGCTGATCTGGGATGGCACATTAGCACGGTGGAGTTAATGCAGCATCCCAGTGAGTTTAACTCACTCCCACGAAGTAATTTTGACCCTAGGAGAATTGTTTCATTATATCCTAACATGAATTAAGTGACACTTTCAAATTATTTCTTTTATCTTAACCATTTCCAAGACTGCTATTGCAAATATATCCTTAGGAGTGAGAAAATACCTGTTCTTCTTTCTAGTAATGACTTGAAATTTTTACATTTATTGAAAGAGTTCTGTTAAGTTTCCATTGTCAGATCCAGAGTTTCCTAGCTGCATCTCTTTGATGCTCTGGATTTCTACACAAGCTCTCACCTGGAAGTTTGCTTTTTTTCTCCATCTGCTGGGCACCAGTGTTGGCTGCTCAGCAAAGGATCATCGGAGGGAATGGCTAGCAAAGATAAAAACAGTGGAGTACAGCAGCTATTAGGAAAACAAACAGACCAGCAAATCCCATAGTAGTGCCAAGATATTTTATTAGAAAAAGGTCTATGCCTTCCACCTTACTCTAGCATTTCCCTATAACATGCCCGTAGATAAAATCCAAAATGAGTTTTGTAAGATAAATTAGAAATTCTTAATATAAATTAATATGAAATATAGCTGCATTCCACTCTTATTTTGGTGGGAAACATTTAAGTATATCAAAAACTTATGATGGAATAGAAGCAGTTAAAATGTGACTCAAACTTTTGTATACTGAATATGACTATCTTGTCTCTTTCAGCACACTTATGAAAGAAACATTAGTTTTCATAGCTGAAATAAAAAAGAGACATGGAAAAAAAGGAGTTTGATATTTGCAACGGCAAATGTTAGGAATAATAGTGATAACATCTAATATTTATAGAGCACTTCTATAAGACAGACTCTGTGCTAGATGCCTATCATATATTATTTAATGTAAACATGATGACAGCACCACAAGATAACATCTTAGTTTTCTAGAAATGCTGTAACAAGTTAGCACAAACTGGGTGGCTTAAAAAAATAGAAAATTACTGTCTCACAGTTCCGGAAGCAAGAAGTGCAAAATCATGGTGTCAGTATAGTCATTTCACCTGAAAATGTAAGGGGGAGTCCTCCTTGCATCTTCATAGCTTATGGTAGTTTGCCAGCAATTCTTGATGCTACTTGGCTTACAGCTGCAGCATTTCCATCTCTGCTTTCATAGAGACATGGCATTTTCCCTGCGTGCCTGTCTTCACACAACATTTTCCTCTTTTTCTTAGGACACCAGTCATGTGGGATTAGGGATTCACACTACTCCAGTATGACCTCATCATAACTAACTGCATCTGTAATGACCCTATTTACAAATGAGGTCACTTTCTGAGGTATTGGGGGTTATGACTTCAACATATCTTTTTAAGTGATGTAATTCAATCACAAGTATTAAAGTACTCCAGATTATTCATTTTCTAGATGAATGAACTGAGGCTTCAAATGGTTAATTTCTCCAAAATATTAGACCATGTTTTCAAACTCTGCTATTTTGTCAGTAATATGTATGTGTTTGATCTCTGTTACACCCTGATTAAAGCCATGGTCCTAAAAACCATTTGTTTTCCATAGAAATCCACAATGCAAATGTAATCATACTTTCATGGTGGAAGCCAGAGAGATTATTGGGGACTGAGAGCAAAAGAGAACACATAGCACATTAAGAAATGAGTCCAAGAAGATAGAGAGATAAAAGGCCAATCTGTTAGGAGACCATAGTGTGTAGTATATCTCCCCATATGTGTAGTCAAGACTAGGACATCCAAGAAATAAAACCATGAAAATAATGGGACTCATGTTATGTGGCTGAGAAATAATGACCTCCTTAATGGATTAGGGTAGAGTGGGAAGAGGTTGAAGAAGATAGGATCTGCAACAAGATGATCAAAGAAAACATAAAATCTTTAAAAAATATATAAAGAAATATAATAATTGTGAACTCCGATTAGTGAACCAAAAGGTCAGGGAGTACTGCAACAACTAGAGAATGAAGCAGATAACAAATCTTTACTTGCTATGGAAATACAAAATTCTAGAAGTAAATAATATTTTATAAATTAACATCAATAGGATAATAGCAGTAGAAACACAATAACACAGTAATTTAAACTACATTGGAGTAGTGCAGTAGGTTTCTTGCATGTACCTTTCTTCTAGTGATTTCTGTTATCAAATAACGTGTATCATTTTTGTAATACTTTAGGTGATACTATGCATTAGTCCAAGCAAAGTGACCAAACAGATTAGGGTGACCAGAAGCAGGAATAGCATGTTGTTTCTAATAATTAATAGGTAGAATATATGCTACATTCCTTAGGGAGTTGGTGGTGGTTTAAAATACATCATTATCTGTTAAAAGTCACAAATATGTTTTAAAATATGTTTCAAATGATTCACATTATTTAATCATAAATTTATGTTATATCTTCTAAAATATTTAACTTGTTTCTGAGGTCCTAAACTGATGAAATAGATTCACATATTATCAAAGTAGAAGCATTAGAATGAAGAAAAACCCAAACCACCACCTTGTAATGATATGAGTATTAGCAGGAATTAGCCAGGATTGGTAATGAAATCATTCATAACCAGGCTCTTGATGGCTTCTGATAGTGTATTATCCCTAACATTTACCTTACTTTACCTAGGCATTTCTAATTGTTACTCCTGGAGTTATATGTGCACGTAAGTGTGATTTTCCAAACATTCTAATTCGATTCCTTTTTTTTTTTTGCATTTATTAGCAATGAGGCAGACTGGATAGATATATGCACTTAAAAATCCTATTAATAACCAAGAGAGTCTCTGATACCGGGCATGGTCACCTCCTCCCACCTCCTATCAGTTCCTCTCCTGCCCTAGGTTTGAAGTTCTCTACTGTTAGCTTACTGAAAGCATCAACAAGATCACCATGATTCTGCATCCTAGAGCAGAAAGATGGCTAGTTTGAAAGCCATAGAAAGTGAATATCTCCCTTTATTCTCAAATGTATGATGACACCTTAATATGATTTCAGTGTTTGGTAAGCTAGTTTACTAAACTGCTGCTATTCTAGTCTATTCCATTGCTAGCTGGAACCTATTGATACCTAATGATTTCACTGAACATTTAAAGTAGTAGTTGTTATCAGGAGACCAAAAAGAAGATATAGAATGTACTAAAGAGTGTGATGAATAACACTTATTGGAATCTAGCTTTATTGTCATGGAAAGATTAAGGTTTTGGGGAGGGAATATACCAGTCAAATATTAGTATAGTTGACATATCTAAGTTGAAGAATTTAGTGGGTAGCACAGTGCCTAATAATAGACATCATGTGAAGGTGACAGACAGGTAGTGGCAAAAATTAGAATTTGAATACAGGCAATTAGTTTTGGAATTCTCATGCATAATGTATCATAGAAAGAGAACATAAATAGCATGTGAAAATTGAATAAAGGTAATTGGTTAAGGATACCATAAGGGAATTTCCATTTATGGATAAAAAGAGATGAGAGTGATCAGATTTACCCTCCTGCATGAAAAAAACAAACAAAACCCTAAAAAAAAATATAAAAAAGCCTGGTTCTCATGGTATGGTACATCAGGCAACAAAAACCAGTGATTCATAAGGAACAAAAATAAATAAATAAATGAGCAGTATTATCACCCAAGCTTACTCCCTCAAGAGAGGTTCCTTGTCATTTGCTGGAAGGGCAAACCAGGCAGAGCTCAGTTGTCTTCCTGAACTGTAAAGGTAGAGATTGAAATATAAGGAGAACAAGGCAACTCAAATACAGAGTACTCAAGAGGGAAAAAGGATGTCATCAAAAGAACACAGTCTCTTCAATAAGTGGTGCTGAGAAAACTGGACAGGTACATGTAAAAGAATGAAATTAGAACACTCCCTAACACCATCACAAGAATAAACTCAAAATAGATTAAAGATCTAAATGTAAGGCTGGACACTATAAAAGCTCTTAGAGGAAAATACAGGCAGAACACTCTTTGAGAAAAATCGCAGCAAGATCTTTTTTGACCAACCTCCTAGAGTAATAAAAAAAAAACTAAACAAATGGGACCTAGTGAAATTTAAAAGATTTTGCACAGCAAAGGAAACCATAAACAAGATGAAAAGAGAATACTCAGAATGGGAGAAAATATTTGCAAACGAAGCAACTGACAAGGGATTAATCTCCAAAATATACAAATAGCTTATGCAGCTCAATAACAAAAAAACAAACAAACCAATAAAAAAATGGGCAGAAGACCTAAATAGACATTTCTCCAAAGAAAACACACAGATGGCCAACAAACACATGAAAAGATGCTCAACATTACTAATTATTAGAGAAATGCAAATCAAAACTACAATGAGGTATCAACTCACACTGGTCAGAATGACAATCCTCAAAAAATCTACAAATAATAAATGCTGGAGAGGGTGTGGAGAAGAGGGAACCCTCTTACACTGTTGGTGGGAATGTAAACTGATACAGCAACTATGGAGAACAGTATGAGGTTCCTTAAAAAACTAAAAATAGAAATACCATATGACCCAACAATCCCACTTCTGGGCATATACCCACAGAAAACCACAATTCAAAAAGATACATGCACCGCAATGGTCATTGCAGCACTATTTACAATAGCCAGGACATGGAAGCAACAGAGGAATGGATAAAGAAGATGTGGTACAAATATACAATGGAATATTACTCAGCCATAAAACTGGGTCATTTATAGAGATGTGGATGGATCCAGAGACTGTCATACAGAGTGAAGTAAGTTAGAAAGAGAAAAACAAATATCGTATATTAATGCGTACATGTGGAATCCAGAAAAATGGCATAGATGAACTTATTTGCAAAGCTGAAATAGAAACACAGACATAGAGAACAAACATATGGATACCAAGGGGGAAAGAGGATGGGGGGTTGGACTGGGAGATTGGGACTGACATATATACACTACTATGTATAAAATAGATAACTAATTAGAACAGACTGTATAGCACAGGGAACTCTACTCAATGCTCTGTGGTGACCTAAATGGGAAGGAAATCCAAGGAAGGGGGGATATATGTATACATGTGGCTGATTCACTTTGCTGTACAGCAGAAACACAACACTGTAAAGCAACTGTACTCCAAAAAAAAAAAAAGAAAATAATAAGAAGAAAAATAACAAATGTTCGTGAGGATAGTGGAGAAAAGTGAACACTTGTAGACTGCTGATGGGAATGTAAATTGGTACAGCCACTTGGAAAAACAGCTTGGAAGTTTCTCAAAAACTTAAAAATACAACTACAATGTGACCCAGCAATTCCACTTTTGGGTATATATCTGAAAAAAACAAAAACACTAATTCAAAAAGATATATGCACCCTAGTGTTCATAACAGCATTATTTACAATTGTCAAGATATGGAAGCAACCTAAGTGTCCATCAACAGATGAATGGATAAAGAATATGTGATATATAAATATAAATATATATATATATATATATATATATATATATATATAGTGGAATACTACAGCAACATGGATGGACTTGGAGGGTATTATGCTAAGTGAAATATGTCACAGAGAGAAAGACAAATACTGTATGACAGCACTTATATGTGGAATCTGAAATATATAACAAACTAGTGAATATAACAAAAAAGAAGCAGACCCACAGATACAGAGAACAAACTAGTGGTGGCCAGTGGAGAGAGGAAAGTGGGGAGGGACAATATAGGGGGAGTGGATTAAGAGGTACAAACTATTAGGTATAAAACAAGCTACAAGGATATATTGGACAACATGGGGAATATAGCAAATATTGTATAATAACTATAAATAGAGTATAACCTTTAAAATTTGTGAATCACTATATTGTTAACTTGTAATATATAATATTGTATATCAACTACACTTAAAATATTTTTTTAAAAAGAGAGGAAAAGGGATAGATAGATGATAGATAGATGATAGGTAGACAGATAGATAGGGAACAATGTATATATACAGAGAATCCTTGTTGAGTATACAGAAGAATAGCATCAGTGTATATGAAGAAACTACCTATGAGAGGGCAAAGAAGTATCCACAAATATCTAGAGGAAATTGTACATGGCACTCACATAGAGGAAGAAATAGTGCTTGTCCCCACTAGTCATATTAGAAAACCTTATAACTAACAGGGAATTGGGTAAAATAATGAGGAAGGCCTTGTCTCAGTAGTGGGGAACAGTAAGCCTTAGATAAACACCACTCTGTTCTCACCTAACAAATTTTAAAAGAACTTAAATGATCAAAGTGTTCCCAATTAACTACATCCAAAAACCAAGCTCAAGATTATTTATAAGAAAACAAGCATGTCCAACCCCCAGTAACGTAAAATTAACAATGTCTATAATCCAATCCAAGACTATCAAACATTCAAAGATGCAGAAAAATACAATTCTTAATGAGGAAAAAGGTCAGTTAATTGAAACTGACTCATAGCTGGCAAAAATGATAGAATAAGCTGACAAGAATGATAACACAGCTGTTATAATTGTATTCCCTATGCTTACAAATTTAAACAGATTCATAGAAAATATAAACAAAGACTCAAATTGAAATTTAAGTGATGAAAACTACAACATGTGAAATGAAAAATACACTGGTGGGTTTAAAAACTGATTAGACATTGTAGAAGAATATATTAGGGAACATGAACACATAGCAACAAAAAAATCCAAAATGAAGCACAGAGAGAGAAAAAAAAGAATTAAAAAAATGTAAAAGGGTCACTGAGCTTTCGGACATCAAGAAGCTTCATATGCATATAATTGTTATCCCTGAAAGAAAGAAGACAAAAGGGTATCAGAAAAATATTTGAATAATTATGGCTGAATATTTTCCAAATTAGGTGGAAAATATAGTCACACAGATCCAAAAGCTCAGTAGCCCCAAGCACAAGATAAATGTAAATAAATAAATAAATAAACCAATACACACATACTCAAATAGTACAAAACCAGCTATAAAGAGAAAATCTTTAAAGGAGTCAAAGTAGAAAGCCATTAGATACAGAGAATCAAAATAATTATGACACATTTCTCTTCAGAAATACAAGAGGAATAGGATCTTTAACAAACTGCTAGAAAACTTAAACTAGAATTCCATTACCAGAGAAAATATCTTCCAAAATGTGCACTGAATAAAAATGATTTGAATATACAAAAAGGAAAAGAATGAACTATAAGACGTCTGCACTATAAGATATGCTAAAGGAAGTTCTTCAAACATAGAAAAAGTACACCAGATAGAAATACAGGTTTGTACAAAAGAATGAAGGATACAAAAATGGTAAGTACTTTGGTAATATATAACATATATATTAATATAATAATATAATATGTAATATACATATTATATAGCTTTTTTATTATTTAAGTATTTTAAAATATAATTGACTGCTAAAACAAATAGAATAATAATGTTTTTTGGAGTTAACAGTATATGTATAAATAAGATATATGGCAAAATGGCATAAGGCCTGGAAGGGAAATGCAATTATACTTTTTTATTCTTAATCTATATTCATTTTGATAAATATTAATTTGCTTAAAGTTAAACTCTGGTAAGTGAAAGAGGTATACTATATACCATAAACCCTAAAGTAACCACCAAAGTAACAAAACAAGAAATACAGCTTATAAACCCACAAAGGCAGTAAAATGAAATTACAAAATTATTCAGTTAATCCAAAATTCTGTAGTGAAAGAGTTAAAAATTTTTAAAAAGCGGTGGGACCAATAAAAAACAAAAAGCAAGATCATATACTTTAATCTATAAAAATAATCACATAAATTACAAATGAGGGTTATATATATGTTCATTATCTTGATTGTGTTGATATTTTCACATCTGTATACATATATCAAATTATACACTAAATATAAGTGTGATTTATTGTATGTCATTTATAGCTCAATAATAAGGAGACCTAAATATTTTGCAGACATAAATACTGGAAGAAGTCAATAAGGCAGTCCTGCAGCAAGATATGTTAAATAAAAGTCTTCAAGAAAAAGGAAAAAGATACCAGATGTAAATGTGGATATATACAAAGGAATTAATAGTATCAAGAATGGTAACAATTTTGGTAAATACAAAGTCCATTTTTATTATTGTATTTACCTTTAAAATTAACTTCTAAAGAAAAATGATAAAAATAAATTTGGGGAATATATAAACTATCAAAATATATTTGTTGATTATAGCACTATCAACAAATTTGACTTAATTGGCATGTACTGAAAAGCCTCAAATCAATTACCTTAGCTTACAACTTTAGAAACTAAGAAAAGAAAATAAATAAATTGCTTTTTTCCTCATCTTTATTCATTCACTTTTCAACATTTATTGAACAACACGGTAGGCAGAATTACTGGTGTTATGCCCTGTATAACCCATGCCACCTTGAGTGCGGGTGGAGCATGTGGCTGTTCTGGCCAGTAGAATATGGCAAAAGAAAAGGAATTTTGCAGATGTAATTCAGGTCTCAAGTCCACTGAGTCTGAGTTAGTGAAAAGTGAGATAATCCTGATTGGGCATGACTTTAAGCAAGTGAACACTTTAAAAGAGAGACAGGGTTCAGGTGGACTTGAAGGACCCAGCCACCATGAGTTCTACAACCATGAGAAAATGAATTCTACCAACAACCTGAATGTGACTGTAAGTCAAAAATTCCCTAGTTGAATCTCCAGATGAAAATGCATCACTCTTTATACGTTGACTTCGAGCAAAGAATTCAGTTAAGCCATGCCTAGAGTTCTGCTCTGCACAAACAGTGAGATAATAAATGGGTGTTGTCTAAACCAGTATTTTGATAATTTGTTACACAGAAGTAGAAAACTAATACAAGAAAGTACTCTGCTTCTTGCACTGTATTCTAGAGTTTATGAAAACAAAAGTAGTAAGGAAAATAATTGAAATTATCTAAGGGGTGAGTACAGACTGCTCCAGAGAGAAAAGAGAAGAGGACCAAACACATTAGATCCTGGGTCACTCCAACTTTAAGTAGAAGATCTAGGAACAGATAATTAAAACTAGGAGGAAGAGGAAGATCCACGAATAGTGGGTTAAAAGTAGGAGTTAGTGATGTCCTGAGAAAACAACTATAACAGTTTCAGAATCTATAGATGAAGTTATGTTTTGTTAAAAAAAAAAAAAAGAAATGGAACAACTGTTTCAAATTCTACTGAGAGGTCAAGAAAAATAAGCAGTTTTGTGATATGGACATAATTAGTGACTAACAAGAGAACTTTCTAAATGAATTGATAGGGATTAAATCCTGATTTGATTGGATTCAAAAGAGGATACAAGTAGAGAAGTAGAAAGGATTAGAAAAATTACTAGTAAGTGTTTCCATATATATTACATGCATTCATTCTAGTAAATCTTACTAGAAAGAATTATTGGAAAGTTTCTTCTTTTTCTGTCTTATGATGAATTCATTTCAAAGCTGTAACATGAGAAATTTGTTACCTCATAATTTTATATACACTAGATGTATTCTTCAAAAATGAAGGCAAACTAAAGAAAATTTCAGTTAAATAAAACTGAAAGAATTTATTGCCAGTAGATCTACACTGCAAAAACATACTACATCATGTTCTTAGCTCAAAGAAAAATGACAAAAAGATGGAAATTCAAGTCTTCAGGAAGTAATGAACAACAAAAATGAGAAATTTGAGAGTAAATATGACTGCTCATTTTTCTTCTCATATTTTTAAAGAACATATAACTCTTTTTAAAACAAAAATTATAACACTATTTCAAGATTTATAATGCATAAAGATGTATTATATGATAATGACACCACAAAGGTCAGAAGTAGATGAATGAAACTATACTATTGCAAATTTTTCACATTTTATATGAAGTAGAATAATATTAACACTAAATACACTAGAATAATTTAAGGGGACATAGTCAATTCTAGTGCAAACACTATCACATTAAAACAATAAACAGCTAAAATATAATTAAGACAATATAATTACAACAAAATACTGAAAAATGTTGTGATTAAAAAAGTAAATACATGAAACTAAGGAGAAAGATAAAAAGCTAATGTCAGAATAAGAAGAAAAATAGTAGAAAAATAGAGAAATCTAATCTTATCAATAATTATATTAACTATAAATTGAATCAAATGCAGAGATTGTCAGAAAGAACTTAAAAACAAGACCTTGCTATGGAATGCCTACAAAAGATACATTTATGGCACAAGAACACAGAAATTTTGAAAGTTAAAATCAGGCTAGGTAAGTTCAAGACAAGTAGCATTATTGGAGGTAACAGAAAATATTTAATTATCGTAAGAGTGTTCCACAAAATGATTTTAGAGAAATAAATGTTTTCTGAAGGATTACTTCCCAAAACTTCTGTTGCCAGTGTCCTTGTACCCGCAGTGAGCCACAGCCGCCCCCAGCCTCTGCATGAGAGACTCTAACTCTAACAGTCATCATGTAAAAATGCATTGTGGAACAAAAACCACACTCACAGAAAGATAGACAAGATGAAAAGGCAGAGGGCTATGTACCAGATGAAGGAACAAGATAAAACACAGAAAAAAAATTAAATGAAGTGGAGATAGGCAACCTTCCAGAAAAAGAATTCAGAATAATGATAGTGAAGATGATCCAGGACCTCAGAAAAAGAATGGAGGCAATGATCGAGAAGATGCAAGAAATGTTTGACAAAGACCTAGAAGAATTAAAGAACAAACAGAGATAAACAATAAAATAACTGAAATGAAAACTACACTAGAAGGAATCAATTGCAGAATAACTGAGGCAGAAGAACGGATAAGTGAACTGGAAGACAGAATGGTGGAATTCAGTGCTGCAGAACAGAATAAAGAAAAAAGAATGAAAAGAAATGAAGACAGCCTAAGAGACCTCTGGGACAACATTAAACACAACAACATTTGCATTATAGGGTCCCAGAAGGAGAAGAGAGAGAAAAAGGACCTGAGAAAATATGTGAAGAGATTATAGTCGAAAACTTCCCTAACATGGGAAAGGAAATAGCCACCCAAGTGCAGGAAGTGCAGCGAGTCCCATACAGGATAAACCAAAGGAGAAACACACCGAGACACATAGTAATCAAATTGGCAAAAATTAAAGACAAAGAAAAATTATTGAAAGCAGCAAGGTAAAAACGACAAATAACATACAAGGGAACTCCCATAAGATTAACAGCTGATTTCTCAGCAGAAGCTCTACAAGCCAGAAGGGAATGGTATGATATATTTAAAGGGATGAAAGGGAAGACCCTACAACCAAGATTACTCTTCCAGCAAGGATCTCATTCAGATCCGACTGAGAAATAAAAAACTTTACAGACAAGCAAAAGCTAAGAGAATTCAGAACCACCAAACCAGCTATAAAACAAATGCTAAAGGAACTTCTCTAAATGGGAAACACAAGACAAGAAAAGGACCTACAAAAACAAACCTGAAACAATTAGGAAAATGGTAACAGGAACATACATATCAATAATTACCTTAAACGTGAATGCATTAAATACTCCAAATAAAAGACACAGGCTCGCTGAATGGATACAAACACAAGACCCATATATATGCTGTCTACAAGAGACCCACTTCAGACCTAGGGACACATACAGACTGAAAGTGAGAGGATGGAAAAGATATTCCATGCAAATGGAAATCAAAAGAAAGCTGGAGTAGCAATCCTCATATCAGATAAAACAGACTTTAAAATAAAGAATGTTACAATAGACAAGGAAGGACACTTGATCAATGGATCAATCCAAGAAGAAGATTCAACAATTATAAATATATATGCACCCAACATAGGAGCACCTCAATACATAAGGCAACTGCTAACAGCTGTAAAAGAGGAAGTTGACAGTAACACAATAATAGTGGGGGACATTAACACCTCACTTACACCAATGGACAGATCATCCAAAATGAAAATAAATAAGGAAACAGAAGCTTTAAATGATAAAATAGACCAGATAGATTTAATTGATATTTATAGGACATTCCATTCAAAAATGGCATATTACACTTTCTTCACAAGTGTGCATGGAACATTCTCCAGGATAGATCATATCTTGGGTCACAAATCAAGACTCAGTACATTTTAGAAAATTGAAATCATATCAAGCATCTTTTCTGACCACAACACTATGAGATTAGAAATGAATTACAGGGGAAAAAATGTAAAAAATACAAACAGATGGAGGCTAAACACTATGTTACTAAATAACCAAGAGATCACTAAAGATATCAAAGAGGAAATCAAAAAATACCTAGAGACAAATGAGATGAAAACACGACAATCGAAAAACTATGGGATGCAGCAAAATCAGTTCTAAGAGGGAAGTTTATAGCTATACAAGCCTACTTCAAGAAACAGAAAAATCTCAAATAAAAAAAATCTCACCTTACACCTAAAGGAACTAGAGAAAGAAGAACAAACAAAACCCAAAGTTAGCAGAAGGAAAGAAATCATAAAGATCAGAGCAGAAATAAATGAAATAGACACAAAGAAAACAATAGCAAACATCAATAAAACTAAAAGCTGGTTCTTTGAGAAGATAAACAAAATTGATAAACCGTTAGCCAGACTCAGCAATAAAAGGAGGGAGAGGACTCAAATCAATAAAATTAGCAATGAAAATGGAGAAGTTACAACAGACACTGCAGAAATACAAAGCAGCCTAAGAGACTATTACAAGCAATGCTATGCTAATAAAATTGACAACCTGGAAGAAATGGACAAATTCTTAGAAAGGTATAACCTTCCAAGACTGAACCAAGAAGAAATAGAAAATATGAACAGATCAGTCACAAGTAATGAAATTAAAACTGTGATTAAAAATCTTCCAACAAACAAAAGTCCAGGACTAGATGGCTTCACAGGTGAATTTTATCAAACATTTAGAGAAGAGCTAACACCCATTGTTCTCAAACTCTTCCAAAAAATTGTGGAGGAAGGAACACTCCCAAACTCATTCTATGAGACCACCATCACCCTGACACCAAAACCAGACAAAGACATTACAAAAAAAGAAAATTACAGACCAATATCACTGATGAATATAGATGCAAAAATCCTCAACAAAATAATAGCAAACAGAACCCAACAACACATTAAAAGAATCATACACCATGACTAAGTTGGATTTATCCCAAGATGCAAGGATTCTTCAATCTACCTAAATCAATCAATGTGATACACCATATTAACAAATTGAAAAATGAAAACCAGATGATCATCTCAATAGATCGAGAAAAAGCTTTTGACAAAATACAACACAGATTTATGATAAAAACTGTCCAGAAAGTGGGCATAGAGGGAAACTACATCAACATAATAAAGGCCATATACGACAAACCCACAGCAAACATCATTCTCAACGGTGAAAAACTGAAAGTATTTCCTCTAAGACCAGGAACAAGACAAGGATGTCCACTCTCACCACTATAGTTTTGGAAGTCCTAGCCACGGCAATGAGAGAAGAAAAAGAAATAAAAGGAACACAAATTGGAAAAGAAGAAGTAAAACTGTCACTGTTTGCAGATGACATGATACTACACATACAGAATCCTAAAGATGCCACCAGAAAACTACTAGAGCTAATCAATGAATTTGGTAAAGTTGCAGGATACAAAATTAATGCACAGAAATCTCTTGCATTCCTATACACTAATGATTAAAAATCTGAAAGAGAAATTAAGGAAACACTTCCATTTACCACTGCAACAAAAAGAATAAAATACCTAGGAATAAACCTACCTAGGGAGACAAAAGACCTGTATGCAGAAAACTATGACACTGATGAAAGAAATTAAAGATGATACCAACAGATGGAGAGTTATACCATGTTCTTGGATTGGAAGAATCAATATTGTGAAAATGACTATACTACCCAAAGCAATCTATAGATTCAGTGCAATCCCTATCAAATTACCAATGGCATTTTTAATGGAACTAGAACAAAAAATCTTAAAATTTGTATGGAGACACAAAAGACCCAGAATACCCAAAGCAGTCTTGAGGGAAAAAAAGTAGCTGGAGGAATCAGATGCCCTGACTTCAGACTATACTACAAAGCTACAGTAATCAAGACAATATGGTACTGGCACCAAAACACAAACATAGACCATTGGAACAAGATAGAAAGCCCAGAGGTAAACCCATGCACCTATGGTCAACTAATCTATGACAAAGGAGGCAAGGATATACAATGGAGAAAAGACAGTCTCTTCAATAAGTGGTGCTTGGAGAACTGGACAGCTACATGTAAAAGACTGAAATTACAACACTTCCTAACACCATACACAAATATAAACTCAAAATGGATTAGAGACCTAAATGTAAGACTGGACACTATAAAACTCTTAGAGGAAAACATAGGAAGAACACTCTTTGACATAAACTACAGCAAGATCTTCTTTGATCGACCTCCTAGAGTAATGGAAATAAAAAACAAAAATAAACAAATGGGACCTAATGAAACTTAAAAGCTTTTTCACAGCAAAGGAAACCATAAACCAGACCAAAAGACAACCCTCAGAATGGGAGAAAATATTTGCAAATGAATCAACGGACAAAGGATTAATCTCCAAAATATATAAACAGCTCGTGCAGCTCTATATTAAAAAAACAAACAACCCAATCCAAAAATGGGCAGAAGACCTAAATAGACATATCTCCAAAGTAGACAAACACATGGTCAAGAAGCACATGAAAAGCTGCTCAACATCACTAATTATTAGAGAAATGCAAATCAAAACTACAATGAGGTATCACCTCACACCAGTTAGAATGGGCTTCATCAGAAAATCTACAAACAACAAATGCTGGAGAGGGTGTGCAGAAAAGGCAACCCTCTTGCACTGTTGGTGGGAATGTAAACTGATACAGTCACTATGGAGAATAGTATGGAGGTTCCTTAAAAAACTTAAAATAGCATTACCATATGATCCAGCAATCCCACTACTGGGCATATACCCAGAGAAAACTACAATTCAAAAAGACACATGCACCCCAATGTTCACTGCAGCACTATTTACAATAGCCAGGTCATGGAAGCAACCTAAATGCCCATCGACAGACAAATGGATAAAGAAGTTGTGGTACATATATACAACGGAATATTACTCAGCCATAAAAAGGAACGAAATTGGGTCATTTGTTGAGACGTGGATGGATCTAGACACTGTCATACACAGTGAAGTAAGTCAGAAAGAAAAAAACAAATATATATTAACGCATATATGTGAAACCTAGAAAAATGGTACAGATGAACCAGTTTACAGGGCAGAAATTGAGGCACAGATGTAGAAAACAAACGTATGGACACCAAGGGGCGAAAACTGTGGGGGAGGGGTGTTGTGATGAATTGGGCTATTGGGATTGACATGTATACACTGATGTGTATAAGATTTATGACTAATAAGAACATGGTGTATAAAAAATAATAAAATAAAATTCAAAAATTATTTTTTAAAAAAAGAAATGTTTTCTGTTAATACTAGAGCTTTAAAATACAGGATGCAAACAGACAGATTTTTGGAAAGAAAGTGAATTTCAACTCTAATCTCACTTTATACAAAAATTGACTTGTAGACAATATTATATCATAAACTTTAAAATTTGATAAGAGAACATGAAAGAAAATCAGGGCTTATATAATAAATGAACATAAGCACTAAACATGAATATATTAATGTATAACATTATTATATCCATAATATTGTGAATATATATAATAGTTATAATAAAATACATTATACTCTTAGTATATAATATAAATGATGTATGAATAACTCTTACCCCTCAACGATAAGACGACAAACCAATTAAATGGGTGATGCATTTAAAAGATGTACAGAAGAAGAAATTCAAATGTACAAAATATACATAAACATTCTCAACTCTAGGCACAACAGAAATAAAAATTTAATTCTACATGAAGTATTAACATATACCTATCAGAATGGTCAAAATTTTAAAGGACTGAAAATGCCAAATGTTGGCCAGTATGTGAAGCAACTGAAACTCTAACAAATTGTTGGTAAGATTCAAAATGGAACAACCTTTCTGGAGAAGAGTTTGATAAGTTTTATAGAGTTAATTACACACTTAAATTGTTATATTGGTATCTAATTATACACTTTCGTCTTTAACAAAGAGAAACAAAAACATATTCCTAGAAGAATTCTTGCATATGAGTGTTTATAGTAGCTGAACTTGTAGCAGCCCAAACTGGGGAATTCCAAATGTCCAAGAGCAGATAATGGAAAAACAAATTGTGGTATGAAGAAAGTCATACTGATAGACAACATCATGAACTAATTATATATATATATGTATATAGTGAAAAAAAGTATACACATACTCTATCATTCCATTTTTATAAAATTACAGAAAAAGCAAAACAAATGCATAATTAAAGAAAACAACACTTTGTGGCCTGGATTCAGTAGGTGTGAGTGTGATGGACAGCAAAGGGGAACATTTTATTATGTGTAACTTATATAGCAATACATTTGACTTATGTACAAACTCTTGAAGGCAAAATAGATGGAAATTAGTGGAGGACTAGACAAACTCAATCACAGTTGGAGATTTTCATGCAACTTCCTCAATAATGGATAGAAAATAAGCCGAAAAAAATCCAGTAAAACCCTATACCTAGTGTACATCTCATTGACTACATTGATCTAATTGATATTTATACTACAACCAACAACTGTAAAATTCTTTACAACTGTACAGGGACTATTATGTATACAATTTATTCTGGGTCATAAAACACATGATAGTAAATTAGAAAAGATTGAAATATTACAGAGGTTGCTCTCTGATCACAAAATAATTAAACTTGTAAACAATAATTATGAAATAATTTTTAAAATTCAAAGTATGTGAAAAAATGTGAAAATTTTACACCACACTTAGTAAAAAAAAATGGGGCAAAGAAATACAAGAGAAATTAGGAAATATTTGGAACTGAGTGATTTTGAAAATTCAACCAATCAAAATTTGTGTAAAGAAGTTAAAACAGTGCTTGGAGATAAATTTACAGGTAAATTTTAAGAGAAATCAGTGATATGCATTCCTTTTTTAGGAACAAAAATAATGAAGAACAAAAGCTGGTTTTAGAAAAGAAATAACACAGACAATAAAGAATCAGTGAAATAGAAAATAAAATAGAAAACATTATGCTAAGTGAAATGTCAGATGCAGAAGAACAAATACTGCATGAGCTCACTTATATGTGGATTATAAAAAAGCCAAACTCATAAAATCAGATTGTAGTATGGTGGTTTCCAGGGTCTGGGGTGTGGGAGAAACTGAAAGTTGTTGGGCAAAGGGTACAAAATTTCAGTTATATGGGATAAATGTCTTCTGGAGACCTTATGTACAGTCTGGTAACTATCATAGTGGTGAATACTTGAAATTTCCTAAGAGAACAAATCTCAAATTAAAACTTCTGAACACAGAGAAACACACACAAGAGGGTAACTATGTACAGGTGATGGATAACTTATTTAGGTTGATTATGGTGATTCTTTCACAATGTATACATATACACAAAAACATCAAGTTGTACACTTTAAATGTATGCAATTTCTCTTTGTCAAATATATCTCAATAAAATGATTTTAAAAAGAAAATAAGTCTAAAATGTGTTTCTTTGAAAATATAATTCAAACTAATAAAATCAAATCGGACTTATAAAGGATGAAAGCTTAAAAACACAATAGCAATATAAGAAAAGAAAAAAGAGAAAATGTGGACCCTGTAGATGTTAAACATTAATAAGGAAATATAATGAACAACTAGTTACCAATAGACTAAAACTTAGAAGAAACTGACAAATTCTTTGAAAAGCTTAACTTACCAAACGGGACATAATATGACATAGAAAATCCAAACAACCCTTAACTCTGATGCAGACAGTATTTTAAGAAAAGTTTCACACACACACGTACATACATACAACTAAAAAAAAAAGCCAGATAATTTTACACAGGAATTGAATCAGCATATAAAAAAGAAATAATACCTATGTTACATATAGTCTTTGAGAACAAGCATTTAGTATCATTAACTATCATTAAAATCCCAGTGAGATTCTGCTATAAGTCTATCAGAATGGCTAAAATTAGAAAGACTATTCAAATCTCGTGTTAGCAAGGATATGGAACATCAAGAACTTTCTTATATTGTTGGTGATACTGTAAAATGTTATAACCACTTTGGAAAAATACTTAGAAATGTCTCATAGATAAGCATAGAACTATTCTATGATCAAATAATTGTATGCCTAAATATTTACCCTAGTAACTTAAAACGTGTGCCCATAAAAAGACTGTATCATAATGATTACAGCAGCTTTATTTATAACAGTCCAAAACAGGAAAAACTAAAATGCTCATGAAGAGAAGAATGAGTAAAGAAATTGGCATATATTAATTAAATAATACTTAGCAATACAAAGAAATTATTTACTGATATGTGCATGATACCATATCAATTTATCTTTAAGCAAAGAAACCACACACAGAAGTGTACCTATTGTATTATTCCAGTTAAATGAAATTCCATACTGGGAAAGACTAATTTATCAAGAAAAATCAGAAAAAAATTGCCTCTGTGTGGAGAGTATTTACTGAAAAGGCATGAAGAAATTTTCTAGGGTGATAGAAAATCCTATATCTTGACTATACACCAAGCTCATCCTTATCAAACTCATCAAAGTACACATTTATAATGTGTGCAGTTCACTATATGTAAAGTTAAAAAAATAACTATTGAAAGTAAAAACCCTGGGGGTCCCTAGAGTTTTAAGGAAAATCAGAGGTAAAGTTTATACTCAGTAAATTGATATAGTCACTTTTTCTTTCTCTATTCTATATAGGAATCTCTCAGTTATTATAGAAAAATGAAAGATAGGTTAGAGATTAACATAACTGTGATTTTGAAAACCTACTGAACTCCAGAGTTTAAAACTGTATATAAATAGTGAGTTTTATTTTCGCTTGTTAACTTTATCTTTGAGGCAGTCAAAAGGTACACATACCTAAAGCCATAAATATAGGGTAGTTACAAATTTAAAGAGTGTAGCAAAGCATTAATTCAACAAATATTTATTAATAATCAAATATAAAAGATTTTAAATCTCTCCTTTCATGGATAATATAAAAGATGTCTTCCCAAATGATTAAGCTATTACAATTAGCACGTGTATATGCCAAATATATATCCACAACTTGATTACTAGCTGTGGATGTGTGGATGTGCTCAAAAGCACGTGCACATGCACACACACACACACACACAGACTGGAAATACTTAAAGCCAATATTTTCACTAGGTTGACCACTGGAAATGAATCAACAATTGAATTCTAGGAAGTCCTTATTAATATATTAGGTGATTATCAGATTTTGAAATTGTCAATATTGAAAATATCCATGTATTCTTTTGAAATTCATTGCAAACCTGCTGCATTATGGCATTGGTCAGTGACATTTAATATAGGAAACTCTAGAACAGTGCTATATAGTAAATGGGTGGTTATTAAAATAGTAACTTGAATTTTCCAATTTTTCAAAACTCTAATATTGACTAAGATTTAAAATGTTTAAATTCCAGAAATGTTCAGAGACTGCTACCTTAAATATCCCCTGAGAATTATTACAAGGAAATAATAGAGAAATGTTGGTGGAAGTAGAGGTAAGCTTCTATTTTAAAAACCTGTGAATGTTTATTAGGAAGAAAGTAATAAATACATCCAGGGTCATAGGACCATTGTATAGAACAGTGGGATAATAATGCTGAAACAATTCACAGAAACCAGCAATAATAAGTCACAAAATTAAGCCCAATGGAATTAACCATAAAATCCAATCAATGGCTCACTCACTGAAGGTTAATGAAGAGTTTTGTACAGTTTCAGGTTAAGTTTGAGAGATTTGTATCATATAGGGTGCACATATATGTAAGAGAAAATTCCAACAAACAAAAGCAGGGATTGTGGTAAAAATTTCAGACAAAAAATTTAGTGGATTGGATTGACATCATATTGGGAAATGGAATGCCACAATAAAGTTATAATAGTCACTACTTTTTTTTTCCATTCACGTATGATATTATTTTACTATTTTTTGAATTGCTTTTTAAAAATACATTACTACATCTCATAAGAAACGTGATAAATAACAATTTTGAAGATCAATTTTGAACATATCTTTAGGAAGTGCTTTTGATTAAATTCCTTGAAATGAAAACTTAATAGTAGAAACAAAATAATAAAAAATGACCTCAACTTAATTATGTAGTAATACATAGTTTTATAGTTATGTGATAAAAACTATGTAATAAAATTTCCTAATTGGAAATACCTAACTACATCAGTACCCTATAGATTGTAAACTAGCATATTAACAGAAAAAATATGACATGCTCTTCAATATTTTTCATTGATTAACTCATCCCTATCTAGGTAAATTTTTAGATACCTATTTATAATAATTCATATTGTAATTTATATTTAAACTATGTAATATATAAAAACAAAGGTATAATATTAGTAGATAAACCATATTAGTGCATAATATAAAGTTTTATGAACAGAGAAATCTCATCGTACATTCAAAGACAACTATAAACATAATGAAAGCAACAGTGTAACTATGATTACATTCTAAATGAACTGTACATGGTGGTACATTCAATTAGACACAGTCTATCGTATAAATTCCATTTGCTCATTAACTTTATCCTTTAATGCTAAATTACCCCATTTAAGATCAGCAAGGAGGGCTTCCCTGGTGGCGCAGTGGTTGAGAGTCCGCCTGCCGATGCAGGGGACACGGGTTCGTGCCCCGGTCCGGGAAGATCCCACATGCCGCGGAGCGGCTGGGCCCGTGAACCATGGCCACTGAGCCTGCGCGTCTGAAGCCTGTGCTCAGCAACAGGAGAGGCCACAATGGTGAGAGGCCCGCGTACCGCAAAAACAAAAAAAATCAGCAGGGAAAATCTGTACATAGGAAACTATTGACCTATTAACAAGTAGAATATTGTGTTTTGAATATTTTAAAAATTGCAGTTACCTGCAACTTTTAAAAGTATGTCATTTATGTGATGTTTTGTCCCACTAAGTTTTCGCCTTTGTGAAACTCTTCTATCCTTTCACTAAAATCAAAATCATCCCGTTGATTCATACTTAGTAGGAAACTTGAATGAAGTTCAGTAAAAGTTTCTATCCAGCTATTATACACTGTCTATTCCATTTGGAAAAAACAAGGCAGATACAAATTCATGAACTTTTCTCCCTTTTTAAATTCCACTATTCAGTGAGTTGTGTTTATTTTACTTATTGTAAAGGACTCTAAGTAAACCTGGTTATGTTTGCCTTATTAACTTTAAAAGTGCATTGTCGGGCTTCCCTGGTGGCGCAGTGGTTGAGAGTCCGCCTGCTGATACAGGGGACACGGGTTCGTGCCCCGGTCCGGGAAGATCCCACATGCCGCGGAGTAGCTGGGCCCGTGAGCCATGGCCGCTAAGCCTGCGCGTCCGGAGCCTGTGCTCCGCAATGGGAGAGGTCACAACAGTGAGAGGCCCGCATACCGCAAAAAACAAAACAAACAAAAAGTGTATTGTCAACCTCATTGCTCTGCTGGAGTAGAGTCATAGCTAGCTGACAATAGTCCACCACCTATCTTTTAAAATTCATATGTTGCTGAATTTAGTGTTGTTTTGAATTATGCATGATATATTAAATAATTTTGGAGTGGATCTCCTTGTCCTGATAGTAGCAGCTATTCTATCAGGAAATTACTCTTAAAGTAATATATCAGTTATTTTTCTTCTTAACAAGCTTATCACTAGCTTGATTCACAGCAAATTATTCCTCCTTGAGGGTTTCTTTGAATCTGCTCTCATGTCTTGTGTGAATTCCTTATTTCTTCTTACTATTATAACACTATAGCCAAATTTTGACAGGGGAGGTTATTACTAAGCATTCTGTCAATTTATAAAGTAATTTCATTACTATAAAAATCATATGATTTAAAAAGTAGTTTTCTTTTTTGACCCAGCATTTCCACATATATTGGGATATAATGAGATACCTCCCATAGCAAGTAGCTCCCTACTATAAGTTAAGTGAGATAACTTCATTCTTATGTTTTTTTTTTTAAATGTCAGTTTTTTAGAGCAGTTTTAGATTTACAACAAAATTAAGAAGAAAGTACAGAGATTTCCCATATACTCCTTACCTTCACACAGGCGTAGTGGCCCTATTACCAACATTATTAACCATAATGGTACATTATTTTTTTTCTTACCAAGGATGAACCTACATTGACACATCCAGTGTTCTGGATTTGAGACATTCTAAGAGGTGTGCAGTGATATCTAATTATAGTTTTAATTTTCATTTTCCTGATGATATAAGATGTGGAGCATATCATCATATGCTTTTTGCATCTTTATATCTTTGGTGAGCTGTCTGTCAAGGTCTTTGGACCATTTTTTTTTATTGGTTTGTTTGTTATTTATTGTTGAGTCATAACAGTTCTTTATCTAGTTTAAATAACACTCTTTTATCAGATGCATCTTATACAAATATTTTCTCCCAGCCTATGGCTTGTCCTCTCATTCACTTAATATTATTTATAAAATATTAGAAAAGATAATCTTCACTTAGGACTGTTGATATTCTTAGAAGTAGCTATGATTTATATAAGGAGAAACTGACAGAATTAAATAAAAACTAATAAAACATGAATGAATTATGTTATATGGTCAACTTCAAAGATGAGAAGAAACAGAAAATTGTATGTGACCAGAACTATAACCAATCTGATATTGCAAGGTGAAATATATCTTTCAAGTTAATAACCAGAATTTTAAAATATAAACTCCATAGAATTAAACATAAATTAAAGCAGAATTGGAAAAAGTTCTTTATAAATATAGTTCTAGGCATGTATGTAATTCTATATAGAAAGAGAAATTTAAAACTTACCTGCAAAGACAAAAAGAGGACTTGAGTAAATGGTAAATGGAAAGAAATAGGATACTATGTTCCTGTTTGGAAAGAATTAATGTACAGTTGACCCTTGAACAACTCAAGGATTGTAGTCTGCCCTTTGAATCCTTGGTTCCTTCACATCTTTGGATTCAACCAATGACAACGGACCGTGGAGTAGTGTAAAAATTTACTAATAGAAAATGTCTGTATATAAATGGACCCGTACAGTTCAAACCAGCTTTGTTCAAGGGTCAACTATAACATATATATGTCAGTTCTGCTAAAATTAATTTGTAAATTTAATTCAGTACTACTAGTTTCCAACTGAATTTTTACTCTATTTTTAAATTCTTATTTTAAAATAACTTTAAATTCAAAAGAAATGGCAAAAATAGTATAGAGAATTTATTTGTACGTTTTACCTATCTTCCCCCAATAGTATCATCTTAAAAAATTACATTGTCAAGATCAGAAATTTGACATTTTTAAAACTATTAACAAAGCTAGGAACATTATACAGATTTTACCAGGTTTACTTGCAGTCTTTTTCCTGTGTAGTTATATGAAATTTCATTACATGTATAGATTCCTGTACAGTCAGATTACAAAACGATTTAATATTCACAAATAAACTCTTTGCTACCCTTTGTCACAACCTTCCCTAAATTTAAGCTCTGTCAAACACTAATCTGTTCTCTATGACTACTATTGTGTCACACTGAAGAAGTTATATAAAAGGAACCAAATTGGTATTTTTGCTCACGATAATGCCCTTGAGATTCACAAAACTGTCTGAATCAATATTTTGTTCCTTTTTACTGCTGAGTTCTATTCCATTATATGTATATACCACAGTATGTCTATTTACCTGTTGAGGGAAATGTATGTTCTTTTTTTTGTTTCTTTTTGACTATTAGAAATTAAATGGCTATGAACATTTGTGCACAGATTTGTGTTAAATATAGGTTTTGATTTCTTTAGGAAAAAAACCTGAGTGTAACTTTTGTGTAGTATGGTAAATATAGCTTTAACTTTATAAGAAACTGCCAAACTATTTTCCAGAGTGACTATGCTACTTTACATTTCCACCATCACTATATGAGAGATACAGTCCTTCTATATCCCCATCATACTTTGTATTCAATGCTACGTTTTTGACATATGTCCATAAACTGCATATGTTACTGCTTCTAGCCAAATACCATAGTATCCTACGGTAACAACTATTATATTTTACTTATCTGTTCTCAATGTTCTCTTAAACTTTTCCCTGTCTTCTCATTACTAAAAAATTACTGCAAATTAATGCTGTGTAAAATATGTATGTGTAAACTTCACTTGTATATAGCCTAGTAATGAGATCACAGGATAAGTATAATCTTAATAAATAGTGCCAGATTTCTTTCCAAAATAGCTGTACCTGTGTACTTCACTAGAATGAATTTCTATTTCCCATCTCCTAATCAAAACTTTCATTGTCTAATTTTTATCATACTGATTTCTATAAATTAGTATTTTTTTGTTTTTGTTTTAATTTGAGCACCTCTGACTGCTAGAAAGTTTGAGCGTTTCTTTATAACTGTTGCACTTCAGAAGTCCCCTTCAGTGAATTGTGTGTTGACTCATACATTGACTATATTTCTCCTGGGTTTTGTAACTTTTTCTTATTTTAAAGGATTTCTTGGAATACTCTACCATCCCCTTGTTTCTTCTAGATATTGCAATAATTTTCTTCCAGTACGCCATTTTGCTACAATTTCCGTTGCAAACAAATTCCTTAATTTGTTTTTAATAAAATCCATTATTTTATACACCGAAAAAAGAACATTTTGGATATCATTCAGTAAGGTTTTCTACATCTTAATTACAAAACATTCTGTCTTCATAATTGGGGCTTATATAAAAGGAACATATTTAATGACTGAAAATTATTTTGTGGAACTCTAAGCATTTTCAATACTATAAGTTCTGCCTTTGGAAGAATTAAAAACTATTTACCTGCCAGTTTAAAATATTTTGACACATATTTTTCATTACAATGTTTTCCATTCTCAATCATTTTTGTAGGAGTATTGAAATTACATTTTCTTACTTTTATTTTCATGTATGATTTTAAAGTGTGAAACAGCACTCTTGAAACTTTACATCACACATCTCATATTGTGAAAAGTTGAACTGATATCAAAAAGAAAAATTGTTATTTCTTTCCTCTTAGAAAATAGCCTTTGGGTTTCCCTGGTGACACAGTGGTTAAGAATCCACCTGCCAATGCAGGGGACACGGGTTCGAGCCCTGGTCCAGGAAGATCCCACACACCGCAGAGTAAGTACAAGTCTATGCGTCACAACTACTGAGCCTGTGTAGTAGAGCCCATGAGCCACAAATACTGAACCAACATGCCACAACTACTGAAGCCTGCACACCTAGAGCCCGTGCTCCGCAACAAGAGAAGCCACTGCAATGAGAAGTCAGTGTATCGTAACGAAGAGTAGCCCCCACGTAACGAGAGGAAGCCCACACACAGCAACGAAGACCCAACACAGCCAAAAATAAATAAATAAAATAAATTTATAAAAAAGAAAAATAGCCTTTCCTCATAGAGATCCTGACCCAAGATGACACACAGCGTGGAATGCTGTGTTACAAGAGCAAAGTTGCCTGTAATTTAAAATACAACACTGAGACTCACTTCTCTCAAAGAGGGTTTCACAATCACTGATGAGACTTAACTTAGAGAGACAGAAAGGAAAATAAATAGGTAGATAGGTAAAAAAGCAAGACTTTTATTTTGTCTTTTAAAAAATAATGTGGAAAAAAAATGTCTACTCTATGCAGTAGCATCCCTAAGCTATGGTACATTTGAGGGAGGAAAACAAAAGTAGAAAGTCACCTACCATATGTAGTGTTCAGGATTTTTTCAACATTCAATCAGACTCAATTTATATTTGATCTGGATGTTAGGTCTTCGTACATACAACCAAGGTTATATCAACTTTAAGAGTACTCTCTGAAAGCTGACTTTATTTGAGTAGATCAAATTATCATTAGGTATTAAGGATGAGAAGCTTAGAAGCAGTCCATAAGAAATAGGGAAGGAAAATAAGACTGAGAATGAAAATTAACCCCCCAAATAAGAATGTGAGAAACAACAGAACCAGTGGTAAGTTATGTTAAACAATAAGGGAGGAGAAAGTTTCACAATGTATAGTGCTCTTATAGAGAAGTATGTTGGTAAGAATGTTGAGTGGCTATTGAAGAAGTCTGAAGATGATAATACAAGTGCAGCATTTCTTGAGTTGTATTCTAGCCCAAATTATGTGCATATGTGTTTAAATATAAAAAATATTTTACTAATATTATGGGATTTTCCTCAAACTTTCATATAAAACTAATAATTCTGGACCATATTTATTTTGTGGCTCAGAATGTTAAACTAACACTAACATGGTGGTTCTGGAGAATGGGAGTTCTCAATCTCCAGTTTTGGAAATATGACTACTCAGCAAAAAAGGAAAATAAAGCTAAAATAAAAATGCGTGATCACTGGGCTTAGAAAGTTAAATCAACGAATACTTAATTTGCACCAAAGTATACATGTTATTTAGCTAAAGTAATTGCAGGAACACAAACACAGAAAGGCTAAGCTTTATGCTAAAGTAATTTAATATCTAGCTTAATACCTAGTTGGTTAGACAAAATAAATATGTAAAAACTAAATTTCAATACAAGCTGGAAATGTTAAACTCAGTGCTAGTTGGGATACGGTAAGTGAGTTATGAAATGTCAAATAACAATTATGTACAAAAAATTCTAAGAGAATTGTTGACTATTCAGGATAGGCCAGATTATTGATACATCAGCTTGGACAGGAAAAAAAATCTGCTTTATGGATTTGTAATATAATTATCAATTCAATTACTTTCCTTAAAGCATCAGAGAGAATACCTTGCATGTAGGCAGCACTGGAAACACATGAATGAGTAAACACATTACATATAATGTGTAGAGCAGGCATTAGAAAAATGATAATTTAATTTTTGTGTCAGCAGAATAATAACTTTTATATCTGCTACTGATCATTAAAGCAATCTACCCTTCTGATACCCTGGAAGTTGAAGCAAAATTTACCAGCACAACAAAAACAGGTACTGTTCTCACATTTCCATGGGTTTTGCTGTTAATACTTATTTACAGTAAGGAAGACCCAAATGGTATGTTCTTTTCAACAGACTTTTTTTCCTTTGCAAATAGTGAAAAATGTAATGAATGAAAAACCTTTGCCTCCTAGAGTAGTGTGGAAAAGCATATGAATAATTCATTCTACTCAATATGTAATTGACTTGAAAACCAAAATAGCACAATTAGATAACTACCTACTTGATTATATCAATTAATTAAAACAGGCATTTTTTTCCAAAATAGTCTTTTTGTTCTACAATTGCTTCTCTGTTATGTATAAATATATATAAGGTTGAAAATGTAAAATTGATTTACTTAATTCTAAATTAAATTATACTAATTGAGCATCTTTAGGTATGTCACATTTCATTTTAATCTGAAGCTTGAAAAAATATAAGATTATCTTGTACTAGCATACAAATAATAAAGAAAGATCAAGTTCAGAATAACAGTACAGTGAGCAATTCATTTTAAATAATGCATGAAACATAGTCTTAAAGTCAATTGATTATACATTGGGAATTTATAATAAGAAGGAAATCCTTTTGCTTGTGCTTGAATAACAAGTTCAGTTGAACAATGGAATGAAAAAAATTAAAAATTTTTCTAAATTTTTGATATTAGATACCACAAGCTATTGCAAAAGGCATTATTCCAAATAACTGGTAAAAATATATATAAGATGAAATGGCAGAATCCATTTTATCCAATAATATTTAGATTTCAATCATGAAATGTTCTGGAAAAATAGTCATACCACCACTGAAATTTAAGAAGATATTACAATGTGTATTTCTTACATAGTTGCAAAACACATGAGGAAGACAAAAAATAAAAGTGTTTCCTAGTCAAATAACTTTAAACAAGATGTGTGTCATAATTCTGACTGAGAGATTCCTAAAACACAGTAGATATTAAAGGTGAGGGCAAGTCCTGTAGTAAATCACCTGCTTAGTCTTTTTCCAAACCTAATTGATCAAAAGTGAGAAAGAGGGCTTCCCTGGTGGCGCAGTGGTTGAGAGTCAGCCTGCCGATGCAGGGGACATGGGTTCGTGTCCCGGTCCGGGAAGATCCCACATGCCGCGGGGCGGCTGGGCCCGTGAGCCATGGCCCCTGAGCCTGCGCGTCTGGAGCCTGTGCTCCGCAACGGGAGAGCCACAACAGTGAGAGGCCCGCGTACCAAAGGAAAAAAAAAAAAAAGTGAGAAAGAGAAAGAGATAAAAGGTTTCTTTGATGACTTCTAATTATTACAGAGCAAGTTTTCCCTATACACACTTGGGAAACAATGGCTTCAAACAAACAAACAAAAAATGTTCTTTTACAGTTCTTGAGTTCTGAAGCTCAAAAGTTTAAAATGTTCTTACTGGATAAAATCAAAGTTGTTAAAACAGCTACAGTCCCTCTGGAGGCTCTAGGGGGAGAAATGAGTTCCTTGATTTTTCTATCCTCTAGAGGCTGCCCAGAATTCTTGGCTTGTGGCCCCACCTCCCATCTTTAACTAGAGAAGCATAATATCTTCAAATCCCCCTCCTCTCTGACTTCTGTCTCCATTGTTTCCTTCTCTGATTCTGACACTCCTGCCTCCCTCTTATCAGGACCCTTGATTACACTGGGCTCACCCAAATAATTCAGTATGTTTTCCCTGTATTGAGTCTTAATCACATCTCCACAGTCTCTTTTTCTATATAAGGTAACAAATTCAGATTCTTGGGATTAGGACATGAACATATCCTGGAGGCCATTATTCTGCCTACCACAGTATACCTATTGACTGCCCCCCAATCACATCCATCCCACAGGCAAAATACATTTATCCTAACTCAGTATCTGCAAAAGTCTCAATCCATTACAACATCAACTCAAAGTCCCAAAGCTCATCTAAATCTCAACAACTCAAAAGATCCACATTTTATTGTCTAGATTATCTAAATTAGATATGCTTGACAATAATAATTTCAAGGTAAACATTTTTTTCCAGCTTAATGAAGACTAACTGACAAAAATTTTTTACACTTACCATGTATAAATGATTACTACAATCAAGGTAGTTAACATATAGTTATTATTTTTGTGTACAGTGAGAAGATTTAAGATCATCTCTCTTAGCAGCTTTCAACTATACACTACAGTAGTATTAACTATAGTCACCATACTACACATTAGCTTTCTAGAATTATTCATCGTTCATAACTGAAACTTCGTACCTTTGACAAACTTCTCTCCATTGCCTCCATTCCCCAGCCCCTACAAACCACCATTCTACTCTCTGCTTCTATGAGTTCAACTTTTTTAGATTACACATATAAGTAAGATCATGCAGTATTTGTCTTTCTGTGACTGGCTTATTTTACTTAGCATAATGTCTTTTAGATACATCCATGTTGTTACAAATAATAAGATTTCATTCCTTTTAAAGGTTGAAATAAATATATATATATGTGTATATATTTATATCACATTTTCTTTATCCATTCACCCATTCATTGACACTTAGGCTGATTCCATTTCTTCACTATTGTGAGTCATGCTTCAATGGACATAGGAGGGCAGATATCTATTTGAGAAAATGATTTCATTTCCTTTGGATACCCAGAACTGGGATTGCTAGATCATATGCTAGTTCTATTTTTAATTTATTAAGAAACCTCCATACTATTTTCCATAATGGCTATACCAATTTACATTCCCACTAACATTGTACAGAGTTCCTTTTTCTCCACATCCCTACCAACATTTATAGATTGTCTTTTTGATAATAGCCAATTCTAACAGGTGTGCAATGACATCTCATTGTGGTTTTGATTTGCATTTCCCTGATGATTAGTGATGTTGATCATTTTTTCATATACCGTTGGATACTTGTATGTCTTTTTTGTTTTGAGAAATGGGTATTCAGGCCCTTTGCCCATTTTAAAATCAGGTTATTTGTTTTCTTGTTATTGAGCTATTTGTGTATATATATTGTACATTATCCCCTTATTAGATGTATGATTTGCAAATATTTTCTCCCAATCCATAGGTTACTTTCACATTTTGTTGATTTTTTTCCTTTTCTGTGCAGAAACTTTTTAGTTTGATGCCAATCCCATTTGTCTATTTTTGCTCTTGTGGCCATGCTCTCAATATTGTATGCAAAACAGCATTGCTCAGACCATTGATAAAAAGTTTTTTTCTGTTTCTTTCTACAGTTTCAGGTCTTATGTTTAAGTCTTTAGTCAATGTTGAGTTGATTTTTATAAATGGTGTGAGATGAAAGTCCAATTTCATTCTTCTGCATGCAAATATTTACTTTCCCCAACATCATTTACTGAAGAGACTGTCTTTGTCTAAGATCAATTGATCATAAATGTATGGATGTATTTCTGGGCTCTATTTTGTTCCATTGGTCTATATGTCTTTTTTATGCCAGTGCCATACTGTTTTCATAACTATAGCTTTGTAGTGTATTTTGAAATCAGGTAGTGTAATACTTCCAACTTTGTTCTTTTTGCTCAAGATTACTTTGACTGAGGACTTCTGTTGTTCCATATGAATTTTAGGACTGTTTTTCTATTTTTGTAAAAAATGCCATTGGAATTTTGGTAAAGATTGCACTGAATCTGTAGGTCACTTTGGGCAGTATGAACAACTTAACAGTGTTAATTCTTACACTTCATGAACATGGTATACCTTTCCACTTATTTGTGTCTTCCTCAATTCCTTTTATCGATGTTTTACAGTTTTCAGTGTACAGACCTTTCACCTCCCTGTTTATTTCCAAGTATTTTATGCTATTATAAATGTGATTTTTCACTCAATTTATTTTTCAGATAGTTCACTGTTAGTGTTTGGAAATTCTACTTATTTTTGTATGTTGATTTTATTTACTGCAACTTTACTAAATTACTTTATTAGTTCTAACAGCTTTTGGTGGAGTCTGTGGGACTTTCTATACATAACATCATGTCATCTGCAAAGACAATTTTACTTCTTTTCTGATTGCTCTAACTAGGATTTCCAATACTATGTTAAATAGAACAGGCAAGAATGGGCATCCTTGTCTTGTTCCTGATCTTAGAGATTTCCAAATGTTAAACAAAATTACTTTCCTAGCATAAACCCATCTTGGTCTTGACGTATTATCATTTTTATATAGAGTTAGGTATTACTTACTACATTTTGTTAAGAAATGTTTCAACTATGTCCATGAGGGTTTTTGGTCAAAAATTATATGTTGTCTTGTAATGTCTTTGGTTTTAATATCAGGGCAAAGCTTGTCTTATAGAGAAAATTGTGGAAAATTGGCTCCTTTTCAATTTTCTTCAAGAGTTTTTACAGAATTGATATTATTTCTTCTTAAACATTTATAGAAGTCATAGTCAATCCACTTGATCAATTTTGTTTGTGGAGAAGTTTTTAACTAAAATTCAGTTTTTTTAAACAAGTATATTCAGGTTATCTATTACTTCTCAGTAAGTTGTGGCTTCAAGAAGTTATCCATTTCATCCATGTTGGTGAATTTATTTAGACCAATAAAATTGGTCATAATAATCATTTACTAACCTTTCACTATCTGTAGACTACAGTGATGCCATGGATCTTATTTCTGATATTAGTAATTTGTGTTTTTTCTTTCTTTTTTTACAGATTAGTCTAGAAAGAATTATATCTTTTTTTTAGCTTCTTAAAGATCAATTCTGGTTTCGTTAATCTTCCCTACTTATTTTGTGTTTTCTAATTTATTGATTTCTACTCAGGTATTGATTTTTCCTCTATTCTTATTTTCTGTTTAACTTGTTCTTTTCTTTTGAGCTTCTTAAGGTGGAAAATAAGGTCATTGATTGAGAAATTTGTGCACTTTTTAAAATCTATGCATTTAGTGCTATAAATATCTACATCCTATTAGCAGAATCCCACAAATTTTATTGTATTTTGAATTTAGTTTAGTCCAATTTAAAATAATTTTCTAGTTTTATGTATTATTTAACCCATAGGTTATTTAGAAATGTGTGTTTAGATTTTAATATTGGGAGATTTTCCAGGTATCATTCTGCTGTTGATTTCAAATTGAATTTCTGTATTGACAGAGAACACACTTTTTATGAACTGAATAATTTTAAATTTATTGGAAATTGTTTTATAGCCCAGAATATGATCTATTTTGGCAAATGTTTTGTGTGCCCAGGAAAAAAGTGTTTGTTCTGCCATTGTGAAGGATATTGATTTGTAAATAACAGTTATACCAAGATGGCTAATAGCGTTGTTCATTCTTCTATATATTGATTGGTTTTCTGTCAAATTCTTATATCAGTGTTTTTGAGAGAGCAGTATTGGACGCTCAAGCAATAACTGAGGATTTGTCTATATCTGCTTACAGCCCACTCAATTTTTTCATGTACATTTAAACTCATATAAAGTATATAAATATTTACAATTGTTCACTTTTCGGGTTTTTTTTTTTTTTTTTTTTTTTTGCGGTAAGCGGGCCCCTCACTGTTGTGGCCTCTCCCGTTGTGGAACACAGGTTCCGGACACGCAGGCTCAGCAGCCATGGCTCACGGGCCCAGCCGCTCCGCGGCATGTGGGATCTTCCTGGACTGGGGCACAAACCCGTGTCCCCTGCATTGGCAGGCGGACTCTCGACCACTGCGCCACCAGGGAAGCCGAATGTTTACAATTGTTTATCCTTTTAGTGATTTGATCTCCATAGCATTAAGAAGTAAATTCCTGTATCTTTGGTAATATTTTTTTCCTCAGAAATCAGCTTTGCCTGTTATTGATATAGGCACTCCATCTTTTGCATTACATATCTTTTCCATACTTTTGTTTTTAATCAATGAATGTTTTTTATATTTAAACTTGGTTTCTTGTAGTCATCATCTAGATCTAGGGTTTTTTTTTTTAACTCGTGTTTGTTAATCCAGTTTGGAAATATCTATCTTTTAATTGTTGCATTTATATGTTACATTTAATATGATTATTGATGTTCTTTTGTTTAAATCAACCATGCTGCTTTTGATTTCTATTTGTCTTACCTGTGCTTTTTCCCCATTGTCTTTTTCTCTGCCTATTTTGGATTCAATATTTTTAGGTTTCCCAGTGTATCTCCTTTACTGTGGTTTTTAATTTTTTGTTGTGTGAGAAACACCATTACTTGTGGTGTAGGCTGTTGGCGATGAAGTCTTTCAGTTTTTCCAAGTCTGAAAGAGGCTCAGTTTTGTATTAAGTTTTGAAATTTTTTAGGCTTGTTATGGAATTTTAAGTTGACAGTTGGTTTTCCATCTTCATACTTAAAAATATTGCTCTACTCTCTCTGAAACTGTTTTCATTTTTCTCACAAAAAGCTAAAATCATCATTATCTTTTAACATGCCTTTTTTTTTCTGGTTGCTTTTAAGATTTTCTTTTTATACCTGATTTTGAGTAATTTAATTGTCATAGGTCTTGGCATAATTTCTTTCATGTTTCTAGGAATTAGGTTTCATTAAGCTTCTTGAATCTGTGTTTTAGAGTTTACACAATAGTTAGAAAAAATTGGGAATTAATTTTTCAAGTATTTATTCATTCCTACTTCTCTCCTCTACTTGTAGACTCAATTTACACACCTCACTGATTATTTCTTTATTAATTTTTAGTGAGTTTTTTTCTATCAGTGTTTCATTTGGGTCATTTCTATCAATAGAGCTTTAAGATCACTAATGTTTTACTATGCAGTATTTCATATGCCATTTCATTGCTATTGTTTTCAATTATTACCATATTATTGTTATTGCATTCATATACTCTAAGCTCACCTCTCTTTGAGTTATGGACTTGTAAAGATGAAGCACAGACTATGGCCTACAAGGCATCCACTGAGATAATATGATGAATCCCTGTCCTGGTGACATCCAGCTATCTTGCTGTGTGTATTTATATTTCTTTTTTGTAGTCTTTTGACATCAGCAGGTATCACTTTCCAGTGTGTTAAATGTTTACAATGAAAAATAGAATTAACATTAAGGATTGCTTTGCATTTCCAATTCTTCTTTATTCTAAAATAATACTTCTACTTTACTGGGTAATATTTTAAGTCACTTATTTAAATCAGAGTAGCCATAATCTTATACATGTTTTGGAGATGGTGATCTCTTTAATGTACCTTTCAGTAATTTGTTATCTGGCTTTCTAGGTTTGTTCACCATTCAACTGTTCACACACAGAATAATCTTTTTATCACAGCTGTATCTAATCCCAAATGGAGACAGCATTGTTATGTTGGCAATGTTTTGTTGTTACTATTGTTGTTGTTGATGTTGTTATTGTTGTTAAGCATTGTCAACTATAGTAGAAGGGAAACTGTTACTAAAAATAGTGACAACAATAGATGATGGATACACACAAAACATTTTTTGAGTTAGAAATCCACTTTATGCTTGAGAATTTAGTGAAATCATGGGAGAAATGTTAATAAATAGAATTGGTACAAAAGCTAAACACTGGTATATAAGTTTATGCTTGGGTATGAATCCTAAAACAAATTTAAAAGCTGAGGATTCCATTTCTTTCCAATTTAAAATGCATATTCATCAAAAATACATTTACGGAAAATTAATAGCTTTCTGATTAAACAAAATCACATGAAAATACTAGTTTAAGTAACCTACATTACCAGGTTTTAATGAACTGTGGAGACCACAGGCACACATTTTGGAATTACAGTTTAATATATCTTCAGCTACAGAACCAAGAATTAGTTTGCCTATGTTCCTACTCAGGGAGAAGTTACTAAGTAGGGAGAAGGGTTAATTAAAGACAACAGTCAAACTGATCTAGCTTTATAGAATGGAGATTTTTTTTCTTAGTGAAAGATAAAAACAAAATGACAGAAATGTATAGTTATCAGTATCTGTATAGAAGATAACTTTTAACATTCTGTGGATATTTATATCTTCTTAATACCTGGAGAAGTCCACCAATTTTTTAAGTACTCAAGATTAATATCCTAACAATATGTCATCTCAAGTCTTACAAGATTTCTCCATGACCAGTTCAACCCTATCTAAGCTAGAACCTCAGAACACACGTTGAAAGTATCCAAGAAACAAGAGTTGCCAAAATGTCTGCCTGGCATTTGCTCATTTTAAGAATTACCTCTTATAGTCTCATATAAGTGTGTTTCCAGTTTCCTCTTTTAAAGTGAAATCTACATCTTAGCTCATCATAGTGCTTCCAGTGTGAGCAATTTGGGGGTTGGAGATGTGTCTCAATTATATTCATGGAGCACAAGAGAAATCCTACATACATTAAACAAATGAGTAAGTATTCAGGAATGTTAGCATTCTTTTCCTCCCAAGAAGTTCACACCAACTTCTATCATTTTACAGCTACTCCTTCCTACCTTGTCTATATTCTATACCATTAGTACTAGTCTTCTGAAATAAGCAATAAAAGCAGAACCATTTTGTTCAAAATCCACTGTCAAGATGCCGCAATATTATTGAGAGCATAACTGCACATTCACAAGTATAAAGGACATTGACAGTGCAATATGCCCTCAATTTTGAAGCAGTTGTGGAAGTTTTAGCCCTGATTCTTCTAACTTGATAGATGACCATAGGTATTTAATTTAAAATCTATGAATCTGATGTTTGACTGTTTTTAAATGGAGGAAATAACACCTGATCAACTTAATTCATGAAGACACAGTTGTAATTCTAATTAGTGAATGATTTTAAAACTTTTTTAACTATATAAAAGTTTATCATTGTGTTATGTCTATCTTAAATGATGATTAATTTCTTAAAATAAGAAATAAGTACTTTTCAACATTTAAACAATTTTGATCCATTCATGTACTCATTCAATCATAAAGTAAATAGGTATTTACTGTCTACCTTCTATGTCCCAGGAATTTTTATATTCACTGAGATTTCAATAAACATGAGAAAAGAGCCTCATCTCCCTCTTTTTTCTCTCTCTCTCTCTTTTCCCTCTCTTTGTATATTCAATTGAGAGAACTCAATTTAACATATAACTAAAAACAAGAACATAAGATAACGAAAAGGGTTATGAGGAAAACTTAAAGGAGCTTTATGTTAGACAATGATTTCTACTTTTGTTATTTTATGAAAAATCTGTCTTAAGAGGTGACAATTAGGGCTTCCCTGGTGGCACAGTGGTTGAGAGTCTGCCTGCCAATGCAGGAGACACGGGTTCGAGCCCTGGTCTGGGAAGATCCCACATGCCGCGGAACAACTGGGCCCGTGAGCCACGACTACTGAGCCTGCGCGTCTGGAGCCTGTGTTCCGCACCAAAAGAGGCCACGATAGTGAGGGCCGTGCACCACGATGAAGAGGGGCCCCCACTCGCCGCAACTACAGAAAGCCCTCGCACAGAAACAAAGACCCAACACAGCCAAAAATAAATAAATAAATAAATAAAGGAGTGCCTTAAAAAAAAAAAATAAGAAAAGAGAAAGTATTGTAAAATCAAAACCACTGTGAAGAGTTTTAATGCAGAGTAAATGGTGTCAAGGTAGGAACAGACTTGAATTGAAAAACTGAAAAAATGTCTATGGTACCTTTGTCTTGACCAGATGGGTAGGAGATATTAAGATAAAATCAAATGGAGACTAAAGTTGAAGATCCCTCAAGCAGACAAAACCATTTAAGCCACAGAAGCAAAACTTAGCTTACTCTCTTCATAAATGTAAGCAAAACTTAACTTGGGTTATTTTTTATAAATGCCTCTGATAATCATAAAAGAAACTAAAGTCTCCTTCCTAAAATAATATAAAGTAATCACTTTTAACCAATCTTATGCCATCTGAAAACCCTCAGTGTAATAACCAATAACTGTAAAGGTTAAAGAGTATCCCCACTTTCACTTTTTAAGTCATTCTGTAACATCATGCCTTTGAATTTCATAACAGTTTCATGTTTGAGGTCTCCCAGTTCATTGTTTCTCATTCAATAAAATGTTCATTTCAAGGAAAGCTCTCTGAATTTTCTTTTGAAAGATATATACAAAAGTGTCCAGGAAGAGCCTGGTTAGGTGATGCAGACTTTTGTGCCCTGGCTATTATTGGCTGTACTGTGTTCCCCCAAATTCATATGTTGAAATCTTAATCCCAATACATCAGAATGTGACTGACTCTAATCTAGAATAATTGGTATCTTTAAAAGAAGAGGAAATTAGGACACAGACACACAGAGGGAGAACACCATGTGAACATGAAGACCACCACCTACAAGCCAAGGAGAGAAGCCTCAGGAAAAAACCAACCCTGCTGACACCTTGCTCTCAGACTTCTAGCCTCCAGAACTGTGAGAAAATAAATGTCTGTTGTTTAAACCGCCCAGTAGGGTACTTCGTTTTATAGAAGCCCTAGCAAATTAGTACACTGGCTAAAGGGTTTTTATTTTATTCTAAGTGTGAAAGTCAATCACTGAGGTCTTTCAACAAGGGAATTTCACAATCTATCTGATTTATATTCTTCTAAGAACATTCTGGACACTGTGTACAATTAATTTCTGTAAGGTGGTAGAGGGGATAGTAAAGAAGCCATAGAGAAAGCCTTCTGCAGACCAGCAGGATATATACATACTTGTGTGTTTGTGTATGTGCATATAAAAATTATTTAATACCTGTACATAAATTTTAGCTGCATATGTAACCACAGTCCTTCATGGTATGTATTTATTTTGGCAGATTTGTTAAAACTCACAACGAAGACTTGTTTTAAGATTAAATTTCATAGATAAATCTGGATGCTTAGCTAACTGGCCATATATATCACTGCCCTACTAATGACAGATCAATTTTTGTCAATTTTGTTTTGCTACTGTTTTTTGGTAAACAGTTTTCTCTCTCCCCAAAACAGAGAAAAAGAGGACACTTTGATATATACATATATATACACACACACACATATATAATTCAAATAAAAACCAAGCTATTAATATATGAAAGAAAACCGACAAGTTAGGAAAGTTTAGTATATTGAAAAATGCACAGTACTGGGAATGAAGGAACACATCCCTTAATTCCTTTACGGTATGAGGTAAACAATTTAATTAATAACTCTTAATTTCTATGAATCTATGTGCTAACAGAACCTATTAGAAATGTTGAATTGATCAAAAAGACAGTGATTTAATGGCAACCAAACAAAAACCAAGCAACTACAATAGATATTAAAATACTGATATAAATAAATTGCTTAATTAAAACCCCAGATATAAATACCAACTCTCCCTTTAAAATGAGATATTCCATTTTAAAGTACATTATTTGCATCTTATTTAATTTACAAAATTGTATCATATTGGGATGTAAAGTCAGTGAACAGCATTCTTCATGGATATAAAGCATATGTTACTAGAAGTAGTTGCCTGATGAAGCTTCATTATTCAGCTCAAAATGGTTGAAGCTATAATCATTAAACATATGTCAAAGACACAGAAACATAACAGCTCTGGTATAAGAGAGAATTAAGATGGGAAAGAGAAATATAAAGATCTTTATAGAGGCACAAAGAGAACTGGAAATCTAATTATAAACATGTTTTATTATAAGAGATTCAGGGTTGTCTTCACATCATTTAATTAGAACAAATGAATTATAGCCAGGGTCACTTTAAAAGGGTCATTTAAGATAATATTTTACAGGAAAGTTGGCGATTTATCCAAATGGCAGCTACTGCTTCCACCCAGAAACTGACAACAGTACCAGAAATAACATAGAGGATCCACCTTTTAAGTTTTCCCTTTCTGTTTACAAATATATGTAAAGGAAATGTCCAGTGGGCTCTCTGTAAGTAAACCCTGAGATGAAGATTGAGGTACCAAATATTTATTAGGGATCAACCTCTGTGAAAAGAAAACATAAGAAGGAGGATGCAGAAGAGGAACAAGTCAAACTATGATACATGTGGGACAAAGCCTCAGCCAGCCTGTGGAAGGGGCACTTGAGAGAGTGGCATCCATCAAAGTTTTACCTGATGGACAAAAATGGCCAAGCATTTATACCCCTGCCTTGCTTAGTCATTGGATGCAGGCTTCCCTGAGAATGTGTGACTTTAAGCAAGGTCAGTCTCCACAGCTGAGGCAGACTCTGAAGAAGTTGATAGTTGGAGGCAACTATCTGCTGACCACACTCCTCAGGGCAAGGCAGCAAGCCCTGTCATGAAGTTGGATCTGGATGGCACATTGCACTACCTATTTCCACCACTTATGCTGCTTGGATCCACTTCTCCATGTATGTTGGTGGAGCACTTCCCTCAAAATTCCATTGAACATTTCTTCCTGATAGGAGACCTAACAGAGGGATGTTAGTGTAATAGACCTCAGCCTTTGCAAATGCAATTGGTCTTGGTACTTCAATGGATACTCATTGTCACCACCCTCCACTGTTCATTCTAGATTCTCCTTGTCCTCAGTTTCTACCTCTTTTTGCCTTGACGTCTTACCCATTGGTGTGACCCAGAATTCCAACCCCAAGGTACTTGAGCCCCAGGTCACCACGACCTTCTTAAGCTGGAGTTACTGTACTTTTCCAATTATATTCCCTGTTGGGCAAGGAGTATCAAAAATCCCTTAAACTGATTATCCGTATCTTCCCTGCATTTACTGAGTAGCATATACCCCTTATTACCACTGTCAATCACACTTGCAAAAAACATTGACTTTTCTTCTTGCTTGCTCTTCCCTGGATAAAAAAGCCCAAAGTGTCCTGGCAACAGGTGTAGATAATAGTCCAATGGGACACTTGCATTTCCTCTGACAAGAGTATGCCCCCTTTTGGCCTAGGACCTATAATCCTGCAGTGCCCAGATGTATAGACATTTCAATCATAAAACTTCCTGGTATATCATTAGAAGTGGTAATAACTGGGGATATTCTTGTTTCCATGCCTTGCTTCTCAGACCCATGTATTCTTCCTCTGGAGAAACAGTGCAAAATAAACATTTTTTCAATACATGCTATGCATCCTGGATGATGCATGCTATTCTTACAAAATATTTCCTTAGAGCTGTTATGTCCAATGTGTCTTCAGCAAGCCAGTGGCTTCTGAGTGGTGCAATATGTGACCAAAATATTAGATCTTGTGGAGGCCACTCCCACAGCATCTTTGATTTACATGTGCCCCCTGGTCTGATACAATATTCTGGGGGATCCCACGTCCAATGCCCTGTTGACAAAAAAGGCAAACCCATACTCAGAATACATGTCTATGCATGTGAGAACTCCTGACCTGACCAGAATGCAAGGGGCACAATATAATAAATTTGCCACCAAGTATTCAGTAGGTTTCCTCTAGAATGATGTAATTTGGGGTTTTATTGTTGGTGTCTATTGCTGGCTGTTTAGATCTTTGGTCAGTGTGACTTCATTCTGTTAGGCTTCTGTCTCTGCCACCACAGCCTCTTCTGTCATATCTTTTCATGCCAACACTGGCTTGGCCATTGAAAGAGTCTGGCTGACACCAACTAGCCAGGTAGTTTTATTTACTTAATAGTTTAGTGCTTCAATGGTGAAAACTCTCTGGTAAGCAATAATATGTGATAGAAACCTCTGCAAATGTCATGCTTACTTCAATATGTCCATCTACATGCATTCACCTCAGAATACTTTCCCCCCATTTTCCCATCTTTTTTCTTCCAATTTCCTGACCAGCTGTCCAGGAGATTTGTCTCTAATCTTAAAACTATTTACATTCTAACCTTGATTCTTTGTTTTCCACAAAAGTGGAAAGTAGATGCACTGCCCAAATAATTTCCTTAGATACTATCTCTCATGTTCACCCGTGAGTGGGCTATAATATAACTGCTGTCTATTTTTTTATGCGCACCTATACAAAGAAATGACCCATCTCTAAATTAAGCTCAGACGTTTTTCTCCTTATTCAGGTCATATGGAATTGCCCATCAGCAACAGGTGTGGGTTGAGGGAGGGGTACTGGTATAACCCTTGACTGCCTTGAGAGTTGTGGGGTTTTGTAAGTGAAAATGTTACAACAACTTCACATTTACTTTGGACAGGATTTCTAAAACACTCCTGATTTACTTTATTTCCTAAATAGTTTTAGAATATGTCAGGTTCCTGAATCTTCAAAGGGTTTATGTCCCACCCTCTGGAGTGTAGGTGTCTTACCAAATCTTCCAGCATGCTAGTCATGCCATGCTAATAAAACTCAATCAAAATAACATTATCAATGTAATAAATCACTGTGATGTTCTGCAGTATGTCCAAGGTATCCAGATATCCTCTGACTATATTGTGATGGAAAGCAGAATGACTGACATGACTATAAAACTAAATAAGTATAGCTGTTCATGTCATGTGATTGCACACTGTTTCTGACCTTTTTTGATTGAAATAGAAAATAACATATTCACTAAATCAATGGCCAAATGTCATGCCCCTGGACTATATTAATCTCCTCTAGCAAAAATACTACAGGGCTTCCCTGGTGGCGCAGTGGTTGAGAGTCCGCCTGCCGATGCAGGGGACACGGGTTCGTGCCCTAGTCCGGGAAGATCCCACATGCCGCGGAGCGACTAGGCCCGTGAGCCATGGCCGCTGAGCCTGCGCTTCCGGAGCCTGTGCTCCGCAACGGGAGAGGCCACAACAATGAGAGGCCCGCATATCGAAAAAAAACAATACTACATTTGATTACTTGACTGTTTTTGCAATAGTCTATAGTTATCTTTCATGATCTATCTGATTTTTATAGGAGTTTAACTAGTGAATTACACGAGGACACATAGGAGACTGATTACCACCTCTGAATCCTCTAGGCCTGTAAGGTGACACTAATCTCCTCATGACCCTGCATGAGATATTACCTTTTACATACTATCTTGGCTGGAGAGGCTTTCAGTTTACTTTTTCCACTTGATAGTTTCTATCCCACAGATCAAGAATGTAGGGGCTGTGCAAACTACCAACTATATCAATTCCAATTATGTTTAGGGATCAGGAAAATGTCAATAGTTGGGTTCAGAGACTGTATGTTCAACCAGTGTAAGCCAGACCCTAGCTAAGATTTAATTTATTATTTGTTTTTTATGTGCTACTACATTAAGAGAATGGTCATGATGACGTTTCAGGTCTCTGGGTATCGGTGACAATTGGGTACTCCTACCCAGCATTCCTAACAAGGTTTAGGTATTCTCCATTCCCAGATGCAGTTACCCATATAAATTGCCTTAGGGTCCTTTGAGGAAGTACTGATGGATTCATTACATATATAACTGACTTGGGATTGCAGAGTCCTTCTTCCTGAAAACGCAGCCACCTCTTCAGTCCATGGATTTTGGGTCTGATCACACGATCAGTCTTAAAAACTGGGATGGAAATCATGAGTCTTTATTTGGGTGATTGACCTCAGGATTTTAGTTATCTATTCTTGATTTTTTCTTGTGGTACAACTATCCATTTATTTATTCCAAGGTTGCAGATGGTTCTATTAACCATCTCCATAACCATCTGTGACTCAGATTTCCCCAGTCACTACCTGAACCTTGGTAGTTATTATAATAATTACAATCCTCTGGCTTGTGGCAATTAAATGCTGTAATCTGTTCTTTACTATTAAAGAAAACCACCACTGAATTAATTAGAGATGCTGGTGCCCTTTTCACCAGCACATTCTTTATAAACTTGTTAAATGGCATGCTTGTGGTCTGTTCTTTTCCTTAGAACAGTGGTCCCCAAGCTTTTGGGCACCAGGGATCAGTTTCGGGAAAGACAATTTTGCTGCGGACCGGGGGGGATGGTTTTGGGATGATTCAAGCTCATTACATTTATTGTACACTTTATTTCTATTATTATTACATTGTAATATATAAGGAAATAATTATACAGCTCACCATAATGCAGAATCAATGGGAGCCCTGAGCTTGTTTTCCTGCAACTGGAGGGTCCCATCTGGGGGTGATGGGACACAGTGACACCCGAAGTGTGTTGCTTATGTCCAGTGGACTCCGTAATCTCGTTTTGGTTGCTGTCACTGCAGAAAACCCTGCCTTTACAAAGATAGGATGTTGGAAACGGAAGCAGGCTTTTCAGTGCTTTTGTGGCAATCTCAGGATATTCTGCCTTGACTTTAATCCAGAATGCATGGAGATTTGAAGTTGTCTCAAGCACACTCTTAAAGCCACCGCCATTTGTGATCTCAACAGTTGATCCTCTTCTAGCACGGACAAAGTCAATTCACCTGCCTTATTCACAAATGGGTCATGGATTCATTCCTTTCCAGTTCGGGGGTGTTTTGTGGTTGGGAAGTAATGCTCAAACTCTTTTGAAAGCTGAGACAGGTAATCATGCACCAGCTGGGAGAAAGGCCCTGGCTCAGTCTCTTTCAAAATCTCTACTAATGTTTGAAACATGTCAAAAATCCCGATGTTCACTAATCACCCCCAAAATTCCAGTTTGGCTTTGAATGCAGCCACTTTATCTGCCGACTTTAACACAGCTGTCGTTCTCCCCTGAAGTGACAGATTGAGTTCACTTAGCAGGTTGATTATGTTACACAAGTAGGCAAAGTTTTGTGACCCATTCTGTGTCACTGAAATGTGCTGCCAGTGGTGACTGTTTTTCTAAAAGAAATCTCTGGAGCGGCTCTCGTAACTCAAAAACTCTGGCCAGTGATCTACCTTTAGAAAGCCATCTCACTTCTGTGTGTAAGAGAAGACGTGTGCTCTGCGTCCATCTCCCCATAGAGCTGCGCGAAAAGACATGAGTTAAGGGCATGTACTTTAATGTGGTTGATAATTTTAGTCACATCCTGCAAAACGTTGTTAAGTTCAGGTGACATTTTTCAGCTAGCCAGCATTTCTCTATGGATGACACAGTAAGTAGACTCACATTCAAAAGCAACCTCTTTGACCCAAGTAGTGAAACCAGAAAGCCGTCCAGTCATGGCAGCCTCTCCGTCTGTGCATATACTGACACAAAATTACCAATTCAGTTTTCCTGATATGTAATCATTCAAAGACTTGAATAGTTCTGCAGCTGTGGTGTTGGTTGGCAACGAAAGTATACATAACACATCCTCATGCACATCCTCCTGAAATATATATTGCACAAAAACAAGCATTGTTGCCTTTTTGTCAACGTAGGTAGACTCATCAACCTGGACGAGTCACCACAGTGACTCATTAATCCTCTCTAACAATTGTGCCTCAATATCCTCTGCTATTTTGTCAGTTCATCTAGCTATGGTGCTAGCTGAAAGAGGAATATGTGCCACCTTTTGAACTGCAGCCTCTCCTAAAAGTTCACAACAAATGTCCTTAACAGCAGGCAGGATCAACTCTTCACCAAAAGGGCTTCTTAGCTTTAGCAATGCAATTAGCCACTAAGAATGGCGCTCTCAGTGCAGACACATTTGACGAAGTGGTGGCCTTCAATAATTGCTTCTGTTCTTCGTGTTCACATATTTTTCGTTTGAAAAACTCCAAAGGCTTGTCTTTTAATACAGGGTGCTTTGTCTCCATGTGGTGAAGCAGTTTTGAAGGCTTCATGGCTTCACTGGATAGCCACATATTATACAAAGTGAGCTTGGAGAAGGTGAATCACCTGTTGCAATGAACCCATAACTTAAGTAGAACTCTTGGTATTTTCTTTTAAATATAGCCTTCTTTTTGTTGGCAGTCTTAGAGTCTTCTGCTGTCTCATCATTGGGTCTTTCCCCTTTTTCAAAGAAGCTGTCTAGCAATGTTTGTTTTTTACTCATTTTGGCTAGGGTTAGCTTGTGGGCTTACCAAAACTGTGACTGGGACCAGTGCACAGTGCAGGAAAGAGGTACGGATGGAAGTGGTAAATAAAATAATGGGCAGGCCACAGGCAGACTAAAATAAGTGTTGGATTCTAACTTAATGCCTGCTACCAGATGCAGCTGTACAATTGAAGTACATCAACTCACTTGCCACTCTAAAGCTTGCCACCGGATCCAGCTTAATTGTCACTTGCCACTCACTGATAGGGTTTTGTTATGAGCCTTCAAGCAATTGATTTATTATGGTCTCTGTGCAGTTAAACCTCTCTGCTAATGATAATCTGTATTTGCAGCCGCTCCCCAGCATCACTGCCTCAGCTCCACTTCAGATCTTCAGGCATTAGATTCTCGTAAGGAGCACACAACCTAGGTCCCTCACATGTGCAGTTCACAGTAGGGTTCACGCTCTTATGAGAATCTAATGCCTCTGCTGATCTGACAGAAGGCGGAGCTCAGAGAGTAATGCAAGTGAAGGGGAGTGGCTGTAAATACGGATGAGGCTTTGCTAGCTTGCCCGTCGCTCACCTCCTGCTGTGCGGCCTCATTCTTAACAGTCCACAGACTAGTACTGGTCCATGGCCCAGGGGTTGGGGATCCCTGCCTTAGCACACACTCTTCTGGTGGGTCTTCCAATCATACATAGTATATCCATTCTAGGACAATGAATTTCCTGAGCATTATAATCCTTCTATCATTGTTTTCCCTGGAATTTCTAGCACTTCAACTTCCCATAGCATGGAACATTATTTTTTTCAAGTTTAGGGTACCCATCTATTAATGACTTTGCTGCATATACTTGATCTGAGACCAGTGATACACAAAGACCACATACCTTTCTCAAGTTATCTATTAATCCATTTTAAGTCCCATTGCAGAATAATCATACCAGTAACAACATACAATTCATAAATATACATGCATTATACATACATTTGGTGATATATATGTGTGTATGTTATATGCATGTACAAGAGCACATATATGTGTAGGTAGATAGATGAAGAAATTGATAATAATTCCTCTGCAAAAAATAGTTGAGTTGATGTCAACTTCCATATACTAATTTCTAAGAGTAAAACAATAAAATATGTGTCTAGCAGTGGGCATTTGATTTATGTTGTTATTTTTCTTTTCTTGAAATAAATTGTTTTATTAAGCAAGAGTTCTTTTGTTATAAAAGAAGTACTGAATATTTATTTGCCTGTGAAAGTGTGGATCAAGAGAGCAATGAACACAAACTATTGCTATCTATTTAGTCACCAGCGTTTTAAGTCAAACTCCTATGTGCTAAAATGATAAAGTGTTTAAAAAAATTTTTTTAAATAAAATGATAAAGCATTTGGTACCTAAGAAATCCATCATATAAATATAGTTTTGATACAAGTTGGAGCAGGGAAATTATTATGCTGTTGTAAGAAAGATTACTATCAAGTAAAACTAGGATGAAATATAAAACTACAAAGCAGTAGAATACAAATACATAAGAATATTCTTACCACACTGTTCAAGATGATTCAGAAAACAAATTCAGTGCTAAAAAGTAAATTGTGATTTGAAGATTTGCATTATAGGAGATGGGAAAATTTCTAAATTCTTAAAAAGACAAAGATGTTTCATTAATAAGGAAAAAAACTCTCCTTTAATAATTGCATATCCTGTTACATTATACAAATATTAATTCAAACTACGAAGATGCATTTGTCTGATTGCTATCGCTGCATAATAATTTGCCCCAAATTATTCACATAAAGTAACTGTTTGATTAGTTTCAAAAACTCTGTTGATCAAGAATTTGGACATCATACAGCACGGATGACATCTCTCGTGCATGATGTTTGTGGACTCAGATGGGAACCCTCAGTAACTGAGTTTGACTCAAACAGCTGAGGATTCCTCAAAAGGCTAGGGGATGGGGGATGGAGGGAGGGATGAATTGGGAGATTGGGATTGACATATATACACTAATATGTATTAAATAGATAACTAACAAAAACCTGCTGTATAGCACAGGGAACTCCACTTTGCTGTACAGTAGAAACTAACACAACATTGTAAAACAACTATACTCCAATTAAAACACAACAAGACAAAAAGCCAGGGGCTGGAAAAGCTGAGTACAAAGGTTTTTATTTCCAGATAGATTCTTATTTTGCGCATCCGCCTCTGGACTGAGAAGAGTGTGTGGTCTCTCCAATGGCTTGGTGTTCTCAGCATGATAACTAGGTTCCATGAGAAAGCTTTCTAAGAGGATGATCATTCCAGAAGAACTAGGGAGAAGATACATGGTCTTTTCTGACCTTGCCTTAGATAGAAGTTATCATCTATTCTTCCTTACTCTGTTACCTAAAACTACACAGTCTTGTCCAGATTCAAGTGGAGAGGATATAGACCTGATCTCTCAAGGGAAGGGTGTCAAAAATGTTTGTGCCATTTTTTTAAAAAACTGCCACATGCAGAGGTAAAATAACAAGGACTGATTTTTGTGGTTTCAAGAATTAATCTAGATGAATAAAAAGGTAAGGTTGGGTCATTACTGAGTATTACAAGTAAAATGTATTATCATTTTCATTTGAGTTACTGGGAGACAGACGAAAAAAAAGTCAAATCTTTCAATATACTCCAATACAATTTAATGGTTTCACGACTTCAAATAGTACTTCAAACTTAAACACTGCGGCTTTGTTACTTAACTAAAGTCAAATTAAACAGAGCTTTCAGCATTTTCATATTCACATTATTCTGTAAGTTCCTACCAAATAATATTGTGACACTAAAAAAAAATTAGAAATTATCTAATAGTAGCAAAGTCTCTCAATTCTGACTACAAAAAGATCATCTTTGCATAATGTTGAACAAATGTACCTTTTACTTTATAACGTCTGGTTTTAAATACTGCTACTAATACCAGTCACTCTATAATAAAGGTAAGGTCAAACCCAATACCATCTCCAGAATCACGTGATTAGTTTTTCCAGATATCTGGACCCCACCTTACAAAGAAGAGGGCAATACAAGGAATGGTCATGAGATAGAGCTAAAATTTATTAAGTAATGTGAAAATTTTCTTTAAAAGATTTCAACAGAATTAATTAACAAGTTTCAATTGTCACACTCCCTCCCCATAAATACCTTACACACATACTACATAGTAGGATAGCAGCTCATGAGAAGAATACCTATTTTATAAAATAAAATTTTACTCTTTTGCATTTCAGAATCATAATACTTAAAATATTAACTTTCCTATATTGGGCCACTCTAGAACTTTCAGAGATGATTTTACCCATGACTTAAACTTATCTAATGATGTGGACTCATTAACCACCTAAAAAGGAGAAAAAGGAGGGGGCTCTTAAAAGACGCTTTCAGTTGTTTTAACATACTATAGAAAAGCAGGATTCATACGAAAGCAATTTTTTTAGTAAAAGTGTCTAAATGAATCTATTAATTATGCAAAGATACATTCAGAACATAGTCTGAAAGCAATAGGCTGAGGAAATGAGACAGTAAACAGCTGTGAATAATAAAGAAAAATGGTTGTTGTGTGCTGCGCATAATAAAATCTCAGAGTTGCATTAAAGATCCTCAAAACTGATATTGATCCAACACAAAAGGCTTTGAACCTCTAACAGTTCCAACAGTCTATACATTATTTTTGGCTACAATGGTGAGAATACTATGTCGAATCTTTTATAGAACCAGCATTCCTGTTACCTGAGTACAAGTTAATGGAGTAGAGTTTCTCATTTTGTTTTATTCTGGTCCTTAATACAAAAACTTACCCAGCTGGTATTTAATCAATACGTACTGCAACATTTTTCTAAAAAAAAAAAAAAAAAAAATCTTCTAGGTCTTATAGTTCTGCCAAAAGAGTTAATTTAGCATAAATTATAACATCTAAATACAATTTAACTCCTTGTGATAATGTCTGTCTATAGATTAGTGAAAATAAATATTTTAAAGTATATGTAACATGATTTAAGTAGGATATTAAATATCCATATATATAATACATTGTTTAAAAACCTATCATATTGGGGCTTCCCTGGTGGCGCAGTGGTTGAGAATCTGCCTGCCGATGCAGGGGACACGTGTTCATGCCCCGGTGCGGGAAGATCCCACATGCCGCGGAGCGGCTGGGCCCGTGAGCCATGGCCGCTGAGCCTGCGCGTCCGGAGCCTGTGCTCCGCAACGGGAGAGGCCACAACAGTGAGAAGCCCGCGTACCGCAAAAAAACAAAAACAAAACAAAACAAAAAACTTATCATATTGATATTCATCTGCTATGAATGTGCATAAGTGATTATTTAACCATATTAAAAACCGGCCCATGGAAAGTTACCAAAAGTCAAAAACTAGTTACAAATAAACAGGAAGCATAGTGCAGAATTCTGATTATTATATGCTCATATTTTTAAAATAGAGTAAATTAGTATTCACAATCAAAAAGCATGGTTCATTATTGTAATATAATATGTTCTTATGAAAGATAAAAACTTGTCCTAATCTTTGCTTTTATTCTTGTCACAACATGTTAGAAGTTATTTAGCACCTTTAAAGTTGATGTTCATATATACAATAGTAAAATAATGTAAAAATGCTTTGTAAGTCAGACAAGGCAGATAATCAATGATTCGAAGGATATAAAAGGATATTATTTTGAAATGTGTTTTTGCTATTAACAAGTTATTTAAATTTTAAATTATTGCTTTTCAGACTATTAGACATAAATATATACTAGATATTTTTATAATTTGAAGAAAATATTCTATTACTAATGTGATACAATTGTAAAAATAACGATGAATGAAGGGGGGGAGAAGGAAAGACATAATAAGGGTAAAAAGGACAAGACAACAATGAAACTTTAAAAAAACACATAAATGAATATTTAGAAAATATCTAAAAATACGCACAAGATTGATTATTAAAGTTACCTCATTTTTTCAACCCTTTTGTATCCTTGTGCTACATTCCTTCTCCTTGATATTATAAGCTACTGTTTATATTATATTGCTATACTTCAAATTATCTACTTAATTTTTATGGTATGAATATATGTGTTTTTTTACAGGTTTATTTTGTGTTCGTTTCAGAAAGTTTTTCATGTGGCTTTATTATAATTTCTTTGTATGTTTTTACTATATATTATTCTAGCCATTTTTAGTTTTTTCCAACAGTTGGAACCTAAAGAGCTGCCTATTATATTTTTGTTTTGTTGTGGTTTCGCTTTTGTTTTTCCTTTGTTCATTGAGTTCTTGTCCATGTGAGTAGTGGTCATGCATTAAATGGTAGGAGATGCACAGAATCGTCTGATAAGGGTCCAGTCCTCACTTCAGAGCACTGGAAAGAAAATTCTTTGCTCACCAGACTCCCACTAGCACTCACAATCTTAGGAGGAGGAAGGACTAGTCACATATTTTCGATTCACTTAGTTTGGGACAGCATTCTGTTCCAGCTTCCTCTCTGTAACCAGACTAGAGCCTGAGGCCTCCTGACTCTAACATGTTCGGACATTACTTGGCTGTTTGCCTCACTAGGGATTCAACACAGGTGATACAGATGATGGTTCAATGGGAACTGAGAGTGCAGAGTCATAGAGATCAATACTGTCTGCCATCTGCTACTATATATTATCTAGAAATAACTCTTGATAGATTAATATTAAATATTATTTATGCTGATTTTTATGGTATGCATAGAGTGAATTCTATTCTTCACATTTTAATAGAACATCTATTAACAAAGTTTTTTTAAAAAATAGGAGTAGAATATGAAAATGAATTGAAAGCATATGTTATTACCCTCAAAATCCTGAATCTCAGGTGATATAGAGGATAGATATAAAGAAATAGAATTTTATAAGATAAAGATGCCAAGCATGAAATGAAAATGAATTTTTGTAAGACACACAAACTCAAGGGACAAGAGCAGCATCCAGTGGAAAAATGGTCTTCACTCTAGAGTCTACATGTAAGGATGAGAAGAACATCAATGTGTACAGAGCATGAACCAGGTGGAATGAAAGACACATTCATTCCAAGGAAGCACCTGTTCAGTAGTACAGAAAATTAGGGGAAAAAACACATGATAAATGTCAGGAATAACTAGTTCTATGAGGATGAATTTTAGAATATCTGCAGAGGAATGTCAGTTGATAGGCCTTTAAATGCCTGAGAGTCAAATCTGAACAAGAGTAAGCATTTATTGGATATCACATGTCAAACAGTTCACCAGATTATTTATATGCATAAACCCAATTTATTCCTCACTCTAGCTGAAGGAGATTGCCGGTATTATTATGCCCTTTTTGTTGAAGAGTAAACTGAGGTGTAAAGGATCTAATTAACTTGGCTGAGGTCAAATTGTTGGTATGAATCCAAGTAACTACAAAGTCTGCCACGTAATTTTAAGGAGTTAAGTAGATAAGAAAATAAATTAATTGTGTCCCTCATTTCAGAATGTATATGCTAAGATATCATGATCTAATTAAAAAATTAGATCTTTCTTTATAGCACCAAGGGCTTCCTTAAAGCTACAGGCTAAATCATTAAACTCACAACAAATGCTTTCAAACTGTTATTTTGTAAATTGGTACATAAATCACAAACATTAAAACTCCCCAGCACAGTGTACATAATAGTTATTATTCAGTATAGTGCCAGTATTTTTCTGGTGAACAAAATGGAAATATATAGGACTGTAAACCTCTACTAATTAACTAATTATACCCCTTATTAATATAGCTCCAAAGTACATGAATGGTTTAGAGAATTATAGGTATTCTCTTTCATAAATTTCTATTAAGGAGCTTATACTACAGAAAAAAATTTCAAATAATAAATAGCCCCAGTATTTTAGATTTTTGTTGAAACTACGCAGTATTACACAATATGAATAATCTATTTACATCATGCTGATTTATAATAAAAGTCTCTTGAGATAGCAGCATTTATAACTATATAGAAAATTACAGTGTTTTTCTGGCATGCTGTGTAACCTTATACTAATTAAAAATTTAATTTTATCCCAGTGAGATCAGTGCATTTTAAGATGAGGAAAAGTCACACCATACTCAAAGATATTTTTAGCCAATTTCTAGCTTTTATATTTGTACCTTAAAAGGCTTTGTAATTTTATAAATCATCTCTGAAAAGTGACAGGTTGTGACAAACTGTTTTCACAGGTTGTCAGGTTTTTCTCCAAATTTCCATAGTTTTGAAAAATATAATTTCAGAAGTCTGTAGATAGTATTCAACAACATCTTCATCTAAAATATTACCTAATTGTGGTATAATGCAAGCAGCAGAATGAAGACTTCAAAAATGAGTTTAAGGGACTTCCCTGGTGGTGCAGTGGTTAAGAATCTGCCTGCCAATGCAGGGGACATGGGTTCTATCCCTGGTCTGGGAAGATCCCACATGCCACGGAGAAGTCCATGCGCCACAACTACTGAGCCTGCACTCTAGAGCCTGTGAGTCACAACTACGGAGCCCGTGTGCTGCAACTACTGAAGCCTGTGCGCCTAGAGCCATGCTCCGCAACAAGAGAAGCCACCGCAATGAGAAGCCCGCACACCACAACGAAAAGTAGCCCCTGTGCACTGCAACTAGAGAAAGCCAGCGTGTAGAAATGAAGACCCAACACAGCCCAAAATTAATTAATTTTAAAAAATGAGTTTAAAAAGTGATCTGCTAAAATAAAATTGCTCATTGTTTATGAAGGTTACTAGTAGTTATATTATTAGTGAAATGGTACTTATATTAGTGAATGGTATTTATATTATCACATTATTATATTATCATATAATATTCTAAATATGAGACATTTTGAATTATTTTTACTTTTCTTATCATCAAAGTCTTTTATAATTACTATACCATAACAAGTACTTTTGTTTCCATTTTGAAGATTATGTAACTGACAAGAGTTTGCATGTCTCAGAGCCACTCAGTGTAGGTTTCCTTTGATTTTGTTTTTGTTTTAGCAATTGTTTTCTTAAACATTTTATGGCCTCAATGTTATTTGCTATAACTATTGTATCATAGTAAATATGGTTGTTCTAAATATTACCTGGTTCTCTGCACATTTATATATTTCCAAATTTGTATCGTAGTCTTGGTTCTTCATTAGAAGTTTAATTTTCCAGTACTATGTTAAGAAATGTAAAGAGTTTCCTTAAACTTATTTGAGCATTCATTTTCTGAGAAAGTCACCCTCTGATGATACACCAGCACATTGGATTTGAAGAATCTCAATGGTTACTGGAGTTCATGTATGTCTTTAACTATTTACATTTACTGAAGTATAGAATTTACTTCTTACCATGACCAAATAATTACACTGTACTGTTAAATTATAACAAATTACTAACATCATAATTCCATAAATGTGAAGTTTAGTAGAATGGATTAACCACATAGAAAAAATGACTGATGGGCTTATTTAAATTGCAACTCAGAAGATAGGTCTGAGGGTTCTCATTATAAAGAAAAAAATAAATGCTGATTTGAGTTCAGTTGGGGTTGGGATGGTCAGTGAGTTAAACAAAACTAAAGTCCTGGAGAATGGGATAGGCATATTTTCCATATACTTTCCTCAAGGAAGAATTGAGGAGATCACCTAGGAAGGAGCAGAAAAGAGTCTAGACAAATACAAATTGGAACAGAAATAAATACTTGAAATGCATTTTTTTAATCATGAGAGCTCAACCTGTACATGTACTTATTTGATATCCGGAGTGTCAGAGACCAACTGAGATAAAAAAGACGAAATAGTGGGGGCTTTTGTGTGGTAAGGAGAAGTGAGAATGGCCTGACTGCTGGTTGGAGATCTGATTTCCAAGATAAAAACAGAGGGGTGGAAGACTGTGAGAAAAAGAAATCCAGGTCTACTTACTCTTATGTAGCATCCAGAGCTGCAGTGACTATGTAGCCTCCTGATGACTGAATATTAAGGCCTAATTCAAGAGATGCAATGAATGTCCTGGTGACCAAGCGTGGTGTGTAGGAGTTGGATTCTAACAGAAGAGTATTGCCCACCTTACTGGACCAGTCAAGTTTATATAGTGGAAACTATAAATCTACCAGAGCTCTGTCTTCAATTTTTTCCAAAGATCTTCAGTTTCTTCTGAAATCCCTGGGGTAAGTGCCCACATAAAATGACTGAGATTAGAATACCAAAATCAAAACTGTCAGAATCAGAATTAATATTATTTAGAAATACCAAAAGTGTGATCTTTTATCCTACCTTTACTAAGCAACTGAAAAATACTCAAAAATATGAATGCCCAGTGATTAAACGTATTTATTATAAAAAAAAAAATTCTAAATCCCCTTTTTAGGGCTCACTTGATTACAGCAGGCCCACCCACAGTAATTTGCTTTTGATTAACTCATAGTCAACTGATAAGGGAAATTAATCACATCTGCAAAATACCTTTTGCCATTTAAAGTAAACAAACAATGGATGTGATATTCCATTATATCCACAAGTTCCATCCTTATTCAAAAAGAGGGGATTATACAGGGCATATATATCTGTGAGCAGGAACCTTGAGAGCCACTTTAGAATTCTGCACACTGCAATGAGAATTATTAAATGTGAGACAGTTTGTTTATTAATAGATTGTTTCCAAGTATATTAGGGTATATTCAGAAAATAACACCACGAACAGATGGAAAATTTTTAAATAAGAAACTAGCTTCAAGTTTGTTGGCAGAGATGAAAAAGAAAAACGTTAAGTAAATACAACAGGAAGCTGTAATAAACTTTAGGGCTGGATGAGCCAGAGGGAGACCGTGCTATGAGAACACAGTAACATGAGATAGTTCCAGAACCAAGTCTTGCTGTGCAGAAGCATCAGGCAGGAGCTGGCAGTGTGAAGAAAGAGTCATCTGGCTGGAGCTAGAACTGAGGGTCCTCAAGAAAGTATAGAAACTTGGACCACCAAAAAGTGCTACACAAGCATTATTTGGGACTTCAGAGAGAGAGAGGAAAGTCCTCTAGACTCTCTTCCTCTTTCCTGCCAAATTCTCTCCAATAATTTCCATTGGCTGAACTCAGAAGGCAGTGCACAAAGACTTCTGATAAATGTAACATGTGAAAGCCACCCCACCACTACAGAGTGCAGAGGAGGGGAAAGGAATCTGAGAACAGACAAGTGGCAATCAAACTAGACTTGGGTTAGATATAGGTCCATTGGGAAAATATATTCTACTTGAGATTATGCAAAATGAAGGAGGTGAAGATAGACAACATTTTTTAACAGTAAGTGATTTTAGTAGATATTAAAGTGCTGAATACATTTATGTATGTATGCATTATATAAATGTGTGTATGTATACATATATTCCATATATATGTGAGATTTTAAATATAAAATTTAGAAAAATACTTTAGAAAACAGTAAAAGTGAGCTACAAAGTAGAGAGGTATTAAAATGAAGAAAGAATTTCAATTCCAGCAAAGTTGCTGTGTTGTGTGACTAAATGTCTGGTTAACCAAGAATAGCCATGGTTTATGCCTGCTGCCTCTGTCACTCTCAAAAACTTCTCTGGTTTAGACAAATTATATGTCAACCTACCTAGAGAAGAAAATGAACCAACTTGAGTGGAATAAACTACTAGAAACTCATTTACATCTTCCTGAAAGGAACAGGGAAATAGCAGATGAAAATTAAATACTTGAGGCATACCTCACTACTGCAGAAGAAAATTTGGTATTTAAAAAAATGCTATCCAATTAAATGTTCAGGCAGCGTTCTCAGAATCACACCGCATAAGCATTGTTTTTAGCCAGGTTCTCAGAGGCACAGGCTTCAGAAACATTAACAACAGCTTCATTTCAGCAAACTGCTATGGTTGATTGAAAAGTGGGAGGGACCTTGGATATTAGGGCTAAGTTTGCCCTGGAGAAACAATTTCTCAGGTCTAAGCAGTTCCAAAGAAGGAGTAAACATCTAGGAAATTCTTTCTCTCAAGGGAGTCTAGACTCTGTCTAGGACATTAGGGTTCAAAGAACAACATGAAAGGGAATACAGAACTTAAGAGGATTGAATACGCTTGATCCAAAGTAAAAGCACCTCAAAAATGATCCAGTGACTTGGGCTATCACAATTGCAAACTTTTCAACTTTGCAAGATGTCAAGAATATTTCCCAGTGTCTTTCTCTTAGCTTATGGTGTTTACCAACAAGTCTTGGCATTCCTTTGCTTATAAACTCATCATTCCAATCTCTGCCTCTGTTGTCACATGATCTTCTCCTTGTGTGTCTCCTTGTCTCTCCTCCACTTCTTATATGGGCAACAGTCATACTGGATTATGGTCCATCCTAATCAACTATGACCTCATCCTAACTTGACTGCATCAGCAAGGACCTTATTTCCAAATAAGGTTGTATTCATGGATACCTTGTGAACAGCATGGGCTGTTTAGAGTTCTTCTCTTCCCTTTTACAGAATGGTCAAGGATTTTATATATATATATGTATACTAATTCAGTTGAAGGTATTGTTGCCTCTCTGTATTTGGGTAGAGGTACATACAATACCAAATTTTATCATAGATGATGACAAAAATCTAAATTTTGTGTTGATAAAGATATATTTTGACCATTTACAGATGTTTTAATTAGCAGAGCACTCCAACAACCAAGTTTCTGACAGTAAGTTTCTGACTACAGACAAAATGTTGGAAATTAGGGGAAAAAAACCCAAAATTAACTTCTCCCTCTCCCTCTCTACCTCCCTCTCTTCCCAGCCTCTCTTCTCTTACTAAAAAAAAATTGTTTACAGTTGGCCCTTGAACAATGCAGGGATTAGGAGTGCTGATATTTCCTGCAATTAAAAGCCATGTATGACTTTACAGTTGGCCCTCCATATCTGCAGTTCTGCACTCGCAGATTGAACAAATCTCAGATTGTGTAGTAGAGTAGTATGCATTTATTGAGAAAAATCCATGTGTAAGTGGACCTGTGCAATTCAAACATGTGTTGTTCAAGGATCAGCTGTATATTTGGCGGGGACACAGACCCACAACAAATCATCATTTTATGTTTCTCTTTATTATACAATTTCCACATCAGAAGTCTTCTAGAGACCAAAGAATTTGGGGGAATATGTGATATTTTAAAATTACAAAGTTTTAAAGTTTTCCAGTTGTAGTTTTATTTTGTCACTAAGATAGTTAATAATTTCTCAAAATTTGACTTATAGAAATGTAAAATTTTGAGTTATTCTCAGTTGGGGATTGGGCAGAAGTGACCTGCTGTAAATCCAAATGTGTATTATGAGAAAGATAATATTTTTTGTCATATCATAAAACAAAGATAGTTGATTGAGCCTTAAATCAGACAATTCTTTCCCAAAGAATCTTCCCTATGTTCTAGATGGTATACACGGATTGGTTAAATTAAAATACTAATCATATACATTGAAACAAATTTTCCCCATTATTGAAATAAATCAAATGAAAGGATTACATGGTTCCTATGCCCCCTGACTAAATTTTTAGATTAAAGAAATGTATCTATTATAAGTAGAACAAAGCATTAGTAGGCTTCAGGCAAGTAGTGTGTAATATTAAAGTTGATGCAGTTCAACAGCAACTTGGTTCCTGATATCCTTTAATAAAGGATATCTATTTTATCAGGTTTTTCTCTAATTACCACAAAATTATATAATAGATCAATATATTTTAATAGTAAGTATTTGCATTATAGATCAGGTGGAGAATATCCTAAAGTTTTATGCAGTCAGGAGCATTTTGAAATTTTGTCTTTTTTCTATCTACTTATAGCTACTATGATAGCGTTCACTTAAAGCATTAGACAAAATTATAACTTAGTAAAAAATATATCACTACATTTAGAAAACCCATAGACACAAATTTACATATGAAAACGATCTCAGTCTATCTCTGTATTTTATGTATGTTCTGTCAAATAGATAATTTGTTGACCATGTTCAAATTAGGGTGTGTCTATGAAAATCATATATGAATGCAATACTTATATAGAATTATATATTTAGATTACATTTGCATACCAATTTTTTGAAACTCAAGGAGATGGTACAGACAATATTCTAAATGTTGAACAAGTTCTAGTATTACAACTTTTCTTTCTTTTTCTTTTTTTCTTTCTTATATTTTCTCTTGGCTTTAAAAGTAGGCAAAATTTCACAATTAAAATTATGGAACTATCACTGCAATGTAGTAATTAAACAGAACATAGACTATATTGGTGTGACATTTTGTGTATGATTGCTGGCATTTGTGCAAGAGCATTTTTAAGTAGCGAAGGATTCAGTTTTGTTTTTTTCTTTCTGTAAACTCTCAAAGATATTCACAACTAAAACTATATTAGAGGTTTGTGGCTCTAGCAGTGTATTACTTTAAGTGTACTTAAAGGTGAGGTTTCCCTTTTCTCCATATAATGTATGACATATATTAATAAATCCAATTGTTTAGGATAAGCTCTCAAAATGAGATTTTTTAAAACAAGACATAGGAAGATAAAGATATACATATGCATTAAAGAAAACCATTAAAGAAAATTAAAGAGCAGAAAAGAGAAATTCAGGAGCCAGGATGAGCTGTTGAGGAAGAGGCAATGTGAAGGGTTAGTCTCTACTTTAGACACTGGAAAGCTCTGTAGGAGCAGGAGAACCAGTTATTGTTCAAGTGTGATAGCAGTGAGGGTGCCAGTATGTGAAAGTTCCTGGGATTAAAAATATTTCTAAAAGAAGAGATAATCTAAAACCATCTTCTCTGGGTACATATGGAATATTTATTCACTTCTGTACTTGTAATTTTGTCTGTAAACAGATAACTTATTAATATTGTGGCACAAACAGCCCTTAAATATCATCTCCCAAATCTAATTCATAATAAAGAATCATAGCTCCCTCACTATAAAAATAATTATATCTAGCTAGATTTATTTTAGTAAACAGCACTTGGAGTGGCAAAATGCCCAGGGCTAAAACTGCAATTTTATAACTCTGATACTAATTAATACTGTAATATCAAATTAAATAAAGCTAAAACCATTTTTTAGAAAGCAACATTTTATGCTCAGAAATTTATTGCAGTTAATATCACTTTGTAATGACTTAGAACTTGAAATTAGCCAGAGCATTTTTCATAATGATAAATGTATTTGCATTCTAATGAAATGGAGTTTGGATCCTTCCTGAGAATGACCATTATTCCTCATGCCATTGTGTTCTTTGAAGCCAAGGCCTTCTATAACACTAATTCTTTATTTTGCTCAGCATGGAAGTTAATTTGAATTATTAATTTTCTTTATGTACTCAGTGTATAACTTTATATAGTTCATATGTTCTTACACTGATACTGGTTGAAGTATTAGTTCTATCCCAAGAGTTCCTTTGACTATCTGGATCTCTATTTGAGATTATTTATTTTCCCCATTTAATTTTAGTTCCTTCTGTCTACCCTTCTGTAGGGTCAAATATGTATTGAATTTTAGGTACACTTGAGACTGGGGTATTGAGCAAGTTGAAATGCATTGTGCACAAGGAAAACAGTACTGAAAGAAAAACCATAATGGGCATTTTATATATATATAACATATATATTATATATATATATATTATAATATATATATATATTTTTTTGGTGGTGCTACATAAAAATTTTGAAGCTATAATACTGAATTATTAAATATATTTGCTGTCAGTTTGGAGCATAAAACATGGCATTTTTAGGAGTTTTTTTTTCTTAACAGAAAATATTCGCAACTTTTCGGATTGGCTTGCTCAACTTATTCAAATTTCCTTTTGAAGTGCCTTCCTGGATCTCACATGTAGAAAAACTACAATCTGTATTTCCACAATCCTTTGAAGAAGCTAGGCATCCAAATATGATTTAGGTTCAGACAATCATATGTAGTGGTGGGAGACTAGAAATCAAAACCTGGATAAATAGGACTTCCCTGGTGGCACAGTGGTTGAGAATCCACCTGCCGATGCAGGGGACACACGTTCGTGCCCCGGTCCGGGAAGATCCCACATGCCGCGGGGCGGCTGGGCCCGTGAGCCATGGCCCCTGAGCCTGCACGTCTGGAACCTGTGCTCCACAACGGGAGAGGCCACAATGGCGAGAGGCCTGCGTACCGCAAAAAAAAAAAACAAAAAAAACCCAACCTGGATAAATAGTGAGAGAAACATCCAAATGGACAGGTCATATACAAATGTCAGTAAAATACAAATCATTTGAATGAATCCATATATATATGTATATAGTCATAGTACTTCTAATCAAGCAAAATTTTTAGTATAAATGGTGGGAAGAATAGATAAAATTATTATATACATGGAGGAATTCACATACCAAGCTTATGTATTCAAGAAGAGGAAATGTTTCACTAAGAATCAGTACACAGAAAGCAAAAGAGAAAATAATGTCTAATAGAAACTTTAATTCAAAATCCTGGTTATGTTAGAAGGAAAGAAAATAAAAAGTATCACAAATATTTTTGAATTTATCCTTAACATCTGGAAAGGCATATTTTTGTCTCCCAAACCCAAAGATTCCAGGTGAATCTCTTTGTCACTGACCATGAGTCCACTAGAAATGGAGTAAGTGTGGCCTTCAAAATGCTGCTCTGTAGACATATTATCAGTGCTCTTTTCAAAGTCTATTATACTAAACTTACACCACTTTAAATTTGTAATAAATTTTAAATCTAAAATTTAATGAAATAATCTCAGTTAGCCTCTAATGAGCTGTGTAATTTATATAAAGAAAAAAATGCCTTTAAGAGGCATCCCTTATCTTTGTTGTGACATTTTGTGTTGTAGTATGGCATCATCAGGGAGTAATAGCTTATCCCCCAAATTTTATCTCTGTTACGTATCTCATCTTTAGTGCTAGATATTTCAAATGCAAATATTGCATTGGATTCATGCATTTCTAGGGTAAAAGTTATGGTATAAGCCAGCTCTAAATTTTATATGAACATTTTAATATGTATTGTTTGAGTAGTTAAGAAGGTAAATATTGATATTTCCCTTTCAATAATGCCCCATACATTAACCCATGTAATATATAATCTGCAAAACAACTTTGAGAGATGTGTATTGTCATTATTTCCATTTACCCTGGATTTTTTGTCAGTGATTATATTTAAAAATGGGATGGAAGCAGAATTCTGTTTCTATACCCATTTTTGGAAGATGTTTAAATTAAAATTTATTAGCAATAAATAAAAACATTTACCCTTATATTTAAAAAATATAAGCAAATATAGAAAGGGGAAGAATTGACTCAATTT